>NC_081409.1:598991758-600191758 GCF_030272615.1 Cryptomeria japonica
AGGATAGACCTAGGGCCCATAGGGTGGTAGAGCCACAACATAGGAGGCGTACAATTCATAAACCCATGGTTTATGTCACTATCCCTATATCCTTGAAGGAGTCTATGGAATTATAGACTCTTCAAGCAGCTGCATCATTGACTGATGTCATTGTTCAGCATGGCACATAGTTGGTCGGAGCATAGGATGTACCAGCACTTGTGGCACCTCCTTCATCAGCGACACCTCCTTCATCAGTGAAACCTCCTTCATCAGTAGCACCTCCTTCATCAGCTACACCTCCTTCATCTGTGTCACCTCATGCATCATTTGGCATGAGCCAGCCCATTCAACATATGTGCCCCACCTGCTAGGGTGTATGTTTTGGTGTAGACACTGACACAAACAAGGATGGTTCGACATCTCATTCATGTACATGTTGCGGGAGTAGATGCCATGCTTCCACTACAGAGGACGTGGCCCTCATCGACGAACTGATCAATATGTTGTACCCTCTCTATCAAACACAGGTGCGTTTAATTCTATTTATGACATGTTATCAATTAAGTGACTAAATCTTATAAGAAGAAATGAATTTTTATTTTTAGAACAATTTAAAGTGACATATAAATAAAATGCATTGTAGGGTGCAGTAGGTGGTGGGAGTACACCACATACTTTTTAGTCGACTCCACAGTCACGAGTAGTTTCGCCACTAGAGGTAAAGATTTGTAAATTTGCTAGAAATATAATAATACATTGGTTTCAAAATTTTTTTTTTTAATTATATGTATCATTACTTGGTGTTTTATAGGGCTTATCAGTGGCTAGGATGTCCCAAATTGATGATAGCATGCTTTCGGCCATTGACTTTGGCCAAGATAGCTATGCGGTACCATTTAGATTTATATATTTTTGACTTAAGTGATATATTAAATACATGCTCTTTTCCCTTATGTTAATTTTTTTCTGTTAGTTTTCCCCACCTACCTCGAGGACATCTCGTGTGAGAAAGCCATCCTCTAGCACTCTGAGGTAGAAAAAGATATCCTCTCAGACACCCAAATGATAGAAGGTAATACAGTACAATTTAAATTCATTTATTGAAATGTATTATGATTAAACATGTATATGTAGATACTGATAAATGCACTTAATTTATTTGTTCTATATACATAAACATATGGGGTTTACGAAATTAATGAATGCACCTGATGTCAATGAGGTTTCGTAGAGGCAAGAAGTGATATCTTCATATTCACTTTGGATTGCATTCTTGCTTGTTCAAAATAAATAAATCCTTTTATCTATATCATCTGTTATCATTTTTCATATAGGAAATGAGAATAACTGCATCAAATTAGACTAAGCCTCCTAAGGTTACAGGAGAACTATACGAGGCTTCGATGTGCATTTGTTCTACATATGTAAAAAATATTTGTTTTATCTAGTTTGTCAACAACTTTGGGTTATTAACTTGTATAATTATCTTTAACTTATTACAGGCCCCTTCCAAACTTCCTATTGTTTTTCTACCATTCCATTTCAATAGAAGTCCTACACGTATATTATGGGATCCAACGTGACCAAGGGAAAAGGTATGTCTGTCTTAGATCAAATCCTTTTCACTAAGTGCACAACGGAGTTGAAACCCTCTAGTTAACTCCTTTTGGATCACTTACAATGGATATAGGAAATGGTCATAATTGATTCATCTGTGACTTTGCCTCCTACAACCACAACACATCCATCTGACACTCTGGTGTGCTTTAGTTTTTTAGTCTATTCATTTTTAGTTATTATGTGTTATTTGACATATATGGTATTAACATGTATTAATGTTGTTTTACTAGTTACAACCCCCTTCAGGACATCCCACGGATCCTCAACCTCACCCAATTGCAGAAGACAAAGATGAGGTAATCAATATTTAAACTTCAAACAATTTAGAGTTCAGTATTTAGTTATTTTGATGTTATATTGAGAAAATATATCTGATTTGACATTTGAATTGTCTTTGTGCAGCCACCTGCAAAGCCACGTATTTCTTCGAAGAGGCTCGATTTTGATGATCCATCATAGTCATAGATATCGATATAGACATATAGTCACAGTTGTGGTCATTGAAGGACCAATTTTTTTATATATTCAACATTTGTATATGTATATATTGACTTTGACAGACATGGCACATGCCACATTTTTGTAACTATTATTGATTTGGCATCTATGCCATTTTTTTATATGTACACGATTATTGTTCATTTTGATATATATGAAACTTGATATTCGATCCAATTTGTTCATTGATATATATGAAACTTGATATTCTTGAAACTTAGTTATTTTCTATTGAAATGTGATCAAACTTGTTCATTTTGTATATGTCTTGAAATGTGATCCAATTTGTTCATTACTTGTAACTCATATGGCGTATTATTTTAAACTATCTATTGCTCATATTGTGTATACCCAAGTACCGATACCAGTAATGCTGATATTGTGTATTTTGATTGAGTGAATTTTCTTTCAGTCCTTCGTGCATGAAGAGATTGGAGTGAAGTTATTATTTCATAAACTCATGCTTATGGAGTGAAGTTCATCATTTCAAGAACCAATAAACACAATATTTGAGCGCACAAAGAAGATTTAAAATTTATCTAAGGATGAGTCTGTGTGAGGGAAAAAGCGAGACTAGGTTATCATGTCCTAATCCTACCTCTTGTCACACATTACGGAATACGAAAGAGCCTAGAGGTATCACACAATTGGCTACTTCTTTTTGTGAAAGAGAGAGCCACGGGCTACCTATTAGGGTTTCTATTCCTTTGTTGTAATTGAAAGGTAAGATTATGCAAGTCCAATTCCTAACCCTAAAATGCAAGTATGAACTAATAACAAGATTGCAGAATTGAACTTTAAACAATGGAAAGCTATAAATACAAAGATAAGACAAGAATGCAAATGCGTACCCGGAGTCAAAATCTGAGTGGAAATGTTCAGGACGGGGGTGCGGGCGCCACTGTCCTGATTCTGCACCTGAAACTGCACCTGAAACCGCTGTTTTGCACTCTGGAAAACTGTCTAAAATGCTGTCTGTCAAGAGGACCACGGCGCCCAGCGCCTCTGTCCCAGGGACCAGGGTGCCCAGCACCCCTGTCCTGGTAGGACCAGGGCGCCCCATGCCCCTGTCCTGGTATTCTGCTCTACAATTTGATGTGGGGTGCTGTCTTGACCTGCTTTTCCCGGATCTGTAACCCGCGGCGTCGTCTGAGTCCCGAAACCTACACTTCTATCTGAAAAAGGTGTTTGGGCGGCTATATAGGGTTTTGCCTTAGTCAAACCCCTGCTTCGGTGATTTCCACCTCCACGAATAGCCAAGTTGTATTGTAAAAGTAATGTGTGTGCAGACCTTGTGTGTGTGCAAGATCTAAAATGCAAGTAAGCAAACTAGAGCAACCTAGAAAGTAAACCCTAATTGTTTGTTAATGATAATGTAAATGCTCTAAATCAAGATGCAAAGTGATCTAAAGCATGAATAAATGAGATATTGAAGCTTATGCAAAGACATGAAAACAACATGAAATCATACCTAACCCTCAAGGGAGGAGTACAAGCCAATCTTCAGTCGGTAATCTCCCATTGTTCTTCAATGTCTTCCAAGCCCTAAATGGATGAATGGAATGGATAAATGCTTGATAGAGGGATGTTGAATGTTGTTGAAGTCTTCAAAGATCTGCTCTTTCGCTACACCTGAGGTTTCTGAAAACAAAAATTGGATCCCTTCAAATGAAGAAAGAGAGCTCTTATGTATGAAACCCTAGGTCTTAATTCCAACTTTTGGCCGACCTAGAGATTGAATATCCCGCCAATTTCTTGGGGTTAAGATTTATTTTATGATTGGATCGCGCTCCTAAAATTTTGGGAAAAATGTCCGGGACCGTGTGCACTCCGGGCGCCACGGTCCCGACAACTTTTCACCAAATTTTCAGGGCCGTCAGATATGATGATTTTAGAGAGAATCCCGAAGTTACAGGTGATTTCGAGATGTTTTGACCCCCGAAATCAAGCCCCCAAGCTCAGAATGGGGCCTAATTAGGGTTTTTGATTAAGTGATGTATTGGAAGAATAAAATGAAAGGGGCATGCTTTAATGAAAGGGCCCGACTTTATGATGTGGAAAATGATGAAATAGAACCTTTAGACCTAATTAATTTGATTAATTAAGTGCTAAAGGGGAAATGTAATGTAAAATGCAACTGCGCCAAGGCGGGTGCTAAACTAGGTGTTAAATTGTACTGCTTTAGCAAGTGCGTACAATTTATGACTTTACATTTAGCCCCCACTTTAGCGGTCATATGAGTACTACGTGCATATGCAAGCTAAAGTACAGAAAGTAAACATCATTTGAAAAAGGATATATCCATAAGTTGTCGGACGAAGCCCCCAGCGGTATCTGTAGTACACAGTTAGGAACTGCACCCTACAAAACACACGTTAGATCACAAAATCACCTAATGCTTACTAAGGAAGGTGATGAAATTTGCGAGTAGCTATATGCCCCTCCTGTTTCGGCTTGCTTATTAGGGAGGTGAAATAGGGTAGCATGTTTACTTACGACAAATTGTGTAAGAGAGTATTGATGAGGGATGTTCACTGAAAAGGCTTCATCAGAGCACTTTTTGGAACATCTCGAGAGTAGGGGAGCGAAAATATGATTCCTATGCAACAAACAGTTCAAAAATCGCATCTCCCAAACTCAAGTTATGATGAAATGAGTGATAGAGGAAAATTAGGGTTTTGAAAGCAAAGGTAAAGGAATGAAAGTATATACCTTGAAAGAGACATTTGCATTTGTCACTTTGTTGATTCTGAATACTGTTCATTGCAGCGAAGCCCACATAGCCATCATCATGTCTTCACGACAACCGGAGCGTCCCACGAGGATTGAGATCATGCGACAGGCCGTGATCGACGACGAGCCACTGGACGAGGTGAGTTGACTAAACTTTGACTTTTGATTTTCTGCATTTGACTTTCTGTGATCGTTTGCGGGCCCTGGAACCCAACCGTGGGTCCCACACAAGGCGCCATGGTCCCTGTGGGGTGCCATGGTCCCTTCAGGGCGCCATGGTCCCTGACAGGGCGCCATGGTCCCAATCAGGACTTGGTGAGAAATGCCAGGGTTAGCATACGATGTTCGACAGTTTGCATGAATGATTTTTGATGATTGAGTACTGATTATAGTTATGTTTTTGTGATGCAGGGTCTCCCGTACATGAGAGAGCACACGACGGGGCAGATTCTTCGCAATTTGCGAGATTAGATTCCCTGACTTACTCAGGCAGAGAGAGACACATTATCGATAGTAGGTTTGTGGTCTATGATTCTTATGTCGGCCATCCGATTTCATCCCGCGATGTTGATGGCACTCATGGAGCGATGGGATCCTGACACATGCACGTTCCAGCTTCCAGTAGGGGAGATGACGATGACACTTGAGGATGTGTACCGCATTCTTCGCCTATCGATCAGAGGAGCTACCGTGACATATGCGACCGATCGGTCAGTAGAGGATCATCAGAGGGAGTAGGTATATTGCATAGGGAGAGTCATGCTGAGTGAGACGAGAGGTCGTATCATGGTCAGCTGGCTCTTACATCCTACAGGAGAGGTGCCCCTCATGAGACATCTTATGATAGCCATCATTGCACTAGCCGTCTGCCCTAATGGGTGAGGTACACACATGCATGGGGGTCTCACATGGTGCATCAGGGCTATGGAGAGACACAGGAGAGTATATGCTTGGGGTCGGAGTATGCTTGCACATCTCTATCACGACCTCGAGGAGTATGTTTTCAGACAGGGTTGCAGCTTGATGACATGCACACTTTTGCAGGTGTGGATATTTGAGCACTTTACATGCACCAGGCCTGTCGGCTATCCAATGAGTACGGCTAGCGAGCGACCTAGGGTATTTGCTTATCCACTTACCAGCGAGTGGAGATTTGGAGATCTATTGTATTGGAGAGTGATAGTTGATAGATTGACAACCGAGGTGACCGTGTGGAGACCATATCTGCGGATGCACAGATGGGATGGGATGGAGAGACAGTTAGCATGCCTACAGAGGAACTGCCTACTGAAAGGGCGATATCCACACATCATAGTCTCATTCTACTTTGACCAAGTACGGAGGCAGTTCGGGCTAGAGCAGTGTGTCCTAGCTGATGTGCCCATCTACACTCGACACTCACGAGTCCTTTCCAGACCCAGAGTAGTAGCGAGACCGACGATAGACGATATCGAGATCACAGATATAGAGGGGTCCGATCAGGATGTGGTCACTGATTATGCTGCAGACCCCGGGGCACAGCGCAGGTATCATTCCTGGTTTATGAGATCATACCCAGGGCCTATCTTTCCACCAGATCACCCGACAGGCCTTCCAGGTCCATGGAGGCATGGAGATCGAGATGAGGATCAGGGATCCAGATCGGAGGAGCCAGAGGAGGGAGAGGATCATGAGGAGGCAGGAGGTCCTGATCCGCCTATAGGAGATCAGCCTAGTGCCGAGGAGGAGGAGGACAAGGATGACGATGAGGAGGAGAGAGATGATGATGAGGAGAACAAGGATGCAGATGAGGATGAGGATGCAGATGAGGATAAAGATGATGAGGAGGAGTCAGATGCAGCTCCTCACCATTCAGAGGATGATACCGTAGCCTTAGATCCTCCTGTTATTCCCCAAAAGGGGGAACACGAGGTGCTACGGAGACCTGCACCTATCGCGCATAGATCGCTTGAGTGTGGGGAGCCTAGTAGTTCCTAGTCACAGATGCTACCGTATCACGATCCCTACTGGCGTGAGGGAGATCCAGGTATAGTAGGTTTATATTGATTGATTGATGTTTTGATGAGATAAAATGGAACTAACACAAAATCTGTTCTACTGCTACAGCTAATGTGCAGGAGTGGCGCTCCTTGATCCAGCAAGTAGTGACAGATATCTCTACGACAGCGCAGATCCCTAGTTCCTCACAGGTTGCTTATAGACCTCAAGGGAACGTGGGTCGGCATGATGATTTGTTTTCCCCATTTCGAGTACAGGTAGAGATATGGAGGGCGAGAGAGCAGGCTCTATCAGAGGACCTTCAGCAAGCACAGCGTGATCTAGCAGCAGCTCAGGCCGAGGCTACCTCGTATCACGCTATCCTTATGGATAGGGATCGTAGGAGTTCCTCTCGGAGCCATTCATGATCTATATCACGGTATACCCCCATGGGTCCACCTGCATGGCCAGATCAGGAGGGAGCATCTAGTCGTCACTCTCCAGCCACCAGCCCTAGGGATAGGAGATGATCTTATGATGTAGGGTAGGTCACATTTTGGATGTGTAGGGACCTACCTTTGTATATTGATCCACATATATATATATATATATATATACAATTTTATGTATATTTCTATCTAATTAAAATGTAAAATTAAAAAAAAATCAATTGCAATATAATTTATATAATGGTCATATAAACGAGTCATAATTTATTTTTCCATAGTTCTTGTTGGAAACAATTAATCTATAGATCAAATTCTTCGGTTTTTTTTTTGCATTTTCATCTTATTTGATTCAAAAGTTTATTTTATTCTTCATTTTCGATATTATTATTTGAAATAGTAAAATTGTTCAAGAAAATTATTTTTTATTGTTTCAAATGAATGAGCAAAATCATGTGTCAAAAGACTTCAATAAATAAAACAAAATTAAATCATATATATATATATATATATATATATATATATATATATATATATATATATATATATATATATATATATATATATATATATATATATATATATATATATATATATATATATATATATATATACATGCTTCTTTGTTTCAAACGTGTTATCTTTAATGCCTAAACAATGTGTATTGTGATTAAAGTTAATACATTTGGTAGATGTACATGTATGTTCTGAATTTAATTTCCATGTGATTGATTTCTCAATGCTCCATGATTAAATTGATACATGTGTGACTTAATTAAAATATTTGATCAAGTACTATATTGATGATAAGGAAGAAAGTATGTATTAAGCCTACGAATCATATAACCAATGTGATTTAATTTGAATTTAAACACAACATGACATGATTCAACTTAACACATAAAAACATTGTTTAATATGTCAACATAATGAAAATGTAAATCTTTTGTAATTTACATAAATGAATTCAAGACAAACCATAAAGTAAAGACACATGCTTGTCAGGAACGAAGCAATATAGATTAAACAAAACATCATTTAATTCTATTTGCTCTAATCAAAGATATGTTAACATATTATCCAATTTTGAAGAAGTGAGAAAGGAAATAGATAAATGATAAGGAATGAGGCATTAAGCATAGTATCTACGCAAGTGCATAGCGTTTATAGGGTCTTTAAGAGGCGTACCGTCTACATCCGCTATTTTGTAAGCACCTGATCCATAATCTTCAATAACGATATACGGTCCAAGCCAATTAGGACTGAATTTTCCCTTTTCTTTAGGTAAGGCATTCACATTGCGCTGATTCTCATAGAGCACTAAGTCACCCACTGAGAAGGAACGTTGAATAACCTTATCATTATAGTTTCGTTGTAGAGTTTTGTGATACGCTTGAATATGCTCAAGAGCATTTATACGCTGTTCATCAAGCATCTCAAGCTGTTGAAGTCTTTGTTCTCTATAGGAGTCATCATCTATTATACCTTTGAGAGAAACTCTAAGTGATGGAATCTCTAATTCTAAAGGCATAATAGCATCAGCACCATAAACAAGATTATAAGGAGTAGTTCCCGTGG
Organism: Cryptomeria japonica; assembly: GCF_030272615.1. Taxonomy (NCBI): domain Eukaryota; kingdom Viridiplantae; phylum Streptophyta; class Pinopsida; order Cupressales; family Cupressaceae; genus Cryptomeria; species Cryptomeria japonica. Next base: position 599,000,593 of record NC_081409.1, read on the forward strand.
CAATTTGTACACTCATTCGGTAGGCCCAAAGAGCATAGATTAGCTGAGTACTCCAATCCTTACCATGCTTATCCATGGTTTTGCGAAGAATTTGTTCGATTATTTTATTGGATGATTATGCTTGACCATTTGATTGAGGATAGTATGGTGTAGAAAATCGATGTTTGATATGATATTTCTCGAGGAATTGCTTCATGTCTTTATTCTTAAATGATGTCCCATTATCAGAGATTATAGTGGAAGGTATCCCAAATCGAGAAATAATGTTTTCTAGAAGAAATCGACAAATCACTTCAGCTGTAGTGGAGCGAAGAGGAATAGCTTCTACCCACTTTGTAAAGTAATCTGTTGCGGTTATAATGAAAACATGTCCTTGAGATGAAGGAGGAGAGATTTTACTGATGAGATCCAACCCCCATGCAGAGAAAGGCCAAGAAGCTACCTGAGAACGGAGTTCTTGGGCAGGAGCATGAATCAAATTATTGTGTTGTTGGCATTGGTGACATTTCTTAACAAATGAAAAAGAATCCTGCTGCATAGTTTGCCAATAATATCCCATACGAAGTAATCTTTGAACCAAGGATTTACCTCCAAAATGCCCCCCACAGGAACCTGAATGCGCCTCTTCAAGAGCAATAGGGATTTCTGATTTGTTAAGACAGCGAAGGAGAAGACCGTTATAACCCCTTCGGTAAAGAACATTAGAAAGAATAATATACCTAGCAGACAACTTGCAAACTCTATCCCTGGTGTTCCTATTGGCGGAATCAGGAAAGGTACCATCAGTCAAGTATCTTACGATATGCGAGTACCATTCATCCGAGTCTATGAAGTCGCAACATGTCACCAGGCTGGAATCATCTACAATAGCTGGAGAAGTAAGGTTGTGAATAACAAATTTAAGATCAACCACAGGGTCCTCTAAAGATACAAGAGAAGCCACACATGCCATTGCGTCCGCATGTCGATTATCTTTTCGAGGAACAGGTTCTATGGTGTAAGAATCAAATTTTTGTAACAAAGAGATAGCAAGGTCTTTATATTGTGATAACTTGTCTTGTTTTGCTTGATACAGTCCTGTTACTTGTCTTATAATCAGTTGAGAATCTCCAAAAATATGTATGTGTTTTATATTCAGAGCTAAGGCTGCCTTTATTCTTGCTATAAGAGCCTCATACTCAGCAATGTTATTGGTACATAGGAAATTGAGACGATAAGATAAGGGAATAGACTTCTTTGTAGGAGACATCAGAACAACACCTGCCCCCGATCCCGTACGACACTTAGAGCCATCAAAATATAACTCCCAAGTTTTATCTTTCTCTGTACAAATAATGAAGTCGTCAGGAAAAGACTCAGGGTTAGGGAAGGAGAAAGGTGAAAGGGGCCTCAACTAGGTGATCGGTCAACGCTTGCCCTTTAATTGCCCTTTGTGAAACAAATTTAAGGTCAGATTCAGTTAACATCATAACCCACTTAGCTAGGCGTCTTGATAAATCAGTTTTAGAGAAAAGATGCTTCAACGGATCAAACTTTACCATGACATGGACTTCTGAGTTTAAGAGATAATGTCTCAATTTCTGAGTCGCAAACACCAAGACCAAGCATTGTCTTTCTATCGCAGAATATTGGGTCTCATAATTGAGTAAGGTACGACTTATATAATAAACCAGACACTCCTTACCATCTTTATCATGTTGTGCCAATAATGCTGTAAGAGCATGAGAGGACGCGGCCGTATAAAGAAGGAAGGGTTTAGAAGGTTCAGCTGGTCGAAGGATAGGAGGATTAGCCAAATACATTTTTAAATCTTCAAATGCTTGCTGACAATCCATATTCCATTGAAAAGTGATATTCTTTTTGAGAAGTTGAGTGAAAGGAAAAGTACGATCCGCAAGTTGAGATACAAACCTACGAATAGCTTGAATTTTTCCTTGTAAGCTTTTGAGTTGAGACACATTTCTAGGAGGTGGCATGTTGACAATAGCATCTATTTTCTTAGTATTCACCTCAATCCCATGATGTGAAACTATGAATCCTAATAGTTTTCCACTATCCACACCAAAAACACATTTTCGGGGATTCAAGCGGATGTGATATTTACGAATCCTTTCAAAGATTTGATGAAGGATCTTAATATGATCTATGTGAAGAATGGATTTGGCTAAAACATCATCAACATAGTCTTCTAGAATCTTATGCATGTAATCGTGAAAGATAAGGGTCATCACTCGTTGATAAGTTGCACCGACGTTTTTAAGTCCAAAAGGCATCATTATCCAACAAAACGTACCCCAAGGAGTGGTGAAAGCAGTTTTGAATTGATCTTGAGGGTTAATGAAAATTTGATTGTATCCTGAAAAACCATCCATGAAGGATAACAAGGCATGTCCTGCCGTAGAATCAACTATCATGTCAATGTTCGGAAGAGGGAAATCATCTTTTAAAGAAGCCTTATTTAAATCTCGGAAATCGGTACACATTCTTATTTTATTATCTGGTTTAGCCACAGTGACAATATTTGAAATCCATGGGGAATAATCAATAAGGCGGATAAATCCAGCCTCCAATAACTTTTCAATCTCAGCCTTAACAAGCAGAGCCACCTTAGGATTCATTTTTCGAATCTTTTGTTTCATGGGCTTAGCATCAGGAACTAAGACAATGTTATGAGTAACAATCTTAGGATCTATACCAGGCATGTCAGAGTATGTCCAAGCAAAGATCTCGGGGAATTCATGCAATAAATCTTCATATTGTTTTTGTTCCTCTTCATCCAAACATTTTCCAATTTTAATAACTTTTTCTTCATTGCAAGGATCCATCTTAACATTAGTGGTGTTACTTATGAGAAGATTACTTTGTTGAGGAGTATCCTTTAACAGAGGGAATTCTTTCACAATCTCATCATTATCAATCTCTTTTCCAAAATAGGCTTCAGTGTTCAAACAATAAGGGAGTCCCCTATTGTGATTATAACGAGGAAGAGTATCATATGCTCCTAAAAACTCAGCTAAAGCATCATCGGTAGAAAAAACATCCAAAGCACAAGCACATGAAGGATCCTCATCAATGTACTTGGGGTGTTGCATTGATAGAGAGGTAGAAATAGCATTAACACTAATACATGGTCTCTTAGAAGCTTTAGTGCGCTTACAGGGATTATAGCCAAGTCCAAAGGCATGGTTGTGAAGATTATTCTCTAGAGGAACCTTTATTCCTTGTTCGTGAGCACCACAACCATTTCCATGATACCCATGCTTAGCAAAAATGCGAAAACCACGACCATAACGATCAGCCATTTAAGACAGAGAAGGTGGTTTTTCATAAGACAAAGAATCAAACTCTTTAGAATTAGAGGTGCGGGGAGAAGAAGTTTGAGAAGCGGCCACAAAATTATTACTCATAGGTTCAGGTAATGTTGATTGATTTTTAGCTTCTTCCTTCTTTTCAGCTTTAAGCTCTCTAGAAGGAACCTTATATTCACCTACAAAGGTGGTATTAAAATCAAGGGATCCCCAATCGTCGTCTGCGAGAACCTTCTCAGGATCAAAATCCTTCTTATGTGTAGTTTCAAGTCGAGAAGAGTCTTCTTCAGGAGCTCCAGACTCATCCAAAGAATTTTGATCATCAGAGAGTGAGGACTCATCGATAGGTATCTTGTTCAAAGAGTCATCACTAGATGAGGATGGCTTAGAAGAACCCCCCTTGGAAGTAGATGTTTGCAAACAAGCTTGAAAATTAGTATCACCTATCGAGGTATATGTCTTATTGTTATAGATAAACTTAACTTGTCTGTGCAATGTAGAGGGGACAGCTTGCATACTGTGAATCCAAGGTCTCCCTAATAACAAGTTGTATGTTAGATTTCCCGACATAACATGGATAGGAGTAGGCAAAGTTACAGGCCCCACTGTGATGGGTAAGGTGATAGTACCTAATGAAGTTTTAGCCACATTATCAAAGCCTCGAATAGGATGAGAGTCCGGCTCAATTAGAGATGTATCCACATTCATCTTATGCAAAAGATTAATGCTACACACAATGAGACCAGAGCCATTATCTACTAGTGTTCGTCTTATAGCAGTGTCTTTCATGATAACCACAATCATCAAGGGATCATATTGATGTTGAATTTCACTAGTAGGCAATTCATCTTGGGTAAACACAATTTGGGCTTTAGGATTCATCACAGAGTTAACCAAAGATGCTATATTACTAGATGTATTCGGTGGAGGAACATTCAAATCTTTCAAGGCATCTTGTAACATTCCATGATGAGCGGAAGAAGTTTGAATCAAATCCCAAAGGGATATCTTAGCAGGGGTAACTTTAAGTTGTTCTATGAGATCATATTCCTTACTAAGAACTTGTGAAATACGTGGAGCTTGCGGAAGAATTGGTTGAGGATTCGGAAGAGAAACTGGAATAATAGGAGGAGGACTAGGCTGCCTATTATTTCTGGTATGATAAGTATGAGCAACCGCATGATAACTCTCTCTAGTTATTTGCTTGGCATAACTATAAGGACTTATAGGTTTTCTTCCTTGCACAGTGATGATTGGTTTATTCGGAGTACGAAAGGAATCATGATCATACCCTCCTTGGACAGTAAGGAGAGGTGATTTAGGAACTTGAAAGGTGGGAGAAGGATAAGCACCTTGGACCTCAAAGAGAGGCTTTTTATGCTCATTCAAGTTTATCATGTTAACTAATTTAGAAGTCTTGTTCTTGTTTAAAGATTTCGATAAAGCCACAAAGTCATCAAGAGCATCATCCAACAAAGCATGATCATATCTATTAAAAGGTTTATCTTTTGATTCAAAAGGAGACATCTCCTCATAGAGGGGATTGTTGAAAACAACCATGTTACTAGATTTAGTGGAAGAGTTGATAGGAATGTACCCTTGAGAGGACTCATTCAACTTATCTTTCTCATCACAACGAAATGGCATAGTAATAAGGTTTATGAGTTTTTGGTAAAATGAAGGTTTGGCATCCTTAGGGTTCAAAAACTCATCTAAAGCTTCATCTAATTCATCTTGGCTATACTCATAATAATCATCATAAGCATGAACATTTTGCAAATAAAAGTCTGACATTTTGAAATAAAAGTTGCATGCAATTTAAACACACAATGCAAAGAAACACACTCTTTTTTTTTTTTTTCTCTTTTTAATGAAAATGAAATAAAAACACACTAAATCTAGATCTAGATCTAACAAATGCAATGCAAGAAGAAGCAATGATAGATTCACGTCGGGTTCACCAAAATGTGTGAGGGAAAAAGCGAGACTAGGTTATCATGTCCTAATCCTACCTCTTGTCACACATTACGGAATATGAAAGAGCCTAGAGGTATCACACAATTGGCTACTTCTTTTTGTGAAAGAGAGAGCCATGGGCTACCTATTAGGGTTTCTATTCCTTTGTTGTAATTGAAAGGTAAGATTATGCAAGTCCAATTCCTAACCCTAAAATGCAAGTATGAACTAATAACAAGATTGCAGAATTGAACTTTAAACAATGGAAAGCTGTAAATACAAAGATAAGACAAGAATGCAAATGCATACCCGAAGTCAAAATCTGAGTGGAAATGTTCGGGATGGGGGCGCGGGCGCCACTGTCCTGATTCTGCACCTGAAACTGCACCTGAAACCGCTGTTTTGCACTCTGGAAAACTGTCTGAAATGCTATCTGTCAGGAGGACCAGGGCACCCAGCGCCTCTGTCCCAGGGACCAGGGTGCCCAGCGCCCCTGTCCTGGCAGGACCAGGGTGCCCCACACCCCTGTCCTGGTATTCTGCTCTGCAATTTCATGTGGGGTGCTATCTCGACCTGCTTTTCCCGGATCTGTAACCCGCGGCGTCGTCCGAGTCCCAAAACCTGCACTTATATCTGAAAAAGGTGTTTGGGCGGCTATATAGGGTTTTGCCTTAGTCAAACCCCCGCTTTGGTGATTTCCACCTCCACGAATAGCCAAGTTGTATTGTAAAAGTAATGTGTGTGCAGACCTTGTGTGTGTGCAAGATCTAAAATGCAAGTAAGCAAACTAGAGCAACCTAGAAAGTAAACCCTAATTGCTTGTTAATGATAATGTAAATGCTCTAAATCAAGATGCAAAGTGATCTAAAGCATGAATAAATGAGATATTGAAGCTTATGCAAAGACATGAAAACAACATGAAATCATACCCAACCCTCAAGGGAGGAGTACAAGCCAATCTTCAGTCAGTAATCTCCTATTGTTCTTCAATGTCTTCCAAGCCCTAAATGGATGAATGGAATGGATAAATGCTTGATAGAGGGATGTTGAATGTTGTTGAAGTCTTCAAAGATCTACTCTTTCGCTGCACCTGAGGTTTCTGAAAACAAAAATCGGATCCCTTCAAATGAAGAAAGAGAGCTCTTATGTATGAAACCCTAGGTCTTAATTCCAACTTTTGGCCAACCTAGAGATAGAATACCCTGCCAATTTCTTGGGGTTAAGCTTTATTTTATGATTGGATCGCGCTCCTAAAATTTTGGGAAAAATGTCCGGGACCATGTGCACTCCGGGCGCCACGGTCCCAACAACTTTTCACCAAATTTTCAGGGCCATCAGATATGATGATTTTAGAGAGAATCCCGAAGTTACAGGTGATTTCGAGATGTTTTGACCCCCGAAATCAAGCCCCCAAGCTCAGAATAGGGCCTAATTAGGGTTTTTGATTAAGTGATGTATTGGAAGAATAAAATGAAAGGGGCATGCTTTAATGAAAGGGCCCGACTTTATGATGTGGAAAATGATGAAATAGAACCTTTAGACCTAATTAATTTGATTAATTAAGTGCTAAAGGGGAAATGTAATGTAAAATGCAACTGCGCCAAGGTGGGTGCTAAACTAGGTGTTAAATTGTACTGCTTTAGCAAGTGCGTACAATTTATGACGTTACAGAGTCGTCTTAGATAAGGTTTTCATTTAAATTTTATTCCATAACAAGTCGGCCTTAGGGTAAGAGACACACCATCAATGAGAGGTGGCAAAATAGTGCATCTTTTGTTCTTCTCATCATGGGAATGAACCGTCAGCGTGAGCACATCTGGGTGGTTGGTTTTATGATAGGTGTGCCCTTGTCTCTCTCTGCAAGACGTCTTATCATTCTGAGCCACCTCATAGCGATGTTTTCCCTTGAGCACTCAAAGTGGAAAAAATGGTCAAACTTTGATGCCATGTAACTTGGAGACCGTGACACTTATGGATGATCCATTTGAACCTATGGGGTCATGTTGTCATTGCCTAAAAAATCCTCTCTTGGTTTTAGACAAATCGATTCCATTTTCTTGTGGCGAGTTTTTTTCTGTCGCATCAAAAACCGTCAAAACCCATCAGTGAGAGGTGGCAAAATAGTGCATCTTTCATTTTGCTCATTGTGGGAACAAACAATTAGCGCGTGCATGTTTGGGTGGTCAAGTTTATGCTAGGTGTTCCATTTTCTCTCTCCCCAAGACGTCTAATCATTCTGAGCCACCTCGTAGTGGCGTTTTCCCTTGAGCGCTCAAAGTGGAAAAGATGATCAAACTTTGATGTCGCGTAACCTAGAGACCATGACACTTATGGAAGATATATGTGAACCTATGGGGTCTTTTTGTCTCTACCTAAGAAATCCTCTCTTGGTTTAAGACAAATTGATTCTGTTTTCTTGTGGTGAGATTTTTTCTGTTGCATCAAAAAGCGTTAAAAATCGTCAATGAGAGGCGGCAAAATAGTGAATCTTTCATTCTTCTTGTTGTGGGAACAAACCGTCAATGCGAGCATGTCTGGGTGGTTGGGTTAACACTAGGAATTCCCTTTTCTCACTCCCCAAAACTTCTAATCATCTTGAGCCACCTTGTAGCGATGTTTTCCCTTGAGCGCTCAAAGTGGAAAAAATGGTCAAAATTTGATGTCGCATAACTCAGACACCATGAAACTTATAGATGATCTTTGTGAACCTATTGGGTCATGTTGTCACTTCCTAAAAAATTCTCTCTTAGTTTCTTACAACTCGATTTTGTTTTCTTGTGGTGAGACTTTTTCTATCTCATCAAAAATTGTCAAAAACCGTCAATGAGAGGTGGCAAAATAGTGCATCTTTCGTTCTACTCATCGTGGGAACAAACTATTAGTGCGAGTGCATCTAGGTGGTTGATTTTATGCTAGGTGTACCCTTTTCTCTCTCTCGAAGATGTCTGATCATTCTGAGCCACCTCATAGCGACATTTTTCCTTGAGTGCTCAAAGTGGAAAAAACGGTCAAACTTTGATGTCGCGTAACTCGAAGACCATGGCACTTATAGATGATCCATATGAACCTATGGGGTCATTTTGTTGCAGTATAAAAAATATTCTCTCAGTTTTGAACAACTCGATTCCATTTTCTTGTGGTGAGATTTTTTCTGTCGCATCAAAAACTGTCAATGAGAGGTGGCAAAATAGTGCATCTTTTGTCCTGCTCATCGTGGGAATGAACTGTCAGTGTGAGCATGTCCGAGTGGTCATTTTTATGCTATTTGTACCCTTTTCTCACTCCCCAAGACATCCAATCATCCCAAGGCACCTTGTAGCGATGTTTTCCCTTGAGCACTCAAAGTGGAAAAAATAGTCAAACTTTGATGTCACATAACTCGGAGACCGTGACACTTATGGATGATCCTTGTGAACCTATGGGGTTGTGTTGTCACTGCCTAAAAAAAATTTCTCTCAGTTTCAGACAACTCGATTATGTTTTCTTGTGGTGATATTTTTTCTGCCGCATTAAAAACTATCAAAAACCGTCAATGAGAGGTGGCAAAATAGTGCATCTTTCGTTCTGCTCACCGTGGGAATGAATCATCAGCACGAGTGCATCTGTGTGGTTGGGTTTACACTAGGTGTTCCCTTTTCTCTCTCCCCAAGATGTTTGATCGTTCCAAGCCACCTCGTAGTGACGTTTTCCCTTGAACACTCAAAGTCAAAAAAATAGTCAAACTTTGATGTCGTGTAACTCGAAGACCGTGGCACTTATGGATGATCCATTTGAACCTATGGGGTTGTGTTGTTGTTGCCTAAAAAAGCCTCAGTTTCGGACAACTCAATGTTTTTTTCTTGTGGTGAGAATTTTTCTGTCGCATAAAAAATCGTCAATGAGAGGTGGCAAAATAGTGCATCTTTCGTTCTACTCGTCGTGGGAATGAATCGTCAGCATGAGCACATCCAAGTGGTCAGGTTTATACTAGGTGTGCCCTTTTCTCACTCCCCAAGATGTCTGATCATTCTAAGCCACCTCGTAGCAACGTTTTCCCTTGAGTGCTCAAAGTGGAAAAAATGGTCAAACTTTGACGTCGCATAACTTGGAGACCATGGCACTTATGGATGATCTATTTGAACCTATGGGGTCATGTTGTCTCTTCCTAAAAGGGCCTCTCTCAGTTTCAGACAACTCGATTTTGTTTTCTTGTGGTGAGATTTTTTCTGTTGCATCAAAAACCATCAAAAATAGTCAATGAAAGGTGGCAAAATAATGCATCTTTCGTTCTTCTTGTTGTGGGAATGAACCATCTACGCAAGCACATCTAGATGGCCAGGTTTCTCACCAATCAAACTCCAATCATCTAATACTAGGTTTCTCACCCTTTCACACCTTGTCTCAATGCACTCTCAAGGCATCACCCAACCACTCAAATGGGGTTTTCAACTTCAACGGCTTAAACAAACATAACTCAAGGGCTTAACACACCTATGACACCCTGACACAAGGTTTCACATGCCCAAGTTGACTGGTTCACTTCCCAATACACATAACTACACTTAGGAGGCTTATTCCTACTAGCCCTTCAAATCGGGTAATTCAACAATAACTCAAAACTTTCCCAAAACACTTGGAAAAAAAATTGCATATTCAGATACCCATTTGCAAGTTATTTAGCATATGTCAGAATTAGACACAATTATTATAATCAAATATTACAACTTTATAATCAAATGGTACAAGTTTATTACAAATGTATTTATAATCAAATGGTACAAATTTGGGCTCTCCAAATTTGCAAATCAGCCCCATGGACACTTTCATAAATAAAATTTAGCATCTAATATAAATGATCAAGCTCATTACTATTTATATTTACAAAATTTTGCATCTAAATATGCAAATTACAACTCGTTTTTTATACTAAAATTAGCATCTAGATATGCACATTACAACTCGTTGTTTTTTAATACAAAATTTAGCATCTATATATGCACATTACAACTCATTTATGTTTATATATACAAAATTTGGCATCTACATATGCACATTAAAACTCATATGCATATTACAGCTCATATACATGTAGAGCACATCCAAAAAAGAGAAGTTACAACGTTTCACAAAAGATATATACAAATTTGTCAAAATTATTCTACCATATTGTAGAATTATTCTTCTAGATGGCCCAAAATCAATCAAGTGAACCTTCTGGATCAGCTCTAACCTTTAGTGTCTCAAGTATTGCCTCATGGTCAGATTCACGATCTTTCCACAAATCCTTGTTAAGAGGTCTACCATGATATTTAATCAAATGAATATTTATTGCAGCAAGAAGGTTTGAGTAATGAAGAATATGTATATGTGTCTCAATGTCCTCAAACAACCAGGCATTAGAATTTTTGATAGGGTACTTGCATTTTATAGAAGGATAAGTTAATGCCAAAATCAATACAATGACTGCTAAATAAATGAGTTCAATAGGTCTCAATACAACTCGACACAACAACAATACCTTCTAAGCCATGTCCCTATCACAACAACGGATCTTATTGGGTACTCAATACCCTCTCCATCAACCACTATAGAAGTCAATTTCTTTTTGGCCTCAATACAACGACACAAAAAGTAATATGTTCCTTCTTCATTGTTCTCATCCACAATAACTACATATACATGACCTACATTTAATATAAGGGTATAAGTTAATACCAAAATCATCATAAGTTAATACTAATAAGTTTTGCTTAAAATTATAGCAAATTCCAACCCATTACCTGGTTCAACTATGTCTGCTACAAGGTCAAAATCCACTAATGCTTCAATCTGGTTTATTTGTAGTGCTCTAGGAAGTTGATATGTATCTAGAGTTTGCAAAGGTCTACAAGACCATTGGTCAACCCACTCTTTTGATTCACATTCATCCCACACAAAATGCATACACGAAGAGCAAAATTATGCAATCTCTCTAGTATAAATAACTAGTGATGTTGCATTTGAACTTCTAAATGAATGCATGTCACTTGATCTGGTAAGTGTACAACAATATAGATAGTTTTCAATGTTAGATTCACATATTAACTAAAAATATATATGTTGGTTAACAGATTTGTCTCCTTCTTGAAATTTTAATTATTATCTTCTTAAGCAAAATGTGACTCCGTTTTACCCTTTAGAAAGAAATAAATATACCAATAGTTGGAAGAATTAATGATAATTCAACCTCTGCATTAGAAGGCAACTCCTCATATGATTTATAATGAGTTAACTATACAATTGATTTTTATAACACTTTTAACCAGAAAGTATTGAAAAGGCTTCAACATTTATCCATCCACACAAATAAATGCCTAAATTTTTCTGAGAAATTACTCAAAGAGGAGCTCACAGACTCTAATTAACATATATTTACTACATACATTCAAAACAAAATAGGAACTCAACATGAGAAACTAGCATCTTAATCGAGACTCTCTCGTGCCTCATGGGGAAAGGGGGATCAAGCTGATTAAAAACATGTGAGTCATCCAACAATCTATAATAAATATGAATCAAAAAGAAATGCAGAGATAACTAATTATCAGATTAAATTATGCCCACATAACAACCTAAGAAGAATTATGAATCTTAGAATGCATAGATTCAAAGATGTCTCAACATTCCATTAATAATCAGCCATTACTTCATTTCCTATAATTCATATAAAAAACTCTTCTATTGTTTCTAAAATCACAGTTTTAGAACCCTTTTCAAAAGCAAGCTTTTCAGCTTAAATAGCCACCAGGCCATAGTTTTTACATAATTAACAAATAACATTTACTTTCACTTCAATGAAAGAAACTGTTCAGATGACACAAAAGAAAGCTAAACTAATAGCCACTAAAAGGCCGACATTTCATTGTAGCATAACTAAGTGTCTACCGCAAATGAGGAAGTTACGGGCTTGTCCTTTTTTGTCGCGAATCCTCACCATTCTAGGTGTGTGGTCAAAACTTTCAGGATAACTTGGAAATAGGGCAGGCCAATGTGTATGATCCTCTACTTCCACACTTCCTTGTCCATATTCACCTACATTACCTTCGCTTTGAGAACCTCCAAGTGATCCAAACACACAATGAGCATTGATTCAATCCTTGCTGCTTTCGAGAAGTCATCGGTAGTCAAAGATTTTGTGGTTTGGATGGAATGAACTCTATCTTGAAAGACTTTAATCATGTTTGCAACTTCCTCAATCAACTTAGCTCCCTCCTTCATGAGTTGGATATCAATACATTTAAGGTCCTTCTGTATAGTGTTAATCAAATTAGTCAGTCCCCTTAGTAGCTTAGTGGATTCTTCATGGCCCTGCCCGATGATTGAGTTGTGCCATTCCACATTTTTCTTTAACACATATAGTACATTATCATCTAGGTTCTCCACTAGTTTCTCAACTAAGAACTTCATCACTCCATACTTCTGAACATCATTCATTTGTGCAAGAACCGCTACCCACTTAACCCTTTTCTTTTCCCAGGCGACTGTCTCCAGCTCAAGTTCTTTACTCACAGTTTCTGCATCTTTATAAACCTTGACTAGATTAGTAATATATTCTGATCCTTGTTGAATTATTAGATCCAACCATTTGTTGAACATCTCCATCACTACCCTATTCCTTTGAACTTGATCAAGCATCTTCTGGTTTGCTAGAGACTTAGGGTCAAATGACATTAGTATCTGTGACAATGGTTGAGGATTTGGATTATGAATAGCATTAATTTACTCTGCCATCTATGCGACCATTTGTTTCATTTCTCTCTTATCTTTTTCATCTTTCCAAGTCCTGAAGATTATCCTCTTTGTAGAAGATTCCAAATGTTTTACATCCACGGTCCTTGATGCGATGCCCAAATCTATTTTCTCCACAGTAAAATATTCCTCTATGGCCTTATCTGCATCTCTCCCAGGAATGGGCTTGGCCACTTCAGCTGTCCAGTGTCCTGTTGTGTCATCCACATCAAGCATTGCTTGTGTTTTGAGCTTTTTGGGCTTTAATGCGTTTCCTAAGCATTTACTAACCATGTCCTCCAATGGGATGGTGACCGACACCACACTCCTTTTCTTTCCAATGGTGGCTTCTAGCCATCTTGGTGCATTGGTAGATCCTCTAGGTGGCGGGGTGACCTGTGTATCTAGGGAGGTAACGATTACCAGGGCATTCATGGGATCTTGTTGAGTTCCTACTCCTTCATTTGTATCCACTTCTTGTATCATAGGCTCACTTTGATCCTGTGGGTCCATTATTTGTTCAAGCTCTTCACTGGGGTCCAAATCCACCATGACCTGTTGCTGAACAGGCTATCTACTCTTCTTCTTGCTTCTTGACTGGGTTACTCGGGTAGCTGTAAGACTAGATGGTGACCTTCCTGACCTTCTTAGCAGTATTTTATCTAAAATGGGCTTTGAGACACCTGCAATATCAATAATTTTATTAGTGGCAAAAAAAGGAGATTGAACCAGGATGTGTGAATCACTTCTTGATTCGTGGGGGGACATGGAAGGACCCTCCTTGAATTTCAATTTCCTCAACCATCTCTCTATTCTCCTGACAACATTCAAGGTCCTTGTTTGAATTCTATCATCTTCTTTTTTGTTCCAGTCAATTTCTAGAATTGGTTTCTCTTCAATCTCAATACCAAACTCAGGGTCCATGACATCTTCCTCTGTATCTTCCAATACACTTGATGTATTAATTGGGAGGCTCAAGATAGCTATCTATCGCAAAGTGAGTCTTGACCATAGCCTCTTTCTCACTTCATGCTCATCCTTGCAATTTTCCCAATAATCTTCTATCTGGGGTTCATGGAAGAAATGACTGTCTATGTTAAGGTTCTCCCTTGCATAACCTTTGCTGTCAAATCTTCGCCTAGCCACATATGGTTGCAGATTCATCCTTTTGAACTCTAGTTCCAGATTCAAAGCATCTGATACCGATTTGTAGCTATAATAACCAAGCTCAATGGGAAAAAGAACCCCGGGTTCTCCCTTTGCCCCTAGTCTTTTATCTATATGAGCTAGCTACCTGCTCACCTCTGTAAGTACGAAGCTATCAAAGGCATACCTAGGCAATTTGAATGGTTGGCCTTCAAAACCACCGACCTGTATGTAAGTAAACCGTGGAAACTAGATAAAAAATATTCCATAAATACTCACAAACTCCATAGCCTCTACTGACATTCTCTTGTTGGCATCACACTAGAGTTTGAAGGCTAGTCTTCCCGCAAAGACTCCATTCCATTTTCCAATTTGTTCAACATATCTTTGTTGTCACAACAAAGGGTAAAAATCATAAACCCTCATTCCATCAATCCAAGGTTCACTGGGTAATCTAGGCCAATCTTTTGTGCAGGCTAAAATATAAAACAGGTAAGAAGACATCTAAAACCCACTCATACCCACAAAATTTCTTAGCCCTTCATAAAGCCTCTCCACAATTGCCTGAGACCAATCTAGAAATTTGTCACCAGATAAAACTACTTGAATGAAAAAGTACATCCAATCTTCCCAGTAGAAGGAATGTGAATTCCCTTTTACTATGTTTAAAAGCACAACAATGTTCTGCACCTCAATGATGAGGTGTTCTCTGGTTAAGGGTTTGGGTAGTCATGATCCTCCTTTCTGAACCCTCAAAAGCCAATTTCTTGTAATTACACTTTTGTACTTGCTCTTCTTCTTTGAGAAATAGGCGTATGAATTTCCAATGGTCCAATCCTCATACTCCTCTTTATGCAGAATACCCATTGTCACCATCACCGTTTCCCTATTAATATGGACTAACACTTCACCATCACTGGTTCTGATACACCTGTTCTAAGATTCATAACTATTCATACAAGCCAACACTAAATCTAGACATGGCATAGCTAATGGAAATGCAATAGCTTCCATAAGACCACTCTTAACTATCTTCTCCATTAGCGACCCAGCCTGAGAATTCTTAGTCCTTTCAAGGAAATTCCCCAAATCTGCATGAACTAAGGAGGTGTCTTCCATTTCTAGAAAGATACTCTAAACATGAGGTTCGGTCAAGCTTTGGCAACACAAGCCTCATTTTAACTATCTATTCCCTTAACCAAGAAATTCTAACAGCAATACAGTATGCTACCCCAACAATTTTTCAGATTTTCCCCTTTTCTATATTGATAAAACTTTAGTGCACAAAGAAACACAACATAGGAGAAGACAACTGAACTTACCCGATAACACCATGAAAACTGGAAATTCTTCCAAAGAACAAAGTTGGATTTACCTTTGGCGCCTCCAATTAATTGAAGTATGGCAACTGTGACCTTCCTAAATATGGAAATAAACTCATACATTTTCCTTTAATCAGACGGGAAAATATCAATAGGGCTACACACGCTTCGTCATGATTTACTCAAGCGTGCAAAGTAATGGTTAAATGACAAACCTGACACCTTCTTAATTACCCATCACTTCCACACAGGTAATTTGATATTTTCATGATTACTTTCCACATTTAAAATTTCAAAAATCCGAATAAGGGAATATTCCTTCTTGTCGCGCTGCTTTTATTTCCACCAAAAAGCTTTTCGGATTAGTTTGAAAAGAACTTATGAACCTTGAACCACTTGAACACAAGGTTCAATGGTTCAAGTTCATTTAAAAAATAAAATAGTAATGGTCGACACATAAACAACACCGAGAACGAGCGACAAAGAAAAGAAATAATTAAAGTGAACCTTGAACCTCTTGAACCGCTTGAAATTTGGTTCAAGGTTCAAGACCACATATCAACTCAACATAAAAAGAAAGACTTGCACTCATCATATAACAATACATTTCCGTGACCCACTAAAAGGCATTTTTGAACCTTGAACCCTTGAACCACTTGAAATTTGGTGCAACGGGTTCAAAACTTCAATGACCGAAGACAAAGTGAACGCATTTGAAATTTTGGTGACAAAGACCGGAACAACTAACTTTTTTAAACTGCACTTTGAACATTGAACCTTTGAACCTTTGACCCTTTTTAAAAAAAGTTCAACAGTTCAAGTACGAAGAGAACAAATGACCCGACGAAAACAAAAGGAACAAAAAGACAACCCGCAAATTGGAATATATATGTTTTTTTTAAAAAGGAAAACTTACGGGTGGACTGACAATATAGAAACCATAGACTTGCCTGCATTACCTGGTCCCATCATAGAGTTACATCATTGCATAGTTATTTCCACATCTATTAACATTGCACCACCTTTGTACATCAATTCCTCTCTGGTAAGATCTCTTTTCACACATGCTCCCACACCATCATGCTCTCCCTTTCCATGCCCTACCTCAATGAAATTCCAAAAATTTTGCACACCACTTGTCACATGTTTCCTAGTCAACCAGTAGAACATCCTTGCATTCTTGAATTGTGCGGTGCAATTGTTCGACCATATTAAGTGTTGGTTGTATCTTATATCTCTTTCCCTTAAACTATCATAGAAGACTGTAAAGCATCCTTGCATAAACTATGAGGAACAAGTGCGATCATCACTGATATAGAAGTGATATTCTCTTATAACCTTTATGTCCTCCTTGGTGCTATCATGTGCATGCATGAATGCTATGTGTACAAAAATTGTAACTTGTGTAGAGTGGTAATACATAGATTGTACTTCATTTTGTGACTTTAGTGTATAATTCTCATCAAAATCAATGACAAATATAATAGTGTCAAGGGGGAAAGTGTCCTTACACAACTTGAATTGCTCATCTAACCACCTAGCTCTATGTGTGTGACCTATGTGCTCATATACTAGTTTCTCTTGAATCATCTTCATAAAATTAGCTACACATATATCCCTTTTCACTAACTCACACCTCTTTAATTCTTTTCCATCTTTAACACCATATGTGACTAACTTGTATTTTCCAATAGAAACTAGTTCCTTACCAATTTCATGTGTGCTATCCAGATGTAGGCATCTATGCAACTGTTGCAAATCACCACATGTAGGTCAAAAACCTCTCAAACACATCATATTATAGTAAATGCACCTGTCATCTCGTCTACATAGTACACTTGAAATAAATTCTCTCGGTGACTTAGGAGGTGTTTGTAGACCACATTCCTGCAAAACATTGTTAGTGTACAAAGTACAACATATATAGCAATAAATATCATAATGCATGGAAAATTCAACATGGACCTCTTAATTCTTATTCTTTGGCTACTAGCTAGCAAGTCAATTGGGACAATCGGCTATATACTTCATGAACACTCCTATCATAAGACAATAGAGAATTGCTAAAATTATTGGTTGCAAGGTGGAAATGCTCCCCTCCACTTATCTGGGTCTCCCCTTGGGATTAGTTTCCCCAAACTCCTTCTGGAATATGCTAATTGACAAACTCAACAAAAAAATTGCTGGCCAGAAAGGATCCATTTTATCTCAGGCTGGAAAGTTGCAACTTCTTCAAGCTACTCTCCAGAATCTCCCTATATATGCTCTCAGTCTATTTGGTATCCCGATTAAATTTACTGAAGCACTAGAAAGAATCCAGAAGAGATTTCTCTGGTCAGGGGTTGAAGAAAAAAAGAGACCATCCTTGGTTGCTTGGGACAAAGTGTGCAAACCAAAGAGAAAAGGAGGGCTTGGTATTAAAGTTCTAAAAATGTTTAATAAATCTCTCCTTGCTAAACAAATATGGAGAGCTTATGACATTAAGAAAGATTGGAACCAGATCTGGTTTGACAAATATATTTAGAATCAACCTCTCCAAGATCTCCTCAACTCTGAAGACATCCCTATTGGGTCCTTCATTTGGAATAGTATTATCAAATCCATAAAAGTGGCCAAAGCTAGAGGTGGATGGGTCCTTGGAAAAGGTGACAAAATAAGGTTCTGGGAGGATCCTTGGATGAATAATGAACCTCTCTTTGATCAAGGCAACAATCAATTTATTGAGGATTGTAAAAGGAGGTTTGGGCCTATGGTGTGTGACTACTGGAAGGAGAACAAATGGGTTAGGCTTGATGTTATATATGTTGGATTTTCCCTGCTCTAGCAGGAGCTACTGTCCTTTTCTATTAACAAAGATTATGATGATGTTTTCCTCTAGAAGAGTAATCCAAGAGGTGACTTTACGGTTGCTTTTGCCTACAAAAACACTTTCACTCAGATTAGTAACCCTATATGGGGCAAAGTTTGGAACATAATTCTTATCCCTAAAGTCAATATGTTCCTTTGGCTTGCTACTCACAATAGGATCCTTACTATTGACAACTTGGTCCGAAGATTTTTTATGTTCCCTAATAGGTGTGAGCTATGCCAGAAAGAGGAAGAATTAGTTGATTATCTATTTTTCCATTGCTCCTTCACTTGGTAAATCTTGAGTAAGTTTTGGGTGAATTGGAAAGTTGATTGGGTCATGCACAAGAGTCTCATGGAAATTATTTGGCAATGGACCTTCCCCACCAAATTTCCTCTTATCAAGAACCTTTGGTCCCTGATCCTCCCCATGACTTGTTGGTGAATCTAGAAAGAGAGGAATAATAGAATATTTAGGGAAGCTAAGTGCACCTCTCAGGTGGTCTTTGAAAAAGTTTGCAGGGCTATAAAAGAAAACATAAATATTCCTCACAGGAACAATAAACAATGGTTTTTTACTGATATGAATGAAATTGAAAAAGGCATCCTTACTGAATGGAACTTAATCCACAAAGTTTGCAGATCTCACAATAAGAAAAGGAGAGATAATATTGTTTGGCAATTTCCTGATCATGAATGGATAAAGGTGAATTTTGATGGGGCGACTAAAGGCAACCCTAGGAAGTCCGGTGGTGGAGGAGTCATCAGAAATGCTCAAGGTGTCTGTATTGCTGCTATTGCTTCTCCCTTTGGGGTCCAAAATAATCATGTGGTTGAAGCTCAGGCTATGCTAAAAAGCCTCCAGCTTGCTCAAGGATTCAAATTAAAAAAAAATTGGCTGGAAGATGACTCCCTCAACATCATCCAGGCTCTTAAAGGTACCAGTTCTGTATCTTGGAATATTACTAATTTAGTTGAAAGTGCTAAAAAGTTATTAAATGACTATGTTAGTATTCTCATAACTCACACTCTAAGAGAAGGCAATAAGGTTGCGGACCTCTTAGCTAATGAAGGGGTCAATTTAGAGGTGGAGGTTAAATATATCAGAGAGACCCATTGTAAAAGGGATTTTAGAGAGAAATTATTATTTGATAGCATCAATGGGTCAATTTAAAATCATGGTTATCTTTTGGGGTCTGGATATCAAAGACAAAATTTGGGGGCAAATGAACTGTTAGTTAATGATTGCTTTTAGGCATCAGTTTTATGATCATATGTGTGATGGGGATTATAATAATAAGTGTCAGTTTTGTGCAGCCATTATTATTATCTTTAAAATCACGAATGGGACTTTGTTTTGTTATTCCAGAATTTTGCACAAGAACTTGTGGTTAAATCTGCAGATTGTGAGATACACCTTTGGGTACTTCAACTTGTTGTTCAATATGTGAGGTAACTTAAATAGGAATGAACCCTCTGGTTGCGAAAACTAGAAGAGTGAGCGGAAAGTGTGGAGGAGGCTTCATAGATATGGATTCACCGACTATATGGAAAAGTTGCATGGAAGCAAAAATTCAGTGTCTCATGGTTTTGCCAGGGGCTAGAACAGCAACAGAGTCACCTTGTTTGGGGAGACCTGAAATATTGATGAGGATCTGGTTGCAGAGGTCATGGGTCTTCAGAAGGAGGGCACTAAATTCTATAGAGATCGGAAGTATGCTGCTGAAGCAATTAAAAACTACCCGAAATCTGAGGATGAGAAGGCTCGACTTGCCAAGAAAGACAACATCTCCTACTACCTACCCCAGCAGGTAAAGTCTTTTTGGTAGAAAGTGTTAAGGGTTTTGATGGAATTCTTTACTATTGATGGTAGATTTACTAAAATCTATAATTATCATTTTGCAATTCTTAATCATTTCTGCCATGGGGTTAAGATTTCTCTGCCCTTTTACTTAGCTTCTTCTCTAAATGAGAGTTTGGATGACCACGCCAAAAAGCCCAATTCTAACCCCATAGCCCATCAGGGGCTTATTTTGCTCATTTACAAATACCTGAAGGAAAAAGATAAGGCTAGCAAGGATGATTACCTGGTAACTAATGCACATGTTTGTGAGAGCTGTAATGATTCTGAGTCTGATGATGACCAGTCTAATGCCCCTACCCATAAAAAATGGAGAGCTGATATTGATAATGTGGAAATGGAGGTGCATTATGATTTGGAGGAGGAAAAGGGGAAGGATATTGAGACAAAAATGGAGAGTGAGAAGGAAGAGAACACTGGAGAAGAGGAGGAAGGGAAAAAAGATGTTAATTCTGAAAAACCCTTATTCTAACCCTATGGGTTTGGATAGCAGGAATATCGCCCCAAACTCTATGGAGGAAGAAAACCCTAAATCTGCTGAGCAGGGTAGGGATTCAGTGAATACTATTTTGAATACTGCCCAAAATTGCACACTGGATTCTTTCAATCTCCAGAAGTGGGTTATTGACAACATAACAAGCATTCAGAGAAAACCGAGGGATTTGGAAAATAAGATACACAATTTGATTAAGGAAACAAATTCAGGGAAAAAGAGTGAGGAGATGGAAACCAGTAAAGCTGAGGAGGAAATTGAGATGCAGGAGTGGTCAGAAAAAGACCTGATTAAAGGGGATTTCAAACATCTGGAGGATGTTATCAGAATTGTAAAAGAAAAGGCTGAGGTGGATAAAGATAACATAATCACTTGGGTTGCTCAAACTGAGAAGGCTTTGAAAAGATTCATGAACCACAGTCTTGAGGTCTTAAGAGTTTCGTCACATAATATGAATGCCTTGGTGGATCACTTAGAGAAGAAAAATTAGGATAAGAACTTGGTAATCATTGAAGATGTACCGACCTCCAGCTCCACCCATCAAATAACCAGGCAAAGGACCAGGCAGACCACCACTGATATGGAGACCAAAATGAAAGACATCTAGCTGAAACAAGAGAGCAATGATCTGAGAGAAGCCACTAAGGCCATGATGCTTTTGGTTCAGAACACTAAGGAGTCTATAAAAGTTTTCATTTGAAATGTAATGCTGGGTTTTGGATGCTAATTTCTTGTTGGCTCCTTGTTGTCCTTTTGTCCTAGTTGCTGGTTTTTGTGCTGGTCTTTTGCAATTGTTTTGTCTTGGTCCTATCTTCTCATGTTTCTTTCTTGCTCATCTTTCATGCTGTAAGTGAGTTTTGTGTCCCTTAAAACTTGATTTTCCTTAATCAAAAACATGTAGTACATGCATGATTAATCTTGACATAAAATGGTTTTGTCATCTCAAAAAATATTTGACTAATTTTAATCTGAGGAAAGCTTTGAAGAAACCTTTCATAAAATTGTGTTTGAGTTGTATCTAAATAGTGTTTTGGATGTGGCTCATGATTACTAAAACCCTTCTGTTGTCATGCCAATATTTCTCAATTAACTTTCTTAGTGAATCAACAACAACCTTGTCCTTGCATGGGAGTCTACCCGAGAATGCCCAAAGAGAATTATTATTAGGATCCTTGATTTTATCTCACCTCTCTAAGGCATAGTGTAATGTGGTTCTACTTATCCTTAATGACTTGCTTGTTTTGCTTATTAAATGAGATTTTTTCATTTCCTTTCCCATTATGGTTGATGTGAGGACACAACGAGTAACATTAGCATCTTTAGTGTGTGATTTCAAACCAATGGCTTGGTATGCATCAAAAATATTTCTCACAATGGTTCTTTCACTATTATTTTTGGATGTTCTTAACCCCAAAATTTTTATTGTCTCTCTAAATTTCAGATTTTTAATCATTTCAACAACTAATTGGCATCTTCCACTTTGATTTAAGTTTTCAAAATAGTTATTCCAAATTCTTCTAACCGTTCTTCTACAAGTTCTTTCAAAAAATTTATCATGCATTGGCTTCACCATATTTTCATCAATATCTATTAGGAACTTTGGTTTTCTACAAATTATTCTAAGAGGTGTTAATATTGGTGCATGCTCTTCATTTTCATTAGATGCATTATGTGCATTGATCACATCAAATTCAAATGGTATATCTTCTTCAATTTAATTAACATGTGCCTTCACCGAATCATTTTCAAATGGTGTATGTTCATTGCATTCATTAGGTGCAGTTATCATATGTATTTGAATTGGTGTATGTTGATCATTTTGATTTGGTGCATTCATCACTTTCATTAGGTCCATTAGATGACGTACCTTCACGTAATCTCCTCATATGCTCCCTTTGTCTTTCCTTTTCTACCTCTCTTTATTCAGTTGTTCCTCTCTTGTTATTTCCCATTGTCCTACACAACATTAAGATGACAATCCATAATCAAATATCAAAAAAATAACAAATGATCATCATTTTGTTAAAATCTAAAGTAACAATAATAAAATAACTTCTCAAAAAAAAATACAAGACAAATCAATCATGGTCAAAGAAAAAAATAACAAATGATCATCATTTTGTTATAATCTAAAGTAAAAATGATAAAATAACTTCAAAAACAATCCAATATATGAGACAAATCAATCATTTCAAAGCAAAAGTGACAAAAAAATATGAAAACCTGACTACTGTTGTCCTAGAAAATCATGTGCAAAACTAGTGGGGCCTTCAAACAACTTACAATGCTGGTTTTTAGGCCATTGGGACTAAAATATATTAATATTTTCCCATAACCCGTACGGGTTATGGAAACCTTTAATGTGAACGTTCACAATTTCTCATAACCCATATGGGTTATGTAGAACTAGGAGTTTTGGCCTTAGTTCTACATAACCCGTACGGGTTATGTAGACCTAGGAGAGGGAGAGGGAGGGAGAATGGGAAAAGGAGAGGGGGAGAGGGATATTGGGAAAATGAGAGGGAGAGAGGGAGAGAGGGAGTGAGAGGGAGATTGAGAAAAGGAGAGGGAGAGAGGGAGGGAGAGGGAGAGAGGGAGGGAGAGGGAGATTGGGAAAAGGAGAGAGAGAGAGAGAGAGAGAGAGAGAGAGAGAGAGAGAGAGAGAGAGAGAGAGAGAGAGAGAGAGAGAGAGAGAGAGGAAGGATAAGGAGAGGGGGATGGATGGAGAGGGCGAGAGAGGAAGATTAGGAAAAGGAGAGGGGGAGAGGGAGAGGGAGGGAGATTGGGAAAAGGAGAGGGGGAGAGGGAGAGAGAGAGAGGGAGATTGGGAAAAGGAGAGAGAGAGAGAGAGAGAGAGAGAGAGAGAGAGAGAGAGAGAGAGAGAGAGAGAGAGAGAGAGAGAGAGAGAGAGAGAGAGAGAGAGAGAAAAGGATATAGAGAGGGAGAGGGAGAGAGAGGGAGATTCAGAAAAGGAGAGAGAGAGAGAGAGAGAGAGAGAGAGAGAGAGAGAGAGAGAGAGAGAGAGAGAGAAGGGGGGAGAGGGGGTAAGAGAGAATATGAGATAAACGAGAGGAATAGAATAGGATAAGGAGAGGGGGATGGAGAGAGAGTTAGAGACAAAGAGAGAAGGGGTTAAGGAGAGGGGGAGGGAGGGAGATTGGGAAAAGGAGAGGGGGAGAGAGAGAGAGATGAGAGAGAGAGAGAATAGCATAAGGAGAGGGGGATGGAGAGAGAGGGGGAGAGATAGAGGAGAAATTGGGAGATATGGAGAGGGAGAGGGAGGGCATAGATGGGGAGAATAGGATAAAGAGAGGGAGAGGGAGGCAGAGAGAGTATAGGAGAGAGAGAGAGAGGGAGAGAGAGAGATAAGATAACGAGAGGGTGAGGGAGAGGGAGCGGGAGAGAAAGAGAGAGAAGGGAGAGAGGGTGAGAATAGGATAGGATAATGTGTGTGTGTGTGTGTGTGTGTGTGTGTGTGTGTGTGAGAGAGAGAGAGAGAGAGAGAGAGAGAGGGGGGGGGTAAGAGAGAGAATAGGAGATAGGAAGAGAGGAATAGAATAGGATAAGGAGAGGGGGATGGAGAGAGAGTTAGAGACAAAGAGAGAAGGGGTTAAGGAGAGGGGGAGGGAGGGAGATTGGTAAAAAGAGAGGGGGAGAGGGAGAGAGAGGGAGATTGGAAAAATGAGAGAGAGAGAGAGAAAGAGGAGAAACTGGGAGAGATGGAGAGGGAGAGGGAGGGGAGAGATGGGGAGAATAGGATAGAGAGAGGGAGAGGGAGGGAGAGAGAATGTATAGGGGAGAGAGAGAGAGAGAGAGAGAGAGAGGGAGAGAGGGAGAGAGAGAGAGATAAGATAACGAGAGGGTGAGGGAGAGGGGGGGAGAGGGAGAGGGAGGGGGAGAGAAAGAGAAAGAAGGGGGAGAGGGTGAGAATAGGATAGGATAATGTGTGTGTGTGTGTGTGTGTGAGAGAGAGAGAGAGAGAGAGAGAGAGAGAGAGATAATGGGATAGGGAGAGAGAGTATGAGGAGAGGGTGAGAGACATGAGGTAGAGAGAGAATGAGAAGGAGAAAAGGGTCAGAGAATCTAAAAAGAGAGAAGTGTGAGGGGGGGAGAGATGAGATAGAACTCAAGGAGGATAATTAGGGCTCAAAATAGATAGATACAATGATGGGGGAAGGAAGATGAGATAGAGAGGAAAATAAGAGATACATGCATGTATACAAACATGTCTACATTTATCTATATTAATATATGTATATATAACAATAGATGCATATATACATACATAAACACATATTATATAGGTATCTCTAACATGTGTAGAAAATGCTCAGTTTACAAGAATATATTATTATGTCTTCATAACCCTTACGGGTTTTGTGAAACACAAAAAAAAAAAAAATTAGTGCTACATAACCCGTACAGGTTATTTAGAACTGTGAATAGTACTTTTTGTTTTTCAAAACTCGTGCGGGTTTTGGCTTGGTAAGAGGGTTGGAAAACAACCCTAAGGCTTGTAAGCCCATTTTCCCCCCATTTTTGTCCCTTTACATGATTTTTCATCCTCCAACATGATTTCTTGACTTCGTCGTCATCAAGTTTACAAATGATCAAGTGGGTATCTCTAAAATTACTACCATAATCTCACACATCTTCTCAGTTTTCTGACCATATAATTTTTTCTATTTTTGGACAACATTAGCATAGTAAACTTTAATTTTCTTTATCAGTGCCTTGACAGTCCTCACAGACAAATGTCTACCATTTTTTTATTAACTTTTTAAATACTTGACCAAATTCAAAATAAATTAAATATTATTGTTCTACACTAGATTATATACACTTTTAAAAATAAAAGTTTGCATTTTTTATTATTTTGATGCAAGTTATGCCCAGTGCACGAATAGGTACCAAATTTTTAGGATGTGGTCACTTCAAAAAATCATAAAAAAAAAATACTCAATGGAAAATTACAAAAAAATACACAACTTCTAGATATCACTCTTACCTGTCATCCTACCAAAGGGCTTTGCAAAATACTAAATCTAACTATATATTTTGTGCAACGCATGAAAATAGCTATGTTATGTTTTTCTGAAAAAAATAAGGAACAATTTTTTATGCGTGAAAGGTTTGACCCTCTTAATTTTATCCAATTTAAAAACAAAAAATAGCAGTTTAGAAACTAGATCCAGAGTACTACAATTCTTATTCTTTTCTCAACTCCTAGTTTTGAGTGCATGACCTTCAAATATCTCTTTAAAGTTCAGGTTTACCTATTTTCAAAAGAAAAAAAAGTGGCCACTTATACCCACTTATATATATATATGTATATATATGTATATCTATATATGTATATATATGTATATCTATATATATATATATATGTATATGTATATATATACATATATATATATAGATATATATATATATATATATATATATACATATATATATATACATATATATATACATATACATATATATGTATACATATACATATATATATACATATATATATACATATACATATATATATACATATATATATATATATACATATATATATATGTATATATATGTATATGTATATATATATACATATGTATATATTTATAGATCTAAGAAATTGGGAGATGAGAGAGAGAGGGAATATATAAAATTCTTCTATATATCTAGATAATGAATATTTTATCTTTACAGAAAAAATGACAAGAGTGTAAATATGTCATTAACGTAAGGTGATGGGATATATAATCTCTGTCCAACTTCCATGCCACCTATCTACTATCCCCTTATAGATCAAGGAGCGTAGGGGAAGGGATGATCTTTTCAATCTATGAAGCTACAAACATGATGTTACTGCTAATCTATGTAGATACCATCTACTCCCATATTAGCTAATTCATCAGCATCAAAATTACCCTCGCAGAAGATGTGATTAAATATGATCTTCTTGAAGGCCTTGCCCAATTTTAAAGCTCTGCTAAGTAGCGCATCTAACCTCCAGTTTAGAATGGATCCTTTTCTCATATAATTGATTACAATGGCCGAATCCCCTTCAATAACCAATTCCTCCACTCCTAATGCAATGCACATTTAGAGACTTTCCACTAGCAGCATGAATTCTACCCTATTGTTATTTTCAATGCCTATTGGTTTATCTCTCTGTGCCACCTCGATCCCATCTGAGTTGTGAAGACAACATCCAATGCCAGCCTATCATGGATTACCTCTAGAAGCTCCATCAAAGTTTAGCTTAAACCATCCATTCTTAGGCGGTTTCCAAACATAAGTTTCCCTATTTCCTTTACCTAGCTTAGGCTTAGTCCAATGTAAGGGAGAATCTTCAAGCCATTCCAGTGCCCCCTTACCTTTTCATCCCAAAAGGACATATTTGCCTCCCCATGCTGACCCTTCATTACTCTGTTATTCAAAATTTCAATAATAATAGCTTCCATTTTATTAGTTAGTTGTTCCCAACCCAACTTCTGTCCTTTGAAGAGTCTCCTTTTTATTTCTTTCCAAAGTTCCCAGATGACAATAGTTGGAGAAATGATCCAGAGACCTCCATACAAACACTTAATGCTTCTTATAGGTCAGGCTTGAAACATGTTCAGAACAAAGCTCGGTATTGTAGAACTCCACCCCAATTTATTATGAAGCTAGTTCCAACATTGAAGTGAGAAATCATAGGATAATAATAAGTGATCTATATTTTCCTCCTCCTTCTCACAAAGAGGGCATTTGCTTAGGCCTTCATAACCCAATTTTTTAAACAAGTCGGCAATAAGGACCCTACTCTATAGGGCTAACCAAGAGAATATTCCTTCCTTTGGGAGACAATTTTTATCCCAACATAACTTTAATGGAATGTCACATTTTGGTCTTAGCTTTTTTCCAACAAGGAGTTTATAGCCCTCCTTGGTGTTATAGTTTCCAGATTTGGAGCCATCCCACACTAGTATATCATGGCTAAGCTAAAAAGATATGATTCTCGATTCTAGGAGTCGAATCAACCCCTTTTTCTCTCCAGTCGGAATATCTAAGTTATCCAAAGATTTCCATCTCCACTTCTTGGTTATGCTTCCATCTTCTACTTCAATATAATTTTTGACATATTTTCCCCATCTATCTTCCAAGAGGGTTTATGCATATTTAAAATTAGCTAGCTTGTTTATTACCAGATAAACACCCCATGAGTCTTACCAGAACAAGGCCTGGTCACCCTCTCCTAGATTCCATGTGAGTTTTTCCAAAATCATTCTTCTGCAGTCAAGCATGAAGTTCCAAATGTGTGACCCTCTTATGGGGTTAGCAGCTCTAAAGATGCTCTTAGGGTTGATTCTATTCAAATATTTATGATAAATGATTCTGGCCCATTTAAGGTGGGGGAATTTATGCATTCTCCAAACTAATTTTTCTCCTAAGGCCTTACTCTAATCCCTCATTTTCTTAATTCCAACCCCACCAATATCCTTAGGTTTGCAACATTTATCCCAAGTCAATAATGCAAATTTCTTTTTATCTCCTGACCCTTGCCATAAGAAATTTCTTAGGATTTTGTTTAGCTTCTCCTTTTTGACTATCGAGAGGTCAATACAAGACAATTGATAAATTGGCATGGAAGAGAGAACTGATTTTATCATGGTAGCTCTGCCCGCTGAGGAGAGCCATTTTCCTTTCCAAGATTCCGCTTTGGATTTTATTTTGTTGACAATATGTTCCCAAAGTTTAGAAGATCTACAACCTTTAGCTAAGGGTAAGACAAGGTATTTTCATGGTAATTCCCCTACCCTAAAATTCAAAATATTACAGATTGCATATTCCTCATTTTTATCAGTGTTAAAAAAGAAGATTTTAGATTTTTTCAGTATTAATTTCCTGCCCTAAAGATTTAGCATAGGAATCAAGAATTACCTTGATTGAGCGTGCCTCATGTCCCTTTCCTAGGCCATATAGCATAGTATCATTGAAAAACTAATGATGAGTGATGGGAGCCACCCCCTAGTTATTCTAATGCCTATCAAGGACTCCCTATATCTAGCTCTAGAAATTGACCTTCCCAGAGATTCTGCCATAATGATAAAGAGAAAGGGAGAAATAGGATCCCCCTGCCTCAATCCCCTAGAAAGGCCAAAGAAGCCCTTAGGGGATCCATTTACCAGGATGGACATTCTAGGAGAGGAGATGCATTCATAAATGAGGTTGATCCATGATTTAGAAAAACTGAAGGCTTCCAGACATTTACAAAGGAAATGCCAATCCACTTTATCACAAGCTTTTCTTAATATCCAACTTAATAAGCATACTCGATTACTTGTTTTGTTGGATGGAATGAATGGCCTCTTGGGAAATGATAATACCATAAAAAATAGACCTACCTAGGACAAAACTATTTTTATCTTCACTTATAAGGAGAGGGAGAAATTTTTGCAGTCTGTTGGCAATAGTTTTGGACACCAGTTTGTAAATAGTATTGCATAGAGATATTGGTCTAAAATCATCAAAGTTGTCTACCTTATCCTTCTTAGGAATAAGGATGATAAAAGTTTTATTGATTTCCTTGAACACCTTACCCGAGTTTCTGACTTCCTCCAGTGCCCTTGTTACATCATCCCCAATAAAATGCCAACACTTTTGAAAAAAGGCAGTTGGGAAGCCATCAGGCCTAGGAGCCTTGTCAGGGTTCATCTGCCTTAGGGCTATTTCCACTTCTTCTTTAATGAAATTGGCACCTAGAATCTTGTTATGCGCATCAGTGATAATTTTTTAGATGTTGGCCAAGATAGCATCTCAGAAGCTTAGGTTAGAGCGTTTCTAGTTATTTAGGATATTATCAAAATACTTGACTACCTCTGTTGCAATTAGGTTAGGGTCTTCAGTATTATGACCATCACTCAATCTAATTTTAGTTATTTTGTTATCTGACCTCCTCTGTTTAGTTCTATTGTGAAAAAACTTAGAATTCCTATCTCCATCACTTAACCATAACTCTCTAGAATTTTGGCACCAACAAACTTCCTCCTTAGCTAGTATATCCTCATAATTTGCTAGTAACCTTTTTTCTTCCACGAAAAGAGTCTGATCCATCCCATTATCCATAACTATCCTATGGGGCCATTGATCTCACCCTATAGTCTGGCCCTTGTTTCAAAAATGTTACCAAAGTATTTTTTATTCCACCTTAGCAAGTTATTATTAACCACCTTCATCTTGCTAACAACATTAAAAACTCTGGACCCTATGGTTTCTGACTCTTTCAACCATTGCTCAATCAATCCCAAGATCTTGTCATCTTTTAGCCACATCAATTTAAATTTAAAAGGAGATCTTCTAGGTTTGCATTCCTCCATAATTGATAAGTGAATGGGATAATGATCAGAGCCAGAGATAGGAAGGACTTCTGCATCTAGTGAATTAGGGAAGTCGATTAGCCTTCCCCAGATAAAAAACCTATCCAATTTTTTTGCTATGAAGCTAAAGCCTAACCTTCTATTGTTCCAAGTATAATTTTCCTTTGCTATCTTAATCTCCATAAGACTGGTTCTATGTACCCAATCACTAAAATCCTTCTATGATTGTGACCTTGTTCTGATCCCTCCCCATTTCTCATTTGGGTCCAAGATGGCATTAAAGTCTCCCCCAATGATACAAGTCTAGTTAGGGATTGTTTTTAGAAATAGATCTAGGTCCCTCCACGTCCTTCTCTTATCCTTATTTTGTGTTGGACCATATACATTTATAAGCATGAAATGAAAGTTGTTTTTGATACTTTTAACCCAACCACTCATCCAATGTGCCTGGCTATTAACCATCTCAAAGGAGACCATTGTTGGATTCCAAATTACAGCTAGGCCTCCTGAGGCTCCAATAGCCGGATGTCCTACCATCTCCCTAATGCCAATTTTTTTCTTAAAGATCTCAATATCATCTGAGTTAAGTTTAGTTTCCTATATCATAACTATCTCAGAGCTAGTAGATGTAATGCAGAGTTTTATGATCTGCTACTTGTTAGGGGAATTCATGCCCCTAACATTCCACAAGAGGAATTTCATGGCTCCTTGGGAAGGTACTTCCCCTTCCCTATATCAAACATAGAAGTTAATTTTACCTGGCCTTATGCAGACCTATCCGGATTTCTTAGTCCTGATAGAGATTTCCTACCTCTTCTTTTACATTGTTTTGCACAATCTAGGGTTTCCATGTCCCACTCATTCTGATCAATCCCCAAAACTTCCATCTTGAATTCCCTGACCTCTCCTTCTTCATTACCCAACCCTTCCCCTAGCTCATCCCTATTGCTTGCCTCCCATACCACATCTTTTAATTCTATAATCTTCGTAATTAAGTCTTGTTTCTAGAGTGCCAAGTCATCTTCATCAGCAATTTCCTCTATAAATATATCCATAAGATCATTAATGACTTCATTACAGGCTTGGTTGATTTAATCCTTGTTCCTCTCTCCAATAGAAACATCCTTGTCACATGGTGACATATCTCTACAGCCATCATGGGGTTCTCAAGAAAGGGCTCTTGATTCCCACCATCCATTTTCTTGGTCTCTAACCCTTTACTGAGACCACTCAGAATCTCCCCTTCAACTCTTCCCAACTCATGATTATATTCATCCTTATGAGATGAAGGTTATGATATATTATCATGCGAAGGATTTACCAAACCTGGCTAAGCATATCCCGATAAAGAACAATTCCCATCAGAAATTACAGTCTCATTATTTTCTGGGGGCTTCTGAAATGCTAGTGGGGAAGCAAGGAGAAGTTCCTTATCTGGCACAAACTCTCCTTCTTCAATCTCAGAGGAAGGGTTTGGGACAGAGGCATCCTTAATCAACCTAGATGGACACCCAATGCCCTCAGAGCCCTCCCACATTATGGTTGAATTATCTAAATTCAGGTGCTTAGTTAGCGAGGGTTTGGGAGTTTTAATTTTATTTCTTACAAGAGAGGAGGGTGATAAATTAAAGGCTAATTGCTTCGATACCGGACCATCGTAAATTTTAGTTTCTAAATGGTATTTACAATTAGGAGTTGTGAGGATTACTGGCTTAAGCTGAGGTGTGCAGGAGTCCAAATTGATAAGTATTTTAATATCCAAAGAACGACACCAGTTCCTCTCAAGGCCAATAAAACCCCCAAGGCAATCACTGATATTAAATAGGATTTGGGCATGCATTAGTTCTACCAAGATGTATTTAAATCTAACCAATTTTGAAATTTTTTAAAACTTATATTTACTAGGGAAAAATTTCGTTTGCTAATCTATGAAATTAAAATTATAGCTATGATAAAATACAAATTTACCAGTTAATAGCTCCATTTTTAATGATTGCCTTGTATAATTGATAAACAAAAAGTCATTAGGGAGGATATTAATACTTACCTAACCTGCATAAGTCTCTTCCAACCAATGGGAAATAGAATCCACCGATTGACCTTTACCACACCATTTAGCAAACAAACCATACTTCTTGCAATGTTCCCTCAAACCCTTGGCAAATTTTTCTTCAAAGACATATATAAAATCATCCCACGGTCTAGGGTTTGTAGTTTCTAGTTTGTTTGGCTTTTTCCGAATAAAGGTACGATTCCTTGATCTTGTTTGAGGCAAACAAAAATGCACCAAGGATAGGGGTTCATCTCCCACCCAGGGGGATCACATTGGCACCTATAGAAAAACTCGGTGTGAATAAGGATATGGGGGAAATCCAAACCTTCTCTCCAAGATTTTTGCGGTTAAAATTACCAAAGATCCTGCCTCGGGTCTCATCGGTTCGAGCCTGCAATATCCTATGAGATCTTCTGCTTTAGACATCATGCCAGTCATTCAAATTGTTACCATTGAATATATTTTCTAGGTACTATTTCTGAGGTCGTTGCTCCCTCCGATGGTAAGCCAAAGCAGGGTAAGCAACAGGTTCTATACCTGTAGCAGGGGAGGATGATGACCCAAAATTCTAAATTTGTTCTCCTGAAACCTATAGGCAAGAGAAATCAGGGTTTTGCCATGTTTTATGTTTTACAGCCAAATTTCGCTTCTTGCGAGCCATGATTTCAGAATATTTTTTAATTTTTTGATAACATAACAACATTGAAACAATAAAATAATAACATAATATAATATAAAACAATATTAATATAGTCATAAAAATTATAAAATAGTAATATAATGTCTAAAACAAAAATATTCTAATAATTATTTAAGTACTAATATTGATTTAAAAATAATTTATTAAGTCAACAATATAATACATTAGTAATTAGAATAATAAATAATAATAATCTAATAATTTTGATATTAATAATATAAAATCAACATTTTTATAATACAAATAAAATATAAGATTAGATTATGCTTAAAGTAAGATAATACAAAATAATAATATTTAAAAAAATAATACAATGAACATCGAAAAAATAATATATTGAATATTAATACAATCTAATATAAATAAAAATTGTTCTCATTTCCTCTCTTTTGCTACAACAAATATTTAAATTTTATTTACTACTATTTAGGTATAATTTATGATTATTCACAAGTCTCATTCACAAATAAATATTAAATTTTAGAAGAGTTATAGTATTCTTAATTGAAAACAATTAAATAAATTGATTTTATATAAGTAATTGTGTGATTATTTTAATTAATGTCTTCTATTTGCTAATAATTTGAAAAAAACATATTCCATTACTATACAAATATGTTTAGGATTATAGTTCAATTAGGATTAGATTTATAGCTTAGTGTTAGAGTTTAATTAGGAGTAGGGTTCAATTAGTGTTTAATTAAAGTTATAAAATAAATTTTTGAGTTAGGGTTAAATATGGTTATAGTTCAAACATGGCTAGGGTAAGGATTTAATTAGGGAAAGGGTTAGGTAAAGTTAAAAATTGGAGTTAGGTTTAAGGATCAATTAGACTTATATGTAAAAAAATTTATTTAGTTCTAGGGTTAAATTATTATTTTTGATTAATAAACAGTGAGAACAAAAGCACTGACCCTTTACATAGAAAAACTATTAAAAATCATAGTGCAGAAACAACACTATAACAATAATTAACAGTAACTATTAGCAAAGAGGAACCAACTCTTTATAAATCAGAAACAACAACAGAAAACAAAAAACATACTACAGGGGTGCCTTGCGCACCCCAGTGGCATCCATAGCACTATTCCATTCATTGGACAGGAAATCATAGAGGTCCCTAGCCTCCTACTTGTCCTACTTGGTGTCCGTGGGAACATTCCCTCGACAGAGAAAGAGTGAGTGTGGAGCTATGTAATTCCTGCACATGGAATTTGTTAAGGCCTGCCATTTGGGCTTCTCAAGCCTCCATCTTGTTCTTGAGCCAGTTGAAATCCTCCTTAATAGTCTACAAATCAAGCACAGGGTCAAGGTTTTCAATTCTCTGCGTGATGTCCAACACATCCGTGCTTATCTTTTCCATTTGTTAAAGAGTAGGGACATCTTGGGGGTTCTCAGCAGCCATGTCATCCGTAGTCTCTTCAGTCTCTTTGGGCACACCACCAACAAGGGAGTTATCACTATCATTAACCAGGTCATTTTTAACTTCGGGTCCAAATTACCAGAGTCCAGGGCTTTGCTATCAGATATTTCCATGCCCATAAAACCCTTAGTGTATGTGTTCATAGGGGTCGTATCCTTAACATCAATGGGGTCCTGGCTTTGCATTTCAGAGTTACTCATGTTAGCGGCACCAAGAGTGGTCGAAACCATGGGGTCCCCAGTCATATTCACATCCACAACATCCCCATCAGGGGGCCCCATAGTGGTATTAGGGTCCTCTTCCTCCTTGTCCCCAATGGGGTCCTCCTCGGAGTTTGGATTCTTGATCACCGGGGTCTTCCTTTTGTAGATTTTGGAAGCAAGTATGGAGAATCTCCTTTTCACCTCATAATTAGGGGAAGGATTGTCGTTCTCAGCATCCTCAAAGGAATAACTGTCATCAAAGATAATGTGTTTGCATTTAGCAGGGGTTTTTCCTTTGCCCTTGGACAAGGAGCAGGAAGCAATGGGAGAGGTAGAAAGAGTTAAACTAGGGGAGACCACCGATAAGGAAACAACTGATGTGTATGTAGGCAAGGACATGGTGGCCATAGCAAAGCCATCATGGGGATATTGGAAGAATCTAAGGAAAGCCATAGACAGGGTCGTAAGCTATTGAGGAGTAGGCATCGGGGACTGAGAGAGCGAAAGATTCCAGGGGGTGCAGAGGGCCTCATGGAATTTATACAACCTATAAATGAGGCCTTGGTGAAGGAGGTAGGGTGGCTTATCCCCATTCTTGGGGTCCATGGTGTCTTTAACAAAACTCTCTATAGAGTGTAGTAAATAAAATGGCAGACAAAGCAAATCATTATTACAGAAGTGATTAAGGAGGGGCAAATGATAGTAGTAGAATACCTTATTCCTTCCTTTGAGAGTGAAGTAATTCATGATCATGAGGTAGATCATGTTACATGAGTGTTTAACCTCCGCCCGAACAAACCCACCTTGCATCTTGATGGGTTCTTCACGGTTACAAAAGAACAGTTCCAAACCTTCGTTGTTTGCAACATGGCTAGTATGCTTCCAGTGGTGGCCGTCAAGGGTTAACTTTGTAGCTTGGGAAATAGTCTCCTTAGAGACATCAAAGGCAATCCCACCAACCGAGACATGCCTCCTAGACCATGAGGAGGTAAAAGAAGCCGAGAGTTGCTCATCATGGCCCTTCAGGCAATCCAAAAAATTGGCAACCCCACCTTCAACAAAAAAATTCCAGACCAGGGGGTCATTTTTAAAATCATCTGGATTATTCGTTTCATATCTAACTCTGTTTCCCCCCATATCCTCTGCCAATAGAGCTTCTTTAGTCATGAAAAAAATAGCATAGAGAAAGTTGTAGAGACCCTTCAAGAAGCAAGCCAAGAAGAGATAATGGGAAGTGTGCGAGCTTGACGTCAATAAATGAGAAATGAAGTTGGGTGCATGGGAAAAAATGAAGTCACTTTTAGAAATGATTTCATGGTTACGAGGCATTAAGAGCCAACAAATACTGGCAGCAACCAACATGTTACCAATCTAATCGTACCTCATCATGACTATGCAAGCCCAAAGGAATTGCCAACATAGCAACACATGCATCATAGCTAGGTTGATTGAATGAGTCACCACCATATCAGAAGAGATCAAAGGGATATTGCCAATATTTGAATTATGAAACCTTCTCCAGACTACCTTGAAGGAAGAGAGAAGGATAAGGGAAGCACTTGGCAATCGCTCAATCATTAATAAAGATTTTGGATTTCTTTTCCTGGAGAAGGAAGTTAACATGGTTCGGGAGGGAGTTGTGAGTCCTCCAACATCTCAAACCTAAGAGGTTTAGGCCAATGGCTTCCATGGTGTCCGCCATACTATTTCCTTCCTTGAAGATATGTATAATTATGAATGAGTCAAGCCCAGAGATGAGCCTCAGGGTGTCCCTGATGATTCCCTCAATTTTCCAATTAATCTTATTCTGCCCTTTGACAACATCAATGATAAGCTTGGAGTCACCCTCAATGTCCATAATCCTGATTCCCATGTTGAGGGCAATGCGGATTCCCCAGGCTAAGGATATCGCTTCAGCCTGATTAAAGGAATGCCCATTCATTTTACCCACATATGAAGCAACAAGGGCCCCCATATGGGATCTAATAACCCCTCCATCAGTAGCCAAGTCCCCCTGGCAGCCCCATCAAAATTGTGTTTAAAATTTGTAGCCGAGGGGGACCAAACCGTGCTTTGTCTTAGTAGTCTCGTAGAGAAGTCAACAAGAGAGAACAAGGGGGGAAGGTTCCAATATCTAGCAATTTCCTAGTCCCAAGTAGAGGGGGGCTTGGATGCCATCCAGATTTTAGAAATAGAGATATTCTCAAGAATAAATTTAAGGAATCGAGCAAACATAGTTTCCATAGAGGCCTCTTTGTCTCTGAATATCTTGTCATTCCTTTCCTTTTAGATACACTAGCTCATGTGGGGGGTATATGCTTCCACAGTTGTTGAATAAGGGGGTTGGAAGAGGGGCCTCGAAACTCCTGAGATAGATTTAACAAATTATCATTCATGATCCAACAAATATTAAGCTTGATGTAGACCATCCCCCATAGCTCCCGAGTGAAGGCACAGTGGAGGAAGAGATGAGCAGAACTTTCTTCATCAGTTTTGCAGAGGATGTATTTGTTAGGGAGTTGGAATCCTTGCTTGAACAGGTTGTCTTGGGTCAAAATTTTGTTGAGGAGAGTAGTTCATCAGAAGAAATTAACCGTGGGGATGAGTTGGGTATTCTAGACCTCTTTCTAGATAGAGGAGTAAATAGGTTCTCTAAGTAAGTTGGTGTAGGCAGTTTTGATAGAGAAGTCTCCAGAGGGGTCCCACTTCCAAATAAATTTGTCCTTCCTAGGAAACATGGGGAGGAATATACCGGCCAAAAGCTTCTGGATCACTCTAGAAGTAGGGAGGAGGAAGGGATGATCAATGCAATAGTCCTCCAAGGCCCTCCAATTGTGGTTGTTGAAATAATCACTGACCCTTTCACCAAAGAAGCTTTTGGTGACATCCTGGAGCCTTCTCAGGGAGGGGGAAGAAGTAAGGGGTCTCTCTCCTAGCCAACAATCTTCCCAGAAGAGAATTTTCCTGTCATTTCCAATAAGCTACCTCAAGCCATGAGATAAAGGGTCCCTGCTGCTCAAGATGTTATTCCAAATTTTGGAACCCCTGGGGAGGCCCTCCTTTTTCAAAACAGAGGAAAAGTCCCCATTACCTAGGTAATTGGCCCTAATGATCCTACTCCAATCCGTGTCCTTATTCAGTAGCTTCCAAAAAAATTTAGTCATAAGAGCCTTATTGAACCTTGAGATCTTATGAGTTCCCAAACCACCCATGGCCTTGGGAAGACAAACTTTGTCCCAGCCCACCAAGGCGAGCCTCTTCTTTTCTTCCATTCCTATCCAAAGGAAATTCAATTGGATGTTTTCCATCTTAGCAACCATAGTTGCAAATATCTTGAAGAGGGAGAGAAAGTACACAGGGATCCCCTGGAAGGAGGAGGAGAGCAGCTGCAATTTCCCAGCACCATTGAGGAATCTACCTTTCCAACCAGCCAACTTCTTCTACATTATTTCAAGGATAGAGATCCAGAAGGAATTAGAGACATCTTTAATAGTCAAGGGGAGGCCCAGGTAGGTGCCAAGGAGGGAGGCCCTTTGACAACCAAGGATTCTATAGACTTTATTTTGGAGTTGGACATTAGTGTGAAAGAAGTAAATGATGCTCTTTTCATAGTTAATGTGTTGGCTAGATGCCAGAGCATAGGCATTGAGAAAGGATTTCCAAGCCTTAGCTTCCCAAATAGAGGATATACCAAAGAGAATAGTGTCATCAATGGACTATTGTAGAACATTGGGGGGTGCTGTAGAGTCAGGTTTGATGCACAAAAGAGCTCCCCTGCGAACCATAGAGTTCAAGTTAGAGACCAACACTTCGGTAAGGATGATGAAGAGGTAAGGGGATAGAGGATCCCCTTGTCGCAACGCTTTGGAGGCCCTGAAATTCTCCAAGGGGCTCCCGTTTAGCAACACAATGTAGGTGACAATAGATATGGATTCCCCAATAAGTTTGATGAGTTTGTCTCCAAATCCCATATCTTTGAGAAATTTGAAAAGGAAGTTCTAGTTGACTCTATCATAATCCTTGGAGATGTCAAGCTTGAGCACCATCCCCGGCTGATGACACTTATCCATGGACTGAATAATCGCATGAGTAGAGATGACCACATCAAGAATCTGTCTAACAAAAACAAAACCCTTCTGGGAGGGGCTAATCAAAGGATCCAAGAAAGGTTTGAGCCTATTGACAAGAAATTTGCTGAAGACTTTATAAATAGTGTTGCAGAGACTGATAGGATTGAAGTCCTTAAGAGTATATGCCTCTTGATTTTTAGGGACAAGGGAAATGAAGGTGTGATTGAGTTTGTTGAGGAGCTTTCCAAATCTGAAAATATATCTAGTAGCCATAACAACATCCAGACCCACCACATCCCAGAAATCTTGAAAAAAAGCTAGGGGGAAACCATCAGGACCCGGGGCTTTGAAGGGACCCATAGAAAAAACAATAGACTTGACTTCCTCCTCAGAAACAAAAGCCAAAATAAGGTTTTTATCTTCCACCGAGAGGGGTGGTGGGAGGCATTTTAGAATATCCTCCCCAGCAGGGGGCCCCAGGTCACCATCATCCCTAAATAAAGTGGCACAGTAGTTGGTAGTCAATCTGCTCAAACTATCAAAATCATTGACCACTTGATTGTTGTCATCCATAAGGGAGGAGATGTGATTTATATGCCTATGGATAATAACAAATCTATGGAAGAAAGTTGTATTCTTATCACCCTCTTTGAGCCATTGAACCCTAGATTTTTGTTTCTAGTAGAGTTCCTCTTTGTGGGAGTTTTCCTTCCATTTGCTATGGAGAGCATCCTCCTTCATATGGGTAGCTTCAAGGGAGTCACCTTGATCAATACGCTCTTGGATAACAATCAGTTTACTACTGAGCTCCTTTTTTTGCTTGAAGATATCCCCAAGGGTGTATTTGTTTCATCCCCAAACGTTTCTTTTGACCAAGTCGATCTTCTGGGCAATCCTGAACATATGTGTACTAGGTATGTTGGTGTTCCACCATATTTTAATGCATTCCTTGAACTCCAGATGAGAGTTCCACATAATTTTATATCAAAAAGGATGATTCTTCCTTGCAGAATTTGTGGTATTCCAAAGGAGCAGGGGGTTATGGTTAGAGATTGTTCTAAGGAGGGCAGTGAGCTTCAAGGAGGGACAAATTCCCCAATTACCCAAGATGAGAAATTTGTCAAGTCTGACCTGAATAAGATCCTTTCTCTTTCTAATATTGGACCAAGTGAATTTTTGCCCCATTAAATCCACATCATTAATCAACCCATTCCTGCCAATGAATTTGGCGAGATCAATCATGTTGTCAAAGTACTCTGGAAGGCCTCCCAACTTCTCAGAGGGGATCAAAGGAGAGTTGAAATCACTCGCAATCAACCAATGGGCATTCACATTATTTTGTATTAAAGCAGTTATGTCATTCCAGATATTTAGTCTACCCGATCTGATATTGGGGGCATAGACATTAACAAGAATGCAGGAGTCCATCGGGGAAGAGAGTTCAGAGACCAAAAGGTTAGCCGAGGAGGAGAGAAGACTGCGAGAAAAATGGGAGGGGTCCCACATGGTGACCAAGCCATCAGAGGCTCCAATAGAATCACTAATAAAAAACTTAGCATGAGGCCAAATTTTCCTAGCAATAAGGGAAAAGGAAGACATAAACTTCTTAACTTCTTGGAGAAGGACCATAATTTTATTTTAAAAAATACACTTCTTAAGAGCATATTGCTTTTGGGGGTTGTTGAGGCCCCTCATGTTCCAAGAGAGGACCTTCATTTCTTACCTTTTATGGACATCTCCAAGGTCTATTTCCTGCCTTTGGAAATATCCCTTGCTGCTTCCTTTTGTCTTGATAGTCTTTGCGATGGCCGGACCGCTTCAAGGTTTGTCCCCACATCAGGCTTTGCATTCCTAGTCTTGCATCTTTGAGTAATCCAGCCCTCATCAACAGGAGTCATACAACCATTGGATGATGCACCAGAAGCACCAGGTGAGAGGATACCCTAGTTCATGGTGGAAAACATCAACGGGAGTGAGCTGTCTCCGGGGTGAGAGAGGGGTCCCTCGCAATCTCACCATCTTCTAGTTGATCAACCAATGAAACTGAGCTGACCGTCAGGGAGATGCATTGTTCCTTCAGGGCCATATTAGAGGCTTCCTCCATATTCTTTGCAGGAGATTTGAGAAGGTTGTTAATACTCTCAGCAAAGGGGTATTCTTCCATAACCGGGTCCTAAAATGCTAAGAGAGGCAAGTCTGGGCCAGGAGTAGGAGTCACAACAAGCCCCACAACTAGGTCTTGATGAATAATAGGAGAATTTGGCATAGGATCTTCCACGAGGGCTAGGCCCTTAAGCTTGAGAGGCAAGGGGGCCAAAGCCTTGCATTAGGAAATAATATGCCCAGATTTGTGGCATTTTTGGCAGAAGAGGGTGGCATATTCATAAACTAGGGCTTGAGTCCAGCTACCAAGCCTGGATTTGAGGGTTATAAAGTTAGGGAGATTCATGTTCATAGTAGATTGAAAACATAAATGAGCATAGACCAGGCGCGATTTGGTTCTGGTGATATCATCGACACCAAAAAATGACCAAAGGAGTTCCCAATCCATTTGAAGATGGACTCATCCCAGTATTCAAGGGGAAGCCCCCAGAGCCGAACCCATAGTGGAGCATTTTTCTACAAGTCAGCCACTAGGTCGAAGCCAACCTTCCAATGATAGAGGGAAAGGTTGTTTCGACCATAGGACCAACATCCAGAGAGGACAAGGGCGACATCCTCCTCAACAGTAAATTTGAAGAGGAAAGGTTGTTTCAACCATAGGACCAACATCCAGAGAGGACAAGGGCGACATCCTCCTCAACAGTAAATTTTGCATTTGTCCTTGACCCATTTTCTGACCATCTCCATCGTGGGGTGTAGGGAGAAGAATTTTCCCACCAGAGTATTGGCCTTTTTCTATAAAATGTGGTCCAAAACAATGTCAAGAAGCTCTACAGATGTTCCCTCCTTCGTTTGCAAGTAGACGGGGATGATGTTGGGGTCCATAGTCTCAGTGTTTCCAACCAACACATTTTTCCAGCCTTTGAGATTCATGTTAACAGCCGAAGGCTCCGTGATTAGAACAACTGACACGTCAAGAATAGTATTAGAAAGCACAGGTATGGCCAGAAAGCTCTCCAAAGAAGAACCATCAATCTGAGGCATAGCTGGACCGGAGGGAGGAACCATAATGGGACCAAGGGAGGATGTGACAGATAGTTTCAGCATTGTAGGGTCCAAAATGGGGTCCATATGTGGTGGGAGGAGATCCCCACTAGGAGACACCACCATGAATGACAGGGGTTTGAATTTTGAACTTGCAGAGCGGAAGAGTGGGTCTTGTTAGTTGTTTTAAATTATTGTTAGGATTCAAAGAGGTTTGGAATATAATTCATTTAAGATTAGAGTTATAATTGGAATTAGAACCATGGCTTTTATTAGAGTTAAAATAGGGTTAGGGTAAGGGTTAAGATTAGTGCTCAATTTAGGTTACAGATTATTATGTGTTAAATTTAGTATTCAATTAATTTATAATTAACATTCAATTAGTATTATAGTTAGGGTTCAAATAAGATTACAACCTAATTAGGGTTAGGATCAATTAAAGTTATGTTAAAAAATTATTAATCTCTTCTATTTCTAATTAATAGAAAAAAAACATACTGAATTACTATTCTAAATCTAAATGACAAGTACTAGCCACTACGTGAAACTTGTTTAATTTTGTCTCAATCAAGTGCATTTACAACCAATTTCTTCATATATGACTTTAAACTTTAGGTGTCCTTGAATTTATAAATGCAACTTTGAATCTATTATTTGGTTTCTTTAAAAATACATATATATTTATACTAATCTAGGATATAATAATGGTAAAAAGTTTCATTAGAACTTGCTATGTTAGAAAGGCAAACTAACTATCTCACACAAGACATCAGTCAAGCCCCTTGATTGATTCAATAATATGTTGTCTATAAACATACTACACAAAATACAAGTGCATATGTCTATCCTTATAGACACATAAAAATTAGAAAACAAAAATGACTCAACAAATAGCCAGATAGCAAAAGCAAAACTTGAAGAAAAGAACCAAAAAAAAAAAGGTGTTGCTACCACAAAAGTTTCTTCACGTTTTTTTAAATTCATGTTAACTGATATCCAATGGAATTTGCACAAGAATCTAGAATATAATATATAAATTGAGGGTTTCAAAATTTGAATTGTTTCTTTTTACATTCTAAATACTTATTCTCTAGCCATTGGGATTTTCATGTGAACTAGGGACACCCGACCTACCAAAACATAAACTCTTTATTCCTCCACTTCATATTGCAATATGGAGGAGTTGGTATTGTTGAATATGTAAATCTTGAAGTCCAAAATCCCCAAACTCAATGGATTGACAAGAAACAAGGAGCAAACATTGAAGGCAAAAAAGTCCAAAACTAGAAGAAATCTTGAGAGGAGTAAAAAAAAATCTTGGGCTTGAAAATTCAACCTATAGAAGCAATCCCCCGTTGCAAGTGAAAAATGGAACCTCGTCTTTCAAAATATTTTTTGGGTGACATCTACCTCCATATGACCACAAAAGAGATGGGGGATATCTAGTAACTCAAAAAATCAAAGGTGGAATAGAGCACCTGTTGCCATATGAGGGACCTTGAAGGAATGAAAAACTCCTTACCAAGAAGGGTAGAAGAAGGTGACTCCAAATTTATGCTAACAACTACACACAGAATCATGAAAAAGAGAGGAAGCTGAAATTCCTCTGATATCACCTTCCACAATAGCTTAGGATCCACCCATATTTGCCAAAATTCCAAAAGTGAACACAAAAAGCTGCACACGCACAAAGATTGAAAGCATTAGCAAAAAAAGGGATGGGACAAGTCCCATTGGGGAGGGAGAAGTAGCCAAGAGGATGGGAGCTGAATTGACTTTTCAAAGATCATTGAGAGAGAGGGCCCATCAAATTACAAAAGCCTCATCGTAAATAGGGGTGAAGATATTGTGTGGCCAAGAAATCCTATGAGCAAACAATGTAGGTTAACCAAATCATTGAAACTTACAAGGATCAAGTTCTGCATATGAGATTTTATCATCAATTTCCTTCTTTTCTAGAATTTTAGCTATTCCATTTACTTCTCCATAGCAACGAGAAACTTCAAATTGGCTCAAACTTTTCATTAGAGAGAGGAATTGATTAAAAAATATCCAAGTTTTCATGAAGATATTTCCAAATGACATAGAGCTTAAAAAACACCATGGAGTCACCTTCAATGGATGATTTTTTAACATGGTATTTGATGGCCAAAGAAAGTCCCAAGAGAAGAGCAGAGAATTCTGCTATGTTATTTTTATTGTGGGAGGGATTTTATATACAACTTTGAAAATGTCCCTGTTATGATCTCTTAGAACTACACCTACTTTAGAGACACCTAGGTTGCCTCTCGAGGCACCATTA
This sequence comes from Cryptomeria japonica, assembly GCF_030272615.1. NCBI lineage: Eukaryota > Viridiplantae > Streptophyta > Pinopsida > Cupressales > Cupressaceae > Cryptomeria > Cryptomeria japonica. The sequence continues at coordinate 599,044,526 of NC_081409.1, forward strand.
AAGAACTAAGTTTTATCTAATTAGCTGAGGGAGGATCTCAAGTTATGAGACTTGTGTTCACTTTATTTATTGATTCGATTGATGCATGAGTTAGGTCGGAATTGAGAAGACACCATGGTTTCAGCATTTGATAGTCCCAAGAGGACAAAATGCTTTTGTGGTTGGGATTTTGGGTTAGATAACTCATGGTAATCTCTAAAATAGTTTGTTCTACTTTGAAGAGGACTTCATCTACGTCAAATTTCCCTCTCTTGAAGATTTTGTTGTTTCTTTCCAGCCAAATGTTCCATATCATTATGGATGGACTCACCTTCCAAAGACAAGAGAAGGTAGAGGACCCATATAGTATAGGTCAACTTTGGATGCATTTTAGAAGATTTCTATGCAAGGGACTTGAATAGACTAGTTTGTTTTAAAGCCATTGTACTCAACACCTTTGGGTGATGTCACATTTTAACAATAGGGGGTTTGAACTTTCATAGAACCTTTCAAATAAATTGCATTTGAATAAAGGTGTAATCCCTATGTTGTCTAGTCTCATACATGTTAGGATTCTATCTATGAGGGCCAACAAAGTCAATGTTCTGGCTTTGGTAAGGCAAGTTGGGTTCCAATTTTATTGAGAAATTTGAGGAGAAGGTTGATCCCAACTCAATAGGGAGTTGTAGCCCTCTTTGACTATATAAAATCTCGATTTATCTTTAGTTCAAGTCATTTCATCTGCACAATCGAAAAATAAAATTTGATTTCTTTCTAATTATTTCCTAAAGGACATCTTCAACATTGAGGATACTAGTAAGAAGTCCACTAATTTTCATGTAGTTCTGGAGGGGACATAAGAGCAATCCAATATGATGTAATCTTTGTCTTGTGTATCTCATAGATCTTTTAAAATTTGTTCAATAGGATTCCATTGCCTAGATCTACTCAAGGAAATATAAGCATTCCATTCATAATCCCAAAAAAAAAAAATTCCCCATTATAAATAACACACGAGAGATGTGGAAGAATGACCTTATTGCAGTAGGAGACAAATTTCCAAAAGGCTAACCCTTTGGGTAGGTTTCTAAGGTTTAAGACTCTTTCAATATCAAGAGAGTCAAGGTACTTGTATCTTACAAGCTTATTGCATTGGGAGTATGGTTGAAAATATTATTTTTTAAATATTTTGGCCCCAAGAGCAAGTTTTGAAGCTTTAGGTTATGAACGCTAGACCTCCCATGATCTTTAGGAGTGCATACTTTATCCTACATTATTAAACCATAGGAATTGTATGAGAGAAGACTGTAGATTAATGAAATCAAATATTGACATGTATAAAAATGACATGAAATAGGTGGAGATTGCACTTAGGACATCTTGAATCATGGTAATCTTTCTAGGAAGAGTGAGCCATTTGATTTTCCAAGATGTTATCTTTTTGGAGATTGTTGAATTTCCCATAAAGAAAGGAATCCCAAGGTATTTGCAAGGTATATTTTTAGGTGGAAAGACCCAAAAGAGAGTAAGTCATTATTGGACAGTGTCAAGTGTTAGGAAAATAGGTGTTTTACACCTTGCATAATAATGTTTATAATTGTAATATTTATTTATTATGTGAGTTTTCCATAGACGTGTAATGTAATATTTAATTAATGTTGCACATGGATGTGTAACATGTAGAGATTGCTTGGGAATATTCTTGGGACCACTTGATGAGTTGTATTGTAATATTGGGGAAATTAATTTAATAAAGTACCAAATATTAGATGTGGGGTCAAGGGGGTAGGTAGTTCATGGCATTTGCACATGGTTTTGATGTAATACCACTTGGTGGTTTTGTGGGAGTTTGTGTTTATAAAAGCAACCACAAGGGTAGTTGTTTGGGTTGAATCCAGGTAGCCAAGTTAGCATTTGTGGAGGTTGGAAGTATGGCATGGGATGTGTGGTTACATTCTTTTTCACATGGATTTCTTATTGATGGCTAGGTTTAAAAAGCTTTCATAGTTGTATTGTAATGTTGCATTGTTGAATAATACATGGTGATAGATGTTTTTGGAAGGTGGGTTTCCCCTCATGAGGTTTTTTCAAAGGTATATCTTATGTCATCTTTGATGGGTATGTTGTCTATTATTTGCATGTGGAATCTATGTGTTTATTTTGTTGAAATCTAAATTGGGTTATGTGAAAATTGTCATAAAGTTGGTTGCAAGTTTCCTTACAAGTAGTATCAGAGCTATGGTTTTTATGGTGTTATAACCCTAGGTGTTGAATCAATTAATGCATGAAAGAATGAAATACAAGACAAGATATGAGGGTTAGTTGCATATTGTGGGTTGCAAATTTATGGGTATTTGTTTCATATATGGTTTAATAGAAATTTGTCTCAAATTGGGTTTTCTATGGATTTGCATTTTGGGGGTTTTGGGGGCTAAAGTTTTAGATTTGATGCCATGGGATAAAATGGACCCCATGGTTGTGATCAGGGAGGTCAGGAGATAAATTTTGATATAAGATTTGCCCTATTTTGGTGACGGAGGTGGGTAAGTGTTGAAATGTGGCGACTGATCAGCAAAGTACTGTACACTCTACACGTATCCTTGTCGGGGTCTGGGACCGGGCCGGGCCCCAGGCAGGGGTTCGGGGGTGGCAGCCCCCGAGAAAAGTAGGGGTTCGGGGGTGATAGCCCCTGAGAAATTTTTTTTTTTGCCATTTTTCGTTGATGAAAACCGACATTGTAATAAAACCCTAAAAAGGCCAACTTTGTTTGTTGCCCTAAAAATGCATGTTATAAGCGGCTGGGATGCTTAAGGCATTGTAAGGTTGATGTATTATTTTTGCTGGATAATAAGAAAGATTGGACGGCTGTGTATGGTGGACGTAACCCATTCTAGGTGAACCACGTTAAATCTCTGTGTTATCTATGTCCTGTTTTAGTTCTTTATCTTTCGTATTTAAATTTGCATATAATTGTTAGTTCATATTTGCTTCGGATCTGCTTGAAAACCTAACAATTGGTATTAGAGCGAAGTTTTCTATAATTGGCAGGACTTTCAGATTTGAGTGGGAGCAATGGAGGATTCCAAATTCAAGGTTGAAAAGTTTAACGACCAGAATTATCAGTTATGGAAAATGCAGATGGAGGATTACTTGTATCAAAAGGATTTATGGCGGCCATTGGAAGGAAAGGCAAAGAAACCAACCACAATATCAGATGAAGAGTGGGACATTTTAGATAGAAAGGCACTGGGATCCATTCGATTGTGCCTTGCGTCATCTGTAGCATTCAATATAACAGAAGCAAAAATGACTGTAGATTTGATGGCAACATTGGCTAAGCTGTATGAGAAACCCTCGACTTCGAATAAGGTATTTCTTATGAAGCGTTTGTTTAATTTGAAAATGAGTGAGGGAGGATCTGTAGCGGAGCACTTAAATGAATTTAATATAATTACCAGTCAATTGTCTTCGATAAAAATTACCTTTGCAGAAGAGGTTAGGGCTCTCTTGATTTTATGTTCTTTGCCAGAAAGCTGGAATAGCTTGGTTATGGTTGTAAGTAACTCTATCTCTGGTAAAAATACTTTGGTATTTGATGATATTGTTGGTGTTATCCTAAGCGAGGAAATGCGAAGGAAAAGCATAGGTGAGACTTCAACATCATCGGGTAGTGTTTTGAATGTGGAGAATAGAGGAAGATCAAAGGAAAGAGGAAAAGGCCCTAGGAATGAGAAGTCACGAGGGAAGTCAAAGAAAGGATGCTCTCAATCTAGAGGAAAGAAAGATTGCTGGTACTACGGAAAGCCTGGTCATCTAAAGAAAGACTGTTGGTCTCAGAAAAACAAAGAAGGAGACAAAAATGAAAATGATAGTAAGGAAGCTAATATTGCAAGTAATACTTTACAAGATGCTTTAATCTTATGTTTGGATAATGTTAATGATTCCTGGGTAATAGATTCTGGGGTTTCATTTCATGCTACACCCCATAGAAAATATTTTCTAGATTATGTTCAAGGTGATTTTGGACAGGTATATTTGGGTGATGATGAGCCCTATCAAATTGTTGGAAAAGGAAAGATAAAGATCAAGTTGCAGAATGGTAATGACTGGTTTCTGCAGGAGGTAAGACATGTTCCTAATTTAAGAAGAAATTTAATTTCTGTAGGACAATTAGGTAGTGAAGGTTGCATAGTTACCTTCTTAGACAATATGTGGAAGGTCACTAAAGGATCATTAGTAGTAGCTAAAGGTGTGAAGGTAGGCACATTATATCTGTGTACTGGTAACACTTACTCCACCTTAGTTGCTATAGATAAAGTTACTGTAGGAACAACAACAATAAATGTTGCAAGAATAGATTCGATAATGTGGCACCATAGGCTTGGGCACATGAGTGAGAAAGGGATGAAAATCATTCACTCCAAAAATCTATTGCCAGGACTAAAGAAAATTGATTTAGAGTTCTGTGAAAACTGTGTTTATGGTAAACAGAAAAGAGTCAGATTTCTCAAGGTTGGGAAAGAGAAGAAGAGTGAGAAGTTAGAGCTTGTACATTCAGATGTATGGGGACCAGCTCAGGTATCATCTCTTGGTGGCTCTTGTTATTATGTTATTTTTATTGATGACTCAACCAGAAAAACATGGGTATATTTCCTAAAACAAAAATCAGATGTTTTTGAAACTTTTAAGAAATGGAAAGCTTTGGTTGAGAATGAGACAGGAAAAAAGTTGAAGTGTCTCAGATCGGATAATGGAGGTGAGTATTGCAGCAAAACATTTGAAGATTACTGTTTCTTAAATGGGATTTGAAAGCAGAAGACAGTTCCAGGAACTCCATAGGAAAATGGTGTGTCAAAGAGAATGAATAGGACTATCATGGAACGTGCGAGGAGCATGAGATTGCATGTCGGATTGCCCTTACATTTTTGGGCAGATGTTGTACATACTACTGTCTATTTGATAAATAGAGGACCTTCAACCCCTTTGGATGGTGGTATTCCAGAGGAGGCATGGACTGGTAAAAAGGTAAATTATTCTTTTCTAAAAACTTTTGGTTGCGAAGCTTTTGTCCATGTTGATAAAGAAAACAAAACCAAGCTTGATGCTAAATCTCAGAAATGTACCTTCATTGGATATGGGATAGATGAATATGGCTATCGGTTATGGGATTTTGAAAATAAGAAAATAATTAGAAGTAGAGATGTTATATTCAATGAGAAGGTTATGTATAAAGAACAGATGCAGGAAAAGAAGCATGAACAGGAAAAACAAGAATATGTGGTGTTGGATGAGATTCCTGAAAATGAAATGCCACAGGTACCTGATGCTTAGCAACAACAGATTGTCCCACAAACTCCTGCAAGTGTTAGACATTCTACGAGGACAAGTAGACCCCCTAAAATATTTTCTCCTTCTTTGTATTCTATTTTATTAACGGATTCTGGTGAACCAGAAGAATATGAAGAAGCAATGCAGGTAGATGCCAAACAACAGTGGGAGCTAGGCATGAAAGAGGAGATGGACTCCTTGATGAAAAATAAGACTTGGGACTTAGTCCCTTTACCTGCTAGAAAAAAGAGCCTTGCCTAACAAATGGGTTTATCGGCTAAAGGAGGAGGAAGGAGGTCAGAAAAGATATAAGGCCAGACTTGTGGTAAAAGGTTTTGCACAGAAAAAGGGTATAGATTATGATGAAATATTTTCTTCAGTTGTAAAAATGACTTCACTTAGAACTATACTTAGTCTTGTGGCTGCAGATGATTTACATCTTGAACAATTAGATGTCAAAACAGATTTTCTCCATGGAGATTTGGAGGAGGAAATTTACATGTTGCAACCACAGGGATATGAGGTCAAAGGTAAGGAGAACTTGGTGTGCAGGTTGAAGAAAAGTCTGTATGGCCTAAAGAAAGCACCCCGACAATGGTATTTAAAATTTGATAGTTTCATGGCTGAACACAGTTATCATAGATGTCATTCTGATCATTGTGTATATTTTAAGAGATTTGATAATGGCAGTTATATTATCCTGTTGCTTTATGTTGATGACATGCTTGTTGCTGGGTCTAACATGCAACATATAAATGATCTTAAACAGAAATTAGCCAAGTCATTTGCTATGAAGGATTTGGGTGCAGCTAAGCAAATTCTTGGTATGAGGATTACACGGGATAGGAAAAATAGAACCTTGAATTTGTCCCAAAGTGAGTATATAAAGAAGGTGTTGAAAAGATTTAACATGCAGGATGCAAAAGCAGTTAGTACACCTTTGGCTAGTCATTTCAAATTGACTAAGGAGATGTGCCCAAAGGCACAAGAAGAGGTTAATAAAATGTCTAAAATCCCGTATTCATCAGCTGTTGGTAGTCTGATGTATGCAATGGTATGCACAAGGCCAAATATTGCACATGTAGTGGGAGTTGTGAGCAGGTTTATGAGTAATCCGGGTATGGAACATTGGAATGCTGTGAAATGGATTCTTCGATATTTGAATGGAACTACTACGAAGACATTATGTTTCAAAGGATCTAATGCTGCTCTAAGTGGATTTGTTGACTCTGATCTGGCAGGTGATATTGATTCACGGAGGAGTACTACAGGGTATGTTTTTACTATAGGGGGAACTACAGTCAGTTGGATTTCTAGGCTGCAAAAGGTTGTTGCACTTTCAACCACTGAAGCTAAGTATGTTGCTGCTACAGAAGCCAGCAAGGAGATGATTTGGTTGTAATGTTTTCTGAAGGAATTAGGTCAGACACAAGAGGATAGCCCATTGTATACTGATAGCCAGAGTGCCATTCATCTTGCAAAGAACTCTGCTTTTCATTCAAGGACAAAGCACATTCAGCTCAGGTACCACTTCATCCGGACTGTTTTGGAGGAGGGTTAGTTATGGCTTGAGAAGATTCATACAAGTGAGAATCCTACCGATATGTTCACAAAGGCAGTTCCACAGGAGAAGCTGATTTCTTCATCAGTTTCTGTTGGTCTTCTTGATTGATAATTGTGGAATTTATACCAGTTAAGACCTAGTGTTTTATCCAGCGGATGTTGTATGTATAGTGGTGTCGTGTAAGTATCAGTCTCCAAGTGGGAGATTGTTGAAATGTGGCGACTGATTAGCAAAGTACTATACACTTTGCAGGTATCCTCACTGGGGTCTGGGGCCAGGCCAGGCCCCTGGCAGGGGTTCGGGGGTGGCAGCCCTCAAGAAAAGCGGGGGTTAGGGGCCACAGCCCCCGAGAAATTTTTTTTTTTGCCATTTTTCGTTGATGAAAACCGACATTGTAATAAAACCCTAAAAAGGTCGACTTTGTTTGTTTCCCTAAAAAGGTCGACTTTGTTTGTTGCCCTAAAAATGCATGTTATAAGCGGCTGGGATGCTTAAGGCATTGTAAGGTTGATGTATTATTTTTGCTGGATAATAAGAAAGATTGGACGGCTGTGTATGGTGGACATAACCCATTCTGGGTGAACCACGTTAAATCTCTATGTTATCTATGTCCTATTTTAGTTCTTTATCTTTCGTATTTAAATTTGCATATAATTGTTAGTTCATATTTGCTTCGGATCTGCTTGAAAACCTAACAGTAAGTGCACCAAGATGGTGAACAAAAAGGGGGTATAAGTGGCCACTTTTTTTCTGAAAACAAGTAAACCTGAACTTCAAAGAGATATTTGAAGGTCATGCACTAAAAACTAGGAGTTGAGAAAATAATAAGAACTTTACTGCTCTGAATCTAGTTTCTAAACTACTAAAAATTTTAAAATTTGGATAAGATTAAGAGGGTCAAACCTCTCACGCACAAAAAATTGTTCCTGATTTTTTCAAAAAAAACATAACATAGCTGTTTTTGTGCGCTACACAAAATATATAGTTAGATTTAGTATTTTTCAAAACCCTTTGGAAGGATGATAGGTAAGAGTGAGATCTAGAAGTTGTGTATATTTTTATAATTTTCCATTGAGTATTTTTTTAATGATTTTTTGAAGTGACCACATCCTGAAAATTTGGTACCTTTTCGTGCGCTTGGCATAACTTGCATAAAAATAATTGAAAATGCAAACTTCTTTTTTTTAAAGCCCATATAATCTAGTGTAGAATAATAATATGTGATTTATTTTTAATTTGGTCAATTATATCAAAAGTTATTTAAAAAATGGTATACATATGTCTGTGAGGACTGTCAAGGCACTGGTAAAAAAAATTAAAGTTTACTATGCTAATGTTGTCCAAAAATAGAAAAATTTATATGCTCCAAAAACTGATAAGATGTGTGAGATTATGGTGGTAATTTTAGAGATATGCACTTGATCATTTGTAAACCTGATGACGATGAAGTCGAAGTTGAGAAATCATGTCGGAAGATGAAAATGTGTAATGGGACAAAAATGGGGGGGAAATGGGCTTGCAAGCCTTAGGTTTGTTTTCCATCCCTCTTACCAAGCCAAAACCTGCACGGGTTTTGAAAAACAAAAAGTACTATTCACATTTCTCCATAACCCGCATGGGTTTTAAAAAGCAAAAAATACTATTCACAGTTCTACATAACCTGTACGGGTTATGTAGAACTAAAACCATTATTTTGTGTTTCACAAAACTCATACGAGTTATGAAGACATAATAATGTATGCTTGTAAACTTAGCATTTACTACACATATTTATAGACATACATATATAATTTGTGTTTATGTATGTATATGCATATCTATAGTTATATATACATATATTTATATAGATATATGTATATATGTTTGTATACATGCATGTCTCTCTTGTTTTCTTCTCTCTCGTCTTCCTTCCCCCATCACCGTCTCTGTCTATTCTGAGCCATAATTATCCTCCTTGAGTTATATCTCATCTCTCTCCCCCTCACACTTCTCTCTTTGTCAAGTCTCCTCACCCTTTTCTCCTTCTCTCTCTCTCTCTCTCTCTCTCTCTCTCTCTCTCTCTCTCTCTCTCTCTCTCTCTCTCTCTCGTTATCCTATCCTATTCTCACCCTCTCCCCCTTCTCTCTACCTCATTTCTCTCACCCTCTCCTCCTCCTACTCTCTCTCCCTATCCCATTCTCTCTCTCTCTCTCTCTCTCTCTCTCTCTCTCTCTCTCTCTCTCCACACTTTCTATTTGGTTCCTGGTTCCACATAACCCATATGGGTTATGCAGAATTAAGGCTAAAACTTCTAGTTCTGCATATCTCGCAGGTTTCTAAAAAAAAAATGTTCCTCAAACCCGTATGGGTTTTGAGGAACTTTTTGTTTTTTTAATTGTTTTTGGCTAGGCTTAGCATTACCAAGACTAGCACGTTTTTGAATTTCCATAACACGCATGGGTTATGAAATTTTTTTCATTTTTTTTTGCATGTGGCCACTTTTATGTTCACCATCTTGGTGCACTTACCCAGGTTTGAGTTTGAAATTTTTTTAGTCCATACAACCATACAAACTATGTGACAGGCGTCGTCAAAAAAATATTAAAAATATATTTTACAGAAACCAGTCGACTTTTATTTTTTAAGTCGAAATATTTTTAAAAAAAATTTAAATTGTTGGTGGGGGGCGGGCCACCACCCCCTTCCCCCCACGAGCTCCACAAGTACCGACAATACCTGCAGGCTTGCAGACCTACATGGACTATTGGCCATGGGGCCGGTGGTACCACTGGTACTAGTGGTACTAGAAGGATTTTCTTGGCCAAGACATCAGTATCGTGGGTACCGTGGGGTCCCACTAGCCACCCACATCGGTGGGTTTAAAACAAACAAATAAAATTTAATTGCCATAAAATTTATTATTTTAAATTTGTTTTTTACAAAAATTTTAAATAATTTTTATTTAATGCCACCCAATTATTTTAAAATGCCATGCATAATATTATATGTCATGTTTTGGTTTGTAGGGTTTGGGTTTTTGTGTTGACCACAATTATTATTTAAAATGGAAAATTTTATTTCATGGCATATTGAAAAAAAAAAATTATTTTTATGACATTGGATATATTTTTGGGGGACCCAGTTGCTTGCATGTAGCCTAATTGGTTGTTTTCTTCCACAGAGCATAACTTGGGCATATCATGTCAAATTTTTTGACTTCTTATAGTCATTGGAAAGATGGTTCAGCATACTTCATGTTTTTATGATCAATTTTTTTAAATTTTGTAATCTTGATAGAGAAATGTTAACTGGAAGTGACAGTTATCTTTATGGATTTGAGAGGTCATAACTCGAGCATACGGAGTCAGATTTTGGACTTCAAATAGTCGACGAAAATCTCTTGGAAAGCACTACACTTTGGATTAGATTTAGAGAACATTTAAGTTTTATATGTTGATGTTTGATCAGAGTTGTTTATAGGTTCTTTTGACTATGATGACATTATGAGTTTGTGACATGTTTAGTCTTCGAGATTTGGATTTGATGTCATTGTATACTCAGTATTGTATCTTGATTCCTCTCATGTTGACATGGTTATCAATTTTGGTTTGAGTATGTATGTTTGATTATTGGGTCTACAAGTTGTGTAGTGTTTTAGGCGGTCTATACTTACATAATTGCATTTATGGCTTGCATCTGGGTTGTCTATGCCCATAGACATTTTCATTGTTGGTGCATATTCAGATTGGTGGCTTGGTTTGGTCACATGGTTTACTGATTTTGTTTTCATGTTGAAGAGGAGAGATGTTGTTACCCAGTACAGTCATGGTGGAGGACCTATGGTGTTGACTATGTGATGCTTGCAGGCTGGATACATTGGGAGTTAGATGCATGCTTCATGGAGGTGATCATGATTTCATGGTTGTTCCTTGTGTTTAGGGACTTTCAGATGACATGATTAGATTTGCAAGTGATTTGATTGGATTACTGATTGGTTATGGTAGTGTATCTTCTTGTTTGAGGATCATGGTTACATTGCCTTTTGGGAGCTCATGATGTGCACTTTGAGTTATTGGATTTTTAGATGGCTTTGGTTGATTCTTATGTTAGAGAATGGTTTTATCATGATTTCATGGATAACTTATTTACACTCTGAGTGGGAGCTTTTGATAGTGATGATGTGGCAGTGTAGGATTGGTTCCTGATTATTTGTTGATAGTTTTGTATCTTCTTGGATTGGATTTCATGGTTTACTTCATGTTATTGACACTTTTAGTTGTATGTTTGTAGACCTGGATGATCTTCATTTAGGAGATGGTCAACACGATGCTATGGAGAGCTCGGTATCATAGTTTAGTGGGAGCTTGTAGCAGTGATGTGTATTCATCATTGAATGGTGGATGATCTTCTTAGTGTGTAGATGTTTGGAGGATGCCTTAGATCTTGTTTCTATAGAAGGGTATTTCACATTTGTGGGTACACTTGTAGGAGATGGTGATCTTCATTATATTTGAGTATGTGGACAACTTGGAGGACTCACAAAGTTCTTTGGTTGAGGTGTGGTTTTATGCTTTCATTTGACATGTTCCTTGCTTGATAGGATGGTTGATATTATTTCATGGTGCACTCTTGATTATAGATTAGAGTTTTAGCATGATATGGTTATTTAATATGTTCATATGGAGCATGTTATCTCCTTCGAGGAGATGATTAGATCATGTTGTCATGTTTATGTTCCCGATTCTGTAGTTAGAGCTTTGAGATTGATCTTGGTGGTTCTCTTTGTATTGGGCACATGATCATTTGCTTGATTACTTCATGGTGATGCTATGTTGTATTTGGAGTTTGGCATGGATTGATTGGTTGTAGGTACTCATGGGTACACGGAGACATAGGTGGTGTTGATATTCTCTTGTGATTAGAGATATGTGTTGAGATGGTTTATGGTTTTAGTAAGAAGATCAAGGAGCATTCACCCAATATAGACTTGAGAGGAGATTGTTCTTAGATGAGTCATCATGACTTGGATGTCTTGGATGAGAATTCTCATTCCCACTCTTGGTCTACTTAGCGGTTTACTACTTGAGAGGTATTGCCCATTGTTCCTTTCAGATGCATTATGATTATGTTTATCTTTCATAGATATGAATCTTGAGTTATGGATAGATGGTTAGTTCTAGAGGATTCGGTTTGAGAGATGTTTGGCATTGGTTATCTCCTTGTGCATTTGAGTTGTTATTATGATGGAATTGATTGATAATTGATGTTTTGGAGATGGTTTTTATTGGGCTTATTCCCTTGGTATTGGGAATGGTATTGATTTTATTGTCTTGGTTATGAGAGGCTTACATCCATGTTGTTTACATGATATATATGTTTGATTAGTCCAAGTGATTGAATGTTTTGGGTGTTGTTATGGCTTTTCATTTGGGATTTTATGGAGGAGATCAAACTTGACACAATTGGCATTTAGAGGTGTATGTAGAAAGACATGTTACATGTTTTGATTTGTAGTGTTTCTCTCTTTGGTCTTGATTATCTTCCTGGATGTTCGGTTTTACATTACATTGGATTTGAGTTTTTTTGGAGCTATGTGTTCACTAGTTTGTGTTCATGTTATGTCATGTGGGAGATGACATGTAGGTTCCTTTATCTCTTTTCTTTTGTTGGTTGTGGAGAACATGGCAGAGTTACGAAGACTTGTGGTGAGAGTTGTACTTGTAGGTTATTGGTTTACACGTTATTCATATTATTGTGGTGAAAGTTGTACTTATAGGAAATATTTGAAACATACAAAGTTATTATGAGAAATTATTGTCATTATAAAAATTTTTTGTTCTTTTAATGATAAATTATGAAATCTCCGAAACATACAGAGATTATGAGAAATTCTTGTTATTATAAGATTTTTTAAATATACAGAGATTATGAGAAATTTTTGTTATTATAATATTTTTTGTTCTTTTAATGATAAATTACGAAATCTCTGAAACATACAAGCTATTATGATAAATTCCTTCAATCACTTGCATAATTTTGAAAATATTTATAATTTCTATTGATGATCTACCTGGATTTTTCATAGTCATCAAATTTTGGCCCTAGCCAATTCTGGTTATTGGCGGCCATGATGACAAAGGAGAGAAACGAAAATATAAGCCCTACAAATCTAAGCACAAGATTGGCCAGGCGTATGTGATTCTCCCTTTGTTGTCTCTGTACAATAATAGTCGTGTGAAGATCTACCTGTGGAGCTCCGCTTGTGGAGGGGTAATTAGAGAACTCCAAACCACCTGGACGCTCCAGGGGCGTTGAAGGCGATAACATCCTGCTTTCCATAGCATGCCGATTTCTCTAAATATTTATTCAAATTTCTTGATCTGTAAGAAGAAGCTTCAGGAGATGTCCGCAGAAGGCAATTAAACGCCCATGATAGGGTAGCTTTTTGATCTGACGACCTCACGCCTGTTGGCTTGGAATAGTATAGAAAATGATCAAAAATTCTGGATGACCTGGTACAATATCTCAGAATCCTGGAAATCTAACACCTACGTAATACTTTTCTATTCGAACCAAGTTCTTGTACTGGTTTTTTCAAAAAATATAAATTTTACTTAAATATAATAAACAATTCATGGGCATTTCCATATTAAGTGTAGAACAGTAGTTATCCACAATTTTCGCCAGCATGACAAGCCACTATATAATGGAAGTATGACTGTATTTTGGTTTTTTTTTTGTCTTCAAATATATTTAAAATTTTGAGAAAATTGTATGTTAGAAAATATTTTTATAAATTAACGGCAATATTATAATATTGAAAACAAATAAATCATTAGTTTTTAGGTTTATTAATTATTTAAATAATTAATCTAGTGATTAATTTAAATTTATTATTGCTGAAATATGTAAATAAATTAATGTTAAAATAATAAAAAATATAGATTTATTTATTTTTAGGAATGATAAGATTTTTTTGTTATAGATTGTATTTTGTAATTTGTTGGGTAATGGTCAATAATTAAACTTTTATAGTCATATTTTAATAGACTGTAAAATCATTTTTTTAATTCTATCTCAATCAAGTGCATTTACACCCAATTTCCCCATATATGAATTTAAACTTTATGTGTTCTTGAATATATAAATGCAGCTATGCAGCTATGAATCTATTATTTCATTTCTTTAAAAATATATATATTTATAATAATCTAGCACATAATAATACTCAAAAGTTTCATTACAATTGTCATGTTGGGAAGGCAAGCCAACTATCTCACATCAACCATTAGTCGAGCCCCTTGATTGATTCAATAATATGTAGTCTATAATCATGCTAATTGCATCACCATTTCTCATCATTTTGTCTATTAACATTAATTAAATAGTTCATTTTATCATGTAATCAACCTAATATTTCTTCTTGTCATCAATAATAATTAAATAATTATTTAATTGTTCCATCGTATTTCCTCATTCACATCAGCTAAATAATTTAAAATTATTTAATTAAGAAAAATTCAAAATTTTCCTCCATTTTAATTCAATCTTTTAATTATTTAATTAGCTCATCAATTATTCTTTCTTCAATATTAATTAAATAATTTTTAATTACTTAATTAATTTCTCTATAATTTTCTCTTATGCACAGTAATTAAATAATTTTATTTAATTAGCTAATTTTTTTCCACAATTAATAAAATAACTTAATATATTAAGTTATTTAAACTAATTTAATTTATTTTAAAAATAAATTAAATTATTTATTCCATATATGCACATGAATAAAATAATTTTAATTATCTAATTCTATTATTTTTTCTCATACATTTCCACCTCATCCGCTTAAATTTATAATCTAATTAATTAACTCACTCACTCTTAATTCATTCCTTAATTAAATCAGTCTTTTGAAATGAATCAATTTCACTTAACTCATATATGCAATCAGTCCATTATCTCATGTAGAATCAGTTAATTCCCTAATATTTTAGTCATCATGCCTTCTCAATCATTCTCAACAATCATTATGCATCCATAATATCCTTGTGAGTTTGTGATTATTGTGTTATCATAAGGTTATCATGATTGTAGAGAAATCTAATATCCACTATTTATCCACACACTTGATAAAATAGAGTAATACAGAGTCATGTAAAGTATAACTATTGTGATTATTTGTTCATTTACATTGATTTCATATTTTATTGAGTTATTGAAAGAAGAATCATTTGAAGAGTAAAGCAACAATAAAAAGGCTGATGAGAAAATTAAAAATGGCTCAACAAATAGCCAGATAGCAAATGAAAAACCCTAAAGAAAGGAACCAAAAAAGAACAGGGTGTTGCTACATACAAAAGTTTCTTCACATTTCCTTAAATAATGGAATTTACAAAATAATATGGAACAAACATAGAAATCGAGTGTACCAACATTGGAATGTTAGGGGCCTCAACGCCCCTAACAAGAGATGCTTGATAAAAAGAAGAATCCTTTTGATCAATGCAGAGATCATCATGCTCCGAGAAACAAAACTCAACCTTCAACATGCAGGATCCTTTGGAGAAGGTCTTAGGAATCAATATAATGGCTGCAAACATGTAGGAGTTCAATCAGATGGTGCTTCTAGAGGCCTTCTTATTATATGGAAACCTTCTATGGTGCAGATTGAGAGGGTGGCCTAAGATAAAAATTGGTTGATGGCGGTAGTCAATATTCTCTCATCAAATTCTTCCTTCCTATTGATTAATGTCTACAGTCTTGTTTCTATGGCCTTGAAGCGTGCCTTTTGGTTAGATTTGGATGGAGTGATATCTCAAAATCAAAATGAGAACTTGTTTATTGAAGGGGATTTCAATGCCATTAGATGTTTGAAAGACAAAAGAGGCAGTCTAATTAGACTTGGTAAATCCCAAAAAGAATTCAATTATTGGGTTGAAAGAAATGGCCTCCTTGAGGTCGAATCGAGGGATGGTAATAACAGGAGACTAGGTTTTAGCAACATTGCAGAAAAAATAGATAGATTATTTTGGATGGGGGACTTCTCCTCCTTTCCTTTCTCTATGGAGTGCAAATTTTTACCATGCTCGGGGTCAAACCACTATTCACTTATGTTTAATTTTCAGGGAGCTTCCAACTTGTCAAAACCACCTTTTAGATTTGAGAATATGTGGATGAGGGACCCAAATTTCCTACCTCTTATAGATCAATGGTGGAAAGAAGGTATTTTTGAAGGCTCAAAACTATACTTCTTTGTTTCAAAACTAAAATATATTAAGAGGAAGTTGTTGGAATGGAATGTTGAACACTTCAAAAACATATTTGAATAAAAAAGAAACTTAGATACCCAATTGGAGGAGCTGAATGAAAAAGCAATCAAGGATGGTATGCCCCAAGAAGAATGCATTAGGGGAAGGGAGTTATTAGTAGAGTATGAAGATATTCTTTCTAAGGAAGAAATATTTTGGAAACAAAAGTCAAGAGAGGGATGGATTCAAGCTAGAGATAAGAACACTAATTTTTTTCATAATACCACTAAGGAAAGAAGAAGTATAAACAAAATCTTCAAATTGGAGGGTCAGGGGAATCAGTTCATTGAGGATCCACATGTTATTCGGAATGAAATCATAAAATTCTTTAGTAACTTGCTAAATAATGATGCAGGGTTGGATTTAAGGGAACAAAGCAATATTCTTTCAGTCATTCCCAAAATTATTACAAATGATCAAAATAGATGGAACTAAATGAAATCATTTCAATGGAAGAAGTTACTAGGGCCCTCAACCAACTTCCATCAGATAAAACCCTTGGGCTAGGCTTCCCTACTGGTTTTTTCAAAAGGTGTTGGCACATAGTAGGTGTAATACCCTAAAAATGGTCAGCTAAACCATGGGCCCCTAATCTCGACTACATCACCAAGGTCCTAGTCAAAGGCAATTAAATTAATCTTGAGCACCTAATTAATTAATTTCTCAATCATCAATATCACATGGAAAATAAATCATTCTATATTGATTAAATGTTTGTTTAATTAATTAATCATTATAGGTAAATCATTTTAATCATTTATTCTATTTATTTAATTAAATATCCTAGCATATTTAATTAATAAATCAATTTTTCATTAAATCATTAAAAAGGAATTAATTTGAAAAAGAAAATAATTTGAAAAAAAGAAATTAAATTTGGACAAAAGGAATCAAATTGAGATATCTTAAAAATTTTATAAATTGAAAAATCTCAAAAAAGGAATTAAATCAATTAAATCTCAAAATTGAATAAAAATATGAAATAAATTATTTTATTTTATTTTATCTTAAATTTAGCTCAATTTCCTTTAAAACTAATAAAAGCATTCAATTGCATCAATTCACTTGGATTGTACTTCCTCTTGGAGAATCTCGATCGCTCATCATCATTCGATCTCATCTGTTGGTCTCTCTCTGGATTTTCTATAAATTCAGGCTCTCATCTCCCAATAAAAAAGACCCTAGAGATTTATTGTTATTATTTTGCTTTTTCTCTAGGTTCATTAAAAATATTGTTCTTTGAGATTATTGCATCTTAGATTTTTTCATATTTAGTTAATCATTCATAGCTTAATCTTGCATCCATCTAGCTTAATCTTGCATCTAATTAGCTTAATTTTATGCTCATATAGATTAAATCCTTCGTCTTGGTGTAGTTTAGTCACTGGTATTGCTTAGAAAAATCTGAGAGCAAGTCTATACTCACATCTTGTAAAATGCAACAGGTCAATTTTTTATAGATTTTATATTCATGATTATATCCGTCTAACCATGCATGTAATGATTTATTGAAGTGTTTGTGCCTTACAACTTGCAAATTACCACTTTTTACACACATTTTTGGCACCCACTATGGGGCTCGAGAATTCAATTTTTTGACCTTGTAATCATTCTTTTTATTTTCCATATTTGGTCTGTATAGTCTCTGCAAATTGTCGTATGAGTTTATGTTGCACAGAGTACGAGTTCTTATATTTGTTGTCTAGGTCATTGGGAATCCTCGTACGATATTATGATTCTATCGTTTCATTTAGTGTTTACTCATCTGGTTATCTGAGAATAATCATATGGCTACCATCTTTTGTCGTATTGTCTTCTGATAATTACTGTATGGTTCTATAAATTTACTCATACGGGTTACTGTTATGTCATATTAAAAATAGAGAGGTTAATTATAGGGTTTTCTGATTGAATTTTGGTGATATTAATGCTAACCCTTATCTGTCTTTTGTCTTCTTGAGAGATATTTCACAGCCTAACTGGTTTTTTGCATAACACTTGTCAAAAAATCTATCAATCAAACTTACGCCTGTCAAAGAATCCATTGCTCAAAAATAATATGACTACTGATTCGTTGTTTTTGCAGGTTGCCTAAGGAGAATCAATTGAATATTGTGTATTCTTTAATTCATTTCTAGGAACTTAAATTGCGATATGGTTAATGAACAAGTCTGTTTTCTGTGTTTGAGAAGAGTCTAAAAGGTAGGAGAGTATGCTCTTATCTACACAGACAATCAGAAATCCAGACCCTTGAAGCTTTTCTAGTTTTGAGATTTGTGTTTCTTTAGCGGGCTTATCACAATGGGAAAAAATAACCACCCTATGAGAATGACCCAAGTGAGTACAACTAGACCCAAGCATTCTGACTCACTATAATAAATAGGCCTTTCAGGATTAAAGTCTCGGAGGATAGGATTATATGAGTTTTCTCTTTGAGATCTCTCATATCGGGCATTTTGTAGGGCCTTGCAGTCTCAATCATACTTGTGTGACTACATCTTGTTTCAGTACCTTGTCGAGCTATAGGCCTCAATCACGCTTGTGCGACATCAAGGGGTAATTTCAAATGAAAATCCTTACTAAGAACTTTAAAATAGTAGCTACCCATTTCACCTCTAAAAGGGGGATAATATTTGTACAAGGGAGATATTAACTCTCCCAAGATATTTGCCATATCGTGCCCCCATTAGCATTTGGAGTCAGCTAATACAGTGTTGAGATTCCATTGTGTGAGGCCTAATGGCCATATTCTGATTAGCTATTGGGTGTGTACCTGAGTTTGCAAGAAAAGGTTTTCTCTCTCAGCCAACTTCCTTAGAATTAGTGTGTTGTGCTTGAAGTCACTTTACATCTTGCATGTTTTTGGTGTCTTTGTCTTGGAAAAGTGGAACTGAAACCCTGAAACTGGAAAGCAATCAAAACATAAAAAAAACTCACTGGTCAAAAATTGTCCCTGTCGAGTCTTCTGTTGTATGAGTCTTCTATTTTGTCGTACTACCCAGTGGGAATTATTGTTTGGTTAATAGTAAATTGCCGTATGAGTCATCATCATATTTAATAGTTTGTCGTCTGATAAGACTTAAATTGTCATGCAAGTATAAGAAAAAACTCACACGAGGATACTCGTGTGTTGTCTGGAAGTATTTAAACTGTCATATGACTTATTGTATTCAGTCATAGGAGCCTTTGATTATGTCAGTTTAGAAGCCTGTCTTATGCATACTTTTCGAAATCTGTTATACTTGTCTAATTCTATAGTGAGCGTGTATCTGGTCTTTTTCATCGTAAGCATAAATAATCTTGATAGTGTACCCCTACCAATATGTTACACTTTTGTCAATTATATCTCGGCTAGTTCAATCAATCTTACATCAATCTGATCAACCTAATCTGCTTAGATCACGTCTTATACATGATAGATCATTCCTGAAACCAGACTTGGTCTCAATCACTTTACTCAATCATTACCTCAAATGAACAACTGGCTCTGATTTTATCTTGACTTCTGTATCACTTCTAGCTCTCGGTCACATTAATTGTAAATGTATATTCAAACTAGAAGTTCTCATAAGAAAGCTGACAAAAGTAAGGAAAATTTTACTCATTACAAACTAATCCATTATTGCAAATTAAAATTGTCATAAATCTCCATGGTTACCTTGGCCCAACAAATTCAAGATCTCAAGATAGAAATATATGACATTCAAGCCCAAAAAAAAGATTCAATGACCCCTCTTGAGATAAAATTTCATGATATCAAGAACACCAGACTTCAAGAAATGCTAAAACAATTATATAAGACGGAACAAAAAGTAAATGAAAATGAAAATCCAAATCTCATACAAGATCACAAGACATCTTCACCAAGACAAAAAGACATATATCCCCTAGATAGACAGTTTACACCTTTGAGGCAATCTATTGAGTCATCTTTGGAAGATCTTCTTGAGCACAATCTTATCATATTGCCTAACAAGACCACATGGGGGTGTGAATTTTTGAGTAATTACTGTGCATATCATAGGCATAACAAACATAAGACTTCAATCTATATGAAATTAAAACATAAAATTCAGGACCTCCTTGAAGATGGTGTTATTGAAATTGAAGATCCTAATAATTCACCTAAGGAGAAACTAGATGTCATTACCAAGCATTATCAAAATGATGAACCTATGTCTAGCAATGGCCCACATGTAGCCTCCATCTCTTCCATGATGCCTCCATTTCCTAATGATTCTCAACAAAAATCCATACCATATCCCTCAAATAATGAACCTAATGATGAAATTTCTCATGTTGAGCCTCAAGGGCTATCTCAAGGGCCATCCCATCCAATGGTTGAAAAGGATCCTATCTCTCTAGAATCCCATGATGATCCCCTTATACCTTTCCATTTCTTCCAAGATGATCCCCTTCCATCTCAAGAGAAAATCATCCTTCCAAATCCCTTTCCTAATCCACTTCCTAAGCAAGATCATGATGTCTCTTCCACCTTTTCAAATGATCCTATTCAAAATGAAGAGTCAAACACCCTTCCTACTCTATCCAATAGTCCTCTTCCATGTCAAGTTCAAAGTATCCCTTCATCTCCTTGTCATAATCCTCCATTTTCACCTCAAGGATCCATCATGCCTACAAATTCCTCTCATGATCCTATCATTCCCTACACTCCACCTCCACCTCATAATGGACTCACATCTTCTTCCCAAAGAAAAGTGTATCCTACAAGTCAAACTATTTATAAAGGAAAAGGGGTAGACCTTCACAAGCAAGAACCCCTCCATATTAAAGAAAATTTTAAGTGTCATGGCCTCAGTGACATTCCTTAAGATGTTTGTATCCCTACTAAACCAAAATCCAAATACATGCCTTCCCCTTCATCTCTTCCATCCATTATAGGCCCCTATATCCCTCCATCCCTTATGCAGGATCAATAAAGGCATACATCTTCGAGAATCTTCCATCCATCCAAAATACCTCCATATCATTCATATCCATCTACACATTCTTTTCCTTCTCCAAGTAATTTGGATGCCAAGTATAAAAGTCATAAGTCAAGTAATCCACATGTATCCAAGGATCAACATGTCCCATCTAATCGACATGTCAAAACAAAGCAAAATATGATCCAAAAAGAAGAAGAAAATTCTAAAAGGACACAAAGGCCCACTGAGAAAAAGAAAGCAAAACCAAAATTTATATGGGTTCCTAAGGCACTTGTAGAAGCAATGTGTTCCAAGGAACTACAAAGGCATGAAAAATAAAAAAACCATGTGGATCCCTAAGTAGCTCCTTAAAGCACAACAGTCTAAAGAAAAATTCAAATTGACATCCAAAATTGTTGTTCCTCCATCCAAACCTTCCACATCTATTCCTTCATCACCTCCTTCATCCATTTTGGATCCTTATGTCCCAAAATCCCTGGTTGTGCCTTCATCCAAATCTCTAAATATGAGATCCACTTTTCCTCCATCACTCCACCACTCCTCAAGATGTGTGCCAATGGTGATCCCGCCAAAATTTCTATTCACTCATGCACCAAAATTTCAATATCTGATCCATTATCCAACACCTCTTTTTCACTCTTTCATCCCCCTTATCCAATACTTTGCATAATACTTTACCCTAGTTTCATCACAAAATCCAAAAACTAAGGAAATCAACATTGTAGATGTTGAACATGCACACTTAGCCGAGTCCTTATATCCTATTGAAAAAGACATCTTTATCTGACTCTTTAAACAAAGACCTATGACCTACCTACACAAAACTCCCTGACCCTATGAACAACGTGCACCTTAAACATGTTATGTCTAAGGGTTGGGTTAGTTTCGGTTTTTCTTTTTGCATTGCATATAATTTTATTCAAAGCACTGCATCACATATAGTTTCTTTTCTTAAATGCATCACATTCACAAAACTTCTGCATTTGCATATAGCAACATTAATGAAACAAGGCAACTGTTCAAGTTTATTATTTGTTTGCATTCAAGAGAAACAAGGGTCATCTCCTTTCTTATATATTCAGACATTAAGTCTTTGAGGTCCTAAGATCATTCATTTTCAACATCACCCTATGACGACGCTTTACTTATGATTGGGTAGTGATTTCACTATTTGAGACTTGTTAACCCAAAATCTATCAATTGCTATATCTCAAACACATTACCAAAATCTCTAATTCATTCTAGACACCTAGTTGATCATATGACTAGTGAAAAATCTAAAATTCTACTTCAGCGTCGTTGTAATTGTCATACCCAAGTAGGTTTCATTACTTACAAGTCAAGGGAAGAAAAAGAAAAAAGAAAAAGTGTTATGCCAAATATTCATCTCAAGGAAAAAGAGAAATGATATATAACTGAAATATCACGCATACAAGTGCGACAAAAAGCTTGACTATGGGAACATGTGAGTAACTCCATCAGGGCTATGAATCCCTACTGGCAATGGAGCAATATTTGAGAGATTATAGTCTATAACTGCGTCGAAGCTCTAAAATCTTGCTAGTAGCGAGGCTCTATTCTGGATGCTTTTGAAGTTAGGATAATCCACGTAGCTAGTAATTTAGGATGCTAAGGATCTTTAGTGAACACAAGAGTAGGAATTAACTCATTTGCACTCACATGGGCAAAAGAAGATCAAAGTTTCAAGAACAAATGGGGAATTTTTTTGCATCTCCATTTGTAAATCCTAGTCACTAAGTGTGTTAAGTTGGATGTTCCAAGAGACCTTAAGAATCAATTGATTTCTTTTCTATGAAATTTTTTGTACCTCTAGTTCAATGGTGTATTAAATGCTAAACAAACACAGTCATCCTTGGTCAAATATGAAATGCATCTTCATCATGCATATTGCATTAACATAGGTCATATCGAAAATTAATTGTCTCCACATGCATTCTGCAAATCATCCTATCATATAGGTTTACATACTGGGGGCATCGCTGAAAAAATCCTAGAAAAATCTTTTTAAAAAATCATAAAAAGTCCTGAAAAAAATCCTAAAAATTAAAAACTTAAAAAAAAAAAAAGCTGAAAAATCAAATTAAGAAAGCATAGACAATCCATCAAACCAAAACAACAATAGACAAACTCTCAAGGTCTGCAATCAAACTAATCACATGTCTTGTTAATCAATCTATCAAACTCTATCAAACATCAACAAGTCTTATACAAGGAAGGGTACACTCAAAACCAAACAGATCAGTCTTATACAGGGTACTCACTCTTTGAAACCAAACATTCCTATCAATGATCACACAAATAAAAAAAATGACATAGATCAGTATGGCTGCTGGATTTTCTCCAGGTTAGTCTTATTTCTTGTACTAAAGTGTTGCATCTTTTCTTTAGCTTGTACATATTCTTCAATCACTTTCGTGACACCTTGGTTCTTCTGGGAACCCTTATGGCTTGAAACCGATCAACGTCCTAGTCTTAGAGTAATCGACTAATCAATCAAAATGTCCTAAGTAGTTTAACCAAGTCATCTTTTTGTTGGTAGTACCAGGTCATCCAATCTGAGTCAGACACCTATCTCTTATCCACTACAGAGTTTTACCACTAAGTAAACAAGCAAAACAAGAACAATGAAAAAAATCACTAAAATTATTTGAGATATGATTGAAATTTAATTTGTGTGTTGTCTTTTAAATTGGTTTTAATTATTATTCCCTTTGAGTAACTCGAGGAAGCCTATCTTGAATAAGAGGAGAAAGGAGTGGGGGCATAATACTTTTCTTTGTTTTCTGCTTGTAGGAATAATTTTGATGATCCGGAAACATCTCATAAGCTGGGTGGCTGTGATAAGTGCCTTCACATCAAGGTGAAATCACCACACATACCTCTACTCCATTTATTTGTATGCTACAGGGAGGTTGGAATCATTTCCTTGTCAGTTTTGAGTAAATTTCTTTATTATGCAATCCAGATGCATGCTTAATCTGTCCCAGGATATGAACGATAAAAGGGTCATTGTGAACAATATAATTAATGTTGCATATAAAAATGAAGGAACTCTGCTTTGTCTGGTGTGTTTGCACGCAAGCAACATTCAAGTCATCCTGTTTCTTTATGCCTCAGTGCTTATGTTCATTTGCTATATTAAAAGGGACGTGACATTCAGGTCATCCTAGCTCTTTGTGTCTTGGTGCTTATGTTTATTCCTACATTTTTGCTTAGTGATGATAAAAAAAAAAATTAAAATCCAATGACTCAGTCCTAGTTTGCATACATGAGCATGTCATATAGATCCATAAGTCCATTACGCATTCATTTGCATTCATACTATTTCATGAAAAACAACAAAAAATAAACATTTGCATTATTAGCTCATCATTTTCATTCAACAAATCATTTATTTGCATATGAAAAAAGAAACAAAAACATCCATATTCATCTTTATTACATACATACATACTAAAAAGAAATGCATTCATATAGAACAAAGCATATAGAAAGACATCTCATAAATCATCTCATATCAATAACACAAGTACAAAAAGATCAAATCACGGACTCATGTATATATATATATATATCATCAAAAATATCAATGTCAAAAGGTACAAATGATCTCAAAATGCCATATACAATATCGGAGCAAGAAATATATCGAGTACAAAAATTGGGTACAAAATCTGAGAGACATCTAAAAATCTAACTCTCCGCCTCTCCCTCATCGCCTGGAGGAGGAGGAGGTGGCTGTTGAATGGGAGCATCATCCTATCTAGGTGCCCTAGCTCCCTCGAATCAAGCCATATACTATGAATAAGGCACAACCTACCTATCCATAGGGACCATTGTGCTATAGGTTGCCACGTAGTACACTTCCCTGCTTATCTGATGAATAACCTCGCGCTGAAGGTTGTTACACTCTGCTCTCAAGGTCTAGACCTGTCCATCTCACTCTGCTATCTAAGTCTAAGCAACTATCAGCTATGTCTACAATCCAGGTACTCTACCTCTCCAGACATGGATGATATTTTTTAGGTGTCTGACCTCCTGCTCCAGCCTCCTCACCTCTGCCACCCTGCTCCTCTCACCTCTGTCATACCTATCTAGGAGCATCCTCATCGCCAGGGCCCGTTGCCTCACCCATCTCTACATCTATTATGGCCTCTCCTCCCCTATCATGACCAGCATCTCCACCAATTTATCCCAATGACACTCCATCTCCCCTCCGATGTTATCGTCCTATGACAGGTGCTCTATTACTACTCGCACCCGAATCTCCTCCTCCCTTTCTAGGTGTCGCCTCTCTCTAAGATCACTCTAGGATGTCATCACCCTCATCTATCTGATGTTCATGCTCTCTAGGATCTATGAATCAAGGGAATGGATGTCTCTGGAACCAATCCCTACACTGGGGAATTACCCGCGCATCTGAAACATCCCCTAGATACTCCCACCTATGTGGTTGTAAACCTGCTAACTCCTGCATGGCCAAGGCATATGAAAGTCTAGGCCCCCATCCTCACCTCTCCTCATTAGAAAATCATGCATAATTTGTAAACTCCTAGGAGATTCTCTATGGCCTACCATATTACCTCAAAACTCTACTAACCACAAACCACTTAATAATCACTCTGGATCTACCAACAAGTGGTTGAGTCCTAAACATATCTCTTTGCTACCTCCTCCAATCATCCCACAACTCTAAACCCCTGTAAGGTCTCCAGACTACTTCTATCATATCATCCAGCTGTCACCTCCAATAGTCAGTCTTTCCCAGGTGGGGCTGTATAATATATCCTGGATATCTATATACAATGGTTGACCCTCCTCTCCCGCATCATCCACAATTGGCCTACAAACTAGGATATGCTCCCAGGCCCAAATCCACAGAACCAAAACACCTACCGCCATACTCTTCACCCCTCTATAGGATATCTCATGCATCTCATGGTACATGTGTGTGAGTAAGCATGAGACCCAACCTAATCTGACAGGATGAGTAAGAAATATATCCAACATCCTAACCCATTCACACAAAAATCCTTGTTGTCCCCTATCTGGCATCATAAAATAGCCTATAACACCAGCCAAAATGCAAGCAAGGCGGAATTTGTTAGGATTCCCAAAGATACTAAGAGGGGGGGTGAATCAGTATCTTGTCGGTTATTGTATTTTCTTAATTTCTTAAATGAAAAGCATTCCAAAACTGTGTACCGGTAAACCAAAATTAATGCAGTAAATAAGAAAAATAAGCACAACATGAAAAGCACACCATAACACAATATTTTTAACGAGGAAACCCAGTGTGGGAAAAACTTTGGTGGGATTTGTGACCCACAATATTCGCTTACTGGCCAATAAGAGAATATTACTGTTACAATAGGGGCCTACACATGCAGGAAGGTCAACTGCCTAAAGCTCACTTGCTTACATACAAAAAGAGAAGTCTCACTGACTTACAAAAGTGGATTATGAAAATCCAATGTCATGTACTGCTACAAAAGGGCATCTGCTATGCCAGATCCAGTACCGGTTTAAGCTCTGCAATTTCCAAAACCTTATACCAAAATTTGCCTTAATATTCACATCAATAATCTAACCCTATCCACATCTAAAAATGATTTACATGAACTCATACTTATATGATTCATATTACAACTTGCCTTGTCGGCTTACAAAAAGATATTACAATTAATTACATTTTGCAATAAATAAAATCCTGTCGGCTAGGGTGTCGGTAATCAATCTTTTCGGTGCTCTGTGAACGTATGCTGATGTAGAGTCTGTTGGTGTTGGTGCCTTCTGGTGTCATATGATTGTAAGGTTGCCATCAATGACAATACCTTCAATCACCTATAATTTCTCATTGGAGTGTGCATTTGCCAACAATCTCCCGCTTTGGCATTGATGGAAACACTCATGAGAAAAATCCAAAAAGTGTCCAAAAAATGTTGTCCAAAAGAATCTGCCAAAACTGTCAAAATTGTGTTACCAAAATGTGTGCTCCCCCTAAGCTGATGATGTCACTGCTGATCATTTTTCTCATCTCCACTACTCCCCCTTTGGCATCAATGACAAAGGTTGTCATTCAATGACAATTTGAGTGTGGTTCCTGCCTAGTTCCTTGTAATCTGTTTATTACAATCTAATAAATTTTTGTTAAGGCAACATTCAGACTATTGTAAAATCTCTCACTATCTTTCAGTGCTACTTCAGTTCTCTGAATTATACCGGTGAGAGAGTGAATTTTCTCTTCCGGTGTCTTAAGTCCTAGAACAAGAGCCTCAGAAATCTCTTTTCTCAAACAGATGAGGATATCTAGTTTAGGACTTAGTCAGCACTTAAGTTTTTTTGCCTTAAACTTTATCCTATCCTTGTCTTTCTCAAGCTTTTCTATTTTCTTTTCAAATCATACAATTTCCTATTCAATTGTTGATATTGAGTCTGATGAACCTATCAAGTTGTCAACAATATCATTTATTTCCTTCTAGGCTATGTCAATCTCTTTCTCTATGTCTTTATTCAAAATGTTTGTTTTACATGCGTCTCTATACAATTTCTTGAAGTCCAAAATTGTTTTGCCTAATACCGGTAATAAGGTTTCCATATGTTCCTTATTATTCTTTATTGTCTCCTCAAAGAATTTTTCCTTCTCCTTATTCATTTTCTCTCGGAAGGTGTCTTCATTTATTTGACCCAGTGTTATTAGATTGCCAGTAATGTACTTAGACAATGTGTCTAATTGGCTCAAAGAATCTTTATTCTCTATAATACACTTTGGAGATATCATCTTCAAAATTGGTAAAGTGTCATCTATAGCCTTATACGTATGTGCATTACACTCTGTTATTTTCTTTATTGAATCTAAGAGTACCTCAGTTACATTGGTTGGCCTAAATTTAGTCATAGATGTACCAGATGACTGTCCAATTGATTTCACAATTTGTAAACCATCGATGGTTGTGATAGTTTTTCTTTCCTCTTTTTCTGGAGGATCTATTTGTGTTTGCATTTTAGCTACCAAAGGCTTAGGCTTGTCAGATGTAGTCGGTAGTACTGTCTGTGAAGGATCTTGTTTCTCTACCTATCTCTCAGTGTTTTCTTCAGCAAGAGCCTACTGATGGTTTCTCTTTGTTCTCTCCTGATGGTGTCTCTGTTTGTGTCTCTGAATATTTCACTATAGTGTCCACTGCCAGTTTTTCTTTGTTTACCTTTGTGTTGTCTACTGTCGGTGACTCGGTAGGTTTTTCAGTTTCAGTAGTTGTCGCTGGCTTAGTAGATGCATCAGTATGCATACCTATGGTCTCTTCCTTTCCAGTGTCCAAGGGTTCATTTGATCCTTCAGTTTTTTGTTGTTCCCCATATTCCAATGTTTTCAATTCCAATATTTCCTTTCAGTGACTCTATTGCCACATCCCTCTTGTCAGTTGTTTCTTTATCTACCACAATATTGACTTCCGGTGTGTCAATATTCATTGTGTATAACACCTCATAATCAGGATTCGTATCCTCATGTGGTGTTTCCATACTCTCTATTGTCGGTTGTGTGTCAGCAGTTTGTACTAGTGGAGTATCAGAGGTTGGTGGGGGTAAATTATCTGTTATTTTTAGTCTTGGAGGTCCACC
Source organism: Cryptomeria japonica (assembly GCF_030272615.1). NCBI lineage: Eukaryota > Viridiplantae > Streptophyta > Pinopsida > Cupressales > Cupressaceae > Cryptomeria > Cryptomeria japonica. Next base: position 599,073,271 of record NC_081409.1, read on the forward strand.
TACCTTACCTTTCCCCCTATCCTTTTGGTAGACTTTGATAGTCTTTGGTCTTTTTAGCTCTTATTTTTTCTCTTTTTCAACAAAAAATATATCCCACCGATCTGCAATCTCTTATGTTATTTCATTTACTCTTCCTGCCATTAGTGCAACATGCCTGTGACCAGTTGAAAATATTGTCCGGTTTTCTTCACTGATCAACTCATCAATTTCTTGTGTGGATTTCACTGGGTGAACTACAAGTAGCTTTTCTATTTTTATCTTTTTGTCCAATTCCACAATGGCTACCCTTCTAGCTTCTAATCTTCTATACAAATCATTTGGTATCGCATCCACAATTTCCATCAAAAATTTCTTATAGATGTCTAAGTGTAAGATTACACTATTCTCTATGCTCTCCTTTTCATCATTTGATAGTGTTTTATATAACTTATTGATGTTTTTCAATTTCCCATCCTCAATTATTTCATTCAGAAGTTTGTCAAATGGTGGAATAACCTGTCTTTCTTTTCTTTTCTTTGGTGTCAATTTCTTAGCTAGAGGCCTAAGTGCTTGTTGATTTTGTCTTGTCCTTCTGGTTGTAGGTGAGGATACCAGTGAGGGTTTTCTTTTTCTTTCTACCCTTTTGAACTCAGCGGGTATCTCATTGTCCGAGGAAGTAGCAACTGGTGAGAGATGTGTCTCCGGTTGTAGTCCTTCCAATTCACTCTCCTTAATACCAGTTTTGCTCAATACATCATCTTTTATTGCTTTTGCCTACCTTGAACCTCTCCTAACTATCTGCTCAGTTTTCTTAACTCTTTTCTGAGATTGAATGCCACTTTCAATTGTTTCAGCATTGTCAAATACTTTCTCTGTCAATTCCTTAGGGGCTTCTAAGAGGTCTTTTGCATAGGTTTCAACTATGTTGTCATCTACCTCATATCCCATCTCTGTAACCCAAACAGTCCTAGGGATAACTGCCTCCATCCAGATTTCGGCTTTCTTGATCACAAAGCATATCTCTTTTTGATACTTATCAACAATTGCTTGAGATAGCCTTATTCGTGTCTTCATCTTTTCTTTCAAGGTTTGAAAATGTTCATTTATATTTTTCTCTCTATCATCTCCCATGTTGTTCAGTATATCAAGAAGTTGTTTGCCTACCAAGATATCAAAACCAAAGTCTTTCCTACCAATACTGGGAACTTGCTTGGTAATGTACAACATTAAACATACAAGCAGGTTGCCAAATCTGAAAGTTCCTTTCTTATCACCTTTGATTTTATTCAAATTGTCTATCAGTTCATCTTTAAGCCACTCACATACATCAATCTTAGCATTGTTATTCACCATGTCATATGCACTGTTAATACATAAGCTAGAGACTGAGTTTAGTTTGTTTGCATGTGTAGCCTTATAACCAAGAATCATACTGACAAATCTAACATTGATGTCCTTCACATCGTTGACTCTTAGGGATATTTTGTCAAAATTTGCATTGGTTAGGGTCATCACAATGTCATTTGAAACCTTCTTAGTTCTATCAGGCCTGCTACCGATGGAAGGTAAGCCTGTCACTGCCCTAACTACCTCTTTAGTAATCTTATGGATGGAATCCAACCAAAAGAACTCTCCATGAACTCTTCGCAAGACTATTCTTATCACATCCTTAGGAAAATCAGGGATACTGCCTAGGGTTTCCGCAATCTTGTGTTCTGGTTTAACATTCCCATGTTCATCACAAATTATAGTCCTATACATGTTCATTATTTCTTCAACTCCTAGTTTCTCAATATGACAATGTATATACATTCTAGGATCTTCTGCATAAACTACTCCCTTAGGTATTTTTGAGAATGCTCCTAGGGTATCATCTTTCTTCACAATTTGGGAATGTTTGAACACGGGTCTAGGGCACTTAATAACTTCAATCACAATAGGGTTTGTAATGAATTCAGGTGCAGATGAAGAACCCATAGTTATAAATACCTTAATCTACCTTTAGGATGATTTGCTTGGATGAATTCTTTCACTTTTCTTTATGGATGTCGTCACTCGGGATTTTCGTGCTCTCTAGAGATTTGAATGCTCAGTGAATGAAAAAAGAACCAAAACACTTGCTTTATAATGTTATTTCTTTCAACTGCCACATTTAATGCCTGTCGATTAAGTCAAAACTTAACTCATCTACCGGTAAAGAAGTAATTCAACATCTCACCATCAACTGAGGGTTAGTTAGCATGTTTTCAATTAGTTTCCATACCCCTAAAGGATTATTTCTTTGTTAGATGAAGAATCTTCTGCCGGTGGAGTGATACTTTGTTCTACCAGTGAAGAAATAGCTTCACTAACATTCATGTCAGACTTTCTAATCCATTGTTTTGAAAATTCTTGCTTTACCTCCTCAATCTTTTCTTTACCTTTCAAGTTGGGTCCTTTGTTATTTTCTAGTGATGCCTTACTTCTATAGAATTTTGCAATATGTCCAATTTTGTTACAAGCATAACAAGTCACATTGTTTTTCTGAATAGATTTCCCATATCTTATGCCAGTATGTGTTCTGCATTGATTAGATAGATGTCCAAATCTTCCACAAATATAACATCTTACATTCATTCTACAATTTTTTGAATTATGACCAACTTTATTGCATTTAGAGCATTGACTGGTGGGTGCATTATTATTCTGATAGTTTCTAGATCTACACTGATTTTCTCTATGACCGTACTTGTTACAGTTAAAAAATTTTCCATTGAATTTATAAGCATTAGATTGTCTTACCGGTTTGTTGTGATCATGTTTGTTTGCAGTACCAGAGCTTTCATCGACTTTAAAGCCAAGGCCATTTGTATCTCCATTAGGTTTCTAATTCTTTAGCATGTCATCAAGTTCTTCTGAACTTTCCTTGAATTTCTCCTTGTGTTGATTTGTAGTAGCCAGTTCATTCTCCAAGATTCCTTTCTGTCTCATGAGTTCATTTGTGTCACTTTGTGTATGCATCAAATCTATCTTTAACATATCATTTTCATGATTGAGTCTTGTGTTTTCATTTCCAACATCATTGAGTCTTCTAACCAAGTCATCTTCATTCTTCTTTCTATCTTCAATGTCTTTACAAAATATCATGGTCATATCTTGCATCTCATTCTTCATTTTACTGTTTTCTTGTCTCAGTTTGTTCACCAGATCATTAAGAGTTTCTTTCTCATCATCATCACTCTGCATCTTCTCAGAAAGTTATCTTCTTTTGTTCCTAGCAATAGTGAGATTCTTCTGAAGTCCTTGAATGATTTCCTGTGTAGCCTTTAGATCATCTTCAAGTTTGATATTCTTCACTTTTTCTGCATCATAATCCACAAGAGATGTTTCTAGTTGATTCCTCAAGTTTTCCATCTCTACCAGTGTCAAAATCTTCCTCAAGCTATTAGGCTTTTGAAAATAAAGGACTAGGCTCTGATACCAATTTTTAGGATTCCCAAAGATACTGAGAGGGGGGGTGAATCAATATCTTGCCGATTATTGTATTTTCTTAATTTCTTAAATGAAAAGCATTCCAAAACTGTGTACCGGTAAACCAAAATTAATTTTGTAAATAAGAACAATAAGCACAACATGAAAAGAACACCATAACACAGTATTTTTAAACAAGGAAACCCGGTGTGGGAAAAACCTCGATGGGATTTTTGACCCACAATATTCACTTACTGGCCAATAAGAGAATATTACTGTTACAATAGGGGCATGCACATGCAGGAAGGCCAACTGCCTAAAGCTCACTACTTACATAAAAAAAGAGAAGTCTCACTGACTTACAAAAGTGGATTATGAAAATCCAATGTCATGTACTGCTACAAAAAGGCATCTGCTATGCAAGATCTAGTACCGTTTTAAGCTTTGCAACTTCCAAAACCTTATAACAAACTCTGTCTTAATATTCGCATCAATAATCTAACCCTATCTGCATCTAAAAATGATTTACATGAACTCATACTTATATGATTCATATTACAACTTGCCTTGTCGACTTACAAAAAGATATTACAATTAATTACATTTTGCAATAAATAAAATCATGTCGGCTAGGGTGCCGGTAATCAATATTTTCGGTGTCGGTGAACGTATGCCGGTGTAGAGTCTGTTGGTGTCATATGATTATAAGGTTGCCATCAATGACAATACCTTCAATCACCTATAATTTCTCATTGGAGTGTGCATTTTCCAATAGAACTGTGCACCATATCTAATCAAAAGATCATCCCATGTGATAGAATGATCCAGTATAGTGTCATCATGAAAAATGCATCTAAGTGCCTCAATCCCCTATCGTGGTGTAGCATCATAATCCATCTTATCTCTAGCAAAAGGTATCCTCAAAATCCTATATATGTCTTCAAGAGTGATAGTCATCTCCCCAGTCGGCAGGTGGAATGTGTTGTGCTCACTATGAAATCACTCAACTTAGAACGCAGTCAATAATTCATGATTCACATGGATATCAAGCATTTGAAGCAAATATCCGAATCCACACAACCCAATGTGATCTCTCTGTGTGTTTGATAAGTCTCGTACTAATCTCATAGTAGGTGGATATGTGCATCTAAACTGTATATCTGGCAACTGAACCTGCAAAAATTGAACAAAAGCACGTCAGTTTGCGATCAAATTTGCACTAAGAATGTGTTAAACGTGCTAAAGAATCCAATTTACAACATTGAAATTCCAAAATTTTTGTTTGGACCTTCAAAAATACTTGTTTTTTTACATACGAGTTACCACAGAAAAGTAGAAACTTGTACGAGTAAACTATCTCATACGAGCTACTATGCCATAATAGACGACAAGATGGTCTATCAAGAACACACTCATATGATTTATGGCTATATACCATATGACAAATCATACATGACCATACGAGAAAAGAAATGTTACTAGTTACTCATACGACAAACCCTAGTTGGCCATACGATAAAACAACAAGGGGAGAAATAAAATGAAACTAAGAACGAAAAATTCAACAAAAATTCACAAAATGCAAAATGAAAGAGGCTAAATATCGATCACTTATCGTTGCTGGGTAGTTTCAAGGTTGATTATGTCATCTTTGGCACTTGAATCGGTGATCTTGAACAAAAATTACCATTTTGCTCCAGAGAAGTTTTTTGAAATTTTAAACTTTGAGAGGTAAAAATGAATTGAAAAACGACACATTAAACCCCTTATATAGGTGAAACCCTAATTTTCAAACTTTCTCTGATTGACACAAAATTTGTACTCTTAGCTAAATCAATGTCTTGAAGCCATTTTCAGGATCGAAATCAAAATCTAATGTCAATTTTCTAGTCAAATTTTCACAACATTGACCACTTGGCACTTTCATCTTCACATCAATCTTTACATCATTCTGTGCTCAAATCTTTTCTGAATCAACTTTGATTTCAAATTAATTCTTACATCAAACTTCGAGCATATATTATCACCGATAAATAATTTTTGTGCTATGCTCAAATACAACATTGCTAAATAGGAAATAAGGACAATCACGAATTCCTCAACTATCTAAGCAATTCAAACATAAAACCAATGAAATAATGCAATCAAGAAATAGGAATGTAAAATGTGTTAATCAAAACTCCTTATTCCATGATCGCATATGGCTTTCATTGCTCTTCTCCTCTTTGTGGTATGATGGCTCTCAAATATTGCACTAGCAACCTGCAATTGACACAAAGATTTGAAGTTCGTGATCTAGAGGAATTGTGAGGATTGAATACTCAATTTATAGATTTTTGGATGAGATTGATTGAAAGGTGGAATAGAATGATCAAGAGGTGGAACTCAGGTGAGCTCACGTGAAAATTGATAGTTGAACTGCTGACTTGGAAGTGAAACATAATAGATTGAATAGATTAATTGAGTCAACTGATTGAGAAAAAGCTAACTGAAAGAAGAAAATGAATGATTGGAAGAAATAAAGAAGATGACAAAGAGAACTAGAAGATGGAAATAGAGTCTGGAGAGATAAATGATTTGATTAATTAATTGTTTTAATTAATTAATATAGCATGTGCTTGCACTTTAACTTAGATTTTGAATTTAATCTTTGCATGAAATTGAATTCAAATAATTGAATTTATTTTAAATTTAATTTAGTATTTAAATATATTTAGAACTTGACTTTGATTTTCAATTTGGTTTTTGAAATCATGCACATGTATTTGAATTTGGAAGAAATTAGAAGAATTAATTAAATGAAATTAGAATTTGAAGAACTAGAAAAATTAATTAGTTAATTCAATAATTTAAAGAAACTATTTAATTATTTTAGAAATGAAACTTAATTAAATAATAAGGATTATTTAAATTAAAGGATTAAATCACAATTAATTAAATAATAAATATTTAATTAATATTTAGAAAAGGGTTAATGATTAGATGATTAAAGATAGAAATAGGAAATAGAATAATTAGTAAGATGATGAGGAAATATGAAATTAGAAGAATAAGATTAATTAACTTAATTAAATAATTAAAGAATTATTTAATCAATTAGAGGAATAATTAGTACACGATCAATGAGACATTTTTAGGTGTCTACGTTTGCCCCTCTTTGAGACAATGTCGAAATGCGTTTTTTCAAAGAAAATGAAAATTCTACCCCAGTATGCCTTGGTACCGTTGTATAGTGTAAATATGCCCCCTCGAAAAAGATGGTCGAAAAATTCAAAATTTGAGACCATGTTTTCGATAGTAGTGTAATAAGCAATCGTGTGAAGTTTCGTGCGATTTCGAGATCGTTTGAGTAGGCTACAAGTTCTTTCAAGTTGGCGGGGACCACGGGCGTCAAGGTGTCAAAAAACCCTAATTTTGAGCTATAAATAGAGATTTTAGGTTTTCATTTCCTCATTTGGTATTTGGTAAGTTCTTTGGTTTCTCTGCAAATCTTGTGCTTTCTTTTGAGTATTTGATCATCATGGCTAGTTATAGAGCTCGATTGCACCTGCCTAACTAAGTACGTTTATATTAGAGACCTCTTGGGACTGGCAGCATGGTATTTTTCTATTTTTTTTGTGATTTTTTGCATGTTTTTTGCTATTTTTCAAAAAAATTATAGTGTTCAATTTTTCCTTGCATCACACAATCACCTGTCAGTTTTATGCATTTGTGCTTAATGTTACGCAAATGTTCATAATTTCATGCATTAGCCATTAACGTTATGAATTAGTGCATAATGTTATGCATTCATTGATTTCTTTACGCAATAGTGTTGATTGTTACGCATGCGCTCCTTTCATTACGCATTCGCCATTAACATTACACATAAGCCATAATTGTACCGCATTAGTAGTAAATGTCACACATTCATTATATGTGAATGCTTTTTGTCATGTGCCTAAATTTATTTTTTTTGTTCTTGTAATCCAATATTTGATATTTTGAACTTTTTCTTTTTGCAGGAGAACATTGGAGTGCTATACTGTCGACAGAGTAGACCCAGTCGACTTGATCTTTGTGCTAATTTACCTAATGAGGAGATTGAGCATATCTAACAGCTTGGTTTGTACTATGTGTTACACTTGCCAGAGGTGACGACCAATAGGGTCATGATTACAGCATTGATAGAGCAGTGGCATTCCAAGACATGTTCTTTCCATCTTCCGACCGGGGAGGCATCCATTACCTTAGAGGATGTATGGCATATACTACGTATTCCAATTCATGGTGAGAGAGTTGTGTATGACCATGATGATGGCATTGCTGGATTGTGTGCACTTTTCGAGTGTGAGATACAGGACTTGTAGATCAGTGGTCGATATGACATCCCTTGGGCCTGGTTAGATTATTATGATATGACTATTGTATTATGCAGTATTGTTGGTGGTTTGTTAATACCTGACAGACGAGGTCATGGATTTCTAGTGGGATGGGGCAAAGTGCTCCATGATATGGTTTTTCATCGACGAGTATATGCTTGGGGTCCATGTCTTCTTGTCATATTGTATTATCAGATGCATGGGATTGTATATTTTGGGTATCAGTCTATCAGTTGTGGTGTGACATTTCTCCAGACTTGGGCATGGGAGAATATTTCTATTTCGAGGCCTGTTACTCATGTTGATTTGTATCCTAGTGAGCCTTATGCTTTTAGGTACACAGCAAGTATCAGACACAGGGGTTCAGGTAACACCTTGTATTGGAGATATCAGTTTGACATACTTCAGCATTTTATTTGGAGACCATACTTAGATTGCCCCGGTCAGGCAGATTACATAGTACACTTGCCTTTCTACCGATAGTAGAGGTATCTAGTCGGTAAGACTTTTGAGACACAACGGATTATAGAGATGTATCTCCAGGGTTGGGTATTGAAACAATTTGGAGATGTACAGGTGATACTAGTTGTTACTGCTTACTTTGCTCGTGTCTCTCAGGAGATATCTGATTGGGGGGTGTGCATATAGCCACATGTTGCTTCTCCTAAGTTTGATGCTCTTCAACCATTACTCTGGGATTGGGGTAGAGGTGCAGCGGATCTAGGGACTACACCAGAGTATGATGCATGGTTTGCCAGACATAGGCCAATTCCACTTACTGATCCTATTGTTCTGATTACAACACAACAGATTCACCATCCTAGGCCGAGATTGAGGCTAGAGTTGGGGGAGATAATTGGAGGAGGAGAGGAAGGTGGAGCCAAGGGAGGAGCTGAGGGAGATGGAGCAAAGGGAGAGGATGAGGGAGGAGATGAGGGAGGTGGAGATTAGGATGTAGACATTGGTGGAGATGCTAAGTCTATCAGCAATGGGGATAGCGATGATTCTTTAGAGTCATCGAGCAGCAAGGATGGATATGATGATGATGATATGTTGGAGCTGGAGGACATGCCTGCTATAGAGGGTGGGAGAGGACAGTTGGGTGATGAGGATGATCCATAGATTCTTAGAATGCAGATTCAGAGTTTGGAGGAGGAGGTTGCTAGACGAGATTTCGAGCGAGAGGTCTATCATGCAGACTACGGTGCTTTAGAGGCTGAGAGGGATCATCTCTAGAGGGAGAGAGATGATGAAGTTAGACGGTCATAGATGATTTAGGCTACATATGACCAACACTTTGCTCTGGGTACCAATGCACGAAGTCAATATGATAGACTTTACTAGGCTGCATAGGAGGATTTTTACTACCGACAGCTTTACCATAACATTGTTCTTGAGGGATAGAGAGCTCCTTGTTTTAGTGTTGTTAGAGGTCATTCTAGTTCTAGTAGGACTTCCACATGGAGGACCAGTAGTGGTGGTGTTATGGGACCATCTCGACATCCTGGGACAGGACCTAGTGGATAGGATCCACCCGCTGACAAAGGCAGTGTCGGTTGAGACATTTTGATCATGTTATCTGAGCCTTCGGGCATGTTTATTGTATTCATACACATTATCATTTTTGAGTTATATATATATGATATGTAGTTTTTGGCAACGATCTATTTATGCTTTTTTTTCCATGTATGCTTATATGATGCTATGAGTTATATGATGTATATCTATTTGATTCTATATGATTCATGAATGCAATGGTATCTTATAATGTATGCATATTAAACTGATGTTTATGAATGCAATGGTATATATATGAATGCATATATATATATATATATATTATATGATAATTCTAGGAAATAATTTTAACTCAGATGTACCTTGAAGAAATGTTAGTAAGATGATAGAGAGAAGAGATTGATGAAATAATTAATGTTAGAAATAATGTGATTTAGAGAGAAGATGGGAAATCAACAGACTATCAAGAAACACATGATATGAGAATGAAATTGAAAGAATCATGAACTTGTGTCACATATTTTATTGTGCAACATATATTCATCACTGAGCCTTATTATTGAACAATGAAGCTTAGCACATTAGGGTATAAGGAACCAAGATGTAAGATATCTCATTGTAGAAATAAACACGTAGCAAACAAGGAGTGAACCCTCCATTCTGGGAAATACACTAGGGGTCGAGGTATGTGTGGCATTCAATAGTTGAATGCTCCTATCATAGACACCCTCTAGAGCAATTTCGCTATAACTTCATCGATTCACACCACAAACAACAAACAAAGAAACAGATAATGCCCATCATGGCTCCTCTAGTCACTTGTGGACATCCTTTATTAGCATAGGAACATAAGTTGTTGCTAAATGATAAAAGATAAAGACTGACCCGGACAAAATTCAGCAGCTATATTGACCTTATGCCTTCATTCTCAGTTGCTTTATGTGATGGTTGATAACGTTTGATCTCAGAAAGTTGCGGACCCCATTTAAGACTCACTTGTCTAATTTTGAGTGTATCCTCTTCTGTTTAAGACAATATAATGATCACTTTGATATGGATATGATACGATTGATAAGACAGTTTGACCAATTGATTGTAGATGTTTGACTGGATAGTCGTATCCTTTGTTAACTTCATGCAAAGTGTTTGTTGGATATCTGCTAGGGTATTTGTTTCTCACAAGACATTTTATTGCCAGTTTTTTGATTGATTTTCAATTTTTAGTTCTTTTCCAAGAGCTTTTTTGATGTTTTTGGATTATGTGAATCGATATTTGAATGTTTTTGGATTTTGAGTTTTTTCAAGACATTTTGCAGATGTTTTTGGATTTTTCAAAGGACATTATATGAATGTTTTTGGTATTTTCAAAGGACATTATATGAATGTTTTTGGATTTTGATTTTTTCAGTATTTTTTGATTTTGAGTTTTTCAATGTTTTGGATTTTGAAGGACTTTTTATGATTTTTAGGATTTTTTCAATTATGCCCCCAGTGTGCAGACCTATATAACATGATGATCTGTAGAATGCATGTGGAGACAATGAATTTTTGACATGACCTATGTTAATGTAATATGCATGATGAAGATGCATTTCCTATTCGAACAAGGTTGACTGTGTTTGTTTATCCTTTTGTAATACACCAATTGAAATGGAGGTGCAAAACATTTCATAGATAAGTGGTCAATCGATCTTTAAGGTCCTTTGGAACATCCAACTCAACACACTTAGTGACTAGGATTTACAAATGGAGACACAAAAATATTTCCCATTGGTTCTTGAAACTTTGATCTTCTTTTGCTCGTGCATGTGCAGATGAGTTAATTCCTGCTCTTATGTTCACTAAAGATCCTTAGCATCCTATATGACTAGCTACATGGATTATCCTAACTTCAAAAGCATCTTGAATAGAGCCTCGCTGTCAGCAAGCTTTTAGAGCTCCGACGAGGCTATAGACTATAATTTCTCAAATATTGCTCCATTGCTAGTAGGCGTTCATAGCCCTGATGGATTTATTTGCATATTTCCATAGTCAAGATTTTTTGTCACACTTGCATGCATTATATTTCAGTTATATATCATTGTTCTTTTGCCTTGAGATAAATTTGGCATAGCCCTTTTTTTTTTTTTTTCTTGCCTTGACTTGTAAGTAATGAAACCTATTTGGGTGTGACAATTATAGTGGCGCTGAAGTAGAATTTTAGATTTTTCACTAATCATATGATCAACTAGGTGTCTATAATGAATTAGATATCTTCTTAATATGTTTGAGATATAGAAATTGATAGATTTTGGGTTAACAAGTCTCAAATAGTGAAATCACTACCCAACCATAAGTAAAGTGTCATCATAGGGTAGTGTTGAAAATGAATGACCTTAGGACCTCAAAGACTTCATGTCTGAATATATAAGAAAGGAGATGACCCTTGCTTATCTTGAATACAAATATTGCTATATGAAAATGTAGAAACTTTGAGAATGTGATGCATTTGAAAAAGAAACTATATGTGATGCAGTGCTTTGAATAATATGATATGCAATGCGGAAAGTAAAACCTAAACTAACCCAACCCTTAGGTATAATATCATTTAAGGTGCATGTTGTTCATAGGTTCAGAGAGTGGATCTCCCTCCATGGTAGCCAAATTATATGCTCCATTGCTTATAACCCTTGTTATGATGAAAGGACCTAGCCAGTTAGGTTCAAATTTCCCTGGCTTTTCTCGTTTCGCTAGGTTCCTTTGTTTCTCTTTAAGAACTAGATCTCCCACTTCAAAAGTTTGTGGGCAGACTCATTTATTATAACTCTATCTCAGTCTGTTTTGATAACCTTGCAGATGATTGAACGTTGTTTATCTCTTTTCATCAAGCATTGCTAGCTCTTGTAATCTTGCTACCCGGTAGTCTTCTTCTGATATGATGTTTTGTAAGGAGACTCTTAGAGATGGTATTTCTATTTCAATGGGGAGTATTGCTTCTGTACCATAGACCAAGGAATATGGTGTTTCTCCTGTAGGGATGCGTACTCCTGTTCTGTAAGCCCAAAGTGTAGGATTTAACTGGAGATGCTAGTCCCATCCTATGTCAGTGACAACTTTCTTAAGGATTTTCAATATTGTTTAATCTATTGCCTCTGCTTGTCCATTGCTTTGCGGATAATATGGGGTGGAAAATCTCTGTTGTATTTGAAATTTATCACACAATTCTTTCACTTCTTGATTTTTAAATGGACGCCCATTATCTGTTACGAAGCACATTGGAATCTCGTATCTACAGATAATGTAATTGAGCATGAACTTTTCTATTTGTTTTCCAGTGGTGTATGTAAGAGGAATTGCCTCAACCCATTTGGTAAAGTACTCAGTGGCTGTTAAGATGAACTTGTGCCCATTGAAAGAAGTAGGATTGATTTTACCCACTAGATCTAATCCCCATTGTGAAAATGGCCATGGTGATGTAATGGGTTGAAGATCTTGTGTTGGTGCATGAATGAGATCTCCATGCATTTGGAATTGCTTACATTTCTGCACATATTTATAAGCGTCCTTTTCCATAGTTGGCCAATAATAACCTGTTCTTAACAATTTCTTTGACAATAGTGGACCACTTTTGTGTGCCCCACAAATTACATCATGGACTTCCTTTAGAGAAAGTTGTGCTTCGTTTTTATCAAGCCATTGAAGAAGATTTCCATTGAAGCCCTTTCTATACAATGTATCAGCTATAATGGTGTGTTTAGATGTCTGGTGAATAAGAGTCTTATTTTGATTTATGGACAGATCCAGTGACATGTAGTGAGTGTGTAAATATGTATATATTTCATTGTACCATGGGGATTCTGGACCCATAATTGTACATACATATTCTATTGAGGAAGTCTCATATGCCGGTATCATCAACTATTCTATAATAAACTCAAACTAAGTTTCGTTAGCAGGCATATTCAAAAAAGATTCTATGGTAGCCATGGCATCTTTTGCCTTGTTTTGTATCCTTGGAATCTATTCGAAAGTAATTTTGCTGAAGTGGTCCTTGTAATCTTCTACCATTTTCTTACAAGGCATGATTTTGTCATCTTTCGTGTTGTAGTCATCATTGACCTGGTTTACAATCAATTGTGAATCAGCATAGACCTGCAATTCTTTTATTCTCCATTGTACAACTGTATGAAGCCCTATGATGAGAGCTTCACATTCAACTATATTATTTGTGCATGGGAAATTGATCCTAAATGACTTAGGTATAGAATCCCCTTGAGGGGTGACAAAAAGAATCCCTACTCCAAATCCATGACTTGTATATGACCCATCAAAATATAATTTCCATATTATAGATGCAGTCAATGTAAACATTGATTCGTTTGGAAATTCTATCAGCAATGGGTGTCTGTCTTATAAAGGAGCCTCTGCTAATTGATCTTCTATAATTTTTCCTTTGATGGACTTTTTGTCTATGTATTCTCTATCAAACTCACTCAGGATCATGACCCACTTAGCCAATCATTCGGTCAATGTTGTTCTGTTCAATAGGTACTTGAGTGGATCAAAGCATGCAATGACTTGTACTTTATGACTCAGCATGTAATGTCTGAGCTTTTGAGATGCAAAAAATTACTGCTAATAATTCTCACTCTATAGGAGTATAATTAAGTTCATAGCCAATCAGAGTTCTACTTATATAATAAATGGCTCTTTATTTTCCTTGTTCATCATGTTATGCCAACAGAGCTCCTAGAGCTGAGTTTGTTTCTGATATGTATAGTAATAGAGGTTTTCTGGGAGTAGGTGATACTAACACTGGTGTGTTTAGAAGATAATCTTTCAGAGATTGGAAAGCTTCTTGGCATTGTTTTGTCCATTTAAAAGTAACTCCTTTCCTGAGTAAATGCTGGAAGGGATGACACTTATTTGCCAACTACACTATGAATCTCCTTATGGATTGCAACCTTCCTTGTAACCCTCTTAGTTGTTTAAGTGTTAATGGAGGTTCCATTGCTATGATTGCCTTGACCTTGGCAGGTTCTACTTCAATTCCCTTGTTGGACATAATAAACCCTAATAGTTTACCTGTTGTTACGCCGAGCACACACTTCTTTGGGTTTAGTCTGACATTATACTGATCCAACTGATCAAATATGTGTGCAAGGACCATAAGGGGACCTTCTCTTGTATGTGATTTGGCCAATAAGTCATCCACATAATCTTCCATTATGTTGTGGATCATGTCATTGTCATGGCTCTTTGGTATGTTGCTCTGGCATTTTTGAGACCAAATGGCATCACATTCCAACAATATGTTCCCCATGGGCAGGTAAAGGCCATTTTATGTTGATCTTTTGGTGCAATTTTAATCTGGTTGTATCCTAAAAAACCATTCATTAATGATAGAATTTCATTCCCAGCTATTAAATCAACTCTCATATCGATATTGGGTAGCGGGAAGTCATCCTTAAGACAAGCTTTATTTAGACCCCAGAAATCAGTACATATTCTTATGCCTCCTGTGGGCTTAGTCATAGGTAAAAGGTTGGATATCCATTTTGCATAGTCAATAGGTTGAATGAAACCTACACCCAGCATCTTTTGTAGTTCTATTTTAACTAGTAATGTAATACTTGGATGCATTTTTCTCAATTTTTGCTTGTAAGGTTTAACTCTTAGTATCAAAGGTAAATGATGCATAACTAATTCAGGGTCTAAGCCTGGCATATCTGCATAGAACCGAGAAAAATTGATAGGTCATTGCTTTAAAAAATGAATGAAACTATCTTTTTCTTCTTTGCTTAGTGATTTTGCCAGGTGGATGTTATGTACAACCTCTCCTTCTATTATGTTTACTTCTTCAGTTTCTTCTATAAGCAATGTTGAACTTTCTCTTTCGATAGGAAGGTTACCCAACTCACTCTTGCCATTATGGGTGACTTGATTTGTATCTTTTTTTGTAGAGGTACTTTCTTCTCCAAAGTATGTTGTTCTATCTAGGTCTACAGCAAACCCTGCTTTGTGGTCACCTTGTGGAAATACCTCTCTAACTCTGAGGAATTCTGCAATTGCTTCATCATTTTCAAACAAATCCAGTGTTGGTTTTCCTTCTTGCCCCCAATCAATCAAGTGTGAATGTACAAGGGGTAAGTCATTACTCCCTTCTATAGTAGATTCTGATAACATGAAGACTTGATTGTTTGAATGACTTGATGTATTTTCATATTGTGTAGGCTTTATTTGATACCTTAGTATGACACTTGTTTGTGGGATAGAATCATGGAGTATAAGAACTCATAGTCATGAGAGTTTGTCTCACTTTCGACGTATGTTTCATCATCTGAGCTATCATCACTTACCTCTTCTTGTTCTTCTCATTGATTTTGTTGTAGATTGACTACTCTTCTTTGGATAGTAGTTACCCTTCTTAAGCCTGGTATAAGCCTTTACAATCTTTCTTGATCTGATTCGTTAGGTTGAGCTTGAGTCATTTCCCATGGTAGAAGTATTGATAATAACCATGGATTAGATTCATCTGCTGGTGGTAAACCTATGTCTGTTGCAACATTAGCTTGTACTATTGTGTCAACAACTACATCATTTTGTGACTCAATGCTAGGCTCTTGCAGGAGTTGTCTCATGTCTTCCCCATCTGATTCTGTGCTAGGTGATGTTGGTACTTGATTACTTGTTTGAGATGAAGAGAGAAGAACCCGCATGGACAAATCCTTTTGTGGTATGTAGTCTAACTATTTCTTTGGTCTATTTAATATATCAAGGGTATGATGTCTTTC
Organism: Cryptomeria japonica; assembly: GCF_030272615.1. Classification (NCBI taxonomy): domain Eukaryota; kingdom Viridiplantae; phylum Streptophyta; class Pinopsida; order Cupressales; family Cupressaceae; genus Cryptomeria; species Cryptomeria japonica. The sequence continues at coordinate 599,089,352 of NC_081409.1, forward strand.
TTCTGTGATATGTGGTACATGCTTATACCCCAATCCTTGATTCCCTGGATTGTCATTAGGAACAATAGGTTCTAGTCTTCCTTGTTTCTATAACCCCATGCCTATGGTACCATCATATCCATGTCTTTTGAGAATTTTGAATCCATTTCCATACTGATCTATGGGTATTCTAGGTATTGTCATATGATCCTCTTCTCTATGTATCCAATGGTTGACATCTTCATTCAGGGATTCTTCTTGTAAGTCACCCCATCTAATGAAAGAGCATGTGTTTATGTATCTGACAATTTATTTTCCTTTGTCTTGTTTTTGTACTGCATTTTGAGGTTTCCCAAAGACTTAGGAGATAGAGACAATGGTTTCCCACTTGAAGTATTTGCCATAGAATACTCTCTACAACCCATATCTTGTATTTGTAAGGAGGACGTTGTAGGCATATTATTTTTTGTTTTTGTGATCATTAATGCCTACAGTTGTGTAGTGAGAGGTGTTGCTTGATTAATAGGTACCTAATTATCCACACTTTCTTTCAAGTAATTGCAATGTTGGAAGGGATTTGGATCACCCTTTATGGTGATTTCAATACCATTATATGGGAATTTGATACACTGATGAAATGTGGATGGTACTGTTTGCATGGTGTGGATCCATGGGCAGCCCAATAACATGTTATATCCTAGTTCTTTGTCCAAGACTTGAAAAATGACATTTGTTTTAATAGGTCCCACTTGTACGAGTAATGTTATAATGCCTTTTGAGGGACGTTCTTCATCATCACATGCCTTGATATTTATCCTCTTGGATGAGTCAATGTGAAGTTCAGAATATCCTAGCACCTTAACCAGTTTTAAAGTATAGATGTTGAGACTGGCTCCTTCGTCTACAAGTACTCTTCTGATTCTTCTCTTATGTATGTAAGCTTCTAGATATAGCGGGTCATTATGGAGCAGTCTATCACTAGGAATGTCTTGTTCCGTGAATGCAATATGAGTGCCTTGTGTCAAATGTCCTACCACGGACTAGAAGGCATTTTCATCTATATCTTTGTCCACTACTGAATCTTGAAGTGCTTTGTCTAGAATAGCTCTATGAGTGGGTGAAATATGCAAGAGTTCAAATAATGATATATGTGCTAGAGTTTTCTTAAGTTTCTCAACAACATTGTAGGTCCCTACTATTGGTGGATGATTTTGTGGTATTCCTTGTAAAGTTACCTTTGATTTGCGAGTAACTACTACACAGTCTTTGTCTCTGGGAGTTATGGTGATTGTAGCCACTGTATCATATGACTTACATGTATTGTCGGTATCGTATGTTGTGTTATCAAGGTTTATGTTAAATCCCTCTTCATAGTCTTCATGTGTATGTTTGACATCCATGATATGTTCTATGAGCTCATCTTCAAACCATCCTGAATGAGATGGTTCATCATGCCCCCAATCTCCGAGACAAAGATTTCTATCATCATCGTATTTTGGTGCCTCTGATATCATGCAAATTTGGTTATCATCTGTGTGAGCATCTAGATATTTCTTATCTTGATCATGTGTTTCTTGTGAATCATTGTTTACTATATCTCCTAAGCTAATGGCATGAATAGTGTAGTCGTATGAGACCTTTGTGTAGTTAGCTGTATTGTCTTGAGTACCTGATGTGGTAACTTCCCTTTGTCATGCTTAATAAATGGATCCTTAAAGATTGTATGATTTATGTTTGCTGAGGTTTTATCGGTATCAATTGTGATGTCGCCTTGGTCTAACATATCTTGGACCAAGTTTTTCAATTTGTAGCAACTCACTATTTTGTGACCTTTAGTCCAATGATAATCACAGAAATCATTATCATTCCACCATGTGGGTTTGAATGGACTTGGTTCATATACTCTTATTTCTAGTAAAGTGATCATGTTTGTCTATATTAACTTTTTGAGTGCTAACTCAATAGGTTCTCCTAGAGGTGTGTAATTCCTTCTTGGATCATTTACCCTAGTGTATCTTGCGTTCATGTTTTGTGTAGCGTTTACATTTGTTGAAGTAGGGTTATTCTCCATATGTGGATTTGATGATTGACTCGTTCCTAAAGATAAAACCAGTTGAGTTCTATTTACCATTCTAGCGTCTACAACACCATCATTGGTAACATTTTTGTTTTTCAACCAAAACTTAGATTTGTCATTGTTGTTGGTGTTGCCATACTTAATAAGACCTTGTTCCACTAGTCCCTTCTCACATTTTAGAGTTTTTTCTATGATTTGTTTGAACGTGGTTAAACATTGCATTTGTATTGGATATTTAATCTTTGGAATCAAGTTTTCTATGAACATATCCACTTGCTTTGTTTCTGGGATAATTGTCTTACACCTCCTATAGAGAGCCCTCCATCATTGTATGAAGGATGCAAATGTTTCATTCTTGTACTATTTCGTGATACACAAGTCCATCAAAGTAACCAGGGTTTCAATGTTATCCGAGAAATTTGCAATAAAGTGTTTAGCTAATTCTCCCCATGATGTGATGGTTGGTGGTAAATGTGAAAACCACTCTAAGGTTGGGGCCCCCAGACTTTTAGGAAATAGTCTCATTAAGTAAGTGTCTTCTGATGCAACCTCTATACATGTCGTAAAAAACTCTTTGATGTGGTCTCTAGGATCACCCTTCCCTCAATATCTATCAAATTTGGGTGTTTCAAGATATGGTGGGAAAGATGGAATGTATAATGTGTGATCAAAAGGATAAGGATGTAAGTCCTTCATTGTGTAGCTATTTTTATCGTTACCGGTCTGCATGGTCTTCACTTGTTGTGTCAGAATATCTATTTGGGTCAAAGGTACACCTTGTGTCTATGTATGTCCCACAAAAGGATTCATGGTTGCATAACTAGGAGGTTGTTGGAAGGTACCATGATTATGATTATGTGTTGTACCTTCCACTAGTACCATGAAATAAGTGATATCTAAACCCATATTCGACTTAGTTGTACTTGTTGTATTGGTAAGACCTAGATTTGCATTTTGGTGACTATATGTCGATCCTATAGAATAGGAAACCAGAGAGGTTGGGTTGCACTTGTTGCCTGAGGAGTTTGTGTTTGAACAAGTGTTGAGACACTTGATATTATAGATATTCTTTGTGTTGGTACACTAACATTTATTGGTGAAGATGATGCACTTGTTTGAAAGTTTGCATTTGTACTGACATTTGTTTGCATAGGTGCATTCTGAGAAAAACTTGAGGTCATTTCTTGCATTTGTGCTATGGGAAGTGTTTAACTATTATCTTGACCTAAAGTTTTTCCAAGTGGTAAGATTTTGTGACATCAAAATCTTCAGGTAGTTTTGCCCCATTTTTTAATAACAATGGGAGATATTGTCCCTATCACTATGTATAAGTGCATCTAAGATCATAAGGACATGTGGATCTTGTTGAGCTGACTCAATTTCTTCTTTTGTTAAATGTTGTTGTAATTCATCTAGGGTAGACATTTCCTGAGAACCTAATTGTTGACTAGTTGATATGTTCATATTCCAAGTTGGATTTACAAACTGGTTGTTGTTTGGGTCCATTATACCTTTTTCCTTTTGTGACCTTATGATGGGCATTTAAGACTACTATATGAGAGTGGCTTTATGCAAGACGACGACTAATGCTAGACTCTAGACGTAGGTATGAGGTATGCAAAACTAGACTAGACTCTCTACTAGGGATTTTGACGTGAGACTTGTTGAGTATTTCGGGATTTTTGTAAAGCAAGTTTTTCAAGTTGTTCTCTTAGACGTTCTACAGCGATTTCTCTATCAATCCTACAGGAAATTTTATAATAGATATTTATCTCATACTCAACTCCTATATACTGGGGTGTGTTTCTCCTTGAGTCCTAAGCTAAGTTAGCTAGACCATCAATAATTTCTCATTGACCACCATTTGGCACTAGATTAGGTTGCTCGAACGGGAGCAAACCATCACCTGGGAGACCTATTAAGATGCATGCTATGACTTTGTAGGATAGTTATGCAAATGATGATGGACTAAGATAGACGTATATGAAATCTAGATGAAGACATATATGAGGATGATAATGAGGACATAAAATAGAGATTATGAAAGGACTAAGGATGATAATTAGAACGTAAATTAGGACTATGCAAGGACTAAGGACAATAGTAAGGATGTAAATGAGGACTATGCAAGGACTATGCAGGAACTAAGGATGATAATAAAGACATAAATAAGGACTATGCAAGCACTAAGGACGATAGTAAGGATGTAAATGAGGACTATGCAAGGACTTCTTATGGTCACAAGTGTGTAAAACTTTCAGTTTGCTGGACTGTCTGATGTTTCAAAATGGACTTTGTTTTCAGTAATTTTGTGTGTAGGATAAGTTTTGTGGTTTTCCAAGTCTGAGAATAATTGGTTGGAGGTAGATATAGTTGACTGGACTAGTTTTTTAAACAATCTAAGAGAATTTAGAGATACGCGGGATAAGGCCTGAAATAGCCCAAAGAACTGACTCAATATTGGTATGATACAATGATACATAAAAAACAACAAAATACAATCTTAGGATGGAAAGTGGACACCATTCAATGAGGCCCTTACGAAATACTGAGACAAAATGAATAGATAGAGAGTCAAGGAACACTGGCTCCACTCCACGACACACACTTCTCAAGCATGATAGTCTCTCTTACCCCGAAGATTCAAAGATCTTATAACTGAGGGATTTTTATAACATAATGCAAGAAACATGAAGGGTATCTATGGGGTACGATCCGCACTCCTGGAATCACTGAATGTAGGGTTTTGGGCTACTAACTTGGTTGTTATTGTAAAATTTTGAGGGGTCCCGATCCAACGATGGATTCTTAGAGAAAACCACTTAAGACTTTTTTTGAGCTTATTAGTGCAGGGAAGGCCCCCACATACATCGAATTCACTCAACACTCTACCCACCTAACCAATATATTTATATAGTGGCTAAAAAAACCTGCTCGAGAGTATGCTGGGAGAGATGATATCCCCAACGCATCCCAATTCGGAGTACCTGTGTGGGGTGATGAAATCCCCAGTCAAAGATACCCCTCACTACATGGAATAAACTAAAATTGAGTGTCGTTGTCACCTCCTTCCTTTCTCCCAAGACCCTGAAGGTGGGTGGAAAGTTAGTTAATGCAACAGTAGGTCCACCCCAAAAACAATAAAAATTATTCCCCTTAAGAAAACCAAATGTGATTTAATCTAATGCAGCTTGATTCACGTTCATTTTAAAGCCCAAATTGAGGTGTTGAATATGCATGTGCATATCCATTTTAAACACCAAACTGAAATGTGAAGGCATGCATGTCAGTTTTAACCATTGTTAATTTTAAGCCCAAATCAAAGTGTTATACTTGCATGTCAATTTTAACCAATGTTAATTTTAAGCACCAAAAGATGAAGTGTGAGATTATGAGTGCAATTGATCTAATACTAATCTGATCCTTTCTGTAAATTCACCACAGGCTGCAAACAGATGATTAGCAATAAAATCAAATCAATAGAAAATAGAGAATCAAAAATTGAGAGAAGCGAATGTGTGATTATACCTGCCCAATTGCGTGACTCTGGATAAACCAATGCGTAATTCTGTTAGATTGAATGTGTGATTCTAACAGAGTGATTGTGTGACTCTAACAGCTTGATTGCATAATGATAACAGGTCAATTGCATGACACACAGGTAGATAACACAAAAAAAAAGAAATTGAAACTAAACTCGATCAGAAACCTGCAAAAGCAATTGTGAGGCCCTAGCTAGATCTCTCATCATCCATTCAATGTTAATTAAATCATATTTAACTTGATATGAGAGAACTAAGTTGTTGTATCTGTCAAAGGCTGGTTGATCTTCCCAATCTTGTATCTGCTTTTCTGCTTTGAGAACCCTTTTGATAGCATTTGGCCTATCTTCTTTGTTCCTTTGTCCTTCTAGCACCTGAAATCCTGAATTGTACCTTACGTGTCATAAACCGTTAAAACAAAATCATGCAATAAAAATAATATGTTCCTAGTTTTACTCAATTTCATGCACAAATTAAATAGATCAGAGAACAAAAAAGGAATAAAAACAAAATTATCAAAACAGAAAGATTCAAAATGAATGCATGATAGTATCAGAGGGATCGTGTGATCCTGTAAGGGCGATCGTGTGATGGGTTCCGCACAAATGCGTAACCTTTTCTGGTTGATTGGGTAGATCTGTCTATGTGATTGTGTGATGATGTCACCATGAATGCGTGACAAAGAGGTCTATCTTGAAATATGTGCAAAACCTACAAAAAAGGAAAAAAATCCGTACGATCTGCCAAAACAACATAGAAAATGGAGAAGGTTAATTAGTTGTTGTTCACGTCAGCTTCACCAAAATGTGCTATGCTCAAATACATCATTGCTAAATAGGAAATAAGGACAATCATGAATTCCTTAACTATCTAAGCAATTCAAACATAAAACCAATGAAATAATACAATCAAGAAATAGGAATGTAAAATGTGTTAATAAAAACTCCTCCCTCTTCCATGATCGCATATGGCTTCCATTTCTCTTCTCCTCTCTATGGTATGATGGCTTTCAGATATTGCACTGGCAACCTACAATTGACACAAAGATTCAAAGTTCATGATCTAGAGGAATTGTGACGATTGAATGCTCAATTTATAGATTTTTGGATGAGATTGATTGAAAGGTGGAACAGAATGATCAAGAGGTGGAACTCAGGTGAGCTCACAAGAAAATTGATAGTTGAACTACTAACTTGGAGGTGAAACAAAATGGATTGAATAGATTAATTGAGTCAACTGATTGAGAAAAAGCTAACAGAAAGAAGAAAAGGAATGATTGGAAGAAATAAAGAAGATGACAAAGAGAACTAGAAGATGGAAATAGAGACTGGAGAGATAAATGATTTAATTAATTAATTAATTTAATTAATTAATTTAGCATGTGCTTACACTTTAACTTAGATTTTGAATTTAATCTTTGCATGAAATTTAATTCAAATAATTGAATTTAAAATATAAATTCAATTTAGTATTTGAATATATTTAGAACTAGACTTTGATTTTTAATTTGGGTTTTGAAATCATGCACATGTATTTGAATTTGGAAGAAATTAGAAGAATTAATTAAATGAAATTAGAATTTGAAGAACTAGAAGAATTAATTAGTTAATTAAATAATTTAAAGAAACTATTTAACTATTTTAGAAATGGAACTTAATTAAATAATAAAGATTATTTAAATTAAAAGATTAAATCACAATTAATTAAATAATTAATATTTAGAAAAGGGTTAATGATTAGATGATTAAAGATAGAAATAGGAAATAGAATAATTAGTAAGATGATGAGGAAAATAAAGGCGAAATGGTGGTGATTGAAGGTAGCGGGAGCGGCAATGGCTATAGGAGCAAGAATATCGATGTGCGAAGTTATGGCTTTCAGGACACGAAGATTGGTTCATGGAGCGATGAAGCAGATACTACCTTTCCCATTGAATAAGGTAGGTTGCAACCCACTCAGAAATTGGCTAGCTCTAGGAGAGCAGACATGTTCCATGGAGATAGATTCTCCAGACCTCGGATGAATTATGGAAATCCGTATTCGAGTGGCAATCAGTGTCCTATTGACCCACATAAATGGAAGGAAAATGGTTTCATTTGGAATAACAAAGGTTGGTTTCACAAGGCCAAGTATCCTATTTCTGAGTTCCCCCAAAACTGGCAACCATTGCATGTATCTAGCATCCCTAGTGTGGAAATTGAGAGAGGCAATCCACACTCTGAACCCAATCTGGTCCCTCCAAAATCTCATGGTAATTTTCAAATGCGGAATGGGCGCTTCGGGAAAGATAAATGTAGGGCGGACCATGCCAGGTTTTGGAGATCTAACTTCCATCCTAAAAATCGGAACCCTTGGTCGGATCGAGAGAGAAACCCTGACTTCTAAAGATGAACCTTTCTCCCTCATCGACCCCGTTATCCTAAACCGGTAAGAAAAACTTCAAGACCTACTATCTTTTTGGATGAAAATAAAATTAATTCTGCTAGGTCAAATTTGCTTGAGTTTTTCTTTTTCATCAAGTGGGGTGGTGGAAAACAAGTTAAGGACAACTTTGAATCCTAGTGTAGAGCACAATGGGGAAAGGATATTAATATCAATATTATCCCAAATGACTTCTATATGATCAAATTTATGAGCAATGAGGAGAAATGGCAAGCTAAAATCAAAGGTCCATATATCTTGGATGGCATTGAAGTTCACATCATTGATTGGCAACCCAATTTCAATCCCCAGACTCATGTAATATTGAACAGTAAGGTATGGATAATATTCTATAATTGTCCCTCGGATTACTGGCACATTGAAGTCATTAAGGATATATGCAAAGACTATGGAACATTTGTATCAGTTGATGAAATTTTGGAGGACAAAATATGGGGAAGCTTCCTCAGAATTTGCATTAGCACAGATCAAATCACCAAGATCCCCAATGAAGTCAAAATTATTGGTGTTGGGAAGTTCTGGATCCAAAAGATTGATAGAGAAGATCAGTTGCATATTTTCCCTAAATGCTTTTCCTTGGATCACACCGGCTTAGGTTGTGATGTTTTGGCTGCGATACAGAGAAGTTATTCCTATATGCAATTTCCCATTGAAGAAAATCTACAACCAGAACCTCCTATCTCCACTGATGTCGGGGAGGATTTTTGCAATGAAATTCATGATAATGAGAACATTCCATTGACTAAGGCAACTCCTTTGAACATAGCTCCTCCCTCCTCTAGTCAAAGTGAGAGTCAACAAGATCTTCTCATGCTTCTAGAAAAGACTAAAACCTTACAGGCACATATTGAATCCAAATTAGTGGATTCGCTACCACCCTCTCCTCTTGTGTCTGGGAGTCAGTTGGTAATTGAAGATTGCAAAATTCGCACTCAGGGAAAGGAGGCTAGAAATCTGGGGGAGATGGGAGATAATATTTTCTCTTCACTGGGTATTGAATTGGAAGAATACTTTGAACCTGACTCTAATCTTATATTGGAGGATTCCACAAAAAGGTTTTGGGAAGTCAGATTCAACCACTGACAAACCAAACTTTAAGCCAAAAGGAGTGCAGGGGTGCAAGTCAAAAAAAATAATGCTAGCAATGGCTAGTGCAGTTAGTGGTCAAACCAAACTTAATTTAGGGAAGGGAAATGCCCTTCCCAAGGAGAAATGAAACTCTTATCTTGGAATGTCAGGGGCATCAATGCCCCTAAAAAATGGTGCTTGATTAAGCATCAGATGGATGACACCAAAGGAGATATTGGGCTACTACAAGAGACTAAATGGAGTAAGGTTGGGATTGATGCAAAAATGAGAGTTTGGAAATAGTGGAATGGTCTTCTTAGGCAATCAGATGGAGCCTCTGGTGGCTCGGGAATCATCTGGAATCCCATGAATGTTAGAATCTCTCTTGTTGGGGAAGATAAGTATTGGCAACACTATCTGGTAACTATCCTAGGACGGAATGATAATTTCAATCTTTTTAATGTGTATGGACCATTTTCTGCTGGTGATAAATGTTCTCTTTGGGATCTTTTAACCATCAAACTTAGCAATATTACTGATGGCAGTTGTGTGGTAGCCAGAGACTTCAATGTGATCCTTTCTAGCGTTGAGAAAAGTGGGGGCATTCAAATGATTGGTACGGCCTAGAAGGATTTTTTGGAATTTGTTGAGAAGAATCACCTACTAGACATTGTTCCTAAAAATGGAGTTTTCACATTGACGAACAAGAGATCGGATTTTACTAATATTTCTGAATGGCTAGACCGGTTTCTTGTTAGTGGTGATTGGCTAGGATAAAATTTAGTATTAGAGTCATCGATTCTCTCACTTATTGGACAAGCGGAGGGAGTTCCTGAACTGTATGATCTTATATTTGTTTGGTGGAATGAACAGGTACTAGGTAATAATTTGAGATTATTCATACTCAATAAGAAGCTCAAGTATATTAAGGTTAAGATCAAAGAATGGAATAGGAGCCATTTCAAGAATATTCATATGGAGAAATTAAGAATTAAGGCTGAGTTGGAAGAAATAACCAATTTTGTTATTACTTCAGGAATGAATGAGGATTTATTCAACAAAGAAAATACCCTCAAATTTGATCTAAATGAAATCCTTCGGTGTGAGGAAATTCATTGGGAAAAAAAATCAAGGGAGTTATGGCTTAAGGAAGGTGACAAAATCACCAAATTCTTCCATAGATCGGCCATTGCCATTTGCAATAGAAATAGAATATTAGAGATTATGAGACCAGATGGAAACATTGTCAGGAACTATGAGGACATTGCGCAAGAAGCTGTAAGATTCTTTGAATCTTTAATGAATGGTGGTCACCATATTGATCATGAAGCAAGAGCCAAAATTCTTAACTCAATCCCATCCATAATATCTGATAGTCAAAATACAACTCTCTTTAATCCTATTTCAATTGATGAAGTAAGGAAAATTACCTTCCAACTAAATCCTGATAAGACTCCTGGCCCTAATGGCTTCCCTCCAACTTTCTTCCAACAATTCTGGGATATCATCGCTCGAGATCTACATCTTGCAGTAGAAGAATAAAGAAAGAAAATGACTATGTTAGGTGCTATTAATCACACCTTTTTGGCTTTAATCCTGGAAAAGAAAAACCCTCAACAGATGAGTGATTTTAGGCCTATTGCTTTATGCAACACGGTCTATAAGATTGTAATAAAGATTATAGCCAATAGATTGAAGCCCCTCCTTAAACACATCATATCAGATGAACAAAGTGGATTTTCCCCTAGAAGATCCATTATGGAAGGCATTATCATTGCCCATGAAATGCTTCACACGGCCAGGAAAACCAAGGATTCCTGCATGATTTTAAAACTAGATATTCTGAAAGCTTATGATATGGTGGATAGGGGTTTCTTAATTGATATATTAAATAAATTTTGTTTTAGCAAGGAATGGATCACATGGGTCACGAGTTGTTTATCATCCCCCAAATTCTCCATTTTGGTTAATGGCTCATCGTATGGGTTCTTTTCCTCGACAAGAGGAATATGAGAAGGTGATCCAATGTCACCATTTTTGTTTATCATAATGGTTGAATCCTTAGGTCGATCAATAAGAGCTCTTCAACAAGATGATCGATGGATTGGAGTCAACGTGGGAACTGTTGGCATATGCACACTCCAACGAGACATTGTAGGTGATTGAAGGTTTTGTCATTGATGGCAACCTTACAATCCTATGACACCGGCAAGGCACATCATCGGCACTAGCAAGATCAGACACTACATCGGCACTCACATCACTGGCACCGGCAATAAAAGGAAGCATACCGGCACAAAGGCCGACAGGATTTTTATTGTTTATATATTTTGTTTATTATTTATAAAATCATTGTAAGCCGACTTGGAAAGTTGTAAAATGACTCTTATATAAGAGTGATCATTGTAGAACATTTTGATGTAAAAAAAGAAGATTGTAATTAGGCAAAATAAGGCAGACATATTATGTGAATTATAGGTTAAGGGTTTATGTAAGAAGTAGAGTAGAAACCGGTACTGGATCTAGCATTATAGATGCTATTTTGAAGCAATACAAGACACTGGATTTATATAATCCATTCTGTAAGTCAGTGAGACTTCCTATTTTGTATTTGAGCAGTGAGCTCTAGGCAGTTGGCCTTCCTGCATGTGCAGGCCCCTCTTGTAGCAGTAATATTCTCTTATTGGCTAGTAAGTCAATATTATGGGTCACAAATCCCACTAAGGTTTTTCCCACACCGGGTTTCCTCGTTAAATCCTTGTGTTATGGTGTGTTTTTCATGTGGTTGTTTTTATCTTTGTTTATTGCATTACTTTCAGCTTACCGGTATACAGTATTAATATGCTCTACATGTTTTAAGTTAAGAAAATCTTATAACCGGTTAGATACTGATTCACCCCCCCCCCCCTCTCAGTATGTGTGGGAATCCTAACAATTGGTATCAGAGTTTGGTCCTCTATTTTCAGAAGCCTAACAACTTGAGGAAGATCTTGACACCGGTAGAGATGGAAAATCTGATGAAGCAACTTGAAGGAGCTCTCTCAGACTATGATGCAAAAAAATTGAAAAATATCAAACTTGAAGATGATCTAAAGGCTGCTCAGGATATTATTCAAGCACTTCAAGAGAATCTTACTATTTCAAGAAACAAGAGAAGAGAACTTTGTGAAAAGATGCAAAATGAGAATGATGATAAAGAAACTCTTAATGATATGATAAACAAGCTGAAGCAAGAGAACATGACAACAAATAATGAGATGCAGGATATGACTATGAGATTTTGTAAAGAAATTGAAGATAGAAAGAAGAATGAAGAAGATTTGACTAGAAGACTAAGTGATGCTACAAATGAGAACACAAGACTTAGCTATGAAAATGATTTGTTGAAGACAGATTTGATGCACACTAAGAATGACTCAAATGAACTAATGAGGCAGAAAGAAGTCTTAGAAAGAGAACTAGATACTGCAAATCAACATAAAGAAAAATTCAAGAAAAGCTCAAAGGAACTTGGTAACTTGCTGAAGAATCAAAAACCTAAAGGTGACACTTCTGGAATTGGCTTTGAAGTTGGTGAAAGCTTCGGCACTACAAACACACAAGATCATAGAGAACCGGTAAGACAACCTACTACTTATAAATTTAATGGCAAATGCTTTAACTGTAATAAGTATGGTCATAGAGAAAATGAATGTAGATCTAGAAACTATCAGAATACCAATACACCCATCGGTCAATGTTCAAAATGCAACAAAGTTGGTCATAACTCTGAGAATTGCAGAATGAATGTGAGATGTTATGTTTGTGGAAGATTTGGACACTTATCTAATCAATGCATAACACAAACCATCATAGGTTATGGAAAGGCTTTTCAGAAAAATAATGTGACTTGTTATGCATGTAACAAAATTGGGAATATTGCTAAATTTTGTAGAAGCAAGTCCTCACCGACAGACAAAAAAGGTCCTAGTTTGAAAGGTAAAGAAAAAGTTGAAGAGGTTAAGCAAGAATTTTTAAAACAATGGATCAGGAAATTAGAACTGAATGTGGATAGGAATACTCCTCCACCAGTAGACCAAGCAACACTTCACCAGTAGGACATAGTAGCACTCCACCGGCAAAAGTCTCTTCATCAAATTGAAGAAATTTCTTTAAGGGTTTGGAAATCAATGAGACATATGCTATTATTCCCTCAGTTGATGGTAAGAAGTTGAAATTACTTCTATACCAGCAGTTATGTTAAGTGATTACTTAACCGGCAGGTATTAAATGTGGTAGTTGGTAGATTGACATTATAAATTAATGTTTTTGGCTCCATTTCACTTCACCGAGCATTCAAACATTCGAAGAGCGCAAAAGTTCTAGAGCTAAGGCATTTCAAGAAAAGAGGCAAAGCATTTCAGCGATCAATCCTTCCAAAGGCAGAAAAAGGTATTTATAATCATGGCATCCTCTTTTGTACCTGAATTCATAGCAAACCCTACTGTGGTCGAGGTAATCAAATGCCCTAGGCTCATATTTTAGTTAGTTCCTAAGATAGCTAAAAAAGATGACAATGTAGGTGCTTTTTCCCAAATTCCCAAAGGAGTTGTTTATGCAGAAGACCCTAGAATTTATATCCATTGCCATATAGAAGAATTAGGAGATGAAGAATTCAAGAACATGTACAAATCTGTCACATGTGATGACTCCAGAAATGTAAAACCTGAACACAAGATTGTTGAAACCCTAGGATTCACATAAATCCTCTGCATTCCAGAATTCCCCAAGGAAGTAATAAGGATAGTATTGAGCAGGGTACATGGAGAATTCTTTTGGCTAGATTCAATTCATAAAATTACCAAGGAAGCTGTGAAAGCTATAACAGGGTTACCTTCCATCGATAATAGACCAGACAAGACAAAGAAGGTCTCAAATGACCTAGTAATAAACCTAATTGGTGCAACATCCGACAGAAGGTCTCTAAGGGTTAATGATGTGACTGATACAAATGTGAGATTTGTTAGCATGATTTTAGGATACAAAGCAACACATGCAAATAGACTTAACTCAGTTTCCAGTTTATGCATAAAAAGTGCACATGATATGGTAAAGGAAAATGTGAAAATTGATGTATGTGAATGGTTAAAGGATGAATTGATTGAAAATTTAGGGAAAATCAAGAATGATAAGAAAGGAACATTTATATTTGGTAACTTACTTGTATGCTTAATGCTACATATAACCAAATAGGTGCCTGGTATAGGTATCAAGAACCTTGGATTTGACATACCGGTAGGAAAACAGTTATTAGACTTATTCAACAACATGGGTGAAAACAAGGAAAAGAATATTGATGAGTATTTTCAAGCACTAAAGGCCAGAATGAACAAAAGAATCAGACTGTCACAGGAAATTGTTAACAAATATAAAGATGATATATGTTTTGTAATTAAAAAGGATGAGATCTGGATGGAAGCAGTTATCCCAAGAACAATTTGGGTTACTGAAATGGGTTATGAGACTGATGACCACATCATTGAAACATATGCTAAAGCACTTTTGGAAGCACCAAATGAACCTAAGGAAGAAGTATTTGGTAGTGCTGAGACCATTGAAAGCCAAATTCAATCTAAGAAGAGAGTTAAGAAAGTAGAAGCAACAGTGAGGAGAGGTTCAAGGTAGGATAAGGCTATAAAAGAAGATGTACTAAAACAAATCGGTATCACTAAAGATGAGTTACAGGCACAACAACCAAAAACTCACCTTTCACCGGTAGCAACTTCTTCAGAGAGTGACATGCTAGCTAAATTCAAAAGAGTTGTAAGGAAAAGACAACCTTAACCGGTATCCACACCCTCGCCTAGAAGAACTAGACAAAAACAATAGGCAGTGAGGTCTCTGGTAAAGAAGACAACCCCAAAGAAAAAGCTAACACCTAAGAAGAAAAGGACTCAACAGAATATTTATCCAATTGATAGACTATTGGATGAAATCACAAAAGAAGGAAAATTCAAGAATATAGAAAAATTATATGATACGCTATCAGCAGATGAGAAAAAGCAAGTTGAAAATAGTGTTATTTTACACTTGGATATCTATAAGAAGTTTTTGATGGAAGTTGTAGATGAACTACCAGATGAATTATTCAAGAGACTAGAAGCAAGAAGACAATCTGTTTTAGAACTTGACAAGAAAATCAAAATTGAAAAATTACTTGTTGTCTACCCAGTCAACTCTCCAAAAGAAATAGATAATATAATTGCAAAACCCAACCGGTCAGTATTCTCTACTGCACACCGGCATATTGCACTAATGGCAGGAAGAGTAAAAGAGGTAACAGAAGAAATAGAAAATGGATGGGATATATTCCTTGTGGAGAAGGAAAAGTAGGAAGAGTACAGGAACCCCAAGCCTATCAAAGTCTATCAAAAGGACAAAGACAAGGGTAAAGGAAAGGTTGGTGGACCTCCTAGTATCAAAGTAAAAGATAACTTATCCCCACCACCTCTGATTACTACACTGGTAACAACAATAGAAGACCAACCGGTAGATGACAATATGGATGTATCACAAAAGGATACTAATCCTAATCCTGAGGTACTATACACAGTGGATGTTGATACTCAAAAGGTCAACATTGTGATAGACAAGGACACAACCGGTAAGACTGACATGGCTAGTGAGCCACCGGCAGCTGACAACATTGATAACACTGAAGGAAAAGTGGAAGATGATAGCATAGGGAAACAAACAGAGAATGGAACAGATCAACAAACAAAGAGACAAGCAGAGCAACAGGCTTCGAGACAGGTTCATGTGGAAACAGTGCCACCGGCAATAGGAGAGAAACAAAAACCCTTGCTTAAGGAAATGGAAACACAGACTAACCTACCAGAGATCACTACAAGCATGGTTACTTCCTCCACTGGTGGAATTCAGAATGTTGGTTCATCCTCAGCAAATTACAAATCAACCAATGTAACTGAAGTTCTTTTAGATTCTTTGAAGATAATAACTTATTGTAGTTCACAAGCTTATAAAGCTTTAAATGACACAATCCCAATTTTGAGGATGATAGCTCCTAAATGCAACATAGATAATAAGGATTCTTTAAGTCAACTTGACACTTTGTCGAAGTATATTACTGACAACACAGTGACAGTTGAGCAAATAAAGGAACATGCATTCAAAGACAGAGTGGAAATTGAAAAACAGAAATTCTTTGAGGATCAAATAAAGAAGTGTACTAGGGAATTTGACACACTTCTACTGGAACTATGTAACATATTGAAGGAATGTAAAACTCTGTACAAAGACACTTGCAAGACAAACTTTTTGACAGTGGACATAGATAAGAAAATGAGCAAGGCACAAGAAGAAATTAATAAACTTGCTGACAATTTTGTTAATTCACCTGATACATTAACAGTTTTTGAGCAAAAGATAACAGGCTTTGAGGAAGACTTACGGAAGCTAGAGAGAGAAAAGGAGAGAATAATAAACAAGGCTAAGAATCTGAGACTAAGACTAAATCCAAGACTAGACTATCTAGCATCCCTAAGAAAGGAAATATCTGAGGCATTAGTACAAGGACAGAAAACACCAACAGAGCATATGCAGCAACTCACTGGTATAGTTCAAAGAACAGAGGCAGCAATAAAAGACAATAAGAAGTTTATGGATAGCATAAATTTGGTTTTTGTGGATCTTTTTCAAATTGTAACCACCCAATTACAAGGTTGAGACAAAAAAACTAAAACTCTATTGACACCTTGACAACCTTTGTCATTGATGCCAAAGGGGGAGTAGTAGTATGAGAAAATAATCAGCAAAAGACTTATCTACTCAGGGGGAGCTCACATATTTTTGGTAATATTTTTGGTACACAATTTTAGATTACAAGTTTTGGAATTTTGTCATGAGTGCTGCCATCAATGTCAAAGGGGGAGATTGTTGGAATATGCACACTCCAATGAGACATTGTAGGTGATTGAAGGTTTTGTCATTGATGGCAACCTTACAATCCAATGACACCGGCAAGGCACATCACCGGCACTAGAAAGATCAGACTCTACACCAACACTCACATCACTGGCACTGGCAATAAAAGGAAGCATACCGGCACAGAGGCCGACGAGATTTTTATTGTTTATATGTTTTGTTTATTATTTATAAAATCATTGTAAGCCGACTTGGAAAGTTGTAAAATGACTCTTATATAAGAGAGATCATTGTAGAACATTTTGATGTAAAAAAAGAAGATTGTAATTAGGCAAAATAAGGCAGACCTATTATGCGAATTATAGGTTAAGGGTTTATGTAAGAAGCAGAGTAGAAACCGGTACTGGATCTGGCATTATAGATGCTATTTTGAAGCAGTACAAGACACTAGATTTATATAATCCATTTTGTAAGTCAGTGAGACTTCCTATTTTGTATTTGAGTAGTGAGCTCTAGGCAATTGGCCTTCCTGCATGTGCAGGCCCCTCTTGTAGTAGTAATATTCTCTTATTGGCCAGTAAGTCAATATTGTGGGTCACAAATCCCACCGAGGTTTTTCCCACGCCGGGTTTCCTCATTAAATCCTTGTGTTATGGTGTGTTTTTCATGTGGTTGTTTTTATCTCTGTTTATTGCATTACTTTCTACTTACTGGTACACAGTATTAATATGCTCTACATGTTTTAAGTTAAGAAAATCTTATAACTGGTTAGATATTGATTCACCCCCCCCCTCTCAGTATCTGTGGGAATCCTAACAGCAACAAGGGTTGAAAAAATGACTCACTTGTAGTTTGTCGATGATACCATTATGTTTGGCTCAGCTTGTAGGAGAGAGGCAAGAACAATTAAATGATGCCTCAATGATTACTGTTTGGCTTCTGAGCATAAAATCAATTGGCACAAATCTGAAATGTTTTTTGTCAACACTCCAATTAACTTGCAAGGTGCCTTATCAAGGATTCTTAATCTCAGAGTTGCAAACTTCCTAGGGAAATTTCTTGGAACGCCCCTCTTCATTGGCAGTAACAGAACTTGCTATTGGAAGCATCTTATTGATAAGTGCAAATCATAGATTGCAAATTGGAAAGGCAAGTGGTTATCCTCTGCTGGGAAACTCACTATGATAAAATTAGTCTTCTTTGCACTACCGGTTTTTTCCATGGCTTGTCTGAGATTACCGATGGCAATTGAAGATGAATTGATCTCTATAATGAGAAATTTCCTTTGGAATGGTTCAGATGACAAAGGGAAATATCCTCTGGTAGCTTGGAAAAAGATCTGCCAACCAAAAAAGGAAGGGGGTGCTAGCATTCGACAAATCTCGATTATGAATTTAGCTATGGGTGCAAAATTGGTTTGGGAAATTTGGAGTTGTGGTAAACAAAAATGGGCAAGGCTTCTAAAACATAAATATTTGGACTCCCTAGAGCCAAAAAGGATTCTAACTATAAACAACCCCCCCAGAGGTTTGTCCATCTAGAATTTTATTGTGGATAGCATGGAAATCATAAGTGATTAGGTTACCTGGGATGTCGGGAATGGAAGGGATGCCTCCTTTTGGATTGATTCTTAGGCTGGTGAAGTTGCCTTATGTCTCAAGCCTTCTCTGCATCCTATTATGGTAGAAACTTGTCACCCCTAGGGTCACAATATCTGTGATTATGGTTATCCTATTCAAGAAAATGGCATTGGTAAGTGGAAATGGAACTCCTTGGATCCCTTGAACTTGGATTAGCATCAGAAAGACTTGATTGCCAACATTTTTAGAAAAAGGGTTATTTTCCCTTCTCCCGAAAAGGAGATTATTAGGTGGTGCGGTTCCTCTGATGGTAAATACAAAGTATGTTTTGGTTACAAATTGAAAGAAGCAAATATAGAGAAAAAAGATTGCCTGTTAATCTTTTTTGGTACCGACATCTCCTTCCCAAAGCAGGTTCACTTTCCTGACTAGCTTGTCAAAAAAAGATTCTAACTAAAGAAAGGCTATATTCAATGGGTATCAATGGACCCAGTAGATGCATTTTATGTCAAGAGCAAGAACAGACTGCGGATCATCTACTTCTCCATTGCAAGTTCTCCAGCCACTATTGGTGGCATTTCATGGGAAAATTGAGAATCTTTGGCCCCTTCCCATCAGGGCTAGATGAGTGGTTTTTGCAATGGCCTAAATCAGCAGGAAAGGCTATATTTGCTGATTTACTTTATATTTTACCATCTCTTTTGATTTGGGAAATTTGGAAAGACAGGAATCACAAAATTTTCCAGGGTAAAGAGAGGAGATTAATGTCTCTATGTGGGAAAATTGAGAACCATCTGATTGAGCTCTTGACTGAAGCTGCTCAATCCAAATCATTAAAGAAAAATATGTAAACGGACTGGGATTGGAAGATTAAGGTGGCACTTCTAAATCTCTTCATTCCACCGCTTTTTGGCAAGGAAACCTTGGTGGATCAAGTCAATCCAATATTGGGTGTTAAATGGGAAGCGCCAGAGTGTGGGTGGTGCAAGGTAAACTTCGATGGTGCTTCTGCAGGAAACCTAGGTCAAAGTGGTATTGGGTGTATATTGAGGAACTCCGATGGTATCTATATAAAAGAAATCTCTGAAAAGATTGGAGTTGCCACTAATAATGAAGCTGAATTCGGAGTGGCTTTAAGAGGTCTGCAGCTAGGGAAGGAGATTGGGTGCAGAGAATTCATCTAGAGGGAGACTCATTAAATGTGGTTAATGCGGTCCGCTGTAACAACATCCCTAGTTGGTGCCTTAACTAGTGGCTTCAACCGATTATGGTGCTGCTAGCCACCTTTGATGAATTTTGGATTAGCCACATCTATAGGGAAGGTAATGGAGAGGCTTATAGACTCTCTAAAATGGTGATAGCCATTGGTGAGCCCCCCTCGGCACTCTGATTGGGTCTTTCTGACTATTTTTTTAGCCCAATTGAACTTCCACTGGTTGATATGGCTCGATTATCTTGCCAGTAATGGTGCTTTTCGATTGAGTTACTTGTCGGTTGTTTTCTCCTTTCTCCTTCCGGTTGAGATTTTCTCTGATTGAACTATCGATTGTGGTGCAAACTGGTGCATTCCCGCCCTAGTTACCGCTTTATTTTTACTTAACCTAATGATCGTGGCTCCCGGTGGATTGTTCGACTGATTGATTTTTTCACCTGTTAAGGTTTCTTCTTGTCACCAAGACATGGCTCACTGTCGTCATTATTGGTTTGTGTCGATTTGGGCCCCATGGCAATTGGACATAAGTGTACTTTTAATTAGTATCTAGTTAAAACTAGATCCCTTTAGGATTTTCTTTTAATTACTTGATGAATAAAGTCGGTCGACATTATGTTGACGAGCTTTGGCTCAGAAGATGTTTGGACACTGTCACTTCACGTGTGTGTGTATTCAATTGGCATGAACTACTTGCCTGGTGCCCATATCCCCTAGTTTGATGACTTGCTATTTAACAATGGAATGCCCTCATTTTTCATCAAACATTTTCATTCTTCACTCGGTGACTTGCTATGGAGACCCCAATTCTCCTTGAAGCTATTTGTCGACAGATGGCCTTCCTGGGCGAAATCACTAACAAACATCTGCAGGAGGTCCTCTACTCTCAACACCCTCTTATTCTTCACAACCTTAAAAGGATACTAGGGAAGGAATTACTTATGGCTTATCATAGTTACAAATCCAATGCCGATATCCTGACCTTTTTCCTTGCTTTGGTGATATACATGGGGACTAGCAAGAAGAGAGAAAAGCTTTTAACTCAAATGGTGTTTAAACATCGCCTACTAGGGGAAATTGATGCTACAATGGACAATATTGATACCAACCTGAGAATACCACTTCGCCAAAATTATTATATGTCCTTGGGTAACAGGGCGGAGGTGAGAATGTTAGTGATTGTGAACTCTCTGGACTTTGATGCTCTTCAAGAAACCTAGCCTGCCATTACTAGGAATATTGAATTTCTGCTTAAGGTGGCAGGCATTCAAAATGGCTTCATGTCGGAATGGAGGGAAAAATTTCTTCGAGATGAAGGGTTAGGAGGTGCAGAAGGATTTGGTATTCTGGAGAATGGATATTTGGTTGATGGTGATGACTGGGGGTTTGGCCTTGGTGAGGAGTGGTTCCCAAATGACTACTGACTCTGTAGGGAGAAGGCAGAATCGATGGCTCACTCAACCTATGGCACTGAATTCCCTATAATCCTAGATGTGGCTCGTGCTCCTATGGATGATGACTCTAAAGACTCCCATTGATTATGGTTGTCACCTCTCTCTCCAGTTTCTCTGTTCTGGTTATTGTCTTTTTTTTTAAAGGCCTCTGCTATCTACAGCTAGTAGTTGTCGACTGATGTTTTGTACTTATCCAGCCTCCATTGCTGGTTTTTTTTGTGTATAAGGAATAGAGCTAGGGTAGGGGGTTTTATTCTTGGTTCTTTCCCCCTACCACTCTCACTGAATCAGGCCTTGTATTCTCCTATTTTGATTAATACAAGGGTGATTCCCCTCTGCACCTATTTACCTATTAAAAAAAAAAGATGATGAGGAAATATGAAATTAGAAGAATAAGATTAATTAACTTAATTAAAGAATTAAAGAATTACTTAATCAATTAGAGGAATAATTAGTACATGATCAATGAGACATTTTTAGGTGTCTACAATTTTATTAAACAAAATTGCCTAAAATCACTACGATCTCACTGTCTTTCAATTTCGCTACCGAGGGGGCATACTCAATACATCAACACTATTAGTGATTACATCATCAAAAAGTCAAGAAATTATTCAAATCATCATCAAAAGTTGAGAAGAAAATATTTTCAATCAAAGATTAATCCAATATTAATAAAATCAAATTAACTAAGATATCGTTGCTAGGGGCATCTTAACTGCATCTTATCATATCAAGTTAAGATTCTTTGATGTCAAATAAAAATAATCTCTAGGGGCATATCAGTTTCATCACACCAAATCAAGTTGATATTATCCTCATTTGAATTACGATCAATCCAAATAGGTGTTCAGTTTCATCACATCAAATCAAGCTGGACATTCTGTTTCACTAATCAGTTCGTGTTCAATCAAGTTTGAAATTGGTGTTATCTATCCACTCAACCAATATTAGTTCAAAAAAGTTCTAGATTAGTACCCGCTTCTTGATCCATCAAGTTCAAGAACAATATCTTCACTCTTCATGAGTCCTAGTTCAATCAATTTCAGGATCGATATCACTTTAATCAATCTGTCTAGTTTCATCGCTTCAAATCAAGTTGAATATCTCACTCTTCATCGATTTTTGATCCATCAAGCTCAAAACTGATATCTATTTGACATCAACTATTATTTTAATCAATGCATTGCTCGCACATCAATTCAAAGAGGGGCAAATGTAATACCCTAAAAATGGTCACCTAAACCATGGGCCCCTAATCTCGACTACATCACCAAGGTCCTAACTAAAGGAAATTAAATTAATCTTGTGCACCTAATTAATTAATTTTTGAATCATCAATGTCAAATGGCAAATAAATCATTCTATATTAATTAAATGTTTATTTAATTAATTAATCATTCCAAGTAAATCATTTTAATCAATTGTCCTATTTATTTAATTAAATATCCTAGCATATTTAATTAATAAATCAACTTGCCATTAAATTGTTAAAAAGGAATTAATTTGAAAAAAAAGATATTAAATTCGGAAAAAGGAATCAAATTGAGATATCTTAAAAATCTAATAAATTGAAAATCTCAGAAAAGCAATTAAATCAATTAAATCTCTGTTATGTTGGAAAAGGTGAATGATGGAGATATTGAGAGGAAATATTTTCTCCCTCCAAGGAGAGATGAAAGTTTCACTTCGGATTTCTCTTCAAACACATTTTCCAAATTACATTGGAAGGGAGGAAAATAGACTAGATTCAACCTCGAGAGAAAGAGATTGAATTCTGAGTGATGGTAAGTGAATCCCCTCTTCTGAGATTGAGATTTGAATTTATTGAATCATGTACTTATGATCAAGTGTAAAAGTGACAAAGATATGATTATAACTCAAGATAGAAGCACAGGATGAAGTTGTGGACCTGGATCTGGCAATAATCTGTCGAAATGAAGTCACCTTGCAAATTTGGGAAAAAGTTGCTCGGACCATGGCGGGAATGTACACGGTCCACCAAAAAATCCATGAAACAAAAAGGGTTTTTTTCCCTCTACAAATGGAACCCAAATCCGAAAGTACAGTTGTGCACCTACAATCTACACATAGAAAACAGATGAAAAGGTGTGGGGATTGGGGGTTTACCTTCAGGTCAAACCCCAGCTTCGGAATTAACCAAATGATGAAAGAGAGTACTTGCAAGTAAATGTAAATGAAAGACTGTAATGTAAATCACCTCAAGGGAGGTTGTAGATAGAATGTAGGTAGATTTTATTGTGTGGAATTGAATGTTGGAATGAATCTCCTCTTCAAAGGTTGAGTCCTTGACTTGAATGAGCCTTGAAGGGAAACTTGAGAATGCTCAATACTGGAAAGGAATGCTTGAATGCTTGAATTCTCTTGAATTCTTGATCTCGTGTAAACTTCCCACCCATCCAAATTATTGAACTTATCCAAATGGGAGGGGAAATGCAACTTAAATACTTGTCAATTAGGGATAATTGACTAATTTTCCATCATAGGCCAACACTGGGGGATTCTTCCCGCTCAATGTGCAGCCTCCAAAGCACATTTGGAATGGGTCCTACCCAAAAATGGGGTAGGGGATAGGGGCACCATGCCCCTTTCCTACCCTTTTTTGAGGACATGATGCAGTTCAGGCAATGTGGAGGGCAAGCAGAATGTGGTTCTCAAGCATCAAGCAAGTCTTCAGTCTCCGATCAAGCTTAGGGATTCGAATCACATTCATGAGGACCCTAATATGGTCAACAATTGCAAGGGTCACAATTTCATGACACTACATTTATCACCCACTTTAGCAAGAGTATAAGCGTACGCCAATACTATCGGTAAAGTACAAGGAAACAAGATTGAAAGACTTTTACCATGTCAAGGAGGCAAGATGCACCAAGCCACCAGTGGACTTAGGATCTTACAACATCGATTGACAAAGTAAAAGGGAAGATCAAGAAGGGAAAACCATGACTAAAAGTAGCAAGGTTCCCCTCACTATGATTCATGAAAAAGATACCAAAATTATGAAGCAAAGCCAAGTTCACTAGATAATTTAAAGTATCGAAAAGGAAAGTATGAGTAGAGTGTATGCCCCCATGTTAAAGCGATCATGTGTGCCTTATCGAGAGAGATTCCTTTATGGTAGGATACACCCAAGAGAGAGAGAAGAGAGGGATCATGTTATCGCAAGGATTTAGCCCCTAAGTGAGCAATAAAACCAAGGATAATGAACAAAAAACACCAAGCATGAGGTAGTTTTGCTTTCCTTAGGGTCCGTATGATGTATGATAACTTATGTATATCATATATGTATATGTGTATATAATAATCAGCATTCCTCAAAGAAGGAGACTATCTTGGAAGAAAGGGAAGAGATGATGCCTTTCGAGTCAACATGAAAGAGACCAAAATAGATCTCAATTCTTTGCATTGTCACCAAATAGACACTAAGGGAACAATAGAAGAACATAGATACACATAGAAGACTAGTCACAAAAGAGCAAGAAAGGAGAGAGAGAGAAGATCTATAGTGCTAATATTGCTAATCTAGCACGACATCTGCCTCCCGATCTTACTGATCACTATTGCAAGAAGGCGAACAACATGCCAGAGGAATGACATCGAGCACATCAGATGGAGCTATCACAAGATCAAAACAGGGACTATGCTCATGTTGTAAGTCACTTTGTTCGATTCTAGGAGCTAGGATTATGGTTTGTGAAAATTCAATTGATAAATTCTTGTCCATGTCAACATATTCATACTCACTATCAGAATAATTAGGAGTTATATTTTCATCATGAATAACATTTTCACCCATTTCTTCATCAATTTTTAGAGAAAGAGGATAAAGAACATGAATAGGAGTAAACCCATCACATGTTTTATGCAACTTATGATTTGGAGATGTAGGTTGAACATCTTGCTTAGGAGAAAAGGGAATCATGTGAATTGTTGGAGTCTTAGGAGATTGAGTATTTTGAGGGACAACTTCATGAGCTTGAATACAGCATCTTCGTCAGTGTTCTCTTGCACAATGATTCCGTCGAGTCTTAGTAGAAGGCTGAGAAGGAGGAGGAACACTTGAAAAATTAGGATTGTTTCTCTCCTTGATAGTTAAAGGTTTATGTTGAGTTATTTTAGGTTTAACAAGAGGAGAAGAAGGCCTCTTCTCTTGATAAGAAGGAGGTGGAACTGTGCAATATAAAGGAGGAATGTTAGGTGTAGGAAGAAGACCGAGTCAATAATGAGGAGGAGGTACAAGTCTAATATTAGGAAGAATATTTTTTTTATTCTTAGGAGAAGGTATAGTCACATCCATAGGAATAGGTTTACAATCTTCCTTAGGAGGGAGATTAGTTCTATCCATAGGAGAAGAGCTTCATCTTCAAGTATGATAAGAAAGTCAAGTGTTGGGGATCTAGGTTGACTTAAGGATAAGATCATATCTTTCTTTCATTTTTGATAAGATTGAAAAAGAGCATCACTCCTTGATGGAAGAGATTGAAATTGTTTAGGCCAAAAGAAATCTTTAGGAACAGTAGGGTTGGATGGATGAAATAAGCTATGGTTTATGGTTATGATTTCTCTATTGTGAGGAAATTTAAAACACTTGTGGATTGGCTAAGCAATAGCCTTCATGGAATATATCCAAGGATAAACCAAATTCACATGGAATTGCTCGGAAGAAGGTATGATAACAAAGTCAACATTCATGGATTTAGTGTGAACTTCAATAGGAAGGGTGATAGAGCCAATGGTAGGACAAGATAAGCTATAAAATAAATTCACAACTACATTAGAGGCATCATATATTGGTTTATGCACTCATAAAGTGAAAATATATTCCTTAGTGATGATGTTAACCACACAAGAGGGACCAATAAGAGTGTCACGGCAAGGGATATCCTTAACCTTCACAACTATGTATAAAGGGCCATCTGGTGCTCTAATAGTCTCACTAGGATCAAATGTAATACAAGGATCCTTAGGTGTATCTTATTTTTCTACCATATTTACCAAGTTCGGAGCCATAGAAGTGAATTCCTTAGAGGAGAAAGAAGTATACTCAATCTCAATAATGTTAGAGGTATAAGAAGGCAAAGGATTAGTAAAAATTTTAAGATTTTGATTAGGAGGAGCTACTAATTTATTCCCTTTATCATTCACACCTGCCACAGATATAGGATTGTTATCAATCAAATCTTGAATCTTATTTTGCAATGCAAAACATTTCTTAGTATCATGACCAGGCTAACGATGAAATTGACAAAAGGAATTGTTATCAAAATAAGGGGATGAAAGTTTAGAAGGATCAACTTGTTTTATAGGAGGAAGTTTGATAACATTTTTGTGCAACAACTAAGACATAATACTATGTAAAGATTCATTCAAAGGAGTAAATTGTCTTTCTCTTTTGAAAAATTTAGAAATAGAAGTCACACCTATTGTAGCATTCACATTGTTGTTGTTGATTGTGTCATTGAACTTGATGAATCTTTTTGTTGGTTTGAAATTCGTAAATGGTTGTTGAACACTCTCCCTTTATCACTCGAAGCATAGGAGTAGATTGCTCCATTTGACTCACGACCAGTTGATAATTGTGGAGTGTTGTGTACAACTATGAAAAGTAAGTAAACTCAGACAAAAGAAGCTTTTCCCTTATATATTTTTGCAAATTAGAAATAAAAATTCGTTGAATATTATTATCAGGTACATGAAAATAAATTTGAGCACACAAATGCTTATATCTACCAATGAAATCAGTCACTTTTTCTTTAACACCTTGTTTGCAATGCATTAAATCAATCATAGTGATTTTAGGACCAATGTTATTTTGAAATTGTTGGATGAAAGCATTTACTAGTTGTTGAAAAGAAGTGATGGAATAAGAAGGCAAAGAGCAATACTATTGTAAAGCCTTATCTCTTAATGTTCTTGTAAATAGTTTTACAAGCAATCTTTGATCATAAGCAAAATAAGTACACAAGGTTTGAAATGTTTTAACATGTGTGAGAGGATCACCCTTTCCATTATAAAGTTTCAATTGAGGGACCTCTACATGCTTAGGTGACATGACTTTAACAATATCAAGAGAAAGTGGGATCGCAACATCAAAGGTGGGCACACTAAACTTGGATTGTTTCATAGAAGTAATTTGTTGTTGTAAGGAAGACATAGTTTGAGAAAGATTGTTAATGGTTGCTTTGGTAGAAGAATTGATGTTAGACATGGTTGATTGAGAAGGTGGTGTGATGTGATTGAAGGAAGGTATGGATTGAGAATAAGGTGGTGGGACATTATGATAAGTAGGCATAGGTGATGATTGTGTAGGAAATGAGACACTGAAAGGAGGAATAAAATTGTTGAATGAATTGCCCCCTTGGGTCACATTGAATGGTTGGGGGATAATACGAATACTTATGGAAGAGGTAGGTAAAGATGAAGGATTAAATGAAGAAGAGGGATTACCCCATGACCAATGGTTGTAGGAATGACATTTTGAGTTGATGTAGCCATGATGTTTGAAGTGAAAGTAGGAACACTATCCATTGAAGTGGTCAAAGGAATAAAAGAAATGAATTGATTTCAAGGTTGTGAATAACCTAAGTTCTTGGCACAACTTGTGATAGGCATGACATTAGAATCAACAATATGAGAAATGTCACATAATATATCAATTCCATTATTATCACTTTGAATCGTGCGTATAAGGCCTTCAATTAATGGAAGAGCTTCACTATTAGGGTACTCTTAGGACATCCATTGTTGAAAGTCATCAAATTAATTGTCCAATTTTGAAAGTTTATTTATGGAAACTCTAGTCAAAGCTTCTTCTTCATCATGGGATTCATCAATTGGATAGATAGGGACCTGATTAGGATGGGAGGAATTAACATTATCCTCATTAAAGAAGTCACCCAAATTAGGCTCCATGTTCTTGGTAATTAAACCTTGGGAGGCCTTAATTGTAATGCTTTGTCTAATGGGGATAGTGTAGGTAGGACTAATAGTGGTGAAACTCATGCAATAAAGGGAAAATTGAAATTTTGAATTTTGAACAAAGCTTACAAAACTGAGCAATGAAAAATTTAAGAAAATAATGTTTAAACAATTTGAACTTTGTTGGAAGAAGAAAATGACACAAATTCCAAAATAATAAATCAAAGGAAATTGGAATTTTAAAATTAGGGCCAAGGGGATACCACTTAATTTTAAAATTAACAAAAACAATTTTTTTTAAATCAGGGCAGATTATAATTAACCTCTTAATTTTAAAAAATTTCTTGAAATTTAAAATGTTGAATTTTGGAGGTATTTTTGATGTTAGAGAGATAAAAAATCTACAAAATCAACCAATATTCTAGATTTGGGTTATTAAATGCAATCATAACAGTCTCCAGAAATTTTGGGAAAAAAGTTGAGGACCGTGGCGGGAATGCACATGGTCCGACCAACTTTTTCCAAAATTTTTAGGAATGAATATTATGATGATTTTAAAGCTAACCCCAAAAAATTGGCAAATTTTACGATTTTGAGATAGGCGAAATTAAGGTTCAAATGTGGAAATAGGACCCTATTAGGGTTTTGAAGAAAAAAAGGGAATTGGACTGCAAATTTGAAAAGGGTCACACCTAAAGGGGAGGGACACCTTGGAGAATGTTTAGAATTTTGAATTTGAAAGAAATTGATTGAAATTTGCACAAAATCCAATGAAATTTGAAAATTAGGGTTTTAGGACCTAAACACTTAATTTTTGAAATTTTGAATTTTAAAAAAGGACAGAAATTGAAAATTTGAATTGTAGAACAAAAGATAAGTCTGAAAAACAATCACAAATCTGAAAATTAAAGGGAAATTCAATTTTTGCACAATTTCAAGATGATTTTTAAAAATTAGGTTTTTAACAATTAACCTCTTAATTTTGTGAATTTGATTTGCAAATTGAACAAGGCAATGAAGAAATTGAATTAGACAAACAAAGCAATTTTCAGATCTAAGACAATAACAAGCAATTTTTGCAAAACACAGGTTCATTTTGAATTTTAAAAACTAGGGTTTTGAATGAATTAACCACTAAGTTTGCAGAAAAAGTAAACTTGTAAATGAAAAATATGCAATGAGTTACAGAATAAAGAATGTAAGACATCGGGTTCACCAAAATATGATGTTGGAAAAAGGTGAACAATGGAGATATCGAAAGGAAATTTTTTCTTCCCTCTGAGGAGAGATGAAATTTTCACTTTGGATTTCTCTTCAAACACATTTTTCACATTACATTGGAAGAGGGAGGAAAATACACTAGATTCAACCTCTAGAGAAAGAGATTGAATTCTGAGTGATGGTAAGTGAATCCCCTCTTCTAAGATTGAGATTTGAATTGATTGAATTGTGAACTTATGATCAAGTGTAAAAGTGACAAATATCTGATTATAACTCAAGATAGAAGCATGTGATGAATCTATGCACCTGGATCTCGCAATAATCTGTCAAAATGAAGTCTCCCTATGAATTTGGGAAAAAGTTGTCTAGACCATGGCGGGAATGTACATGGTCCACCAAAAAATCCAAGAAACAAAAAGGGTTTTTTCGCCTCTGCAAATGGAGCCCGAATCCAAAATTACAAATGCACACTTCCAACCTACACACAGAAAAGAGAGGGAAAGGTGTTGGGATTGGGAGTTTGCAGGTTAAACCCCAGTTTTGGAATTAACCAAATGATGAAAGAGAGTACTTGCAAGTAAATGTAAATGAAAGATTGTAATTTAAATCACCTTAAGGGAGGTTGTAGATAGAATGTAGGTAGATTCTCTTGTGTGGAATTGAATGTTGGAATGAATCTCCTCTTCAATGGTTGAATCCTTGACTTGAATGCAACACCTAGCCTTGAAGGGAGACTTGAGAATGCTCAATACTGGAAAGAAATGCTTGAATTCTCTTGAATGCTTGATCTCATGTAAACTTCCTACCCATCCAGCTTATTGAACTTATCCAAATGGGAGGGGAAATGTGACTTAAATACTTGTCAATTAGGGCTAATTGACCAATTTTTCATCGCAAGCCGACACTGGGGGAGTATTCTCGTTCAATGTGCAACCTACAAAGAACATTTGAAAAGGGTCCCCCCAAAAAAAAAATGGGTTGGGGGACAGGGGTGCTACGTCCATGTCCTGCCCTTTTTTGCAAGATAGGATGCAGTTCAGGCAATACGAAGGGCAAGCAAGATGCGGTTCTCAGGCATCGAGCAAGTATCCAGTCTCTGATCAGGATTAAGGATTTGAATTGCATGCGTGAGGACCTTAATGTGGTTGAAAATTGAAAGGGTAATAATTTCATGATACTATAATCTCAAAATTGAATAAAAATATGAAATAAATCAGTTTTTCTGATTTTATCTTAAATTTAGCTCAATTTCCTTTAAAGCTAAGAAAAGAAACCAATC
This sequence comes from Cryptomeria japonica, assembly GCF_030272615.1. Taxonomy (NCBI): domain Eukaryota; kingdom Viridiplantae; phylum Streptophyta; class Pinopsida; order Cupressales; family Cupressaceae; genus Cryptomeria; species Cryptomeria japonica. The sequence goes on from NC_081409.1 coordinate 599,120,069, forward strand.
ACATCAATTCACCTGGATTGTGCTTCCTCTTGGATAATCTCGATCGTTCATCAGCATTCAATCTCAACCATTGGTCTCTCTCTGGATTTTCTATAAATTCAGGATCTCATCTCCCAATAAAAAAGACCGTGTAGATTTATTGTTATTATGTTTTTTTCTCTAGGTTCATTAAGAATATTGCGCTTTGAGATTATTGCATCTTAGCTTATTGCATATTTAGTTTAATCATTCATAGCTTAATCTTGCATCTATCTAGCTTAATCTTGCATCCATCTAGCTTAATCTTGCATCTAATTATCTTAACTTTTTGCTCATATAGATTAAATCCTTCGTCTTGGTGTAGTCTAGTCACTAGTATTTCTTAGACAAATCTGAGAGCAAGTCTATACTCACATCTTTTAGAATGCAATAGGTCAATTTGTTATGGTTTTTATATTCATGATTATATCTCTCTAACCATGCATGCAATGATTTATTGAAGTGTTTGTGCCTTACAGCTTGCATATTACCACTTTTCACACACACAGTAGGGATAGACTTGGTGGACGCTTTAGAGTCCTTAAGAAAATCTAGAAATATTCTTAAAGAAATCAACAACACTTTCATAGCCCTAATTCTGATGAAAGATAAAGTTGTAATATTGGGGGATTTTAGACCAATCTCCCTCTGTAATACTATTTATAAAATACTTTCCAAGGTAATGACTAATAGACTTAAGCCAATTATGGACAATACCATTTTAGAAGAACAAACATGGTTTGTTCCAAGGAGATCAATTTTAGATGGGGTGATTGTTACCCAAGAGGAAATCCATAGTCTTAAAAAAACAAATAAAGTGGGGATGATCATAAAATTGGACATATAAAAGGCATATGTCAATGTAGATTGGCATTGTTTATGCAAGATAATGCAAGCATTCATCTTCAACAATCAATGGAACAACTCAGTGTTTGAATGCATCTCAACACCAAAATTTTATATTTTGATAAATGGGAAACCTAAAGGCTATTTCTCATCCTCCAAGGGCATCAGACAAGGAGACCCAATGCCTTCTTTTCTCTTCATTATAATAGTAGAATCCTTTGGTAGAGTTATTAAAGATATGCAAAACTGAAAGTTAATAGAAGAAATCAAGATTACAAGAAATTTTATTGCCACACATTAACAGTTTGTAGATGATAAGCTTTTGCTAGGAGTAGCCAAAGTTAAAGAAGCAGCACAATTCCTAAGCCTCCTAACTTCATTTCGTAAAGCCTCGGGTCAAATTGTTAACAGGGAGAAATAAAAAATCTACTTTTTCTCAACCCCATAGCCAATAGAGAGAATAATCTTAAAAACTCTTAATTGTAAGAAGGGAAGTCTGTCATGTATCTAGTTGGGAATACCAATAGACAAAGGTTTAAGGAAGTCAAAACTGTGGGACCCTCTGAAATAAAAAATGGAGTAGAGCATCAACTCATGGAAAGGTAAATGGTTGTCATGGGCAGGTAGATTGGTTATGCTACAGGTGGTCATTTCAGCACTTCCTATTTATCTCTTGTCATATCTGGCATTAACAGCAAGGATGAATTCTTTTATCATTAAGAAAATGAGAATTTTTTTGGAAAAATACAAAGGATAAGCATAGAATAGCTCTAATAGCTTGGGATAAAATTTGTAAACCAAAGGCTTCAGGTGGTTTGGGGATCCACAATCAGCAACTTCAAAATCAGGTATTAGGAGAAAAAATTATTTGGAAAATGCTAAAGGATCCAATAGCAAGATGGGCGAGATTAATGCAAGCCAAATACATAGTGGATGTAGAACCAAGAAATTTCATGAGAATAAGTAACTCACCTAAGGGATACAGGATTTGGAATTTTATACTCAAGAGTAGGTTCCTAGTGGTAGACTTTATTTCTTGGGATGTTCATGATGGCTCTTCATGCCTAATCTGGGAAGACTCTTTGGGTGGTTAACCAAGTATAGATAGATTAATATCAATTCAGAGCATAAGAGCTTGGCTAAAACAAAATTAGGGTATCCATATCAAAGATTATGTAGTATTTTCAAAGGAGGATTCTACTTTGGGATGGTCTTGGAAGAGCTTCAAAGGTATACCTCTCCCTTCTAATAAAATTGATCAACTATTAGAGACTATTAATAATAGGTAGTTGGTTTTTTAGAAATGGTTAGGACTCACTTATATGGACTCCTTCTAAATCAGGTCAATACAATGCCAAGGAAGGTTATTATCTTTTAGCTAACCAAGCTGAAAATAAAGAGTTAAGAATTCCACAAAATCTCTTTTGGAGCAGTAAACTAATTCCAAAGGGTGGGGTTTTTTCTTGGTTAGCAATCAAAAATAAAATATTAACAGTTGAGAAATTTGAGAAAATGGGCTTTAAGGGCCCTTCAAGGTGTGTCCTTTCCGAGGCACAAGAGGAAACTCTAGATCGTCTCCTTCTCAATTGCCCTTTCTCAGCCAAGTGTTGGAGATGGATATGTGCCAAGATAGGGTGGATCACTCCTCTTCCCAATCATATTGTCTCTCTCTTCCAAGGTGCTATCATGTCATTCATCCCTCATAACAAGAGTAAGATGCCTTACCAAAATTTTATTTGAGTCTTTATCTTTTCAGAAATTCCTTGGTTCAATCCTTAATTCGCTAGTAAATTGTCTCTTAATCCGTAGCGTCAAGTTTCAATGGTCGGTTTGAACCCCTTGAACCATTTTGAAAAGAGTTCATAATGTTCATTTAGGTACCCTAGGTTCTAAGTCATGTCTAAGATGTTTTCAGGCTAACGTTCACTCAAGTGATTTGCAGAAGTTCTACTTCACGGTCACGGGTGATGTTTCATTTTCTCTTCCTCCAGGTGGTGAACCCTTTGAACCTAGTTCAAATAGTTCGGTGGTGTTCAACATGTTCAATGAAGTTCAAAAGACCAGTGACACTTAACAGAGGTAATCTTTTCAAAGAGAATTTCCTTGGTGCGGCGTACGCTTTGAACTACCTGAACCCTCATGAAGTCGGTTCAAATTGTTCATGCGTGTTCAAATCAGGTGGGTCCCATGGACTAAAAGACATGATGGTGCATTTATTGCTAAGTATGATGAAGATTGAACCATATCTCGGGTGACATCAACTGGCCAATTTTTGAAGGCAAGTAATCATTTTTGGGAATTGGTGGTTACCCCAAAAGTTCCACCAAGCATTCAATTCACACGAGTGATGTCAAATCCCAATGCTCGGCACATTTGAGTTGACAACCAAAATTAATGCACTAAATAAGTTTGTATCACTTTTTTTGCTATAAGGTATGAAGTGATTGGATTTTGAAAGTTGTTCTTCATTGTTGTGGAATGTTTGATAGAAGGTTTGTTTGTTGGTAGTCATTCGATTGGTCTCAATTGTGAAGGTGAGTTTTGTTTCCATCTTCTCCAGTGATTTTTAGCTACTTTTCTCTCTCATAATAAAATTTGTTGGGAAGAATAAGGGTTGTTGTTTATGAATTATGAAGTCCACTCTACACCTTTTCAGAAACATTTTCAGTCTTGCTTGCACAGAGCCCATTGTTAGTGATACAAACTTGAAAGGAGAAAATTTGGAAGTTTTGAAGGAAAGGGTGTTTAAAGGAATTGATGGTTCATTTCGTTCAGAAATTCTAAGTAGTGGTCTCGTAGAAGTAGTAGCCTTTCCTCCTGCTATCCCTTGCCTATAATTAGTTAGGGAGTGCATTGCGAGGTATGATCCTATTTCCAAAACTATCAAGAGAGATAATGGTGAAACCCTCCTCGCGATTAACAGGGAAGTTATTTCCTCTATTTTCAAATTGCCTGATTATCAGTTCTCAAATTTTTCTCCTGCCCAATCAATCACTGAGTTCAATGCAAATAAAACTGGACATCGAAATAATATAGCAAAGCATTGGTTGAAAGTTCCTCAAAGGGGTGGCTCTGGGTTACCTAAGTATCCCAACAAGAATCACATGCTTCCCCACATCCATGATGTTATGTTACTGTGACACCGAATTAGAGGTTCAGCTGAGGTTTACAGCTTTGATGATTGGATTTACTGTTATGTGCAACTGGTGTTGGAAGGGAAGCAGTATCTTCACTGGGCAGAGCTTATTGTTGACTCCATGAGGGAATAGCTGAGCATGGCGAAGAAGTTAAAGAAAAATTTATTTATGTCCTCGTATTTGATATATTTCCTGGCATGTGTTAAAGAAATAGTAGGAATACCTAAGCAGCTTGCTAAGGGAGATGTTTCTGTGTATGACTTTTACCCCATGTTACAAAAAGATAATGCATTGCAAGATTTTAGGAGAGTACATAATACTTTCCTAGGAGTTTTGTGTTACGAGTTAAAGAACATGAAAACTAAGAGGATTTCTGAAGATGCCCATGCATTAGTGAAAAGATATGGTAGTTTCTTTGTTTAGTTTTCTTGTTTCTATTATATAAGGGTAGGTGGTTTTGAAGATGAGCCTTTCAGACTTCCTCGTTTTTGTTCAGATTGTTTTTCCCTTGCTGAGATCTGTAGACAGTTGTCTACCATAATTAAGAAGGCTCAACCCAAAGATAAATGGGAGGATCATTTTCCTATTCAATTGGGCATTTTATCCTATAGTTCAATGTTAGATGCATTGAGCATAAGAGCTGACTTGAAGAATTTCAATTTTCCACCGTATCATGAAAGGAAGGGTTTTGATAATAAAGGTTTCTCATCGAGTCTTGGTTTGATGCCGCATCTTCCAATCCCAAACTTGGAGGATTTTTGGGAATATTGCGGTGATGAGATCGAAGTGTTCAAAAGAGCAAATATGAGAATGGTTCTGGAATAGGTAGTTTCACTGTAGGTGAAACTCGATATAAGTGGTATCGAAGAGGATTATCTAGAGATTTTTGAACCTGGATATCTAGACCAAGCTAAACCTGAAACGTCCTGCATTAATTGGGATGTAGAAGAAGAGGATGATATACATTTTAAAACAAAGAGAGTCTTGGAAAGAACTGCAGATTGGGTTAATAAGAGAAGAGCAATGAAAATTGGCATCAAAATTGATCCTGCAAGAGATAGTGAGGTTTCTCTACATCCCCCAAAATGTTTTTCTAACCCCACTTCTATGCCTGTTCATGCAGGTAAAAATAAGAAGTCATCTCACACCAAGCAGAAGCCTAATCCAGCTTTGGACTTTTCTGCTCCTCAATATACAAGGTCACAGAGTGCTGCGCAGAAGAAAATGGACCAGGTCAAAGACACAGAGGTAAAAGACAAGATCCTTGATACTCAGATTTTAGAAGTCAAGGACCTTAACAGTGACATTGTCAACACAAAGGATTCTCATGCGATCACTGTAGCCATGATGCTGCCATCAAAAGCAACCAAAGGAACAACTAGTTCAAGTGCAACTCCTAAATGACTAACCACTTTAGTAAGCAAGAAACAGAGCTTCATTCTAGTGACTATCCCAGTTCAAGACATGGTGGTCAAATACATGGAGAAGGGTCCCAAATAGAAGAAGTTCAAAAAAACTGCCAGATTGGATGTTGATGAAAAGACTGGGAGGTGGGTTGCCGAAATTGCTTCCTATAAGCCCAAAGATGAGAATAAGGAAGTAAATACAGAGGATTTTGAGGTTACTAAAGTGGATCTCGGGAACATGAGCAGGGATTATAATAATCACCTTTTCCAAGTATCGGCTAAGAAGATGCTCACCAGGTCAAAAAAAGATGGACAGAAGAAAAGAGAACTGAAACTGCATATCAAGATTCTAGCTCAGTTTGTTGATAGCATAGGTTGTTTTGGAGCACTTCCCATATCGCATGCTTCTGAAAATTTTGACCCCACTTCACCAGAGAACAAGAAACTGATGAATCAAGTTCAATGAGCCAAGAGCATCATAGGGGCCATAGAGAAATGGATTGAAGGAGTGATTAGAGATGGTGAAAAATATATTACAAGCTCCAGGAAGCTATGTGATGAGATGCAAAACCTCACTGCAGAGATTCAGAATCAGATTGTGCCATGGGAAAAATAAGAGCATAAATGGGAAAATGTATTACCCATGCTCACCAAGATAGAGGAATATGGAGCTACAAAGTTTTTAGCAGAAAATTCAATCAAATTGGTAACTGATGAGTGTCAGCTTTTCGTATTAAAGAAAACTATAGCATGGCAGGTAATTACATTCAAGTTTGTGATTTCTGATGCCAGGGCCTCTATTTATGAGCTTCAATAACATCAGTGTAGCTTGGTCAATGACAATAAAGTGGTTAACCTAGACCATGATTGGTAACTAGGACTTTGTGGGCTGAACACACAGGATGCGATAAAGGCATTTAGGTTGCACATGGAGAAAGTTAAGGCCAAAGGCAACTTCACTCCTGAAGATATAATGTGAAACGCCCGAATTGAGTCCATGATGTTCATTGGTAATGATCAGCTACCTAAGAATGCCAAGAAAATGGTGAAACATAGATGGGAGAAAGAAGCCGCAAAAGCAAAGATCAATGCCATGAAAAATCCGAGTCACTCTATAATTCAGGAGCTTACAACCACCCACAATGCCCATAAAAGTGGAGGAGAGGATGACGATGGAGAAGAGGCATAGCATGATGCTAATGCTTTATTTTTATTTTATATGTTTTTCATAATCTTGCAATGACTTTGGGACATTTGTTCCCTAAATAATCTGTTGGATTTTATAACTATCTCAGAGGAGGTCGAGTTTTCAGGGAGACCTCCTCTGTTCTTTAAAAAGCTACTATAAATTAGATGAATGGATATAGAGAAGGGGTTAGAACATTAAGCTTAGATTTTAGAAGTTTTGGTTTTGTTGGAAAGAAGTGATCAAGTCTTTCAGAATCTGAACTTGGAAAGAACTTATGTGTGTATTATTATGTCTTTGTTGCATGAAATATATATATAAGATCATATGCATTTTGAGGTGGAAAATCTTTGGGTTTGAATCCGTGGAGTGGTATTTCTTTGTGAATATTAGTCTAATCAAAATTTTTGTGATTACCTTTTTTGATGGTGGATGTTGATATTAGTATGGAGCTTCTTTCCGTGTTGTTTAGAAAGATTTTTAGTTGAAGAGAGACTTTGCTTCTCTTGTCTATTTTTAAGAAGTGCTGAAATCAGTGTTATTAAACTTTGCTTTGATTTCTTCTGATATTCACAGTAAAGCATCTTGTAGAAGGTTATTCTAAATTATTTTACTTATTACCTGGCCTCTCATCTAAGAATGAAGTAGGCAGCCTAACGTGCTTTCTGGTTAAAAGCATATTAGTTTATTTAGTTAGATTATTCCCTGAATAACTAATGGAGGGAGTTGTACCTATCTAAAATTCAGAGGGAAGTGATGTATGTCACACTTGCCCAATTGTTTAGTTGAACTTTTGTCTTTCAAAGGGGTAACCGAGCTTAGAATCAATTCAATTTAAAGAAAGACAAAATCTATTCACTAACACAAGGTTGGCCAATTAGACCAAATGATGGTCTAAACATGCTAGGCTTGGTAATACCAAGCCTAGTCAAAAACAATTTAAAAAACCAAAAGTTCTGGGTTTTGAGGAACATTTGGTGTTTTAATAAAAAAATTAAAATTTTCTCAAAATCCATACAGGTTTTGAGAAATGTATTTTTTTTGTGTAGGCCATGGGTTTTGGCCATTTTCAATGCCAAAACCTGTGGAACAATAGCAAAGGAAAGCCAAAAAACCATAGAACCCACACGGATTTGCAATTATTTTGGATTTTCCCAACATTGAGAGAAATTTTCAACAATGGTACCTCGTCGAACAGGTAAGATTTGATTGGTTTGATTATTTTTGTTTGCATTTTAATTGAAGTAGGTTTTTTTAATTGATTTAAGTTTTGTTTTTATTAATTTGATGTCAGATTCTTCAAGCAATCCCCAAAACCAAAATAGACCACAAAGACCTCCTCCTGCACAAGCAACACAAGAAAATCCTATAAACATTGCACTTGAGCAACAAGAAAACCCTCAAAATCCTCAAAATGTTGCTCATCAACAACCACCTCCACCCCGAAACCCTCCATGTCCTCCATTAGATCATGTAGATGCCACACAAGATGATCTCATCAATCGCCTTACACAAAATAGTACCCAAATTTCTATATTAGAATAGGTTGAGGTCATCTAGGCTTGAGAACCACTCAACCTTCACCAGAACACTAGAAACAATGGCTAATAGTGCAAATAAGGTATCTAGGAAGCTTACAAAATGGGGTTCATGGAGGGATAAATGTCGAACATTTTATGTAGATGGGTTGTCATATGATCAAGTGAAAAAAAAGGCCATAGGTAAAGCTGACATATGTGCTCTTTTCACCGATCTTGTTACAAGTAATAACCTAGAACTAAATATGACTCGGTTTCCTATACATTGGTGTATTCATGCTAAGCTGAAAGAAGATTTTTGGGATAGGTGGTATATGGTCTTTGACCAACCACCTTGTAATAATTGGGAGGTGGCTCTATATTTTTTGAGAAAATTGTATTGTGAGTTTATTCTTGGCAAGAAGCTAAATTACTTTGGCATCCGACAATTTCAGGGTAGAGGGAGAGGCTCTGCGCAGGATAGACCTAGGGCCCATAGGGTGGTAGAGCCACATCATAGGAGGCGTACAGCTCCTAAACCCATGGTTTGTGTCACTATCCCTATATCCTTGAAGGAGTCTATGGAATTACAAACTCTTCAGGAAGTTGAATCATTGACTGATTTCATTGTTCAACATGACACACAGTTGGTCAAAGCAAAGGATGTACCAGCACCTGCGGAACCTCCTTCATCAGCAGAACCTCCTTCATCAGTGACACCTCCTTCATCAGTGTCACCTCATGCATCATTTGGCATAAGCCAGCCCATTCAACATATGATCCCCACCTGCCAGGGTGTATGTTTTGGTGTAGACAATGCGGCGGATGAGGATGGTTTGACATCTCATTCATGTACAGTTGCAGGAGTAGATGACATGCTTCCACTACAAAGGATGTGACCCTCACTGACGAACTGATCAATATATTGTACCCTCTCTATCAAACAAAGGTGTGTTTAATTCTGTTTATGACATGTTATCAATTAAGTGACTAAATCTTATAAAAAGAAATGAATTTTTATTTTTAGAACAATTTAAAGTGACATATAAATAAAATGCATTGTAGGGTGCAGCAGGTGGTGGGAGTACACCACATACTTTTCAGTCGACTCCATGGTCATGAGTAGTTTTGCCACCAAAGGTAAAGATTTGTAAATTTGTTTGAAATATAATAATACATTGGTTTCAAAATATCTTTCTAGTTAATTATATGTATCATTACTTGGTTTTTATAAGGCTTATCAGTGGCTGAGATGTCCCAACTTGATGATATCATGCTTTCAGCCATTGACTTTGGCCAATATAGCTATGCAATACCATTTAGATTTATAAATTTTTGACTTAAGTGATATATTAAATACATGCTCTTTTCCCTTATGTTAATTTTTTTCTGTTAGTTTACCCCACCTACCTCGAGGACATCTCATGTGAGAAAGCCATCCTCTAGCACTACGAGGTAGAAAAAGATATCCTCTCGGACACCCAAATGACAAAAGGTAATTCAATAGAATTTAAATTCATTTGTTGAAATGTATTATGATTAAACATGTATATGTAGATATTGATAAATGCACTTAGTTTATTTGTTCTATATACAAAAAACTAGAAGCTTTGGTCTTAGTTCTACATAACCCATACGGGTTATGTAGAACTAGGAGAATGAGAGGGGGAGAGGGAGAGAGAGGGAGTTTGGGAAAAGGAGAGGGAGAGAGGGAGAGAGGGAGAGAGGGAGGGAGAGGGAGATTGGAAAAAAGGAGAGAGAGAGAGAGAGAGAGAGAGAGAGAGAGAGAGAGAGAGAGAGAGAGAGAGAGAGAGAGAGAGAGAGAGAGGGGGGGGGATGGTTGAAGAGGGAGATTAGGAAAAGGAGAGGGGAAGAGGGAGAGCGGGAGAGAGAGGGAGATTGGGAACAAGAGAGGGGAAGAGGGAGAGAGAGGGAGAGAGGGAGAGAGGAAAGAAGAGGATATTGGGAGAGAGGGAGGGAGAGGGAGATTGGTAAAAGGAGAGAGAGAGAGAGAGAGAGAGAGAGAGAGAGAGAGAGAGAGAGAGAGAGAGAGAGGGAAAAGGAGAGGGAGAGAGGGAGGGAGGGAGGGAGGGATACAGATAGATAGAGAAGAATAAGGAGAGGGGGATGGATAAAGAGGGAGAGAGAGGGAGATTGGGAAAAGGAGAAGGGGAGAGGGAGAGAGGGAGGGAGAGGGAGATTGGGAAAAGAAGAGGGAGAAAGGAGGAGAGGGAGGGAGGGAGAGAGAGAGAGAGATAAACAAAGAAGTATTAGGAGAGGGGGATGGATGGAGAGGGAGCGAGAGGGCGGGAGGGAGGGAGAGGGAGATTGGGAAAAGGAGAGGGAGAGAGGGAGGGAGAGGGAGATTGGTAAAAGGAGAGAGAGAGAGAGAGAGAGAGAGAGAGAGAGAGAGAGAGAGAGAGAGAGAGAGAGAGAGAGATGGATGGAGAGGGAGAGAGGGAGATTAGGAATAGGAGAGGGAGAGAGAGAGAGAGAGAGAGAGAGAGAGATTGGGAAAAGGAGAGGGGGAGAGGGAGAGAGAGGGAGATTGGGAAAAGGAGAGAGAGAGAGAGAGAGAGAGAGAGAGAGAGAGAGAGAGAAAGAAGGATAAGGAGAGGGGGATGGATGGAGAGGGAGAGAGGGAGGGAGGGAGAGAGAGAGAAAAAGAGAGAAGAATAAGGAGAGGGGGATGGATGGAGAGGGAGAGAGGGAGGGAGGGAGAGAGAGAGAGAGAAAAAGAGAGAAGAATAAGGAGAGGGGGATGGATGGAGAGGGAGAGAGGTAGAGAGAGGGAGATTGGGAAAAGTAGAGGGAGAGAGAGAGAGATAGAGATAGAGACAGAGACAGAGAGACAGAGAGAGAGATAGAGAGAGAGGGAGATTAGGAAAAGGAGAGGGGGAGAGGGAGAGAGAGGGAGATTGGGAAAAGGAGAGGGAGAGAGAATAGGGGATAGAGAGAGAGAGTAGGATAAGGAGAGGGGTATGGATGGAGAGGGAGAGAGAGAGAGAGAGTAGGATAACAAGAGGGGTATGGATGGTGAGGGAGAGAGAGGGAGATTAGGAAAACAAGAGGGGAGAGAGAGAGAGAGAGAGAGAGAGAGAGAGATTAGGATAAGGAGAGGGGGAAGGATGGAGAGGTAGAGAGAGGAAGATCAGGAAAAGGAGAGGGAGAGAGGGAGAGAGAGGAAGATTGGGAAAAGGAGAGAGAGAGAGGGGGGAGGAGGTAAGAGAGAGAATAGGGAATGGGAAGAGAGCCTAAGAGAATAGGGTAAGGAGAGAGAGAGAGAGATGGGTGGAGAGGGAGAGAGAGGGAGACTAGGAAAAGGAGAGGGAGAGAGATATTAGGGGAGAGCGGGTAAGAGAGAGAATATGGGATAGGGAGATTGGGAGAGAGAGGCGGATTAGGAAAAGGAGAGGGCAAAGGGAGTGAAAGATTGGGAAAAGGAGAGGGGGAGAGGGAGAGAGAGGGAGATTGGGAAAAGGAGAGAGAGAGAGAGAGAGAGAGAGAGATTAGAAAAAATGAGAGAGAGAGAGTGAGAAAGAGGAATAGAATAGGATAAGGAGAGGGGGATGGAGAGAGAGTTAGAGACAAAGAGAGAAGGGGTTAATGAGAGGGGGAGCGATGAATATTGGGAAAAGGAGAGGGGGAGAGGGATATTGGATAAAAGAGAGGGAGAGAGATGGAGATTGGTGGATTTGTAAGGCACTGAGAGGGGGCGGTGATTCAGTGACACCAAAAATAATACTACTTTAAACACTGACCGGTAGATAAATTTAACAAGTTTGTTAAACAATATGCATGTAATAAAAAATGATATAATAACATCCACAATAAGTAAAACATCCACCATAACATAAGTGTTTATACGTGGAAAACCCAAATAGGTAAAAACCACGGTGAGATGGGACTCACAAGTTAACTATCTGCAGTAATAGATAATTGATTGGTTAGGATCTACAAAATGCTCTGCTAGGAGCGAATCCTATTAAAGATCCCAAAGCTTAGTTAAAAGCTATACCCTGTAAAAGGTATTACCCTGTAAGGAGTAGCCTCGGTGGAGGATTTATAAATCCAAATAAATGGATCACCTGGTTAGAGGATTTGAACAATGAAGCTTGTTAGAGCTTACCCGATTAGGGTATTTGACTATTGTAGTAGTTAGAAAACAACAGGTGATGTGATCTAGTAGTAGCACAACTTGCTTGTATAGATCCTCTTTTGCACACTTAATACTTCTTTACCAACATACTCTATGACTTAACACTTCTACCTTTGCACATAGCATATCACTTTCTCTCATACAAAATAATTCATTGTGATGTCAATAAATAGACATTTATATTTCATGTCAGCCTCTAGAAATCATAACACAATTCCCTAGGTGCAGTGTATCTGGTCAAGTGATCATAACTCATCACAAAAATACCGCCAAAACTTGTCGGTAAGGATAACTCATCATGAATTGTGATATCTCATCACACAATCAATACAGATTGAAGTTAAACATATAAGTCGTTATCCTTGATGAGTTGGTATTTTGTGATAAGTTCTTTTGAACTGATTGAATTTGGTTTTGTATTTCTTTGGCATTTGATGTCAAAGGGGGACAGATATCTATGGAAAAACACTTTATCTTTTGGGGAGATATTATTCCTTGGGGGAGACATGTTATGTATTTTTATTTTTGGTTAATGATCTCTTTGGGAGATTGTTAGTTTTGGGTTTTTGGCATTTCTGTTTTGACACTTTGATGGTTTTTCCATCTTGTGTTGCCATGAATGCCAAAGGGGGATATTGTTGGTATTTTGGATATGTTGATATGGTTTTGTCATTGATGTCAACACTTGTCAACACTTATAAGCACTTGGAGATCTTTGGTTATGTTCATCGGCATGTTCAGTGACTTATGCATAGTCATTGGTATCTGGTTCACCAGCAGGTTATATTGTTCACCAGCACTTGGAATGACTTGGATATTACTTGGTTATGTCAAAGACATTGTTTTGACACTTGGTTTTGGTGATTTTTTCATTGGTCTAATCAGGTTTGCATATTTGTTGTTACCAGCAAATAGGTCTAGGTTATGGACCGGCAAGCATATCTATTCCAGATCAGCATGACACATCATGAAGATGATTTATTGTTATTGTAAATGCATTGAGCTGACATTATGCATCGCATATTGATTCATTTTTAATTGATTTTATTGTAATATTTTAGTGAGACAACCTACTCATTTGGTCTTAGGTTTTGGTATATATGTAAGATCTCATTTATGAGATTGTGTGGTAGAGTGTGGAAAAGGATTGTAATAAGGTATATGTGAATATAAGTAGAGCTATACACACAAACATCATTTAAGATTGAAGGAAGGTTTGAAGAAGGAAAATATGAGCTTAAACGGTACTGAATCTAGCATATGAAGATGCTATTCTGAGCAGTACATTATCATTGGATTTAACCATCCAATTGTAGTTAGTGTGACTCCCATTTTGTGATTGAGCAGTGAGCTCTAGGCAGTTAGCCTTTTTGCATATGCAAACCCCATTTGTACACACATGCTATCTGGCAGTAGTATCATCTGATTATGAGTAAGGTTTCCCATCATGGTTTTTCCCCTTACATGGTTTCCACATACAAATAACTGTGTTATGTGTTGTGTATGTTATTTGTCTTTCTGTTTCATGCATTAAACTTTACCGGTACTGCAATTAACTATTGAACTGTCTACCAGCATTAAAGTTTGGTTTACCAGCATTAAGCATTAAGTTTGGTTAAGTTAGTTTTGGTTTGTATTTATTGGACAACTGATTCACCCCCCCCCCCTCTCAGTTGCCTACAAGACCTAACATGATGTTCATGTGATAATCTTCGCTGGATCTCCCTGTTGATGTCGAGTTATGTATAACCACTTGTTATCTCCATGCATATACCTGTTGTTACCAAGTACCAGTTAGATATAAACCTCTAGTATACCAGTTGTAGTATAAACAACATTGAAGTTATACTGGTAGACAATATGAACATATGTGTGTGTATGTGTTTCAGCAATGACAACATATGATGAATTCATTGCAATAATCATCAAGCCAACAATCTCCCTTTTTGGCATTGAAGGGAACACTTAGAAAATTTAACAGTAATACCGCTAAGTGTGCTTACAAAATTTTTTTTTACACATATACTTATTTCCACTCCCCTTTTGACAACAATGCCAAATTGAAAAGAAATGTATATATATATATATATATATATATATATATATATAGAAAAGTTTGTATCACAATGTTTTACATGTACAAAAACTTGAAAAATTGAAACAAGGTTCATGCATACGCAAGTCTCGTGAAAATAACATTAAAGTTCCTCTTCAATTGTGATATGGCATCTTTCCATGTCTCCAACACATTCTCATTGTATTCAAGTGTAGACATAATCTATGTAAGGAACTCTTCCATGGAATCAAGTGTACAAGTTTCTGGAGTTGCTAAAATAGCTTATGCATTTGTGTAGGCTCTTTGAAGTATGTCCACTTGGGATGTGAGTAGACTCTTCAATTCCTTCAATGACTGGAGTATTTTTTCTTTCTCATGATCATAGGTATCCAACCTATTGTGCAAATCATCCACATATTTGCTAAAAGCAAAAATAGAGTCCTAAAGTGTTACATATGCATTGCATATCTTTTCTAGCTCTTTCTCTATTTCAATTCGCTTTTTATTGATATCAGAATAAGAGAATGAAACATTAGAAGTAGAAGCAATATATTTTCCTCTTGATTCAATATCTTTTTTTAACAAATCTTTATTAAAAGATAGAACAAGTTTTCTTGAATCAATCTCTTTCATAAGTTGTTCTCCATACTTCATCCTGTAACTCTTCTTAGCATAAGTTTGTGTTGCTTCTTCAAGTGACTTAATTTGGTCAGATGCATCAGTAACCAATTGACCAAGTTTGCTAATAGGGGTTGTCAAATGTCTTGTACAATTTTCCGGTAGTAGACTTGATAGAATATCTATTGCATTCTGAATTGTTTCAGCTTCCATTCTTTTATTTTTAAGTCTCTTCTTATGTGCTCTAGATTGTATGATAGTTGCAATCTTCATCATTTCAGATGCACTCATATTATCAACATTTATAGGCCCTGAGATGCCTAATGAGTCATTATCATCTTCATCAGTCTATTGTATGACTAAATTTTTTTCTGGTTTAGAAGATGTTACCTTAACAATTTCTTTCTCTTGTCCTTTCTTCGTTTCTTCTTCATAAATCTACGTGACAAGATTTTCATTAGATTCCTTCTGAGTATCCTGTGAAACCAGTGGGGATTAGGGTTTCTCAGGTTGTTCCTTTACTAGTGGAATATCCACTTCTGGTTGAGTTGTTGGTTTCTCAACTGAAGTAACCTGTAAGTCAGTGATTTCAGGTGGCTCCATAATGATGTTTCTAGATAGATCAATTATATCTTGAGTATCATCAACAAGTATGACTTGTTATAAAAATAGAGTCAACATTTTCATTGTTTGGATAAACAACATCAACTTGCACATTTTTATCCATTTTAGGTACATCACCATCATCTTGCTCATTCTTAGAAGAATGTATGAGTTCTTCCATCCATAGGATGTTACAGGCTATCTGATGAGTCTCAGTCTCAATAATTTGCCTCTTTCCACTAACTAGCTTCAATCTTCTTTCCTTGAAAGAAAATTGAACTTTGTACTTATCAACCAACACACTTAGTTCATCCTTGGACAATTTAGTCAAATATTGTACAAATACATCATCTATAATTTATTTTTCCTTCTTTACAGCTTCCTCCCATTTATTCAAAAGAATAGTGTACAAGGAATTTGAAATATTCTTTTCAAGATCATGTGGAAATCTATTGTAATGGCACAAATAATTGATTACCTATTGAATGATTTTCTCCTTTTCATCTTTAGTGAAAGAATCAAAATGTTCTTTGACATTATCAAATCTATTTCTCCCTAATGTCTTCACCGTTCTTTCAAAGTTGGTCTCAGGCTTGTAAGTAGAGATATCAAAAGGTACAGTTGCCTTCGGCACTTCCTTCACTTTCTTAGTTGCTCTGTCAGTTGCTTTCATCTTCTAAGGTTCTTCTTCAGAGTCAGTACCATTAGATTCTTCTTGGAGAATTAGTTTCCGACCTCTTTTCTTTGATGCACTCTCCTTCTTTGCATAAACTTTAGGTGTCGGTTCCTTTTTGGTTTGGACACTTTGTATCACTCTTGTAGTTTTCATTACCAGAGGTGCTTGCTCAGCCTTGTTTTTCTTACCTTTACCACTCGTGGTAGGAACAATACTGGTGTTAGGGACCAGAAGGGCAACTGAGACGGGGGGTGAATTAGTTGTCAATGAATTTCAACCCAATTATAAATTACTTCAACTTAATACTTGATACTAGTAAACCAAACTTAATATCGGTTAATATATTAACAATTAATATCAAAACTGGTGAAACTTAATGCATGAAACAGAAAGAGAAAAAACATCCACAACACATAACACAAAGATTTTGACGTGGAAACCCTATAAGGGGAAAAACCACAGTGGGAAACCTTACCCACAATCAGATGATACTACTACAAATAGTATGTATATACAAATGGGGTCTGCACATGTAGAAAGGTCAACCGCCTAGAGCACACTACTCAAATGGGAGTCACAATGACATAGTAGGATGGTTAAATCCTAGAATAATGTACTGCTCAAAATAGCATCTCCAATGTTGGATTCAGTACTGGTTAAGCTCAGACAAACACCTTCAAACCTTCCTTGAACCTTCTCTTATGGTCTTCTTATATGATCTTCAATATTCACACATGCCATGTTACATTACCATACCATAACCTTGCATACCATACCATATCTCATCTCAAATGAGATCTTACATATATACAAAACCTAAGACCAAATGTGTAGGTCGGCTCACTAAGAATATTACAATTAAATCTATTACAAACAAGTCTATATGCAATGCATCATGTCATCTCAATACATTTACAACAATATCCAACCAATAAATCATCTCCATAATGTGTCGTGTTGATCTGGAATAGATAATGCATACCGGTCCATAACCTAGACCAATCTACCGGTAACAACAAATATGTCAACTTGATTAGACCATTAACCAAAATACCAAAACCAAGTATCAAAACCATGTCTTTGACATAATCAAGTGATCTCCAGATGATAACAAGTCATCCTCAGTATCAGTGAACCATATAACCTACTGTTGAACAATATACCAGTGATTGTGCATAAGTCACTGACCTTGCCGGTGAACACAATGTTTCGGTTTAACATAACCATAGATCTCCAGAAGGATAAGTGTTGACATCAATGATAAAACTAATGCAACACATCTATAATACCAACAATCTCCCCCTTTGGCATTGATGGCAACACTAGATGGAAAAACATCTAAGTGCCAAAACAAAATGCCAAAAAATCAAAAACCAACAATCTTCAAAATAGATCAATACTAGAAATCAAAACCAAAATGCAAAGAGTATATATCTCTCCCCCAATGAATAATCTCTCCCAAGGAATAATATTTTTTCATAGATATCTCTCCCCCTTTGACATCAAATGCCAAATCAAATAAATACCAGACCATATAACCAACTAAGCCAGAAAAAGGTTTCTCTTTTAGTTTCTGTCGGTTTGATGCCAATCTTCCATCATCTAAGTCTCTACCAGTGAGGGTATTACCCCAAGCTGCTCTCTGAGATAATAAAAAGTTTCCTTAGGCAAAGGCTTTGTAAAGATATCTGCAATCTGCTCTTTAGTATTCACATAAACCAATTTTACTTCTTTTGCTTCAACATTCTCTTTTAGAAAATTATATTTGATAGAAACATGCTTAGTCTTAGAGTGAAATACTGGATTCTTTGATATATCAATTTCTCCTGAATTATCACAATAAATGATTATAGGTTATTTGCATTTTACCTTTATGTCCTTCAACATTTTATTAATCCATAATACCTAAGTACAATTAGTTGCTGCTACAACATATTCTAATTCCGTTGTTGATAATGATGTAAAACTCTGCTTCTTGCTTAACCATGAAATCAATTTTCTACAAAGAAAGAATGCTCCACTAGTGGTTCTCTTCCTATCATCTATATCTCCTCCCCAATTTGCATCAGTGTATGCACATAAATTAAAATTTTCATCTTTAGGGTACCATAAACCAAGATTTGTTGTGCCTTGTAGATACCGGAAAATCCTTTTTACTGTTGATTCATGATTTTCTTTAGGATTACTCTGAAATATTAAAACAATACATACTACATTCATTATAGCAGGGCTTGTTTGTGTCAAATACAGTAAACCTCCAATCATAGACTTATATCTTGTCGGATTAGCAGGTGTTGATTCATCCTTCAATGATAGTTTATTAGTTGTAGTCATAGGAGTACTTACTGGTTTAGAGTTTTCTATACCAAATTTCCTTAATAATTCCTTCAAGTACTTTGATTGACATATGAATATACCTTTATCAATCTGTGAAATCTGCAATCCTAAAAATAATTTTATCTCCCCAATCATAGACATCTTATTTTCTTCCTACATCTTATTAGAAAATTCTTTACACAATCTATCTTCTCCTCCAAAAATGATATCATCAACAAAAACTTCAATAACCAAGATGTCATCATTAATCACTTTGAAATATAAGTTGTTGTCGGCATTACCTTTAGTGTAACCAAGTTTCAAAAGATATTTGTCCAATCTAGCATACCAAGCTCTAGGAGCTTGCTTCAATCCATACAAAGTTTTCCTTAATCTGCAAACCATATATTTTTCATTTGTCAATAAAAATTCATCAATTTGTTCAATGTAAACTTCCTCTCCAAGATCACCATTCAAAAATGCACATTTTACATCCATCTGATATACTTTATAGTTATTATGAGCTGCAAATGCAAGAAATAATTTGACTACCTCAATTCTAGCTACCAATGTAAAGGTTTCATTATAATCAATTCCTTCCTTATGTGAATAACCTTTACAAACTAATCTTTCTTTGTTCTTGATTACCTCGCCATCTTCATTAATTTTATTCCTATATACCCATTTAGTTCCAATTACTTTTTTGTCTTTAGGCCAGGGAACTAATGTCCATGTATTGTTCTTTTCAATTTGTTTTAATTCATCTTCCATTGTTTTTATCCAATGTTCATCTTGACATGCTTCAATAACATATGCTAGTTCAATTTGAGAAATTGAGCATACCTCTTCATTTTCCAATCTTCCTCTTGTCATAACACCTTGATAATTTTTCCCAATTATCTAATTTTCTGAGTGATTCAGTCTTACATACCTGGGTTTATTCACATGCTATAGCTCTTCAATCACTGTGGAATTCTCTGATGATGCCGGTGTGACTGGATCCACATTTTGTATAGGTGCACTTTGTATTGGTTCATTTATGATCATCTCAACTGCCAGTTCAGAATCTAGAGACCTTGAATTTTCTCTAAAGTGTCCATCTATCTTCACATTAGCACTCTCAATGATTTTGTGCAATCTTTTATTAAAACATCTATTGTCCTTGCTCTTAGATGAATAACAAAGAAATATTCCTTCATCACTTCTAGGATCAAATTTACCAACATACTCATCTCTCCTAATATAACATTTGCTTCCAAATATTCTGAAGTACTTAAGAGTAGGAGTATTACCAAACCATAGTTCATAAGGGGTCTTATCGGTTTCACCTTTGATGTGAACTCTATTGAAAGTGTAAATTGTTGTATTCAATGCTTCTCTCCAATACACATAAGGTATATTTGCTTCCAATATCATGCTCCTAGCTACTTCCATAATAGTTTTGTTCTTCCTTTTCACAATTCCATTTTGTTGAGGTGTCTGGGGTGCTAATAGTTGTCTTTTGATTCCATTCACTTCACAGAATGTATTAAATTCCTTAGATGTGAATTCACCTCCTTAATCTGATCTCAAACATTTGATTTTCTTACCGGTTTCATTCTTTATCATTGCCTTGAATAACTTGAATTTTCCAAAAGCTTCTAATTTCTCCCTGAGAAAAGTAACCCGACACATTCTAAAGAAATCATCAATAATTAGCATAAAATATCTATCTCCCTATAGACTTCTTATTCTTTTTGGACCACACAAGTCATTATGAATTAAATCAAGAACATTATTGGATTTCTCATAAATAATCTTAAAATTTGTTCTAACTTGCTTTCCCATTTGACATTCCTTACATACTGGATTATGATGTTTCACAATCTTAGGTAAATCCCTTACTGCCTTAGTTGAACTGATTTTTACAATTCAATCAAAATTCATATGACAAAGTCTCTTATGCCATAACCAACTTTCATCAATATTTGTGTAGACACCTAAAATTGTCCAGTTTAATTAAATAAATATTTTATTTATTTAATTATCTAAGCTTAATTCTTCTATTAATTAAATAAATCTTTATTTATTTAATTAATTCATTTATCCTCTTCTAGCCTTATTTCTCATTTAAATAAATACATTTATTTATTTAAATTATCCTTTTCCTAAATTAAATAAATATATCTTATTTATTTAATTGATCCCACTTCTTCTATTAATTAAATAAATCTTTATTTATTTAATTAATTCATTAGCCTTTTCTACCTATGACACATGTCATTCATCTCTTAATTCATACACTACCTACCCCTTTCATTATTTTATTATTTCTTTTACCTACCCTCTAATCATAGCCGACCTCCTTTTACACCTCTCAATCTTATCCCTCCATTTCATATAGTGTCTTCTATATAAGGAGATGCTTCCTTCATTATCAAACCCTAATCATTCATGCTAATCATCTTTTATGCAATTGACTACACTACGATCCTACTTGCAACCACATTCCGTTCTTTGTTGAGCTCTTGTGCACATAAAATCTGAGAGCAAATATATCAAGCAAGATCAATGGAGATAGGAAGAATGGAGATCAAAACCCTATTGGACATGTGATGGTATAATCTTTGTGATTTCATGTGATTTGCATTGTCTTAGGTAATCTTCATATGTTATGGTGGATCTTTGTTGATTGTTAGGCTAGGGTTTTGTGGTTGAATTCATTTAGCCTTTCAATATTGTTATTATTGTTATCCATTTTCACCATATACATTTTGGCACGCCCGGTGGGACATGGATTTTTCTTAGATCTGTGTTTTTTGCAAATTTTTCTAACCCTATATTGCTATTTTGTAAAACAATTTGGAGAATAACCTTGTGCAGTTAGGGTTTTGGACACAAAATCAAGATCTTGGAGAGATTCGATCATATTTCATAAACGGCTTGGAAATTTTCACCAAATGCTTTTTGTAGGTTGAAAAAAGGATCAGGAGCTCTCAATCCAAAATTCAGAATTTTTGGAGCACATTTTCATTTTCTATGAATTTTTTATGATTTTTCATAAAAAAATTAATTTTGAGAGAAAATGAGAGACTTTTTCGGATTCTCTTACATTTTTTAAAATCTCTCATAATTATACATAGGATCTATTCTTTGTGATTTTAATTTTGATGCAAAATATTTCCCTAAAAATCGGATCTTTAAAAATTAGGGTTTTTCATTATTTTGATCAGATCTCACAAACAGATTTGAATTTTGACATCAAATTTTTTGTACTGGTCAGGAACAGTATCATAAATATTTAGTAAAAATTTCAAATTTTTTGGATCGATTTTGCATTTTATATGAATTTTTTATGATTTTTCATAAACAATTAATTTTGAGAGCAAATTAGCGAATTTTTTAGATTTTCTTACATGTTTGGAAATCTCTCATAATTATACATAGGATTTGTTCTTTTTGATTTTAAATTTGATGCAAAATCATTCCTCAAAAATCAGATCTTTGAAAATTAGGGTTTTGCATTATTTTACTCATATCTCACAAACTGCTTGGATTTGTTGTAGAAATTTTTTTGTGCAAGTTTGGAAGACCGTTAGGACTCTCCAGTAAAAATTTCAGATTTTTTGGATCGATTTTACATTTTATATGAATTTTTTATGACTTTTCATAAAAAATTAATTTTTGGAGCAAATTAGGAAAGTTTTTGGATTTTCTTACATTTCTGGAAATCTCTTGAAATTTTACAAGTGCTCTTTTTTTATGATGAATCAGATCTTTGAATTGGTCAACAAAACGCATTGTTGAAGGCCTCTATTTAACAAAGTCTTTTGGATCTAAAATTTACCTAACTTGTGTGCTTGCAGGAAGGGGTGATTATTTCAAACAATCCAAACTACTAATAAATATTTGTTGCAGGTCCTTGGCAAGGGTTTTTGGATTTTTATTGTGTGCCTTGTTTTCATAGACTAGCAAACACTTCAATTGGTGCACTAAAATTGAATCATTGTCTTTTGTGTCTTGAGCAATAGGCTCTTTTTGTTTAATCTTTAGAGGGCCTGTCTTCCCGTGTGGTCATTAGGACTACTAGTGAGAAGAGAACGACCCAAGTGGTAGTGAGGAAAACCCACCTCTTCTGAACCACTATAAACAACTGTATTCATGGTGAAAACTATGGATAACGTGTGCTGATTAGTTCATACCGACACTATGTCTCCCCATAAACCCGTTTGATCAAATTTATTTGATCATTTGTAGGGCGTAACCCCTACCGGCTGGGAGCCTTTTGTATTTATAGAGCTGAAAGTGCCACATGTATGGCCACACGAGCAGATGCCCTTACTAGCACCTTTTTGTTTTAGAAGCCCAAATCCTTCTAGTTGTTGGGGCAGGAGGTCGGACCTTTGGTAGCGGCCCACACACATACGGTTCTTAGTAGAGATACAAAGTTCACCACGCAGAGTTTTCATGGGGACTGATGCTTGGCTGACTCGAGAAGTGAGTGCTGAGGGTGGAGCCAGTGAGGTCAAGCATCTAAGTATCCGCTCTAAATAGCGTAGCTTCGAGGGTAAAACCTCATGTGGGATCAACAACTATTGTCTTGGCCAGCCATAAGAATTGTGCTTGACTTATTTTAAACATTCAAAACATTGTGTCTTTTGTGTTTTCAAGTGTATGCAAAATATTTTTACATCAAACAACACACTTTTCTTGGAGTCATTTTGAGTCTAAACACTTGCAAACATTGTGTCCTCTTGTCACGAAAAATAGTCAAACATTCAGATTTGGTCACAACTTCACAAATTGGAAAAATTTTACAGTCCACCAAACAAGAGCAATCAGTTTCGGAATTCTTGAGCTTCCTAGGTTGTTTCTGTAGGTTTTCATCTAGCATTCAACTTGTATTTGGGTCTCACAAAATCCATCATTTCTTTACACCTTACTGTGTGGGGGAAAAAGTGGCACTAAGCAAACATGCCCTAATCTCACTTTCAATCACACACTTGTGGAATACGAAAGATCCTAGAGGTATCACACAATTGGCTACTTCTTTTTGTGGAAGAGAGAGCCACGGGCTACCTATTAGGATTTCTATTCTTTTGTTGCAAATGATAGATAGAATGATGCAAGTTCAACTATTAACCCTAAAGTGTAAGTATGAACTAGTAACAAGATTGCAGAATTGAGATTAAACAATGGAAAGATGTAAACACAAGGACAAGATAAGAATGCAGATGTGTACCCGAAGTTAAAATCTGAGTGAAAATGTTCGGGATGGGGGCATGGGCGCCACTATCCTGATTCTGCCCCTGAAACTGCTCCGGAAACTGCTGTTTTGCAACCTGGAAAGTTGTCAAAAATGCTGAAAACTACTGTCTGACAGAAGGACCAGGGCGCCCAGCGCCCCTGTCCCAGGGACCAGGGCGCCTAGCGCTCCTATCCTAGCAGGACCAGGGTGCCCCATGCCCCTGTCCTGGTCTTTTTCTCTGAAACTTGGTGTGAAGTTCTGTCTCGGTCTGCTTCTCCCGGATCTGTAACTTGCGGCGTCGTCTGAATTCTGAAACCTGCACTTATATCTGAAAAGGTGTGGTGGGCGGCTATATAGGGTTTTACCTTAGTCAAACCCCCACTTTGGTGATTTCCACCTCCATGAATAGCCAAGTTGTATAGTAAAAGTTGTGTGTGCAGACCTTGTGTGTGTGCAAGATCCTAAAATGAAAGTAAGCAAACTAGAGCAACCTAGAAAGTAAACCCTAATTGCTCATAAATGATAATGTAAATGCTCCAAATCAAGATGCAAAGTGATCTAAAGCATGAATACAAGTGATATAATGAGGCTTATGCAAAGACATGAAAACAACATGAAATCATACCCAACCCCAAGGGAGGGGTACAAGCCAATCTTCAGTCGGTAATCCCCTATTGCTCTTCAATGTCTTCAAAGCCCTAAATGAATAAATGAAATTGATGAATGCTTGATGGATGGATGTTGAATGTTGTTGAAGTCTTCAAAGATCTGCTCTTTCGTTGCATAGAAGGTCCTTGAAACCAAAAATCGGATCCTTTCAAGTGAAGAAAGAGAGTTCTTATATATGAAACCCTAGGTCTTAATTTCAACTTTTGGCCGACCTAGAGATTGAATCTCCCACCAATATCTTGGGGTTAAGCTTTATTTTATGATTGGATCGCGCTCCTAAAATTTCAGGAAAAATGTCCGGGACCATGTGCACTCCGGGCGCCATGGTCCTCTCCGGGCGCCATGGTCCCGACAACTTTTCACCAAATTTTTAGGGCCATCGGATATGATGATTTTAGAGAGAATCCCAAAGTTACAGCTGATTTCGAGATGTTTTGACCCCCAAAATCAAGCCCCCAAGTTCAAAATAGGACCTAATTAGGGTTTTTGATTAAATGATGTATTGGAAGAATAAAATGAAAGGGGCACACTTTCATGAAAGGGCCCAACTTTATAATGTGGAAGATGATGAAATAGGACCTTAGACCTAATTAATTTGATTAATTAAGTGCTAAAGAGGAAATGCAATGCAAAATGCAAAATGCGCCAAGGCGGGTGCTAAACTAGGTGTGAAATTGTACTGCTTTAGCAAGTGCGTACAATTTACGACGCTACACTTACATTACATTCACATTTGTCTAAACTTGAGTCAAAAGGTCACTTGCTTGTCCTCATCATACTTTGTCAACACACTACATACAACAACACTTTGCTAAGTGGTCCCTCATCAAGGTTTCTTACCTTTGGGTCTCATTTGGTTTTACTTAGAGTCAAGGTCAACTTACCTCATCAAGAGAAACTATCCTCTCTTTGGAAGTCACACCTACTCTACTACATACATACTTGGTCTTACACTTTGGACATTTCAAGTACACTTCAGACTCATTTACATTCCATTCAACTCTTGGTCTTCCATACTCTTTCCATTTTTCATCTAGTCTCTCACATCTTGGTCAATACCTAGTTCATGGTCGAAACCCGTCTTCAAAAATCTAGGAGAGAAACTAAAGAGGCTCAAGAGTCCACAAACATGAGTTCTTATGAGTATGACAATGATATCTTTTTCAATTCTGATCATACTACATTACCTGACATGGATGTCTATAGAAACATTCCAAATGTTGAGAACATGGACACTATAAACAACAATGCTACACACAATGACAATGTGGACAACTTTTCAGTACATTCAGCAGATGTGGAAGAATCCATTATGAATCCCCATTTCAATCAATTGGTTGAGGAAATAATGAGGAGGGATAGACAATACTTCTTACAAATGATGGCACAAAGTGGAGCCAAGATACCTCATGATTTTGACATGTCTCAAATAATGGAAAATCGACCTTTCAACAACCTCACCCCAATATGGATCAAAGGAGACCTAATAGTGGAGGAAATAGAGGACCACACATGGTACCTGAATCACCATTAGCTTTGCTTCAAAAACCAGAGGTCCCACATACACATGGTCAAACATATGATACTTACCTTCGTAGACCATTATGGAAGTCTTATGCAGACAAATATGCTCAATCACATACTAATGCTAAGGATCAACCACCAAAACAATTAGATGTTCAAAGGCATGCTCAAAATTTGGACACAAGGAAACCTCATATCAAATTTGGGGGCAACACAATGGAACATGACATGCCTGTAGAATATGGTATACATGTGCAAAATAGATATGGGGTTCCTCAACATGAATCTATACCAAGTGGTCCATATACACAACATCATTACAGACCTCCTCCACATGAACATGTGTATGATCAATATCATCCATATATGCAACATGCTCCTCCAATTGGTGCCTCAAGCATGGGGTATGGTCCAAGAAGTCGATCTCCACCTAAGAGCAATTTGGAGCAACAAATCAGGGACTTACAAAAGAAAATGGAGGACATAAATACACCGAAGCCAACATACACAATGAGAGACATATGTCCTTATCCATTTGACAAGAGCATTCCAATGCCTCCTTTTCCTACACACTTTGTGACACCTAAATTTGATAAGTATAGAGGAAAAGGGGATCCTAAGCCACACATAAGATAGTTTTTCACAGCTTGCATTGAGGTAGCAGCAGAAGAGACATATTTGATGAGATTATTCCCACAAAGCTTAGGTGATCAAGCTATGGAATGGTTCTCCCAACTCCCACCTGGTATTAAGTCATGGGGTGATCTAGCAGAGGCATTTATTCAACATTTCTCCTACAACATAGAGACAGACATATTAGTCACTAATTTGTGCAACACCAAGCAAAAAGAGGGAGAGTCTTTTGCATCATTTTTACAAAGATGGAGGAATCTAGCCAGCAGATGCTCTTGTGAAATTCCACAAAAACAAATGGTAGAAATGTTCACCCAAAATGTTAACAAAGAGATTGGTTATGACTTAAGGAAAGCTTGTTTGTCCACCTTCAAGGACGTCATTGAAAAAGGCTTAGCGACAGAAAAGGTCCTAATTGAACAAGGAGTCATTAAAATATTCAAGGAAAACAAAGATGACTTTAAAGGAAAAGACAAGCCAAGATTTTGGAATAAAAACAAGAACACAGTCAATGATGGTGTTGTTGATGCCAACACAGTGCGACCCAAATTCATTTTTTCTGGATCAAGTTCTACAAACAATCAAGTGAATACTCAAACAACTTCTAGATCACGAAGGAAGTATACCCCATTGGGAGAACCACTTGAGTCAGTTTTCAAGAAGTTAGTGGCAAACAAGGTAATCACTATTCCGGATTTTCCTCCATATGAACCAAAGTTTAAACCAAATTGGTGGAACAATGATGAGTATTGTGAATTTCATAAGAGAAAGGGTCATAAGACAGGAAATTGTCATCGACTGAAGAACATCATACAAGATCTCATTGATAGAGGTGACATTGAGATTGAGGGACATTCCTCCAATCAAGAACATGAGATGTTTAAGGAACCATTCCCAAAACATGACAAGGGAAAAGCTAAAGCCACAGATGATCAAACCAATTATACCAGAGCATCTTACAACTATGATTCAACCATCAATCACATCTCAATGGACAATTATGTCTCTACTATTATCATCAAGGACAAAAACCCTGAGAATCCTACTCAGAGACCCAAGATTGTCCTAAAAGGCGTTGGATCTTCTTCCGAACCTACTTCTGAATGTCATGTTACAACTCGCCGAAGTAAATTCACTTTGCAATGTGCTCCAGCCAAGAACACCGCCTCCTCATCAACCAAACCTGAGTATGACCTTGTAGAACAGTTAGGGAAGACACCCGCGCTAATCTCCATCCTTGAGCTCTTACGCATATCCCCCGCACATAAATCCATTCTTGACAAAATCTTGAGAGACACTATTGTCCCTACTAATCTGAACGTGTACTAGTTTCAAGCCATGGTGGGATACCTTTCCATTCCACACTACCTTACATTCACAAAAGCCAATGATGCCTCCGTAAGTCAGCCACATAATGCACCACTACACATCGAAGCCTTCATACACAAACATAGAATCAAATGAGTCCTGATAGATGGAGGAGCAGGTCTAAACATTTGCACATTAAGCACTATCACACAATTGGGATATTCGGATAAAGCTGTGAATTCTACAAATCAAATCACCATTAAGGCATATGATGACGAAGAGCGTTCATCCAAAGGCACAGTCACCTTACCTCTCAGAGTTGGGCCCATTACAAAGGATGTGGTTTTTCAGGTCCTTGATCTAGATCTCACATACAACATACTCTTGGGACGTCCTTGGATTCATGAGATGAGTGCAATACCATCTACATATCATCGATGTATCAAGTTTCCACATAATGGAGTTGAAGTGACCATCAAAGCGGATCCAAATCCATTCATATATTGCAACAATCTGCAACCTAGATCAAAAATTATAATCCCAGTCAATCGAGAGGCTATTCCATCTTTAGCATATGTGGATCCAGAATCATTGAAAGCTTCGACATCAAAACAAGCAGAGATCAAAGAAAAGTTCAAGATTAAAGACATAGGATGTGGTGAGTATATCTTTCATGTTGATCAACTCCCATTATCTCCTAAGGTATTTAGTCAACAAGAACATCCTACAAACAATTTGCAATGCCAAGGAATCGGGTGTGAACCACCTAGTGTTGTGGCTACTAAGTCTAAATGCAAATCTCCTCTAGCGGTGCAAGCATCTCTTGATATCAACAGTCCTAAGAGTGGTTCCAACAAAGAATCTATTGAGAATATCACTAGCCCTCTTGAGAAATCACATAGCTTTACCATTTCATCCACTCATTCCATTTCCACTCCACTTCCAGACTTGGATCAACAAGAATTACAAAAGCCCTTACTCATTGGGGATCAAAAATCAAGCTATGAAAAGAAAATTTTAAAAGTCAAAAATAAAGAAAAGTGCTTTAGTCCAAATCAAAATCAAAAGCTATTGGACTCTGCAAAAATCAAAGTCAAGGATAAAAATCCTATGAAGCAAAAAGAACAAGAGTTGATCTCCCCTAATACAAAAATAACTGGGGGCAAAAGTTCTAAAATTTCAAGTCAAAAAGCATACTTGTTGATCCTAAGTCTCCATCATGCTATCCTACTTTCACTTCTTTTCATAGTCATAAGCCTTCATAACTCATCCACTTGTTCCACACATCCATCCCCTTTTGGCGATACATCATGGACCTTTAATGGAGCTTCCTTGAAGGACTTTGTTATCAGGGATGCCCAAACTTCTTCAGGTGATACGCATATGGGCAAACATAGTCCACACACTAGTGATTCTATCGCAGTTTCTTCATCAAGGAAGACAGTCACTCAAGCTACACATCATTTAGTCAAGGAACATCACAACTACAATCATAAAGTCAAGCCTCACACATTTGAGGTGGGTGACTTAGTTCTCAGAGAAAAACCCAAAAATCAGCAAGACAGAGAGAAGAAGGGCAAGTTCGAACCAAACTGGCTTGGTCCTTACATCATCACAGCAGCATATGGATCTGGGGCATATCAACTCTCAACTACAGAAGGTGAACCTTTGGAGGATCCTATCAACAGCATGCACCTTCGCAGGTTTTACACATAGCTCTTCAGAGTATCCTAATTCAAAAATACAAAAAAAAATAAAAATTTCAAAAATACAAAAAAAAATTATAAAACAAAAAAAAATTGTTACTTGGTGAAAACCTGGCAAACGGGCGCCTTGTGACACAAAAAACATTGAGAAATCGAAAAAAGTAAAGAGAAATAATTTCGTCCAACTGTGAAAACCACTTCGGTGGCACCTTGGGCAAGTACCATGGTGAAAACTGGGTCACCAGCGCCATGCGTAGAGACATTGCTCCTACCTCCTTCAGGATTCACTTTCATCCTTTCACTTTGCACACACTCACAACCTATTCGTTCATAATAAACTTACCCATTCCCATCATGGTTTGTTATTGATCTACCCAAGATTGGTTAGCCATTCATAATAAACCTCCCTTTTCATCCCTTTCCATCCATAATAAATCAGATCCTATCTGTGGCTAAGGCAAAATCCTACGTCTAGTAATGGGTGTGGAACTGAGAACATCACATGTTTCGAGGAGTACAGTTTCTTCCAGCTTTCTTTAGTCTATCCAAGCACAATCCGCAATAAAGCAACATTTGCATCATAGATCTACAATAAAGTTTCATCTTCTCCGCAATAAAGTATCAGTTTCATGGATTCAGTCAGTTTCAGATGAGACAGCAAAAACAATGGGCTTCAACAAATCAAATCTTTCAACAGACTCAGACAACATTATGGTTCAGTGCTATCTATCCTTTCTGTGAAAGTAAACATTGTGACCACAATAAAATAAGACTTATACAAGTGACAAGAGACACTAAACTTGAGGACTACAGTGGATGTTGGTGTCGAGTCTTGGTTTTCTTTTGATTTCATCTCTTTTTTTTTTTTGGTGACATGTCTTTTAGTTTTTCCGGGATGTCTTTGACTAGAGATTCTATCTCCAGGATGTCTTTGACTAGAAAGGTGAGGATGGGGTATCGTCACCTATTTGTATTTTATGTCTGTGGATTGTCTCTTAGTAATGCTATGACTTGTCCAAGGATATGAGGACACTGTGAGTCTAGTATGAACTGGGGCATTCCTTGTTTGTGACTATCTTATCTCCATGCAAACAGGTACAATGACTTTCTGGGTTGAACATATGCTTCGATTGTCATAACCTACTTGCCATAATAAAGCTCAATGATGATAACGCACAAGAAGCTCTTTCACTTTCATATCTTCTGTCTTTCATCCCCCCTTTCTTGATTGACTTCCATCATCCTTCTCGAGTCCGCGTATCCTGCTATCACATGACTGAGTATAATGACACACCAAAAACATTTGCATTTCATGTAGCTGCACCTACATTACCACATATAAGCATTTCATACATACATATAGATATCACAACTGCATCACATCCTCCACACAACACCTGTTAGCACAATTTACATTTGCATTATCATATTCATCTGCATTACTTACATTCACATTTGCATCATGCATACACATATAAAACATAAACGAACAAAAAAAAAAATATTGCATTGCATCATATACATATTTGCATCCATATCATAAGCATCACATAAGAACATCTCATCACATAGGTACACATGCATATAGCTGCCGCAAAGATGAATCATCTCATATATATATATATATATAAAGTTTAATGATACAATGATGTCAAAATCATATGGCTACAATCACCCACAGGTGTCTACATCATTATACAAAATGGTACAAAACTGATACAGAGGAACTCACTGATCACTCCTGCCAACACTATTGGTAGTGCTAATCCTATCCATGTCATGGTATCCCATGCCACGTTTCCCACCCTCATCTCCAGTCTTGGATCCTAGAACACTTGTCTAAGGGCATCCCTGTCTCTATCTTGATCGTACAGAATCAGCTCCCCATCAATCGGTATCTGCATAATCCTATATACATCCTCCAGGGTGACTGTCATCTCACCCATCAGCAGATGAAACGTGCACGTCTCAGAGTGCCATCTCTCAGCCAGCACAGTCAGCAAACCTATGTTTGCCTAAAACTCAGGCACATACAGCACATGTCTCAAACCCATCTCCTCGATGGCAGCTCTGTCCTCGAGTGACAACTTAGGTCGCAACCTCTACGTCGACGGGAATCTCTCCCATGACTCTAGCATCGGCAAATACTCCTACAGTCAAACAACTCAATCATGTCAGTTATAGTGGCATTCACTGTTTATCACAAAATGCCACTCGCTATCTAAATGCATATGGCTATCTACCCTAGTGACACTCACTGTTCATCACAAAGTGTTGCTATTTTTCCTAGTGGTACTCACTATTCATCACAAAGTACTACGTGTGTGACACTCCATGTTCATCACAAAGTGTTACTCACATTTGCACTCCCTGTTCATCACAAAGTGCTGCTCATATTTCAGTACTCCCTGTTCATCACAAAGTACTCTATCTTGGTACTCACTATACATCACAAAGTGCCTTGATCTATCCTATTCTTCCTAGAGGACCTGCTTGAGTGTATCCCCTCAGTAGCTTATCCAATCGATAGCATATGTTCATCATAGAACTATTGATTTGACCTAGAAGATGCAAATTCATACTTTTCAAACGCAAACGTGCTTACATGACATAAACGCACTCAAAGACTGCATAGACATTCCTGAAAAACACAGACGCGCCTTCTTGACACAGACGTGCCTATGCTCTGCACAGACGTGCCTGGGAGACACAGACGTGCCTTCTTGGCACAAACGCGCCTGTCCATCACAGACGCGACTGCAATTGATGCAGACGCGGGTCCAGACTTAGACGCGCCTGGCACAAACACAGACGCGCCTCGTGAACACAGACGTGCCTGGCACCAACGCAGATGCACCTGGACGTTTTTTGACACTTTTTGGACCCTAGTCTAAGCGCATTTATTACCCTATTCAACATGCATTAATGACAAAATTAAATGCATCAAAGTATGAGGAGGTTTGGTGGTACTTACCAGCTCTTCTGCCTCTGCTGGCCTCTGAAATCGGCGAACACGGTCGAATCTATGAGTGAAAGCCATCGTTGTTGACTACTCCTGCTCTATTTTTGCTCTGCAATATGCTCTTGTGAATGTGTAGATGACAATGAGGATGTATTTTCCCCCGTGGTCTATCTTATAGCCTACCCTAGCCCTCGCCTTCATTTCCCGAGTCAGTCTTTGTTATCCCGTGACTTTGTCACTTTATCCGGTCAATCCATTCTAGCCTTTCTTTCTTATCGAGAGATTGTTTGCAATCTTTTCAGACATTTTCATCCAATCTCTTGAGGGGGCATATCATTCCCATTCTAGGGCAACTCGGTATCAGTTCATCTTATCTTCTTTGAAACAACGCGACAAGTCGCATTGTCTCAAAGAGGGCCAAAATGTAGACACCTAAAATTGTCCTGTCTAATTAAATAAATATTTTATTTATTTAATTATCTAAGCTTAATTCTTCTATTAATTAAATAAATCTTTATTTATTTAATTAATTCATTTATCCTCTTCTAGCCTTATTTCTCATTTAAATAAATACATTTATTTATTTAAATTATCCTTTTCCTAAATTAAATAAATATATCTTATTTATTTAATTGATCCCACTTCTTCTATTAATTAAATAAATCTTTATTTATTTAATTAATTCATTAGCCTTTTCTACCTATGACACATGTCATTCATCTCTTAATTCATACACTACCTACCCCTTTCATTATTTTATTATTTCTTTTACCTACCCTCTAATCATAGCCGACCTCCTTTTACACCTCTCAATCTTATCCCTCCATTTCATATAGTGTCTTCTATATAAGGAGATGCTTCCCTCATTATCAAACCCTAATCATTCATGCTAATTATCTTTTATGCAATTGACTACACTACGATCCTACTTGCAACCACATTCCATTCTTTGTTGAGCTCTTGTGCACATAAAATCTGAGAGCAAATATATCAAGCAAGATCAATGGAGATATGAAGAATGGAGATCAAAACCCTATTGGACATGTGATGGTATAATCTTTGTGATTTCATGTGATTTGCATTGTCTTAGGTAATCTTCATATGTTATGGTGGATCTTTGTTGATTGTTAGGCTAGGTTTTTGTGGTTGAATTCATTTAGCCTTTCAATATTGTTATTATTGTTATCCATTTTCACCATATACAATTTGTAATCAAACATGTCTTACCATTGTTGTTCAAATGAAATTGTTACCTTTTGTCTGATTACCGGTTGCAATCTCCAATCCAGATCTGTTTCTGATTTTGCATTTTCTACTCTTGAACTGTAACTAAAATCCTTTTTCAACTAATTGATCAACACTCAGCAAATTATGCTTCAAACCTTCAATATAATAAACATTGTCAGTATTGTGCTTACCATCCAAGGATATAGTGCCTTTTCCTTTGATTAAACAAGCTTTATCATTGCCAAACCTTAATAGACCTCCATTGTATTCCTAAAAAGATAATAATTTACTGTTATCACTAGTCATATGATGTGAACATACACTATCAATGATCCATTCATCTTTTTCCTCAATTTTAGCTACCAGGGCCTGCTCTACCAGTGGAACAGTAGGTGTCGGTTGATCTTCTTTTATTCCAACAAGATCCCATACATTGTATGTTGGTTCTTCCTCAGAATCATTTGTAACTCCTTCATCACCATAGTAACAAGATTTGTCTCTATTCTTCTTAAATCTGTATCTCTGATATTTAGGGTTAGGCTTATATGTTCTTTTAGCTTTCTCTCTCAATCTTGCATGTCTATCAGGACATCTAGATGCCATATGACCAACTTTATTGCAATTAAAACATTTAAATGGTGCTTTACCTTCATACTTACTTCCAACTGGACCTTAAGGCATTTTCCTTGCAAATAGTGCTTCAAGTTCTTCCAGTTCTTCATTTTCCCTTTTGATATCTTCAAGTTCTTTTGCATACAGTGCTTTCCAATCAGATTTGTTAGATGATGATGATGTTGCAGATGATGATGCTCTGAAGGCTAAATCTGTCTTAATTATAGCAATAGGACCAAATTCCTCAAGCTCAAGTGCTGAAATTTTTCCAACCAAGGTATCTCTAGATACTGATGTATTAGTCATTGTTCTCAACTAATTAATATCAGTTACTTTCATTTTGTATGCCAGTGGAAAAGCTCTTAAAACTTTAGAAATAATTTCATCTTCACTTAAGGATCCTCCATAACATTGTATTCCTAAAACAATTTCATTAACGCTTTCCATAAAAGAAGAAATTCTTTCATCTTCTTCCATTTTCAAATTTTCATACCTGACCCAGAAACATTCCAGTTTTGCAATTTTGACAGTGGTATCTCCTTCTTTCAATGTCACCAATTTATCCCAAATAGCTTTAGCAGTAGATCGATCTAATAATCCCATGATTTGTTGATTTGATAATGCACTCAAAAGTGTTTCTCTTGCTTTTCAATCATTCTCTTTGATCCTTGCCCAATGTCAGTGGATTAGGTTGATTCTAAGTAGGAAAAACATAGCCATTCTTTGTAACTTCCCATATGTCTCTTCCAATGCAAATCAGATGTGTCTCCATTCTAATCTTCCATATATCATAGTTAGTTCCATCAAGTTTCAAACTGTCCTTCCTAAAAGTGTTAGTTGTCATAAGATCTCCTCAAGTTGTTAGACTTTCTGCAAAAAGAGGACTTAGCTCTAATACCAATTGTTAGGAATCGGAAGGGCAATTGAGAAGGGGCTGGGGGGGTGAATGAGTTGTCAATGAATTTCAACCCAATTATAAATTACTTCAACTTAATACTTGATACCGGTAAACCAAACTTAATGTCGGTTAACATATTAACAATTAATATCAATACCAGTGAAACTTAATGCATGAAACAGAAAGAGAAACAACATCCACAACATATAACACAGAGATTTTGACGTGGAAACCCTGTAAGGGGAAAAACCACAGTGGGAAACCTTACCCACAATCAGATGATACTACTACAGATAGTATGTGTATACAAATGGGGTTTACACATGCAAAAAGGCCAACCGCCTAGAGCACACTGCTCAAATGGGAGTCGCAATGACTACAGTAGGATGGTTAAATCCTAGAATAATATACTGCTCAAAATAGCATCTCCAACGCTGGATTCAGTATTGGTTAATCTCTAACAAACACCTTCAAACCTTCCTTGAACCTTCTCTTATGGTCAGCTTATATGATCTTCAATATTCACACATACCATGTTACAATACCATACCATAACCTTACATACCATACCATATCGCATCTCAAATGAGATCTTACAAATATACAAAACCTAAGACCAAATGTGTAGGTTAGCTCACTAAGAATATTACAATTAAATCAATTACAAACAAGTCTAGATGTGATGCATCATGTAGTCTCAATACATTTACAACAATATCCAATCAATAAATCATCTCCATAAAGTATCGTGCTGATCTGGAATAGATAACGCATATCGGCCCATAACCTAGACCAATCTGTTGGTAATAGAAAATATGTCAACCCGATTAGACCATTAACGAAAATACCAAAACCAAGTATCCAAACGATGTCTTTGACATAATCAAGTGATCTCTAGATGATAACAAGTCATCCTCAGTGTCAGTGAATCATATAACCTGCTGGTGAACAATATACCAATGATTGTGCATAAGTCATTGACCTTGCCGATGAACACAATGTGTCGGTTCAACATAACCATAGATCTATAGAAGGATAAGTGTTGACATCAATGACAAAACTAATGCAACACATCCATAATACCAACAACTAGCTCCGACTTGTGTAGTCTGATCTTCAACAATATTCAATTTTGCCTTCATTTTGTCCTTTGGAGATGCTAACAAGTTATTAGCATAACCAATATGTAAGTCATAGTTAACTTCATAACTCATATCTTCCATTTCTTCTTCTCTAGGCTCAATTGCCTCCATCAAATAGAAATTAGTGGTAACTATAAAAACAATGTCCTTAGCAAAGTGTTTTACCACATCCTCAAGCAATCTTAATCTTATGCTCATTTTCTTCTAAAATTCATTGAAGTATTTGTTCATTGCAGCAGAAAAGGTGTTCTTCACAGCCTTGATACTGTTCTTAATCTGGGCATATACTAGTAGATCCTTAGACCACTCAAGATCACCTATTCCCAGTAGGAAATTCTGGAAATAAAAGAATAGACCAATCAATAACTGTCCAAACTTAAACTTTAGACTATTGTCCTTCTTGATAGACTAAAGATTTAACATTAATTGGCTTCTTATGGCCTCACATAGGTCATAATTAGCATTTTCAGCTACCATCTTGTAAGTAGTATGCACCACTGCTGATGGAACACTATTTAATCTGCTAGAGGAGAATACCCGATAGCCTATAACCATAGCTACCAACTTTGTCGTTGGGTCCCTAATGTTATTGACAGAAAAATCACGCTTATCAGATGTTGATCTGGTTAGAGTGTATATTGTCTCTTTTGAAATATGCCTCAGCACAAGTACTTCACCAGTTGAGTAAAAACTAGTTATAGCTTGAATGGCTTCCTTAGTTATAGCATGAGTCCTTTCCAAATACATGTTTTCCCCATGAACTTGACTCAAAATAATTCGGATATGTTCTTCTTCAAAATCTTCAAGAAAGTAAGTTGCATTATGAAAACCTTTTTCATAAACCCTAATATATTCTGATTGAATCTTCCCATTTTCATCGCAAAGGGATTTTAACTGAATATATATCGACAATGATCCTAAATCCTCAATCTTGCAATCAATGTAGCTGGACAAATCTCCTTTCACTACAACACCACTAGGAACTTGTGATAATGCATTATACGACACAATTTGTTCCACTTCAACAACTTCCATAGGTTCAGATGTAATCATTAATCTCTCTACTGGTTTAGAAGATGATGCCATTCTAGATAAACTAGATTTGAAGCAGGATTTTTGAAAGAAATACCTTATTTCACGCACACTGCCTCGTTTACCAGTTGAATGCTCAAGTGCACACTAGTTCAGTCTTCTCCAACCTTCAAATCAACTTTATTACACAAATCACAATGCAACTTTGATAAACATCAACCAACAATCCTTTCTTAGCTCTGCAAGCACTCAAAAATTCTTTCTCATATGCGTTAGGGTAAAAACAACAAAGTGAAAACTCTCTTTTATCTTTTTTACCTACTGAATTAAATGCTCACCCGTTAGGGTTACAAACCCTAATTACATCGTTTGATGATACAAAGATGTAAAACCGGTTGATAACCGAATGACAAAAAGTTATCAAAATTTCATGCATTCAAATTCTCTTACCACTCATTCATTTCAAGGGGTCTGGAGGTGGATTTACTATTATGCTCCCCTTAGCCATATTGAAAAGGCTTAATTTACTGGTGCAGGATTCTCCACACTTGGTGAAGGAATGGTTTCTTCTCTAGGTGAGTCATCACTCTTCTTCTTCCATATTTGATTCATTTCTTCTCTGGTTTCTTCAACATTAACTTTCTGCTTTCCTTTTTGATCTTTAGAAGGGTTGATCAATTTGCTCTTTCTGGATCTACAAAATTTTGCCAAGTGTCCTGGTTTGTGATAGTAATAGCACGCCATACTAGATGATTTCCAACGTTCTACATTACCTCTTCCAATTCTTATTCTGCAATTTATAGCCACATTACCAAAGTTGTTATAGATGGTGCAAATGACATTTGTTACCTTTTCCATCTCAAATGGACTAAACCGGTTGTCGTAGGGTCTTTGCCAATTCATGTTGACCCAGTTTTGGTCTTGGATGCATATGCGGTACAGGATTATTTGCTCCATGTCTACACTCAACTGATCTATGTCCATGCATTATACATGTGAAGCAATGACCTTCAAATTTCTTGGACACATAGCTAGCATTAGTATTATAGCTTGCATTTCCATTAGGTTTGTTTCTACAAACATTTGTAGTGTGACCAAGTTTATGGCAAACAAAACAAATAGGTTTAAAGACCTTCTTAGCGGTAGGCTTTTTGACCTTATGAGTAGATTTGTTCTTAAGAGTGTTGCTCTTGGCACCGAAGGATTTACCTTTTTTAGATGTGTGAAAATGAAGTCCAGAGGTATCACCATTCATCCTTTGTGATTGAATTTGTTCTTCCAGCAAGGTAGAACTTTTGTTGAACTTCTCCAATTTCCCATTTTCTTCAGTGAGTTGTTTGATGAGATCTTCATTATGTTTTGACAGGTTCTCTCTCAGAGATGATGCTAATTCAAGATCTAGCTGTAGGTTTTCTTTTTCTTCTCTCTCTGCATTCAAATACTCATGCAAGGTAGCATTCTCTCGCTTAATCTTGGCAATCTCATGATCTCTTAGTGAGATCTTCAGCAGTTCTTCTGGCTTCTAGTTCCTGACTCATGTGGATAGTAAGACATTCTATCTCTCTCCTCAGATTTAGCATTTCACTGTTTAGTTTTTCAACTTCCTCAGCTAAAGCATCAATATTGGCCTCATTTGAATAACTATTATCAGATATTTCTAATAGTTGTTTAGTTAGCTCCTTTTGACTTGAGAAGCTATCAGTTTGACCCTTAGGGTTTCAAGCTCATTCCTACTAGCCTCAAGCTCTCTAGCCATCTCAAAGTAGCTCATATCCCCCATGGTAGCTTAGGGTTTTCTTCCAAGAGATTAGGCTTTAAGGAAGTTAGGCTCGAATACCAATTGATGGACTTGTAAAGCACTGAGAGGGGGGTGAATCAGTGACACCAAAAATAATACTACTTTAAACACTGACTGATAGATAAATTTAACAAGTTTGTTAAACAATCTACATGCAATCAAAAATGATATAACAACATCCATAATAAGTAAAACATCCACCATAACACAAGTGTTTATACTTGGAAAACCCAAATAGGTAAAAACCATAGTGAGATGGGACTCACAAGTTAACTATCTGTAGTAATAGATAACTGACTAGTTAGGATCTACAAAATGCTCTGCTAGGAGCGAATCTTGTTAAAGATCCCAAAGCTTAGTTAAAAGTTATACCCTATAAAAGGTAGTACCTTGTAAGGAGTAACCTCGGTGGAGGATTTTTAAATCCAAACAAATGGATCACCTGGTTAGAGGATTTGAACAATGAAGCTTGTTAGATCTTACCCGGTTAGGGGATTTGACTATTGTAGTGGTTAGAAAACAATAGGTGATATGATCTAGTAGTATCACAACTTGCTTGTATAGATCATCTTCTGTGCACTTAACACTTCTTTACCAACATACTTTCCAACTTAACACTTTTGCCTTCACACATAACATATCACTTTCGCTCATACAAAACAATTCATTGTGATGTCAATAAATAGACATTTAGATTTCATATCGCCCTCTAGAAATCATAACACAATTCCCTAGGTGTAGTGTATATGGTCAGGTGATCATAACTCGTCACAAAAATACCTCCAAAACTTTTTGGTAAGGATAACTCATCACGACTTGTGATAACTCATCACACAATCAATGAATACCAGTTGGATCAATCAATACCGGTTGAAGTTAAACATATAAGTCGTTATCCTTGATGCTCCTGTGATAATCTTCGTTGGATCTCCCTGTTGATGTTGAGTTATGTATAACCACTGGTTCCATGCATATACCGGTTCTTACCAAGTACGGGTTAGATATAAACCTCTAGTATACCAGTTGTAGTATAAACAACTTTGAATTTATATCGGTAGACAATATGAACATATGTGTGTGTGTGTGTGTGTGTTTCATCAATAACATATGATGAATTTATTACAATCATCATCAATCCAACAGAGATTGGAAAAATGAGAGAGAGAGAGAGAGAGAGAGAGAGAGAGAGAGGAAGAGAGGGAGAGAATAGGATAAGGAGAGGGGGAGGGAGAGAGAGGGGGAGAGATAGAGGATAAACTGGGAGAGAGGGAGAGAGAGAGAGAGAGAGAGAGAGAGAGAGAGAGAGAGAGAG
Source organism: Cryptomeria japonica (assembly GCF_030272615.1). Lineage (NCBI taxonomy): Eukaryota > Viridiplantae > Streptophyta > Pinopsida > Cupressales > Cupressaceae > Cryptomeria > Cryptomeria japonica. Next base: position 599,160,657 of record NC_081409.1, read on the forward strand.
AGATAAGACAACGAGAGGGGAGGGAGAGGGAGAAGGAAGAGAGGGTGAGAATAGGATAGGATAATGTGAGAGAGTGTGTGGGATAGGGAGAGAGTAGGAAGAGGAGAGGGTGAGAGACATGAGGTAGAGAGAGAACGAGAAGGAGAAAAGGGAGAGAGAATAAAAAAAGAGAGAAGTGTGAGGAGGAGAGAGATGAGATAGAACTTAAGGAGGATAATTAGGGCTCAAAATAGACAAAGACGGTGATGGGGGAAGGAAGACGAGAGAGAGGAAAAGAAGAGATACATGCATGTATACAAACATATATACATATATCTATATAAATATGTGTGTATATAACTATAGATATGCATATATACATACATAAACACATATTATATAGGTATGTATAATATATGTGTAGTAAATGCTAAGTTTACAAGCATACATTATTATGTCTTCATAACCCGTACGAATTTTGTGAAACACAAAAATATATTTTTAGTTTTACATAACCCGTATGGGTTTTGTGAAACACTAAAAATATTTTTAGTTTTACATAACCCATACGGGTTATTTAGAACTGTGAATCGTACTTTTTTTTTTCAAAACCCATGCGGGTTTTGGCTTGGTAAGAGGGTTGGAAAATGACCCTAAGGCTTGCAAGCCCATTTTCCCCCCATTTTTGTCCCTTTACACATTTTTTCATCCTCCAACATGATTTATCGACTTCAATGTCATCAGGTTTACAAATGATCAAGTGGGTATCTCTAAAATTACCACCATAATCTCACACATCTTTTTAGTTTTCTGACCATATAGATTTTTCTATTTTTAGACAACATTAGCATAGTAAACTTTAATTTTCTTTGTGAGTGCCTTGACAGTCCTCACAGACATATGTCTACCATTTTTTTAATAACTTTGGATAGACTTGACCAAATTCAAAATAAACTATATATTATTGTTCTACACTAGATTCTATACAGTTTTTAAAAAAAAGTGTGTATTTTTTATTATTTTGATGCAAGTTATGCCCAGCGCATGAATAGGTACCAAATTTTTCAAGATACAGTCACTTCAAAAAATCATTAAAAAAAAATACTCAATGTAAAATTATAAAACAATAAACAACTTCTAGATCTCACTCTTACCTATCATCCTACAAAAGGGTTTTGCAAAATACTAAATCTAACTATATATTTTGTCCAGTGCACGAAAACAGCTATGTTATGTTTTTCTGAATAAATCAGGAACAGTTTTTCTTGCGTGAAAGTTTTGACCCTCTTAATCTTATCAAATTTTTTTTAAAATTAGTAGTTTAGAAACTAGATTCAGAGTACTACAATTCTTATTCTTTTCTCAACTCCTAGTTATGACCTTCAAATATCTCTTTGAAGTTCAGGTTTACCTGTTTTTAGAAGACGAAGAAAAAACATGGCCACTTATACCCCCCTTTTTGTTCACCATCTCGGTGCACTTACCCAGATGCCCGGAAAGAATGGCTACGTATGATAGGCATGATAAATTTGATAAGCATGATACGAATGATAGATATGAAAAGCATGAGAAGTATGATAAGCCTTACAAGCCTAACCGAAATTATAGGAATTAGAAGAACTGTTATTATGTTGTTGATGAAGGTATTACAAATGAAGAATCAGAAGGAGATGAAGTTGTATTCCTTTCCATTAAGGAAGATGGACCTATACTTGTTGATTCTACTAGTTGTACTATTGAGGAGAAAGGCTCAGCTACTAAGGTTGAAGAGAAAGATGAATGGGTAATTGACAGTGGTTATTCACATCATATGACTGGTGATAAAACCAAATTTGTGAGTATGGAAAGATATGATGGTGGAATAGTTAGATTTGGAGATGACAAAGTCTATTTGATCCATGGGAGAGATTCTATTTCTTTTTATGGTAAGCATAACATTGATGATGTCTTGTATGTTGAAGGTTTCAAACATAATCTTTTGAGTGTTGGATAGATGGTTGATAAAGGTTATGATCTACAATTCAAGGAAGGAAAATTCAAGATCTTAAATGCCTCTAGTATAGAGATTGCATCTGGAACTAAGACTGAAGGTAAAATTTTTCATTTCAATGCTGGTGAGAAAAGTTGTTTTATTACTCAAATTGATGAGAGTTTGTTGTGGCATAGGAGAATATGTCATGTAAATTTTGATTCAATGATTAAGATCAGTTCTACACAAGTTGTTAGAGATCTGCCTAAAATTGTTAAGCCTGCTAATCTGGTATGTAAGGAATTTCAGTTGGGTAAGAAAACAATTATTTCTTTCAAGAGCAAATAGTTTACATCTGATGGATTGCTAGATCTTGTGCATATGGATCTATGTGGACCTACAAATGTTAGAAGTGTGAAGCGTGATAGATATTTTATGCTACTAATTGATGATTATTCTAGGATGATGTGGGTTGTCTTTTTGAAGGAGAAATCATAAGCGTTAGACAACTTCAAGATATTCAAAGCGAAGGTTGAGACTGAGTCTGGATTGAAGGTGAAGTGTCTAAGATTTGATAGAGGTGGCGAATTTTATTCTGTTGAGTTTAATTCATTTTGTGAGAAGCATGGGATTAGAAGACAATTATCTGCTCCAAGAACCCCTGAGCAGAATGGAGTTGTTGAAAATAACATAATTGTCTTGGATGCTACAAGGGAAATGTTGATTAAAGGGAATGTTTCGAAGATCTACTGGAGAGAAGCCATTAGCACTATTGTTTACACATTCAGCAAAGTTCACATCAAAGGTGATACCAATATGACTCCTTATGAGCTATGGTTTGGTGATGTTCCTACTGTGAGATATTTCAGAGTATTTGGTAGAAAATATTATATCAAGAGAGATGAGGATATAGTAAAGTTTGATGCCAGAAATGATTAAGGATTTTTCTTGGGATATTCTACAAAGAGAAAATCCTACCGGTGCTACAACAAGAGACTGAGAAAGATAGTGGAGAGTGGAAATGTGAAGGTGGATGAGAACCTTGGAAAAGAGATCAGAGCATGTGGTTATGATGATGGACAACATATTGTTTTAGCTCCTATTTAGACTAAAGAGCCTAAGCAGAATGATCTGGTAGAGATAGTTAATCTGGATGTTGTTGTTGTCGGTGAAGAGGTGCAAGAATCTGATAATCAGAACAATCAAAAGACTCTAAGGTATGTAAGACTGAATCATACTCAAAATCACATTATTGGTGATAAGAATATAAGTGTAATGACTAGAAGAAGGTTAGCTATTGAAGAAGTATGCTTGATTTCTAAATTTGAATCTAAAGATGTTGCTGAAGCTCACAAAGAAGAAAATTGGATGAGAGCTATGGAAGAAGAACTAGATCAGATTGAAAAGAACAATACTTGGGAACTTGTGTCTATACCTAAGGATAAGAATGTTATTGGTACTTGTGCTATGCTCAAATTCATGATTGCTAAATAGGAAATAAGGACAATCATGAATTCCTTAACTATCTAAGCAATTCAAACATAAAACCAATGAAATAATACAATTAAGAAATAGGAATGTAAAATATATTAATCAAAACTCCCTATTCCATGATCGCATATGGATTCCATTGCTCTTCTCCTCTCTGTGGTATGATGGCTCTCAGATATTGTATTGGCAACCTGCAATTGACACAAAGATTCAAAGTTCGTGATTCCAAGTAACTATCCAAGATTGAGGAGGATTGAAAATGGAGATTGGATGCTCAATTTATAGATTTTTGGATGAGATTGATTGAAAGGTGGAACAAACTAATCAAGAGGTGGAACTCAAGTGAGCTCACATGAAAATTGATAGTTGAACTGTTGATTTGGAGGTGAAACAGAATAGATTGAATAGATTAATTGAGTCAACTGATTGAGAAAAAGCTAGCTGAGGGAAGAAAAAGAATGATTGGAGGAAATAAAGAAGATGGCAAAGCTAACTAGAAGATGGAAATAGAGATTGGAGAGATAAATGATTTAATTAATTAATTGATTGAATTAATTAATTTAGCATGTTCTTGCACTTTAACTTAGATTTTCAATTTAATCTTTGCATGAAATTTAATTGAATTTATTTTAAATTCAATTTGGCATTTGAATATATTTAGAACTTGACTTTGATGTCCAATTTGGTTTTAGAAATCATGCACATGTATTTGAAATTAGAAGAATTTGAAATTAAATGAAATTAGAATTTAAAGAACTAGAAGAATTAATTAGCTAATTAAATAATTTAAAGCAACTATTTAATTATTTAGAAATGGACTTTAATTAAATAATAAAGATTATTTAAATTAAAGGATTAAATCACAATTAATTAAATAACAAATATTTAATTAATATTCAGAAAAGGGTTGAATGATTAATTGATTAGAGATAGAAATTAGAATTTATTAATCTATTTAAATAATAAAGATTATTTAAATTGGGAAATTAATCAGAATTAATTAAATAATAAATAATTAATTAACATTTAGAAAATGGTTAAAACAATTAAATGATGATAGAAATAGGAAATAGAATAATTAGTAAGATGATGAGGAAATATGAAATTAGAAGAATATAATTAATTAACTTAATTAAATAATTAAATAATTATTTAATCAATTAGAGGAATAATTAGTACATGATCAATGAGACATTTTTAGGTGTCTACATTTGCCCCTCTTTGAGACAATGTCAGAACGATATTGTTTCAAAGAAAATAAAAAATTATGCCCCAGTATGCCCTGGTGATGCTTAGGGTGTAATGCCCCCTCGAGAGATTGTTTATGCATTAAAGATATGAATGATCTCTCGAAAAAAAAAGAATGTGAGATGAAAGATAGAAGAATGGTTAGTTGATTAGAGATAGAGATAGGTGATGTGAAGATGATATTGAGGTAGAATATGAGCGAATGAACCTTAAAATGAAATAGAATAATGTTAGATGATAGAAAATGATTTAGAAAGAGATGATGAGAAAAGAATCGGCGAACTAGCAAGAAGCAAATGAGATGAAAATGATATTGAATGAATCATGAACCTATGTCATTTATTTTATTGTGCAATATGTATTCATCATTGAGCCTTATTATTGAACAATGAAGCTTAGCACATCAGGGTATAAGGAACCAAGATGTAAAGATATCTCATTGAAGAAACAAACACATAGCAGACAAGGAGCAAACAAAGAAAAAGATAATGCCCATAATGGCTCCTCTAGTCACTTGTGGACATCCCTAAGTAGCATAGGAACATAATTTATTGCCAAATGATAAAAGATAAAGACTGATCTGGACAAAATTCAGCAACTATACTGACCTTTTGCCTTTGTTCTCAGTTGCTTGATGTGATGGTTGATAATGTCTAATCTCATAAAGTTGTGAACCCCATTTAAGATTGACCTGTCTGATTTTGAGTGTATCCTCTTCTATTTAAGACAAGATAATGATCACTTTGATATGGATATGATATGATTGATAAGACAGTTTGATCAGTTGATTGCAGATGCTTGACTAGATAGTCATGTCCTTTATTAACTTTGTGTGAAGTGTTTGTTGGATATCTGCTAGGGTATTTGTTTCTCACAAGACATTTTATTGCAAGTTTTTTGATTGATTTTCAACTTTTAGTTCTTTTCCAAGAGCTTCTTCGATGTTTTTGGATTATGTGGATTGATATTTGAATGTTTCTCGATGATTTTTTCAAGATCGTATTTCAATGTTTTAGGATTATTTTCAGGATTGTATTTGAATGTTTTTTATATTTTTTCAGGATCGTATTTGAATGTTTTTGGAATTTTTCAAGATCGTATTTGAATGATTTTGCATTTTTTCAGGACTTTTTACGATTTTTAGGATTTTTTCAAGACTTTTTCTGATTTTTAGGATTTTTTCAATTACACCCATAGTGTGCAGACCTGTATGACATGATGATCTACAGAATGCATGTGGAAATAATTAATTTTTGACATGACCTATGTTAATGCAATATGCATGATGAAGATGCATTTCCTATTCGAACAAGGTTGACTATGTTTGTTTATCCTTTTGTAATACACCAATTGAAATGGAGGTGCAAAACATTGCATAGATAAGTGATCAATCGATCCCTAAGGTCCCTTGGAACATCCAAATTAACACACTTAGTGACTAGGATTTACAAATGGAGACACGAAAAAACTTCCCCATTGATTCTTGAACCTTTGATCTTCTTTTGTCCATGTGTGTGCAAATGAGCTAATTCCTGCTCTTGTGTTCACTAAAGATCCTTAAAATCCTAGATGACTAGCTACATGGATTATCCTAACTTCAAAAGCATCCTGAATAGAGCCTCGTTTCTAGCAAGCTTTTAGAGCTTCAACGAGGTTATGTATTGTAATTTCTCAAATATTGCTCCATTTTCAGTAGGCGTTCATAGCCCTGATGGAGTTGCTTGCATGCTCCCATAGTCAATTTTTTTTGTCGCACTTGCATGCATGATATTTCAATTATATATCATTTCTCTTTCACCTTGAGATGAATATCTGGCATAGCTCTTTTTCTTTTTATTTTCTTGCCTTGACTTGAAAGTAATGAAACCTACTTGGGTGTGACAATTACAGCGGCGTTGAAGTAGAATTCTAGATTTTTCACTAGTCATATGATCAACTAGGTGTGTAGAATGAATTAGAGATCTTCTTAATATGTTTGAGATATAGCAATTGATAGATTTTGGGTTAACAAGTCTCAAATAGTGAAATCACTACCTAACCATAAGTAAAGCGTCATCACAGGGTAATGTTGAAAATGAATGACCTTAGAACCTCAAAGACTTCATGTCTGAATATCTAAGAAAGGAGATGACCCTTGCTTTTCTTGAATGCAAACAGATGACAAACTTGGACAGTTGCCTTGTTTTATTGATGTTGCTATATAAAAATGCAGAAACTTTACGAATGTAACTTCTAAATATGTTGTGCCTGGAAAGAAACTATATGCAATGCAATGCTTTGAATAATATGATATCCAATGCGGAAAGAAAATCCTAAACTAACTCATCCCTTAGGTATAATATCATTTAAGGTGCATGTTGTTCATAGGGTCAGAGAGTTTTATGTAGCTAGTTCATTGGTCTTTGTTTGAAGAGTCAGATAAAGATGTCTTTTCTAATAGAATATAAGGACTCAGCTAAGTGTATATGTTCAATATCTCCAATGTTGATTTTGAGAGTTTTTTATTTTGTGGATCATCAAAGTGAAATCCATCTATAGAACCCATGAATTCATCTATAGCCTTATCATTTTCAAAGCAATCCAACTGTGGTAGGTTCTCTTGCCCCCGGTCTATCAAGTGTGGGTGTATGAGACAAATTGATTTTGTTTTCGAAGTTATGACATGAGTGGGTGTTGATATCATTAGTTGGTGTTATGAGGTCAACCAGGTGTTGATATCATTAGTTGGTGTTATGAAGTCAACCAGGTGTTGATATCATTAGTTGGTGTTATGCTTGTGTATGAAGAAGATGATGAAACAATTTGGGTGTTGATTTAATTAGCTGGTGCCATGCTTGTTTCTGTCACCACTTTGGTGTGTGATGATAGCTCACATACAATTCTTGACAAGTTGCTCTATGTAGTATGATCTGGATTAGTGATTTCATTGATAAGGGGTTCATGAACAACTTGTGTAGAGGGATTGGAATCACTAGGAGAAATGGTAAGTTTGTTTGAGAGGGAATATTGTGAAGAACATGGAGGATTATGACATGGAGATGAAGGGATGGAGGGATCTTTATTAGGATTTGGAGAAATAACAGGATCTTTTTTAGGACATGAAGGTAAAGGTATGCTTTGATCTTGTCTTGGAAAGGGATTATTAGGGAGGATGGAAGGGATTTCTTGATCTTGCTTAGGAGGTGGATGTTGGATGGGAATTGAAAGGAAAATTTACTCTTGAGATGGAATGGTTTGATTACGAATGGAATAGAAAAGAGCAAGGGGATCATCATAAGGTTCTTGGTCGGTGGGATATTGATCAAAATTTGGGTAGGATGGAAGTGGTTTTTCTTGATCTTTATTTGTTTCAGGACTCATTTCTTTTGATTTTGGATCATCCTGTTGACTTGGGGAAGAAGTTTGGATATGCATGGGAGATTCTTGGAAGGTTTCAATATTTTGGCCTGATGAAGAAGGATTTTGAATGAGATGCTCTAAATCATGACTTGAATTAGATTGGATTTGTACGATGGATAGCGATTGGGAGGTTGTGTTATTGGATAGAGATGACATGGATATTTTTTGTGTGATTTCAGAGGATAAGGAAAATGTGGATAGATATGGTTGATTTGGGATTTGGTTGAAAGGGATTTGATTTTGGTTGAAAGGAGTATGATTTTGGGTGAAAGATGTTTGATTCTGGTTGAATGAATTTTGATTTTGGTTGAAAGAGATTTGATTTTGGTTGAAAGAGGTTTGAATGTTGGGTTGGTGTGAATTTTGATTTGGGATTTGGTTGAAAGGGGTTTTATTTTGGTGGAAAGAGGTTTGAATGTTGGGTTGGTGTGAATTTTGATTCGGACTTTGGTTGGATGGGGTTTGATTTTGATTGAACGAGGTTTGAATGTTAGGTTGATGTGAATTTTGATTTGGACTTTGGTTGGATGGGGTTTGATTTTGGTTAAACGAGGTTTGAATGTTGGGTTGATGTGAATTTTGATTTGGACTTTGGTTCGATGGGGTTTGATTTTGGTTGAACTAGGTTTGAATGTTGGGTTGATGTGATTGGTATGATTGATATAGTGGGTTGAAAGAAAAAGAAGGCTTACACGACTCTAATATTGGTTGAACTGAGGGAGGGACGATTTTGTTGAAGAATGAAGGTTGGCATGTTTGAATGGTCTCACCAGAAGAAGAAGGTTGGCCTGATACTGATTCCCTCATGGTCATCACTTCTCTCATCATGTTTTCTAACCAGCCCCTATGGTTGTCAGGACTAGTCATGTCTATCACTTGTTGCAAAGTATTGATCTATTGAGCTAAGATTTATATGGATGGTGATGTAATAGGAATGGAAGGGATGAATCCTCCACCTTCCCTATGAAATGTATAATGCCAATCCATGATGTTTGCTTGTTTGGTTTGGACCTAGGATCACAACATGTAAGATATTTTCTCCATTTCTCTGAATGTGACAATGTTTGATTTAACTTGACCAACTTGTTGGAGTTGAGGTTGAGTTTGACCAATCCTCTGATTGTGTTTTGGACATTTGGGGTATATGACTTTCTAGGATGATTATGAAAATGATGATGGACTAAGATAGACGTATATGAGGTCTAGACAAGGACGTATATGAGGATGATAATGAGGATGTAAATGAGGACTATGCAAGGGTTTATGCGAGGACTATGGATGATAATAAGGATGTAAATGAAGACTATGCAAGGAGTATGTGAGGACTAAGGATGTATATGAGGATGATGATAAGGACCTAAATGAGGAATATGTAAGGGTTTATGTGAGGACTATGGATGATAATAAGGACATAAATTAAGACTGTGCAAGGACTATGTGAGGACTAAGGATGTATATGAGGATGATGATAAGGACGTAAATGAGGACTATGCAAGGACTTCCTAGGGTCACAGGTGTGTATAGCCTTGAGTTTTAATGTTTCAAAAATGGACTTTGTTTTTAGTAATTATGTGTATAGGACAAGTTTCATGGTTTCTTCAAGTCTAAGAACAATTTGTTTGGAGGATAATTTAGCTGATTGAACTATTTTTTCAAACAATCTTAGAGAATTCAGAGATACTCAGGATAGGGCCTGAAATAGCCCAAAGAACTGACTCAATACTGGTCTGATACAACGATACATAAAAAAGCACATAATACAATCTTAGGCTGGAAAGTAGACACCATTCAATGAGGCCCTTATGAAATACCAAAAAAAAATGAATAGATAGAGAGTCTGGTAGCACTGGCTCCACTCCACGACACACACCTCGAGCATGTCAGTCTCTCTTACCTCGAAGATCCGAAGATCTTATAACCGAGGTATTTTTGTATCATAATGCAAGGTACATGAGGGGTATTTATGGGGTACGATCCGTACTCCTGAAATCACTGAATGTAGGATTTTGGGCTACTAAGTTGGTTCTTATTGTAAAATTTTGAGGGGTCCCGATCTAATGACAGATTCTTAGAGCAAGCCACTTAAGACTTTAGTTGAGATTATCGGTGCAGGGAAGGCCCCCATATATGTTGAATTCACTCAACACTCTAGCCGCTTGACCAGTATATTTCTATAGCGGCTCTAAAAACCCACTCGAGAGTATGCTGGGAGAGATGATATCCCCAATGCATCCCAATTCGAAGTACCTTTGTGGGGTGATGAAATCCTGAGTCAAAGATACCCCTCACTACATGGAATAAAATAAAATTGGGTGTCATTATAACCTCCTTCCTTTCTCCCAAGACCCCAAAGGCGGGTGGAAAGTTAGTTAATGCAACAATAGGTCCACCCCAAACACGATAAAATTTATTTCCCTTAAGAAAATCAAATATGATTTAATCTAATGCAACTTGATTCATGTTCATTTTAAAGCCCAAATTGAGGTGTTGAATATGCATGTTCATATCCATTTTAAACACCAAATTGAAATGTGAAGGCATGCATGTCAATTTTAATCATTGTTGATTTTAAGCCCAAATCGAAGTGTTATATATGCATGTCAATTTTAACCAATGTTAATTTTAAGCACCAAAAGATGAAGTGTGAGATTATGCATGCATGTCCATTTTAACCATTGTTGATTTTAAGCACCAAAAGATGAAGTGTGAGATTATGAGTGCAATTGATCTAATACTAATCCGATCCTTTCTATAAATTCACCACAAACTACAAACAAGTGATTAGCTAAAAAATCAAATCAACAAAAAATAGAAAATAAAAAATTGATAGAAGCGAATGCGTGATTATACCTGCCCGATTGCGTGACTCTGGATAAGCGACTGCGTAATTCTGTCAGGTCGAATGCGTGATCCTGACATGGCGATTACGTAACTCTGACAGAGCGAATGCGGGAAACTAACAGAGCGAATGCGTAATTCTGACAGAGCAAATGCGTGAAAATAACAGATCAAATGCGTAAAAATGATAGGGCGAATGCGTGACAGATAAACAGACAATTAATGAACCCTATCAAAAGCATAAACTTTTACCAGAAACCTACAAAACTAAAAACTATGAATGTGTGATGATGTGTGGGTGAATGCATGAAACTAACAGAGTGAATGCATAATTCTAACAGAGAGAATGCGTGAAACTAACAGATCGAATGTGTAAAAATGATAGGGCGAATGCGTGACAGATAAACAAACAATTAATGAACCCTATAAAAAGCATAAACTTTTACCAAAAACTATGAATGTGTGATGATGTGTGGGTGAATGTGTAATGATGTGTAGGTGAATGCGTAGTGATGTCAGGGTGAATGCATAATGATGTCTGGGTGAATGCATAACACTTAGCAGAATGTATAAAAATATGAGGGCGATTGCGTGAAAATATTAGCGAATGCGTGACTCAAACCAGAAATTGAAAAACTATGAATGCCTATTAGTGTCTACATGAATGTGTAAATCTGTCTATGTGATTGCGTAATTTTGTAAACGTGATTGCATGATGATGAGATCCGCTTTGAAATCCATGCAAAACCTAAAAAAAATGAAAAAATCCGTACGACCTGCAAAAATCACACAGAAAACAAAGAAGGTTAATTAGCTATTGTTCACATCGGGTTCACCAAAATGTGTTATTCTCAAATTCATCATTGCTAAATAGGAAATAAGGACAATCACAAATTCCTTAACTATCTAAGCAATTCAAACATAAAAACAACGAAATAATGCAATTAAGAAATAGGAATGTAAAATATATTAATCAAAACTCCCTATTCCATGATCGCATATGGCTTCCATTGCTCTTCTCCTCTTTGTGGTATGATGGATCTCAAATATTGCGTTGGCAACCTGCAATTGACACAAAGATTCAAAGTTCGTGTTTCAGAGTAATTGTCCAAGATTGAGGAGGATTGAAAATGGAGATTGGATGCTCAATTTATAGATTTTTGGATGAGATTGATTGAAAGGTGGAACAAATTGATCAAGAGGTGGAACTTAGGTGAGCTCACATGAAAATTGATAGTTGAACTGTTGATTTGGAGGTGAAACGGAATAGATTGAATAGATTAATTGAGTCAACTGATTGAGAAAAAGCTAACTGAGGGAAGAAAAAGAATGATTGGAGGAAATAAAGAAGATGACAAATGGAAATAGAGACTGGAGAGATAAATGATTTAATTAATTAATTGATTGAATTAATTAATTTAGCATGTGCTTGCACTTTAACTTAGATTTTCAATTTAATCTTTGCATGAAATTTAATTGAATTTATTTTAAATTCAATTTAGCATTTGAATATATTTAGAACTTGACTTTGATTTCCAATTTGGTTTTTGAAATCATGCACATGTATTTGAAATTAAATGAAATTAGAATTTGAAGAACTAGAAGAATTAATTAGCTAATTAAATAATTTAAAGAAATTATTTAATTATTTAGAAATGGACTTTAATTAAATAATAAAGATTATTTAAATTAAAGGATTAAATCACAATTAATTAAATAACAAATATTTAAATAATATTCAAAAAAGGGTTCAATGATTAATTGATTAGAGATAGAAATTAGAATTTATTAATCTATTTAAATAATAAAGATTATTTAAATTGGGGAATTAATCAGAATTAATTAAATAATAAATATCTAATTAACATTTAGAAAATGGTTAAAACGATTAAATGATGATAGAAATAGGAAATAGATTAATTAGTAAGATGATGAGGAAATACGAAATTAGAAGAATATGATTAATTAACTTAATTAAATAATTAAATAATTATTTAATCAATTAGAGGAATAATTAGTACATGATCAATGAGACATTTTTAGGTGTCTACAGTAATGGGTATTCAAGAACAAATTGAAAGAAGTTGGTGAAGTTGTAAGAAATAAAGCTAGACTAGTTTGCAAAGGATATTCTCAGAAAGAAGGAATTGATTATGAGGAGACCTTTTTTCTGGTTGCCAGACTTAACGCTATTAGACTATTTCTTTCTTATGATTCTTATAAAGATTTCAAGGTATATCAGATGGATGTCAAATCTACCTTTTTGAATGGTGATCTTGAGGAAGAAGTCTACATTGAGTGACATGATGGATTTTCACGATCAGATGATGGAGACATGGTATGTAAGGTGAAGAAAGCTCTTTATGGACTGAAGCAAGCCCCTAGAGCCTAGTATGCTAGACTAGATAAATATTTGTTGAAATTGGGATTTAGTAAAGGTGTTACTGATAGTAATCTATACTTTAAGATAGAAAATGATAACATCCTAATTGTTGAAGTCTTTGTTGATGATATTATCTTTGGAGGTGATGATGACTTGAGCATGAATTTTGTCAGTGATATGCAAAAAGAATTTGAGATGTCTATGATAGGTGAGATGAAATTCTTCTTAGGTTTACAAATTTTATAGACTAGAAAATGTATATTCATATCTCAAACTAAGTATGTGAAAGAATTGCTGAAGAAGTTTGGGTTAGATGACTCCAAACCAGTTGGAACTCCTATGGTGACTAGTTCTAAATTATCTAAGAATGATGAATCTCCAAAAGCTAATCAGAGTTTGTATAGATATATGGTTGGTGGATTGCTATATCTTACTCAGACTAGGTCATGCATTATGCATGTTGTGTGCATGACTGCTAGATATCAAGTTGATCCGAAAGAGAGTCATGTCATTGTTGTGAAGAGGATATTCAAATACTTGAAAGGAACTATGAACTATAGTTTATGGTGTCTGAGGAATGACGATTTCATGTTATGTGCCTACACTGATGTAAATTGGGATGGTGATATTGATGATCGGAAGAGCACTACTGATGGAGCATTATTTTTGGGAAAGAAGTTGGTTTCATGGGCTAGTAAAAAACAAGATTCAGTGTCCTTATCTACTACAGTACATTGTTGTTGCTAGTAATTGCACTCAGGTAGTCTGGATGAAACAAATGTTGAAGGGTATCAGAGTTATTTATGATGAGCCTACTATTATATACTATGATAATTCTAGTTCTATTAACATGTCAAATAATCTAGTGCAACACTCACAGACTATGCATGGGTCAATCAAATATCACTACTTGAGAGAGCAAGTCAGTGAAGAGAAGGTGAATATTGAGTATGTGTCTACAAAGGAACAAATAGTTGATATTTTTACTAAGCCTTTGCCCGTAGATACATTTGTCTATTTGAGAGACAAGTTAGGGGCATCCACCCCTCCTAACGAGAACTATATGCATTGAGTTGCATCAATCTGGTCAACTTCACAGTCTTATCTTTTTATCTGGATTGGTGAAGTTGGTGTTGCTCCTCTGCTGGAGTAGTCTCTGTTTTGGGGAGAGAGATTCATGTTTCATATTCTAAGGAGGAGAGTAAGTTTGGTTTTTATTTTTGAGATCTTTGGCATTGTTGTCAGAGGGGGAGAGAGATCATGTGAAAAACTTCTTTATATGTCCTAATCTTGGGGGGAGTTTGCTAGAGATATTTTCTTTCTTTGCATTGAGTATTTTTCACATTCATATATTTCCATCAATACCAAAGAGGGAGATTGTTGATCATTATTTCTACTAGGATATATTTTTGTCATTGATGTCAGCATAATCATGTATATTGCTCTGGTGATTGCAGATTGGGAAGATCTTATGATCCATTTTGTAGTGCCGTTTTGTTGATCACTATTTTACAAAGCTCAGTATTTCCTCTGATATATTCCAGTGTGATCAGATCTTGTGCTGAGTTTTTTAGGATATTACTTGGGATGGTCTTGTGTATCTTCATTTAAGATGGATCATGATTTGGTGCTCTACAAGTTATCTTTCTTCATGACAGTTGCTGATTGGTTGTGTTCTTGAGCTTTCAGATGTTGATCAATAAAGATTTGATAACGGGTGTTGGTGTAGTTGTTCCTGATGATTCTAACATGCTTGTTGGTATTTTCTAGTTGTGTCATATTTGTTTTGATGATCTGCATTGATCGTTGTATGAGTTTTTGGTGGTTTCTATCAACAGATGATGATTTTTGTGTTATGCGGTTATCTTGGTGGTGTAGCGTGTTGCGGTTGATCTTGGCATGATTTCTAGTGGAGTTGAGTGTTTGGGAATTTTTTGGGGTCCATGTTATGCTATGTAAACCATTATATTGGTTTGGTGGTCGATATTTGTATCATGTGTTGTAATTTTGTAATTGAGGATTGAGGGTTTAGTCGACCTTGTTATTAAGGTTGATGATTTCTATATATAGGTAACATGTTCGTGTGATTTAGGTGTTGATGTTATGTTTGCATTATCAGAGATAATTTTATGTGTGAACAAGTGATTCATCCTTCGGTGTTGTGATTGAGGAGAGATTGGTGTTGCAGACATATATACTTAACTAGAACTGTAATCAGACATTTGGATCCCATTCTTTTAGTTCATTTCTTCTGGATTGTAGTCTGAATCTTATTGTAAGTCATTGAGACTTCCTTGAGGGTTGTAGCCTTCCAGGCCATTATCTTTTGAGCAACGAGCTCTAGGTAGTGTGCTCGAATGCATGTGCATGCCCCACTATAATATTTTCACATACTACTGCATAGTATCATCTTAATGTGGGTAGGTTCCCATTGTGATTTTTCCCTTAACCGGGTTTTCCATGTCAAAATCTTGGTGTTGTGTGTTATTCTTTCAATTTTCTTATTTGTCTTATTAATGCAGTTTATCATATCTATGTTTTGTGATTAAGTTTGATATTCCGGTGAAGACTGATTCACCCCCCTCCCCTTCACAGTATTCCCTCTTGGTTGCTGCTAACAAATAGAACCTAAAAGATCACCATGGATTCACCTTCAAGGCACAAATTTTTAACATGGTATTTGATGGCCAAAGAAAGTCCCAAGAGAAGAGCAAAGAATTCTATTGTATTATTTGTAGTGTGGGGAAGGATTTTTCATAGAACTTTGAGGATGTCCTTGATATGATCTCTCAGAACTACACCTACTTTAGAGACCTGGGTTGCCTCTTGAGGCACCATCAAAGTTGAGTTTTATCCAATTATCCAAGGGAGGATCCCAAGTTATAAGACTCGTGTTCACTTTCTTTATTGTTTGGATTGATGCATGAGTTAGATTGGACTTGAGAAGGCACCATGGATTTAGCAATTGATAGTCCCAAGAGGACAAAATACTTTTGTAGTTGGGATTTTAGGTTAGATAACTCATGGTAAGCTCTAAAATTGATTATTCTACTATGAATAAGACTTCATCAAGGTTGAATTTCCCTCTCTTTAAGATTTTTTTGTTTCTTTCTAGAAAAAAGTTTCATATCACTATGGACGGACTCACTTTCTAGAGACAAGAGAAGGTAGAGGACCATATAGTATAGGCCAACTTTGGAATTTTTGTAGAATATTTCTATGCAATAGACTTGAACACGTTAGTTTATTTTAAAGTCATTGCCAACACTTTTGGATGAAGTCACATTGTAACAATAGCTGGTTTGATCTTTTGTAGAAACTTTCACATAAGGTGCATTTCAATAAAGGTGTAATCCTTAGCCTATCTAGTCTCATACCCATTAGGATTCTATCTTTGAGGACCAACCAAGTGAATGCTCCAACTTTGGTAAGGCAAGCTAGGTTCCGACATAATTGAGAAATTTGAGGAGAAGGTCGACCCCAACTCAATAGGGAGTTATAGCCCTCTTTGACTGTATAAGATCATATCTTTAGTCCAAATAATTTCATTTGCATAATCAAAATATAGAATTTGTCTTCTTTATAATTCTTCCATAAAGGACATCGTCAATATTGAGGACACTAGTAGGAAGCCCACTTATTTCTATTTAGTTCTCGAGGGGGCAAAAGAGAAATTCTTTCCATGAAGTAATCTTTGACTTTTGTACCCCATAGATCTTTTAAAATTTGTTCAATAAGATTTCATTGCCTGGATCTACTCAAGGAACTATAACCATTCCATTCATAATCCTAGAAATTTTCTTTTTCCCCATCATGAATAACCCATGAGAGATGAGGAAGAATGATCGTCTTGTAGTGGGAGATAAAGTTCAGAAAGGTTGATTCTTTGGGTAGGTTTTTGAGGGTGAAGACTCTTTCAGTGTCAAGAGAGTCGAGATACTTGTATCTTACAAGATTACTCCATTGGAACTCTGGCTGAGAATAAATTTTCCATAACTTTTTGGCCCAAAGAGCCAAGTTATGAATGCTAGACCCCCCAATATCTTTATAGGAAGAGTGAGCCATTTGATTTTTCAAGATGTTATCTTTTTGGATATTGCTGAAAAGGTCCCTTCCCAAAAATTGGATTTAGCATCTCCCACAAAGAAAGGAATCCCAAGGTATTTGTTGTCAGAACCCAGAGACAACAGAGAGGGGGGGTGATTTAGTTGTCTATTAATTTTAACCCAAATATAACTTAATCAAACTTGATGCATAATACCAGTAAACCAAACTTAATGTCGGTTGATAGTTTAATAGTTAATTACAATGTCGGTAAAGTTTAACGCATGAAAAAGAAAGACAAATAACATCCACAATACATAACACATATATTTGTACGTGGAAACCTTGTAAGGGGAAAAAACCACAGTGGGAAACCTTACCCACAATCAGATGATACTACTGCAGATAGCATGTGTGTACAAATGGGGTCTGCACATGCAAAAAGGCCAACTGCCTAGAGCTCACTGCTCAAACACAAGATGAGAATCACACTGACTACAATTGGATGGTTAGACCTAATGATAATGTACTACTCAAAATAGCATCTTCATATGCTGGATCAATACCAGTTAAGCTCTGATTGTCTTTTCCAAACCTTCCTTGAATCTTCAAATGATGTCTGCATGTATATCTCTTCTTATATTCACATATACCAAAATACCTTATTACATTCCCTATCTATATTAATCTCACAAATGAGATCTTACATATATACCAAAACCTAAGACCAAATGTGTAGGTCAGCTCACTAAGAATATTACAATAAAATCAATTACAAATAAATTGATATGTGATGCATCATGTCAGTTCAATTCATTTACAATAATAATCAATAAACAAATCATCTCCATAATGTGTCGTGCTAATCTGGAATAAATAATGCTTGTTGGTCCATAACCTAGACCAATTTGCCGGTAACAACAAATATGCAAACTCGATTAGAACAATAACCAAATCACCAAAACAAGTGTCCAAACCATGTCTTCGACATAACCAAGTAATCTCCAGATAATAACAAGTCATCCTCAGTGTCATTGAACAATATAACTTGCCGATGAACCAAATACTAGTGACTGTGCATAAGTCACTGAACATGTCGGTGAACATAACCAAAGATCTCCAGTGCTAATAAGCGTTGACAAGTGTTGACATGAATGAAAAAACTAGTGAAACACATCCATAATACCAACAATCTCCCCCTTTGGCATTGATGGCAACACATGATGAAAAAACCATCGAAGTGCCAAAGCAGAAATGCCAAAAACCTAAAACCAACAATCTCCCAAAGAGATCAATTACCAGAAATCAAAATATAGAATATCTCTCCCCCAATGAATAATCTCTCCCCAAAAAATAATGTGTTTTTCCATAGATATCTCTCCCCCTTTGACATCAAATGCCAAATCAGTACAAAAACCAGATACAATCAATTCATAGAACTTATTACAAATACCAACTTATCTAGCTACTCCCCCTGAGAAGTAGTTCTCCTCCATCAAAGCCGAAAAAATGATTTCTCTATAAATTCTGTCGATTTGATGCCAAGCATCAACTGTCTAAGTCTCTACCGATGAGGGTATAACCCCAAGCTACTCTCTGAGATATTCAAAAGTTTCCTTAGGCAAAGGCTTAGTAAAAATATCTGCAATCAGTTCTTTAGTATTCACATAAACCAATTTCACTTCTTTTGCTTCAAGATTCTCTTTCAGAAAATTGAATTTGATGGAAACATGTTTAGTTTTAGAGTAAAATACCGGATTCTTAGATATATCAATTTCTGCCATATTATCACAGTAGATGATTATAGGTTATTTGCATTTTACCTTTATGTCCTTCAACATTTTCTTAATCCATAATACCTGGGTACACTTAGTTGTTGCTGCAACATATTTTGATCCCGGTGTTGATAATGATGTGCAACTCTATTTCTTTCTCAACCATGAAATCAATCTGCTATCCCAAGAAAGAATGCTCCACCAGTGGTTCTCTTTTTGTCATCTCCTACCCAATTTGCATCGGTGTATGCACATAAATCAAAATTTTCATCTTTAGGATACCATAAACCAAGATTTGTTGTGCCTTGTAGATACCGGAAAATCCTTTTCACTGTTGATTCATGATTTTCTTTACGATTACTCTAAAATCTTGAAACAATACATACTGCATTCATAATATCAGGTTTTGTTTGTGTCAAATACAGTAAACCTCCAATCATAGACTTATATCTTGCCGGATTAATAGGTGTTGATTCATCCTTCAATGATAGTTTATCAGTTGTAGTCATAGGAGTACTTATTGGTTTAGATTTTTCCATACCAAATTTCCTTAGTAATTCCTTCAAGTACTTTGATTGACATATGAATATACCTTTATCAGTCTGTGAAATCTGCAATCCTAAAAATAATTTTATATCCCCAATCATAGACATTTTAAATTCTTCCTGCATCTTATTAGAAAATTCTTTACACAATCCATCTTCTCCTCCAAAAATGATATCATCAACAAAAACTTCAACAATCAAGATGTCCTCATTAATCACTTTGAAATATAATTTGTTGTCAGCATTACCTTTAGTGTAACCAAGCTTCAAAAGATATTTGTCCAATCTAGCATACCAAGCTCTAGGAGCTTGCTTCAATCCATATAAAGCTTTCCTTAACCAGAAAACCATATCTTTGTCATTTGTCAAAGAAAATCCATCAGGTTGTTCAATGTAAACTTCCTCTTCAAGATCACCATTCAGAAATGCACATTTAACATCCATTTGATATACTTTATAGTTCTTGTGTGCTACAAAAGCTAAGAATAGTCCGACTACCTCAATTCTAGCTATCGGTGCAAAGGTTTCATTATAATCAATTCCTTCTTTCTGTGAATATCCCTTACACACTAATCTTGCTTTTTTTTTATTACCTTGCCATCTTCATTAAGTTTATTTCTGAATACCCATTTAGTTCCAATTACATTTTTGTTTTTAGGTCGGGGAACCAATGTCCATGTGTTATTCTTTTCAATTTTTTCCAATTCATCTTCCATAGCTTTAATCCAATGTTTATCTTCACATGCCTCATTGACTGATGCTGGTTCAATTTGAGAAATTAGACATACCTCTTCATTTGTCAATCTTCCTCTAGTCATAACTCCTTGATACTTGTTCCCAATTATCTGACTTTCAGAGTGATTCAATCTTACATACCTGGGTGTAGTCACTTGTTGATGTTCTTCAATCACAGTGGAATTCTTAGATGATGCCGGTGTGACTGGATCAATATTTTGTACTGATGTACTCAGTGTAGGTACATTTGTGGTTATCTCAATTGTTGGTTAAGAGTCCATAGACCTTGAATTACCTCTAAACTGTTCATCAATCTTCACATTTGCACTCTCAATGATTTTTTGCAATCTTTTATTAAAACATTTATATGCCTTTCTCTTAGATGAATAACCAAGAAATATTCACTCATCACTTCTAGGATCAAATTTTCCAATGTACTCATCTCTCCTAATATAACATTTGCTTCCAAATATTATGAAATATTTAAGAGTAGGAGTATTACCAAACCATAGTTCATGAGGGGTCTTACCGGTTTCACCTTTGATGTGAACTCTGTTGAATGTGTAAGTCATTGTATTCACTACTTCTCTCCAATACACATGAGGTAGGTTTGTTTCTGATATCATGCTTCTAGATGCATCCAGAATAGTTATGTTCTTCCTTTCCACAACTCCATTCTACTGGGGTGTCTGAGGTGCTGATAACTATCTTTTGATTCCATTCACTTCACTTAGTGTATTAAATTCCTTAGATGTGAATTCACCTCCTTGATTTGATCTTAAACATTTGATTTTCTTATCGATTTCATTCTCTACCATTACCTTGAATAATTTGAATTTCCCAAAAGCTTCTGATTTCTCCCTGAGAAAAGTAACCCAACACATTCTACAATAGTCATCAATGATTAGCATTAAATATCTATCTCCTTGTAGACTTCTAGTTCTTGTCGGACCACATAAATCAGTGTGAATTAAATAAATAACATTATTGGATTTCTCTAGAATACTCTTAAAAGTTGTTCTAACTTTCTTTCCAAATTGACATTCCTTACATACCGGATTGTGAGGTTTTACAATCTTAGGTAAATCCCTTACTGCCTTAGTTGTACTAATCTTCACAATACAATCAAAATTTACATGACAAAGTCTCTTATGCCATAACCAACTTTCATCAATATGTGCAATCAAGCATGCTTTCTCATTGTTATTCAAATGAAAGATATTACCTCTAGTCTGATTACCGGTTGCAATTTCCAAACTAGTTATGTTCATGATTTTGCATTTACCATTCTTTAATTGTAACTGAAATCTTTTTTCAACTAATTGACCAACACTCAAAAGATTATGCTTCAAACCTTCAACATAATAAACATTATCAGTATTGTGCTTACCATCAAAAGGTATAGTGCCTTTTCCTCTGATCAAACAAGCTTTATCATCCCCAAATCTTACTATACCTCCATTGTATTCCTGAAAAGTTAAGAATTTACTTTTATCACCAGTCATATGATGTGAACATCCAAAATCAATGATTTATTCATCCTTTTCTTCAATTTTAGTTGCTAGGGCCCGCTCTACCGGTTGTACAGTAGGTGTTGGTTGATCTTCTGTTATAGCAACAAAATCCCATCCATTGTCTATCGGTTCCTCATCAGAATCATCAGTAACTCCTTCATCAGCATAGTAACGTGATTTGTCTCTATTCTTCTTAAATTTGTATCTCTGATATTCAGGGTTAGGCTTATATGTTCCTTTAGCTTCTTCTTTCAATATTGCATGTCTATCAGGACACCTAGATGCCATATGCCCAATTTTATTGCAGTTAAAACATTTAAATGGTGTTTTACCTTCATACTTACTTCCAACTGGACCTTTAGGCATTTTTCTTGCAAATAGTGCTTCAAGTTCTTCCGGTTCTTCATTTTCCCTTCTGATGTCTTCAATTTCTCTTGCATAAAGTGCTTTCCAATCAAATTTCTTAGATGATGATGATACTACTACAGATGATGATGATGCCTTGAAAGCTAGATCTGTCTTAATTGTAGCAATAGGACCAAATTCCTCAAGTTTAAAAGCTAAAATTTTTCCAACCAAAGTATCTCTAGATACTGATGTATTAGGCATTGTTCTCAATTCATTAATAGAAGTTACTTTCATTTTATATGCCGGTGGAAATGCCCTTAAAACTTTAGAAACAATTTCATCTTCACTTAAGGATCCTCCATAACATTGTATACCCAAAATTATTTCATTAACTCTTTCCATAAAAGCAGAAATCCTTTCATCCTCTTCCATTTTAAGATTTTCATACCTGACCCGGAAGCATTCTAGTTTTGCAATTTTGACTATGGTATCACCTTCATTCAATGTTTCCAATTTATCCCAAATAGCTTTAGCAATAGATTGGTCTGATAATCTCATGATTTGTTGATCTGACGTTGCGCTCAAAAGTGCTTCTCTTGCTTTGCAATCATTCTCCTGATCTTTAGCCAAGGTTGGTGGATTAGGTTGACTTTGTGTAGGACCAACATAGCCATTCTTTGTAACATTCCATATGTCTTTTCCAATGCAATTTAGATGTGTCTCCATTCTGATCTTCCATATGCCATAGATAGTTCCATCAAGTTTCGGACTATCCTTCCTGAAATAATTAGTTGCCATAGAATCTCCTCAAGCTGTTAAACTTCTGCAAAAAGAGGACTTAGCTCTGATACCAATTGTTAGGACCCAGAGGCAACTGAGAGGGGGGGGGGGGGTGAATCAGTTGTCTATTAATTTCAACCCAAATATAACTTAATCAAACTTGATGCATAATACCAGTAAACCAAACTTAATGTCGGTTGACAATTTAACAGTTAATTACAATGTCGGTAAAGTTTAACGAATGAAATAGAAAGACAAATAACATCTACAACACATAACACAGATATTTGTACGTGGAAACCTTGTAAGGGGAAAAAACCATGGTGGGAAACCTTACCCACAATCAGATGATACTACTACAGATAGTATGTGTGTACAAATGGGGTATGCACATGTAGAAAGGCCAACTGCCTAGAGCTCACTGCTAAAACACAAGATGAGAGTCACACTGAATACAATTGGA
The DNA here is from genome assembly GCF_030272615.1 of Cryptomeria japonica. Classification (NCBI taxonomy): domain Eukaryota; kingdom Viridiplantae; phylum Streptophyta; class Pinopsida; order Cupressales; family Cupressaceae; genus Cryptomeria; species Cryptomeria japonica. The sequence continues at coordinate 599,184,168 of NC_081409.1, forward strand.
TGGTTAGATCTAATGATAATGTACTGCTCAAAATAGCATCTTCGTATGCTGGATTCAGTACCGGTTAAGCTCTGATTGTCTTTTCCAAACCTTCCTTGAATCTTCAAATGATGTTTGCATGTATAGCTCTGCTTATATTCACATATACTGAAATACCTTATTACATTCCCTATCTATATTAATCTCACAAATGAGATCTTACATATATACCAAAACCTAAGACCAAATGTGTAGGTTGGCTCACTAAGAATATTACAATAAAATCAATTACAAATAAATCAATATGCGATGAATCATTTCGGCTCAATGCATTTATAATAATAACCAATAAACAAATCATCTCCAGAACGTGTCGTATTGATCTGGAATAGATAACGCTTGTTGGTCCATAACCTAGACCAATTTAACGGTAACAACAAATATGCAAACTCGATTAGACCAGTAACCAAATTACCAAAACAAGTGTCCAAACCATGTATTTGACATAACCAAGTAATCTCCAGATGATAACAATTCATCCTCAGTGTCGTTGAACAATATAACCTGTCGATGAACCAGATACTGGTGACTATGCATAAGTCACTGAACATGCCGGTGAACATAACCAAAGATCTCTAGTGCTAATAAGTGTTGAAAAGTGTTGACATGAATGACAAAACCAGTGCAGCACATCCATAATACCGACATTTGCAAGGTATATTTTTAGGTGGAAAGCCCCAAAAGGGAGTAAGTCTCTGTTGGACAATCTCAAGAACATTCAAAAAGAACTCTTTTGATTTATCTTTGTTGATTACCTGACTCAAATCTTTAAGATAGGGAGAATAATTGTTCCTTATAGTAAATGCCTCTTCCAAAGTTGCTTTGCCAAGGAGAAGGGTGTCATCAACAAAAATGCCCCAAGTGTCATTGTCCACCCAAAAGTAGGTATTCAAATAGGCCAGAGATGGTGTGCAGGTAACCCAAGATAGAGGTTTGAACCATTATGTGATTAAATGACCACTTTTGAGGTAAAATTCCCAAAATAGGCTTGGCTGAGAGTGAAAATGGGTCACACTAAGGAAGGGGCACAAAAAGTGTGTAAATTGTATATATGGTTACAATTTATGATGCTACAATCATATAAAAAATCAAGGGGTAGTCCTATTAAGATTATCTAAATAGTCAGTTGTCTTATTGAGATCCAAAATAGGGTCAAACCTTGACTCCTAGTGGCAGAGGGATGGACTATGTTTTCCATAGTTTCAGAGTCTAATAATAAGGATTAAGAGGTCCTCTAAATACATAAATCTAAAGAGAAAGAGATTCCCAACCATCACACTTATTGGACATCATGCTTCCTTTAAACTTCCATTTAGTACCTGTACTTATCGTTGCACCATATCAATAGTAAAGTGGAAAGAAAATAAATTTTGAATTAAGGAGTTGTCTATAGCAGAGATAATCCAGTACACTATAGAGCCAAGAAGATCTATAGAAATTCATTCATTAGATTCAAGAAACTTGGGGATGACATTACTCCGATGCACACCTCAAGTCTCACCCATAAGATCACTTCTCTAGGCCTCAATATTCATAATCCCTAAGGGATTCATGGGTCCAATAGAGGCACTTTGAAAGCATTATCAACAATAGTTGAGGACACAACATGAACCACAAGAACCTGAGGATCATCCAAAGGAGAAACAACACATATTGGGGATTTGTGTGACATTATGACATGTGTAGGAGATGCATGAGGTGGGGGGATAGGCCCCCACCCCCTCTCCCTATCCACTATCCTACATCATGCACAAAAATGATTCAAACTCAAGATGGATAGAAAAGTTGTAGAAGGAAAAAATAGTTTAGGGTAGGATTTTAATACACACTTTAGTTTTGGGTTGTTCATGTGCTTGTCGTGTCTTTATTGTGAAATACTAGTGAAGCCAATTCAACATTTTTACTTTAAAATTTAGCAAACAACCATTGTATTTTATTGTATGATCTCTTGCCAAATCAAATTCACCAAGACAAAATTCACTATAGAAATTTGCATCTAATAAACATTATTGCACTTTCGAGTTATCCAAAGCTACTTTTGAAAGATAATGTTGTTCTTTTGATAGATAACACTGCACTTTTTCATCAACCTATTGAACTTCTACTTCATAAAATTGCACTATTGATGTGTATTTTTGTGCTTCTAATTTTTAGAACTACATTTTTTAACGTCAAATAGTTGAAACATTAACTTAGAGTTTTGACTTGATACTCATACAAAATCGTTTCAGTATTTTAGTAAGACATTAACCTATAATTAAGCAATTCACCTACACATCTAAATAGTAAACCTAAGTTTTGACCTATTTTTGAGTCACAAACTTATTGTCCTATATAGGGACCTCCATAAATAAGAAATAAACATAAGTTGAATTGACTTGTCCAAGACAAAAAATAATAAATATTTACAATATATGTGTAGACACCTAAAATTGTCATGTCTAATTAAATAAATATTTTATTTATTTAATTATCTAAGCCTAATTCTTCTATTAATTAAATAAATCTTTATTTATTTAATTAATTCATTTATCCTCTTCTAGCCTTATTTCTCATTTAAATAAATACATTTATTTATTTAAATTATCATTTTCCTAAATTAAATAAATATCTTATTTATTTAATTATCCTACTTCTTCTATTAATTAAATAAATCTTTATTTATTTAATTAATTCATTAGCCTTTTCTACACATGACACATGTCATTCATCTCTTAATTCATACACTACCTACCTCTTTCATTATTTTATTATTTCTTCTACCTACCCTCTAATCTTAGCCGACCTCCTTTTACACCTCTCAATCTTATCCCTCCATTTCATATTGTGTCTTCTATTTAAGGAGATGCCTTCTTCATTATCAAACCCTAATCGTTTTATGCATTCTAATCACACAGCCTAATCGACAATTTGGAGGACTTGACTACACTACGATCCTACTTGCAACCACATTCCGTTCTTTGTTGAGCTCTTGTGCATACAAAATCTGAGAGCAAATATATCAAGCAAGATCAATGGAGATAGGAAGAACGGAGATCAAAACCCTATTGGACATGTGATGGTATAATCTTTGTGATTTTATGTGATTTGCATTGTCTTAGGTAATCTTCATATGTTATGGTGGATCTTTGTTGATTGTTAGGCTAGGGTTTGGTGGTTGAATTCATTTAGCCTTTCAATATTGTTATTATTGTTATCCATTTTCACCATACACATTTTGGCACGCCCGGTGGGACTTCTTGTCCCTTTGCATTTAACCTTTTTTGTTGCAGATTTTGCGTTTTTGAAGTTGCAGAACGGACATTTTTCGACGACATTTTAGGTTTTTCCGTGTCTGTGAACTTTCGGATTGCGTCTCTGATTTTCAGGAGCGTTTGCGGATACTGGAGTTGCATCTGTGTTTTTGACAAATTTTATTTTGCAGGTCTCAGACAGGAGCGTCTGTGTTTTATAAGCATGTCTGTGTTGTTTTTTATCGCGTCTGTGTCCGATAAGGGCGTCTGTGATTTTTGACCGCATCTGTGAGTCACAGAACCACGTCTGTGTCATACAGACGCGTCTGTGTTGTAGGTAACAACGTCTGTGTTTTGAATGTTTCAGAATTTTCAAATTTTCATTGATTCGGTTTTCAGATTTCGTACTTAGGGTTTCAGATCTGGTTTTATTTTTGGACTAACCCTTTCAAATCTAGCTAACTAAGTTTGTGCAGCTCGCCTTGGAAGCTAAAACGTTTTGGTTGAAGGCCCCTCTTTCACAAAGTCTTTTGGGTTTCTAAAATTTACCTAACTTGTGTGCTTGCAGGAAGGGGTGATCATTTGAAACAACCCAAACTACTAACAAATTTTGTTGCAGGTCCTTGGCTAGGGTTTTGAAATTTTTTTGTATGCCTTGTTTTCATAGATTAGCAAACACTTCCATTGGTGCACTAAAATTGAATCATTGTCTTTTGTGTCTTGAGCAATAGGCTCTTTTTGTTTAATCTTTAGAGGGCCTGTCTTCCTGTGTGGTCATTAGGACTACTAGTGAGAAGAGGATGACCCAAGTGGTAGCGAGGAAAATCCACCTCATCCGAACCACTATAATCAAATGTATTCATGGTGAAAACTATGGATAACGTGTGCTGATTAGTTCATACCGACACTATGTCTCCCCATAAACCCGTTTGATCAAATTTATTTGATCATTTGTAGGGCGTAACCCCTACCGGCTGGGAGCCTTCTGTATTTACAGAGCTGAAAGTGCCGCATGTATGGCCACACGAGCGGATGCCCTTACTAGCACCATTTTGTTTTAGAGGCCCAAATCCTTCTAGTTGTTGGGGCAGGAGGTCGGACCTCTGGTAGCGGCCCACACACATACGGTTCTTAGTAGAGATACAAAGTTCGCCATGGGGAGTTTTCATGGGGACTGATGCTTGGCTGAACCGAGAAGTGAGTGCCGAGGGTGGAGCCAGTGAGGTCAAGCATCTAAGTATCCGCTCTGAATAGCGTAGCCTCGGGGGTAAAACCCTATGTGGGATCAACAACTATTGTCTTGGCCAGCCATAAGAATTGTGCTTGACCTATGTTAAACATTCAAAGCATTCAAGACCAAACAACAAAACATTGTGTCTTTTGTGTCTTCAAGTGTATGCAAAACATTTTACATCAAACAACACACTTTTGGAGTCTAAACATTTGCAAACATTGAGTCCTCATCAACATTGTGTCCTCTTGTCACGAAAAACAGTCAAATAGTCGGATTTGGTCACAACAAAACAACTTCATAGATTGGAAAAATTGCATGAAGTTTACAGAAACGCGTCTGTATCTGTTTTAACCGCGTCTAAGTAATCTAAGCGCATTTGTGAAGGGCATAATAGCGTCTATGTGTTTAGCAGTGTCTGTGTTAAACATAGTAGCGTCTGTGTCGGGTAACCGCGTCTGTGCAGTATACAGTCGCGTCTGTGTCCAGAATTGCAAAATCTTTACAGTCCAACAAACATAAACAAGAAAATCGCAGAAGCGCGTCTAGGTTAAACAGAGTAGCGTCTGTGTCTGGAAACCGCGTCTGTGAAGTATATAGTCACGTCTGTGTTCAAAATTGCAAGAAAATTTCAGAGTCCAACAAATAAAAGAAAAATCAGTTTCGGAATACTTGAGCTTCCTAGGTTGTTTCTTTAGGTTTCATCTAGCATTCAACCTGTCTCTGGGTCTCATACAGTCCATCATTGCTTCACATCTCATTTTACATTCATACTTGTCTAAACTTGAGTCAAAAGGTCACTTGCTAGTCCTCATCATACTTTGTCAACATACTACATACAACTACACTTTGCTAAGTGGTCCCTCATCAAGGTTTCTTACCTTTGGGTCTCATTTGGTTTTACTTAGAGTCAAGGTCAACTTACCTCATCAAGAGAAACTATCCTCTCTTTGGAAGTCACACCTACTCTACTACTTACATACTTGGTCTTACACTTTGGACATTGCAAGTAAACTTCAGATTCATTTACACTCCATACAACTCTTGGTCTTCCATACTCTTTCCATTTTTTCATCTAATCTTATACATCTTGGTCAAACACCTAGTTCATGGTTGAAACCTGTCTTCAAAAATCTAGGAGAAAAGCTAAAGAAGCTCAAGGGTCCGCCAACATGAGTTCTTATGAGTATGACAATGATTTATTTTTCAATCCTGAGCACACTACATTGCCTGACATGGATGTTTATAGACACATTTCAAATGTGGAAAACGCAGACACTACAAACAACAAGGCTACACACAATGACAATGTGGACAACTTTTCAATACAATCAGCAGATATAGAAGAATCCATAATGAATCCTCATTTCAATAGATTGGTTGAAGAGATAATGAAGAGGGATAGACAATACTTCTTACACATGATGGCACAAAGTGGAGCTAAAATACCTCATGACTTTGACATGTCTCAACTTATGGAAAATTTACCCTCGCAACAAACTCACTCCAACATGGATCAAAGGAGACCCAATAGTGGAGGAAATAGAGGACCGCATATGGTACCTGAATCACCATCAGCTTTGCTTCAAAAACCAGAAGTCCCACATACACATGGTCAAACATATGATACTTACCTTCAAAGACCATTATGGAAGCCTTATGTAGATAGATATGCTCAATCACATGCTCAAGCTATGGATCAATCAAAACAATTGGACACTCAAAGGCATGCTCAAAATTTGGACACAAGGAAACCTCATGTCAAATTTGGGGGCAACACAATAGAACCCGACGTGCCTATAGAATATGGTATATATGCACAAAATAGATATGGGATTCCTCAACATGAAGCTATACCAAGTGCTCCCTATATGCCGCATCAATATAAACCTCCTCCATATGAACATGTCTATGATCAATATCATCCATACATGCAACAAGCTCCTCCTCAAATTGGTGTCCCAAACATGGGGTATGCTACAAGAAATCGATCGCCACCTAAGAATAATTTGGAGCAACAAATCAGAGATTTACAAAAGAAAATGGAGGACATGAGTACACCAAAACCAACATACACTATGAGAGACATATGTCCTTATCCATTTGATAAGAGCATTCCAATGCCTCCATTTCCGGCACACTTTGTGATGCCAAAATTTGACAAGTATAGAGGAAAAGGAGACCCCAAGGCACACATACGACAATTTTTCACAGCTTGCATAGAGGTAGCGGCAGAAGAAACATATTTGATGAGGTTATTCCCACAAAGCTTAGGCGATCAAGCTATGGAATGGTTCTCTCAATTACCTCCTGGTATTAATTCATGGGGTGACTTAGCAGAGGCATTTATTCAGCATTTCTCCTACAATATAGAAACAGATATCTCAGTCACTACTTTGTGCAATACTAAGCAAAAGGAGGGAGAATCTTTTGCATCATTTTTACAAAGATGGAGAAATCTAGCCAGCAGATGCTCTTGTGAAATTCCACAAAAACAAATGGTAGAGATGTTCACCCAAAATGTTAACAAGGATATTGGCTATGATCTAAGGAAAGCTTGTTTGTCCACCTTCAAGGATGTTATTGAAAAGGGCTTAGCAACAGAAAAGGTCTTAATTGAACAAGGAGTCATCAAGCTATTCAAGGAAAACAAAGATGACTTTAAAGGAAAAGACAAGCCAAGATTTTGGAATAAAAACAAGAACACAATCAATGATGGTGTTGTTGATGCCAATACAATGAGACCCAACTTCATCTTTTCTGGATCAAGTTCTACAAACAATCAAGTGAATACTCAAACAACTTCTAGATCACGAAGGAAGTACACCCCATTGGGAGAACCACTTGAATCAGTCTTCAAAAAGCTAGTGGCAAACAAAGTGATCACAGTTCCAGATTTTCCTCCATATGAACCAAAGGTCAAACCAAATTGGTGGAATGATGATGAGTATTGTGAGTTTCATAAGAGAAAGGGTCATAAGACAGGAAATTGCCATCGACTGAAGAATATCGTGCAAGATCTCATTGATAGAGGTGACATTGAGATTGAGGGACATTCATCTAATCAAGAACATGAGATGTTTAAGGAACCATTCCCAAAGCATGACAAAGGAAAAGCCCAAGTCACAGATGATCAGGCCAACTATACTAGAGCACCTTACAACTATGATTCAACTATCAATCATATCTCGATGGATAATCATATCTCTACTATTACCATCAAGAACAAAAACCCCTGAGAATCATCCTCAGCGACCCAAGATTGTTCTAAGAGGTGTTGGATCTTCTTCCGAACCTACCTCTGAATGTCATGTTACAACTCGTCGAGGTAAGATTACGTTGCCAGGTGCCTCCACTAAAAATACGGCTTCTTCATCAACCAAACCTGAGTATGACCTTGTAGAACAGTTAGGGAAGACACCTGCACTCATCTCCATCCTTGAGCTCTTACGTATATCCCCCGCTCATAAAGCTATTCTTGACCAAATCTTAAGAGACACCGCCGTTCCTACTGATCTGAACGTGGACCAGTTTCAAGCCATGGTGGGATACCTTTCCATTCCACATTCCCTTACATTCACAGAAGCTGATGACGCCTCTGTAAGTCAGCCACATAATGCACCATTACATATTGAAGCCTTCATACACAAACATCGAATAAAGCGAGTCTTGATAGATGGAGGAGCTGGTCTAAACATTTGTACATTGAGCACCATTAAACAATTGGGATATTCCGATAAAGCTATGAATTCAAAGAATCAAATTACCATCAAGGCATATGATGATGAAGAACGCTCATCCAAGGGCACAGTCACCTTACCTCTAAGAATTGGGCTAGTTACAAAGGATGTGGTTTGTCAGGTCCTGGATTTAGATCTCACTTATAACATATTGCTAGGACGTCCTTGGATTCATGAAATGAGGGCAGTCCCATCGACATATCATCAATGCATTAAGTTTCCTCATAATGGAGTCGAGGTAACAGTTAACGGTGATCCTAATCCGTTCATATATTGCAATAACCTGAGATCACATACGGAGACCATCATTCCCAGTAATCGTGAGGCTGTTCCTTCTTCGGCATACATTGACCCTGAGTCATTGAAACCTTCGACATCAAAACAAGGTGAACTTAAAGGCAAATTTCAAGACAAAGGCATGGGAGAATACACTTTAAATCAGACCATGTATTTACGACAAGTCATGAGCTCTCCAAAAGAATATGGAAGGCCACATCCTAACAAGCAAATATCCATCATGATACTCAAATGGGATCCAACTACCTTTCAAAGATGGGGCGAACTGGAAGAGGAAGATTTATACAAAATGCTCTATAAAGACATTGAAGATGACACGCATGATCAGATCAATATACCTTGTGAGAAATATGGCAAAGGCTTCAAGATTCTACAAAAATTTGGGTATGATGGAAAAATCTCTCTTGGGTTACGCAAAGAAGGCATCATGGAACCCCTACAACCTGAATTGACTATAAGAAGAGAACGCTCAAAGGGACTTGGTTTTCTGACTTCCAAGATCCACACTAAAAGGAAAGAAGAGGCATCACAAATCAAAGTTGCCAAAGTTCAACAAGAAGATTACTATTCCACAGATTCCAACGAATGGGAATGGGGTTCAGACAAATCCTCCAGTGACTACGAGCTCACCGAGACATTCAGAGAGCCAGATGAACCCACAGAAGAAGAGGAATTTTATAAAAAGTTTAGAGTTGGTCAAGAAACAACCCATAAGGATTCCGCACAGTCTTCGTCTCAAGGTTCTAGGTTGAAATCACATAGGATGAGGACACCTGTCCTGGAAGGCGCTACTAGTAATGACAATTTGGATTCGCTTGTGATCGAAACTGACGAGGAGAGTGCCATCGATGACCTCGATGATTTCCTCGATATACCCGAATATAACCATATCTTCACTCTTAGCCCTGCAAACTCTGAAAACATTAAAGGTCTTCCCCTTATTCACCACCAACTCATTGACTGGGATTATGAAGGACCAGCACAATTTGACACATTTCAAAATGACAAAGCTATTATTGACTATCTTGGCATACGAGATGATCTTCCCCCTGGGGACCACAAAGCAGGATACACCATAGAACTCAATAGCGTGGCATATTTTGGTGAGGGTGTCAGACCTTCCAGTCGCAAAAATGTGAAAATAAGAACAAATCAAGGGTCTTATGGCGAAAACCACGATGTGGTGCTATCTGATCCCAAAAAAGTAAAAAGAAAGGACGTATCTGAGGGCGAAAACCTCTCTGAGGCACCCGAAGATGGAAGGCTCGACATTCTCCCAGCATCATATGAGGAAAAATCATCCATGTTGGTAGAGGAGACTATCAAAACAAACATTGGTACAGAAGAGGTTCCACACAACATATTCCTGGCCCAATCATTAACAGACTCCGAAAGATCAAAATTCATAAGCTTCTTCAAAGAACGACAAATCAACTTTGCATGGTCATACGCTGATACACCTGGACTGGATCCGGATTTGGTAATGCATCATTTGACAGTCAAACCGGGGGCAAAGCCAGTGAAACAGAAATTAAGGAAAATGCATCCACAAGTGGCATTACTAGTCAAAGCAGAGCTGGAGAAATTATTGGATGTCGGATTCATACGCCCAATTGATTATCCCGAATGGATCTCCAATTTAGTACCTGTCAGTAAACTAGATCGCAACATCAGAATATGTACAGATTTCAAAGACATCAACAAAGCTTGTCCGAAAGATGACTTCCCATTACCAAATATTGACTTGATCGTTGATCTCACAGCAGGTCACGAAATGTTATCATTAATGGATGGATTTTCTGGTTATAATCAAATCAGGATTGCACCTGAGGATCAACACAAAACATCATTTACTTGTCCATGGGGAACTTTCTGTTGGAATGTCATGCCCTTTGGGCTGAAGAATGCAGGTGCTACATATCAAAGAGCTATGACTACTATCTTTCATGATCTCATGCACATAACCGTGGAAGATTATGTCGATGATCTCTTGGGTAAATCAATAGACAGAGATACACATTTGGACATACTTTCAGTCATCTTTGATCAGTTGGAAAAGTACAAAGTAAGACTAAACCCTAAGAAATGTGTCTTTGGAGTAACCTCCGGGAAACTCCTAGGATTCATCGTGTCTAAAAGAGGAATTGAAGTGGATCCAGCAAAAGTCAAAGCTATCTTGGAAATGCAACCACCAAGAAATATCAGTCAACTTCGATCCTTACAAGGCAGACTCCAATCCATACGAAGATTCATAGCACAACTGGCGGATAAGTGTAATCCTTTTCAGCACCTGCTACATAAAAACATCAAATTCAAATGGGATGACAACTGTCAACAGGCTTTCCAGATGCTCAAAGACTATCTCCTAAATCCACCGGTTCTGATGCCACCAGTTCCAGATCAATCACTGCTACTATACATATCAGCTACTCCAACAGCACTGGGGGCACTCTTAGCGCAACAAATTGCTGGGGGCAAGGAAAAAGCAGTATACTATATCAGTCGCACATTGGTAGGATATGAGCTAAACTACACACCAATCAAGCGCACATGTCTCGCCGTGGTCTTTGCTTCACAGAAATTACGACATTACATGCTTACTCATAAGACTAAGTTGGTTGCAAGAATTGATCCATTAAAATACCTTCTTAATAAAGCTACACTTACTGGGTGACTAGCCAAGTGGGTAATGATCTTGAGTGAATTCGACATCGAGTATGTGGACAGAAAAGCAATAAAAGGACAAGCCATCGCAGATCAATTAGCAGATGCTCCCATGATAGATGATGTTCCTTTAAATTCAGAATTTCCAGATGAATCCATTTTAACAGTGTCACATGCAAAGCCATGGCAACTGTACTTCGATGGCTCATACACACAGCATGGGGTAGGAGCTGGCATCCTCTTTATAACTCCTCAAGGGGATTCTATACCAAAATCATACCGCTTATCATTTCCTTGCACCAACAATATAGCGGAATATGAGGCATTAACAACTGGATTACGAATTGCAGTTCAATGGAAGATCCAGGAACTTCGTGTTTTTGGAGACTTCCAACTTGTTATCCATCAAGCAACTGATGATTACCAAACAAAAGATGAAAAATTACTGCCTTACAAGCAAATGGTGGATGATTTGAAACAACACTTTACAAAGATAGATTTTGAGCAGATACCAAGAGAGCAGAATCGTGCTACAGATGCCATGGCTACAATTGCTTCACTAATTGATCTACCTCAAAATGAGACCTGCTATGAGTTCTTGGTAGACAACCTGTTGGTTCCTTCATATGAGATAATGCCTACTGAGATGATATGTGTTGTTGGTCCCGACTCTCAGTTATATGGTTCCATTTTTACATATCTTCGCGACAATATCTTACCTCCTGATCTATCAAACAACCAACGCCGCACTTTCATTCGCCAATCCTCTCGATATGTCATTCTAGCTGATATCCTATACCGACGAGGTCTAGATGGCACTCTTCTTAGATGTTTAGAAAGCGACAAAGCTCAGATTGCGTTACGTGAAGTGCATGAAGGGATATGTGGTCCGCATACTAGTGGTCCTACCTTGGCTAAGAAACTCATTAGGACTGCATATTACTAGCCCAATATGGAGAAAGACTCATATCAGTTTGTCAAGAAATGTAAGCAATGTCAAATTCATGGAGACCTCATACATGCACCGGCACAAGAACTACAACCACTTGCGTGTCCTTGGCCCTTTTGTCAGTGGGGACTCGATCTCATAGGCAAGATTCACCCTCCTTCTTCCAATGGTCATAAATTCATTATCATAGCCACAGAGTACTTCACAAAGTGGATTGAAGCCGTACCTCTCACACAAGTCACTGAAAAACAAATTGCTACTTTCATCCTTAACTATATCATTTGCCGATATGGTATTCCTAAGTCCATTATTACTAATAACGGGCGTCCCTTCAAAAATCAAGATGTTCGTGAACTCTGTGACCGCTTCCATATTTCCCATCGTTTCTCCACACCATATTACCCCCAAGGTAATGGCCAAGCTGAGGCGTCTAATAAAACAATCCTTAAAATCCTCAAGAAGACAGTCGACGACGCTGGCCGTAATTGGCATATCCAACTCAATCCTGCACTTTGGGCCTACCGCACAAGTGTCCGCACACCTGCAGGAGCTACACCATATTCACTTGTCTACGGCGCTGAAGCCATCTTGCCTATTGAGGTCGAGTTACCCTCTTTACGGGTCTCTTTGCAAAACATCATCACTGATGAAGACTACAGGGTCTCTCGCTTACAAGAACTAGAACTGTTGCATGAACGGAGACAAATTGCTTTTAATCATCTCAAGGCTTACCAACAATGAATGAGTCGCAGCTACAATCACAAGGTCAAGCCTCGCACATTTGAGGTAGGTGACTTGGTTCTCAGAGAAAACCCCAAGAATCAGCAAGATAGAGAGAAGAAGGGCAAGTTTGAACCAAACTGACTTGGTCCTTACATTATTACAACAGTATATGGCTTTGGGGCATATCAGCTCTCTACTACAGAAGGTGAACCTTTGGAGGATCCTATCAACAGCATGCACCTTCGCAGGTTCTACACATAGCTTGTCAGAATATCCTAATTCAAAAAATACAAAAAAATTATAAAACAAAACAAAAAAATCGTTACTTGGTGAAAACCTGGCAAACAGGCGCCTTGTGACACAAAAAAAACATTGAAAAAACCGAAAAAAGTAAAGAGAAATAATTTCGTCCAACGGTGAAAACCACTTCGGTGGTGCCCTGGGCAAGTACCATGGTGAAAACTGGTCACCAGCGCTATGCGTAGAGACATTGCTCCTCCCTCCTTCAGGATTCACTTTCATCCTTTCACTTTGCACACACTCACAACCTATTCGTTCATAATAAACTTACCCATTCCCATCATGGCTTGTTATTGATCTACCCAAGATTAGTTAGCCATTCATAATAAACATTCCTTTTCATCCCTTTCCATCCATAATAAATCGGATCCTATCTGTGGCTAAGGCAAATCCTAAGTCTAGTAATGGGTGTGGAACTGAGAACATCACATGTTTCGAGGAGTACAGTTTCTTCCAGCTTCCTTCAGTCTATTCGCGCACAATCTGCAATAAAGCAACATTTGCATCGCAGATCCGCAATAAAGTTTCGTCTTCTCCGCAATAAAGTATCAGTTTCATGGATTCAGTCAGTTTCAGATGAGACACAACAGCAACAATGGGCTTCAACAAATCAAATCTTTCAACAGACTCAGACAACATTATGGTTCAGTGCTATCTATCCTTTCTGTGAAAGTGAACATTGTAACCACAATCAAATAAGACTTATACAAGTGACAAGAGACACTAAACTTGAGGACTACAGTAGATGTTGGTGTCGAGTCTTGGTTTTCTTTTGATTTTATCTTTCTGGTGACATGTCTTTTAGCTTTTCCAGGATGTCTTTGACTAGAGATTCTATCTCGAGGATGTCTTTGACTAGAAAGGCGAGGATGGGGTATCGTCACCTATTTGTATTTGCTATCTATGGATTGTCTCTTAGTAATGCTATGACTTGTCCAAGGATATGAGGACACTGTGAGTCTAGTATGAACTGGGGCATTCCTTGTTTGTGACTATCTTATCTCCATGCAAATAGGTACAATGACTTTCTGGGTCGAACAAATGCCTCGATTGTCATAACCTACTTGCCATAATAAAGCTCAATGATGATAACGCACAAGAAGCTCTTTCACATTCATATCTTCTATCTTCCATCCCCCTTTCTTGATTGACTTCCATCGTCCTTCTCAAGTCCGCGTAGCCTGCTATCACATGACTAAGTATAATGACACACCAAAAACATTTGCATTTCATGTAGCTGCACCTGCATTACCACATATAAGCATTTCATACATACATCTAGATATCACAACTGCATCACATCCTGCACACAACACCTGTTAGCACAATTTACATTTGCATTATCGTATTCATCTGCATTACATACATTCACATTTGCATTAGCATAACATATAGAATCATAAAAGAACAAAAATATTGCATTGCATCATGTAAATATTTGCATCCATATCATAAGCATCACATAAGAACATCTCATCACATAGGGACACATGCATATAGCTGCCGCAAAGATGAATCATCTCTCATATATATAATCAAAAATGTCATGATACAATGATGTCAAAAAAATCATATGGCTACAATCACCTGCAGGTGTCTACAATACAAAAAATGGTACAAATACTGATACAGGGGAGCCCTCTATGGCTATGATGAACTCCCTCCCTCGAAGCCGCCTGGCCTCGACGGAATCTGAGCCCTAGAAGGACCCGCTCCAGGATCACCCTGCCTGTCTGGTGGTGGTGGAGGACCCATGACCCCACCACTCGATGCCTGTCTCCTTCGGCTCCCTCCCGTAGCTGTCGCTGTTCGCGATGGTCTATGGAAGCTCCTCGCCCGCTAATCTGCTGGCACGACACCATAATACAGGTCCCTCCAGTAGGCAATCTCCTCTCCGGCTCGCAGGACATACGCGTAGCTTGCTCCTGTGTCCTCCGCCGCCTGCCTCCTTGCCCTCAGCGCTGTCTCAGCCTCTGTGTAGCGCTGGATAGCCTGATCCCTCTCCCGCTCAGTATCCCTGAGCCTGATCTTGAGTCGGTCCCTCTCCCTCTCCAGCTCCTAGATCTCGTCTGCCTAGCCCTGGCAGATCTCCCTCAGATCCAGCAGCTCAGCCTCCACTAGGTCAACCCCCTCTACCTCTGCCTCTGCCCATGGCTCTCCCTCTGCGGGTGCCCGCCCCTGTACCTGTCCCTGTACCTGTACTGGTGCCTGAACGGGTACCTGTCTCGGTACATGCCTAGGTCCCTGTACCTATCTCTGTCCCTGTGCCTGTACTGGCACCTGTCCCTGCACCTGTCCCTATCTCTGTCCCTGTGCTCTAGGACCCTGTGCTGCTGGTACCTGCAGGGGCACTCCACCGCAACCCCTCACCACCCGGGCCTGTCCCTCCTGTCCACCCTCTCTCCGAGGTGCCACCCTCCTCTCCCCAACTACTCCCCTCCGCCGCCGTCGGCCTCTACCCCCATCACCCCCACCATCATCATCATCATCATCTCCTCCTCCATCTCCATCCAGTAGCTCTCCTGGATCTGTCAATTGGGGGAATGGATGCTCGGCCCAATACGCTGTATACTCTGCATCCATCCCGGCGTCCTCAATCTCAGGCCACATGTCCCAAGGAAGGGGTATCATCTCTGCCAGCTGTGTGACTGCCTGATCATATGATAATAAAGGCCCGAACTGCGCCTGATCCCTAACTGTACGGGCATACATACCCGAGCCTTGTGGCATCCGCTGGATCCGGCCAAAATGTCGGCCAATCCTGTCTACCAGCTACCTCTCCAGTATATAGGGCATCCGCCCAATCAAATACCTGCTCCGGAAGGTGTAAGGCAGCTCCACTACGTCATCCTCCCACTCCTCGCATCCCAGATACGGCCTCCAGATGATGACATCAATGTCATCTATCACTCGCCACCAATACTCTAACTTGCCAATCCGAGGCTGTGACGTGATCATGTCGTACAGATGAACAAAACTCCGTCCATGACCCCTGCCTCTGAAATGTATCGGTCGCGTGATAGGCAGATGCTCGTATGCCCAAACCTGCAGTAGTGTCACTCCACAACCCAGTCCCACTGACCCATGGTAGACAAACTGGTGAAGCTCATAATATAGGTGGGCCAAAACACATGGACCCCACGCATATCTGGTGTGTTGCGTCACCAATGTCTCCAGTGCTCCTCCCCAGCCCACTACCAACCCTCGTGTCGCTCTGTCCGGACATAGGAACCCACTGATAGCTCCTCCAATCACAGCTGGCAAAGCTAACCCTGTTGCAGTCATGGTATCCCATGCCACATGTCCTGCTCTCATCTCTAGGCCGGGATCCTGAAACACCTGTCTCAAAGCCTCTCTATCTCCGTCGCGATCGTATGGAATCAGCTCTCCATCGATCGGTATCCGTAGAATCCTGTAGACATCCTCAAGGGTGACTGTCATCTCACCCATCGGCAAATGAAAGGTGCATGTCTCTGAATGCCATCTCTCGGCCAGCGCAGTCAGCAAACCCATGTTTGCTCGAAACTCAGGCACATACAATACGTGTCTCAAACCCATCTCCTCGATGGCAGCTCTATCCTGAAAAGACAACTCAGGTCGCAACCTCTGTGTGGACGGGAATCTCTCTCGTGACTCTAGCATAGGCAAATACTCCTGCAGTCAAACAAATCAATCATGTCAGTCAGGGTGGCATTCACTGTTCATCACAAAATGCTACTCGCTATCTAAATGCATATGGTCATCTATCCCTAGTGACACTCACTGTTCATCACAAAGTGTTGCTATTTATCCTAGTGGTACTCCCTGTTCATCACAAAGTACTACGTGTGTGACATTCCCTGTTCATCACAAAGTGTTACTCACATTTTGCACTCCCTGTTCATCATAAAGTGCTGCTCATACTTTGGGTACTCCCTGTTCATCACAAAGTACTCTATCTTGGGTACTCCCTGTTCATCACAAAGTGCCTTGATCTATCCTAGTCTTCCTAGAGGACCTGCTTGAGTGTATCCTCTCAGCAGCTTATCCAATCGACAGCGTATGTTCATCACAGAACTGCCGATTTGACCTAGAAGACAAAACCTTGCATTTTTAGACACAAACGCATTTCTAACTCACAAATGCGCCTATAGACTACACAAGCGTGCCTGAACAACGCAAACGCGCTTGTTTGACATAAACGTGCCTACATTATTCATAAACGCGACTTTGGCACACAAACGCCCCTTCAGGATGCAGACGTGCCCGCATTAGACACAAATGCGGTTCCAGACATAGACGCACCTGGCACCGACACAGACGCGCCTGGCAGACACAGACGCGCCTGGCACCGACGCAGACGCGGTTGCACGTTTTTGCACTTTTTTTGTGCCCTATTCCTAAGCGCATTTATTGCTAACTAGCATGCATTAATGACAAAATTGAATGCATCAAAGTACGAGGAGGTTTGGTGGTACTTACCGGCTCTCCTACCTCTGCTGGTCTCTGAAATCGACGAACGCGGTCGAATCTGTGTACGAAAGCCATTGCTGCTGACTGTTGCTGCTCTTTTTCTCGCTCTGCACTGTGATCTCGTGAGGGTGTGGATGACAATGAGGATGTCTTTTTCCCGTGGTCTATCTTATAGCCTACCCTAGCCCTCGCCTTCATTTCCCGAGTCAGTCTTCATTATCCCGTGACTTTGTCACTTTATCCGACCAATCCATTCTAGCCTTTCTTTCTTATCGAGAGATTGTCTGCAATCTTTTCAGACATTTTCATCCAATCTCTCGAGGGGGCATATCATTCCCATTCTGGGGCAACTCTGTATCAGCTCATCTTATCTTCTTTGAAACAACGCGACAAGCCGCATTGTCTCAAAGAGGGGCAAAATGTAGACACCTAAAATTGTCATGTCTAATTAAATAAATATTTTATTTATTTAATTATCTAAGCCTAATTCTTCTATTAATTAAATAAATCTTTATTTATTTAATTAATTCATTTATCCTCTTCTAGCCTTATTTCTCATTTAAATAAATACATTTATTTATTTAAATTATCATTTTCCTAAATTAAATAAATATCTTATTTATTTAATTATCCTACTTCTTCTATTAATTAAATAAATCTTTATTTATTTAATTAATTCATTAGCCTTTTCTACACATGACACATGTCATTCATCTCTTAATTCATACACTACCTACCTCTTTCATTATTTTATTATTTCTTCTACCTACCCTCTAATCTTAGCCGACCTCCTTTTACACCTCTCAATCTTATCCCTCCATTTCATATTGTGTCTTCTATTTAAGGAGATGCCTTCTTCATTATCAAACCCTAATCGTTTTATGCATTCTAATCACACAGCCTAATCAACAATTTGGAGGACTTGACTACACTACGATCCTACTTGCAACCACATTCCGTTCTTTGTTGAGCTCTTGTGCATACAAAATCTGAGAGCAAATATATCAAGCAAGATCAATGGAGATAGGAAG
This sequence comes from Cryptomeria japonica, assembly GCF_030272615.1. NCBI lineage: Eukaryota > Viridiplantae > Streptophyta > Pinopsida > Cupressales > Cupressaceae > Cryptomeria > Cryptomeria japonica. Next base: position 599,202,827 of record NC_081409.1, read on the forward strand.
AATGGAGATCAAAACCCTATTGGACATGTGATGGTATAATCTTTGTGATTTTATGTGATTTGCATTGTCTTAGGTAATCTTCATATGTTATGGTGGATCTTTGTTGATTGTTAGGCTAGGGTTTGGTGGTTGAATTCATTTAGCCTTTCAATATTGTTATTATTGTTATCCATTTTCACCATATACAATATGCTCATAGACTTGTATTCACAATACAAAAATATTTCCTTTTACAAATAAACCACATGATTATTTCAACCTTGTGACTAGATGTACATGAATGTTTATGCCCATTGAATATTCCTTCTCACAACTACTCACAAGGGTGAGAACATCATCAATGGATTTTTCCACCCAATCACAAATCTTATATTGCTTTTGTATTGTTCAATTGAATAATTCACGACCCTACTCAAAGAGCCTAGCAAATTGAAACTGACAAGTGTGATGGAATATGTTGTAGCATAATATATCTAACATTTTGTTTGTATTAAAAATACTAACATACTTATCATGATATGACATAGAAAGAAAAATAATCAAATAGTAACCATTACTAATGGTATTCAAGCTTTGGCCAAAGAATCTTTTTGTGTCATATTTGATAGATATATTAACAGTTGAAACCTATTAGGTTTTTTGTTACCCTATATTCAGTACTCATCCAAATTTTGTATTTCCAAAAAGTTAATTAAACATACACATAAGCATATAACTATACATATCTACTTGATAGCTATGCACAATTATGAATAACAATTCGATCACAAATATTCCAAGAAATATTACACACGAATCATTAATTAATGTCAACATGTGTTGATAATGGAGAGCCAACAATTACAAATATTATCAATCTCTAAATAGAGCACATCCCATGATAACCAAGACATAAGAAATTCTAAAACAAAAATAAGATCAGTGCATGATACAATTGGGATCATAACTAAATATTCCTATCACTAGCTTTTACTTATGCACCAATACGTAGAATGAAATGTTAGGGAAGTACCATGATAATGTTACAAGATCAAAAGAGAAAGATCAAAGTTTAAATTCATCATATACAAAGGTTTATTAGAAAACATGTAGAAATTTTGAAAGATGTACGAGTCACAACTTCCTTGATTGACATGCATGAAAAATGTGGAAAATAAAGACGGGGCATGAGAACTGTTTGACAAAATGCCTAAAAGAAATATAAAATAATAGATTTTAATTCTGTAAGATCAAATAGGATTAGTTAAAAAATACTTCAGAACATGTGATTACAGATGTGGAGTGAATGCTTAACTGCAATCTCCATGTTCGTCAAGCATAAAGAATAGAATATTGGAGTTACAACTGTGGTGGGAGACATGCATGAAAAGTCGATAGATAATCAAACCCAGAACATTAAATCACTGTTAAAATGCCTTGAAGGAAAGCAATATTATGGTATGATATCAAACATGCAAAGAGGAAACTATGAAACCAAGTTATACACAAAGATAATAACTAGAGAATGGACTGTGAAGCAATTATTTTGAGAGAAGACCATAGATCCACTTAGATTATCCATATTGGTACAGACATCATGTAATTTGAAAATAAATTACTACCAAGAGTATTAGAAATCTACAAGATAAATCTTCTTTCTGGTTTTGACTTCAGAATTCCAAGAGAACGTGCATGTAAAATAACAATGACTGTGGATCCTTACATGCGAGAATATATTGTCTTGATTTTTCGTAGATGTAGTGTTTCTATGTTTAGTTTTGTTTTTTATTATTATTTATTTTCTCATTAAACTCAATAATTGGTATCAGAGTCAAGGAGAAGTTGTGAGGAAATAAAGCAGAGATGGAAGAAGCAGGTAAGTGGAGAATTTAAAAATTTAGGGAAAAACTTTAGAATGTGGAAGCAATCTTTGCTGGTGCAAAAAGATCTTGCAATAACGTTGGAAGTAAAGGCAAAGAAGCTGACTACGATGTCCAATTAAGAGTGGGAGCAAATGGATAAAAAAGCAGTGGCAACAGTAATGCTTTCCCTCTCCAGCAATGTGTTGTTCAATGTTGCAATAGCTAAGACAACGAAAGGTCTTTGGGATCGCTTATCCAACATGTATGAAGTTAATATTGATGCTATTATTCTAAGCACAGGAGAATCCACAGTAGATTTTTGGGTGCAGGATTTGAGAGCATCATTTCATGCAACTTCTTGTAGGGAGTCTTTCAAAAACCTTCAAAGTGATAATTTTGGTAAGGTTGAGTATATTTTATTGAAATTGAATAATGCATATTTTTTATTGCTATGAGATGTTAGCTATGTCCCTCAACTAAAAAAACAATTTGATTTCAATCGAACAATTACATTCTCAAGGATGCAAAGTCACTTTCAATTACATTCTCAAGGATGTAAAGTCACTTTTGAATCCCATAGATGGAAAGTGATAAAAGGTGCCTTGATAATTTCTAGGAACAACAAATCAGGCACTTTGTATGTGCTAGGGAGTCACACTAAAGTGGGAACCATGAAGACAATTAGGAATAGTGACTCTGAGCTTTGGCACAAGAGGCTCGGTCACATGAGCAAGCAAGGCCTTGGGATTTAGGGATCAACTTCTGGGACTGCAATTGGTGGATTTGGATACGTGTGAACATTTTTTATATGATAAAAAAAGAGGGATTAGCTTCTATACCAAGGAACATAAAACAGAACTTTTGGAGATAATGCATTTGGTTGTCTTTGGTCCCACATAAGCAACTTCAATTGGTAGGTCTAACTTAACTATTTTATTATTTTCTTAAATTATTAGTCAAAAAGTTTGGGTTTATATGTTAAGTTCAAATGTTAAAGTATTTGACAAATTTAAGAACAAATTTAAGAATTTTAAAGCATTTGTTGAAAACCAAACTGAAAAAAAAGAGTTAGTTGTTTGAAAATAGATATTCTATTCCATAGAATTTGATCAGTTTTCTGTGAAAAATGGTATTAAAATTGTTATGTTTCCTCACAAGAAATCAATGTCGTAGAAAGTTTGAACAATTTAAAATTATAGAGAAAGCTGGTAGCTCTCTCATTCCCAGGTTTGGGAAAAGAATTTTGGGCCAAAGTTGTTAACACAGCAGTATATTTATTCAATCAAAGCCCATCATCTCGGTTGCAGTTTGAAGCATAGAGGTAATTTTAATGAAAAAGTGTTCCCAAGTTTGTCAAAACAGGCCAAGACAACTATGGAGCTCCATGATGAATGGAATGAGAAAGATGACAAAGAAAGAATCTGGGCAAGTAATGATCAGCGCAATGTAGAAGATGGACACAGATTAATAGGTCTTACCAATGCAAATGAGGATGAGTGCGAAGGGGAATTTGTAAATGAGTATGATGATGATGAAGAAAATAATGTGGATGATGAAGATGATGACATGGAGGATTATCATGGGATTCCACATCAGCAATTAGAACAGCAGCAGGGTCATCATACTCACCAATCTCTTCACAATGGTTCCTCTCAGATCGAAACGACTTCTTTTGCAGAAGATGGAAGACATTATTACAAGTACAATAGGGGTGGCATGTATGCAAAGAGTTCAATGAGAAAGCAAGTGTTGATCTTGAGGACAAATTTGAATACCCAACCGAAGAAATGGTTAAAACAGGGGATTATAAAGTGGGTAAAATGAAAATTGACTAGTGAAAGAAGTCTTGGATAAGGACAAGGATGTTGAAAAATGTGCCGATCACACCCAAGGGCCTAGGAAAAGGTGGGTCATAGAAGAGAAATTTTTTGGCTTCCATGGGTGCATATGGGGAGTCTTCTACCTTTGCATATTTGGAGGTTATTTGTATTTACGCAAGGCTCCTGACAAAAAAAAATTTCAATAGGATACTTGTCGCAAGATAGAGGCTGTGGCTGGTCTGACAAAAGGAATTGAAGGCCTTTTCAAGAAGAACAAGGTCACTTATGTTCAAGGTGCTGGGAAGATCGTATCTGGAAGTGAAGTGTCAGGGGATCCTTTAGATAGAGAAATTTGAAAATCTTTGCAGAGGACATTAGAGTAATAGAAAATGAAATTTATGCTGACTGGTGCTGATGCTTTCGGACCATGTGTCAAGCTAACACTAGAGCCAACTTTGAGAGGGAAGCAGACAACTCTTGAGGCAGATGTAGTTCTTGTTTTCGCTGGTAGATGACCTTATACAAAAGAGTCTTAGACTAGAAGAGCTTGGGGTGAAGCTTGATAAAATGGGACTAGTGGAAATTGATGATCATTTCAGGACAAATTTTCTGGAATTATGCTATCGGTGATGTGATTCCAGGCCCCATGCTTGCACAGAAGGCAGCGGAAGATGGTGTAGCTTGTGTGGAGCTAATTACTGGAGAACCGGGACATGTGGACTATGACACTATGCCTGGAATTGTTTACACACGTCCAGGGGTAGCATCGGTAGGGAAGAAAGAAGAGCAGGTTAAGGTACTCAACATTTCCTACGCTGTTGGGAAATTCCCCTTTGTCGCAAATAGCAGGGCAAGAACTGTTGATGATGTTAATATTGACATTGGGAGGAGAAAGATGAATATGAAATACTCAGCTTAAATTTTTTGGAGAAGCTGAAGTCTCGCATAGCTTCTTTATGTTGAGTTATAATATGACATCATAAGTGGAAAAGTAGAGAACATAATTCAAAGGTGTATAGATTGGATTTATAGTGGAAAATGAAGTTTAATAGTTGTCTTTCTTTTCTGCTTTTCTTTTCCTCTTCGTATTTAAAGAGTTAAACATTTGTATAAATTGATGAATGTAGGCTATGTATGTTGTATAACAGCTAATAAAAGATATTACCCTGCTTTTAGATAGATTTAATTTTGAAATTTATTATTATTTTATCTACTCTAAACTCAACATAAATAAGCTAACCTCCCCACCTTCTTTCTTCCTCCCATCTCTATCACTTCCAAATCAAATCAAAACAATAACAATAAGAATGAAATTCACCCCAAAATCTTACTTGATGCCTTTTCAGCATGATTGGAGCCTTCCCCATATGCATCTCTTCTGCTTCTTAAATTTCCCTTCTACTGATAACATGCAAAATAATAATTACCTCTGCTCACCATAATGGACCATTTTTAGCCTCTCCATGTAATGGTGCCATGATGATTTCTCCATACTCCCTCTCCAACACGGCAACCAAGAATGGTAATAAATTGGTTTAATAATGCACGACCTAACTTCAACAAATTTAGATTAAATAAATGAATTTTGTTTCAAGTATCTTTATATTTTATATTTAAAATAAAAAAAATATTTGAATGTTTAAACTGTTATAATAAATTATAATTTAAATAAATAAATAATAAAAACACCTCTGTTATATGACTTGTCTATCAGCCATAGATTTTAAAAGAGTAAAAGATATATCAACATATTAAAATAAAATATTATAAATTTCTTAACAAATTTATATTTGATTATTCTGATAATCAAATATAAATAATACCTATATAATTATTCGGAAAAAGAAATTTCTGATCATGACCTCATGAAACAGACTTCCATATGAAACAGACTTCCATATACATAGCAATTTCCACTTCGAAGTTTTTATAAAAAATTGAAGTGTACTCCTTAACTTTTGAATCCAAACTTACTGGTGAACGCATGTACATAAACAGTGTTGACTTAAAAACCGATTTTGTTTCCACTAAAATCAAATCCAACTCTTCCCAATTTGACGCCTTCTTGAAGTGTCATTTTATTTTCATAAAGACATAATCGAATAACCAATTACATACTTCACGATTCGCTGGACTCAGCCCAAAATCATTTTTACATTTATCCCCAAATTTACAACCGTAAAATTGGGAACGCATAGCTTGCCCCTAAAACCAGGAGATTCGTTTGGCGAGGGTAAGAGCGGAGACAATGGAAGAAGCTGCCAGCACCGCAAAGGTCATGAAACTCATGGTCACCGAAGCAGCTGCCATGTCTGTGAACTTTGTATCTCCATTGTTCCGCAGGTTATTTGTCATCGAAGCCGCCGACGATGAAGAAGACATCACTAAGTACGCCAATGTCTGCACAATTCTTCAATTTCATCATAATTTCACCTCAAATAACAAACAGTGGATTTTGTTGTTCTGGCTTTTTTAAACTCACCTGATCGCCGATGAAATCCACGGAGGACAAAATCGTTTTATGAAACAAATTATATCCCCACACTGCATCGTAAACCCCTCTGCCTAGCTGGGCCGCCAAGTAGACAAATGCTATCACGGCGATGGCCAGACAATACCTGTTGTAGATTCAAGCCGCTTTTTCTCAATATCTCAGTAGCAAACTTATAAATCACTATTTAACTTGACTGCATTTTTATCAATACAGGGATATTTTTGGTAAGAATTGTGTAAATGTTCTTGTAGTTTTAAGAAATCGTTTTTAATTATAAATTATGAAATGTCTGAAATTCTTCCAATCGCTTATATAATTGCTAATCTCAGAAGCGAACTTACATAGCACTATTAAATCTGACTGAATTTCTTTTTATAATATTTTTGATAATTATATGATTTTTCTTTTAAATGATAAATTAGGAAATTTGAAACTTTCCAATCATTTACACAATTGCTATCTCAAAATCTCAGAAGCAAACTTACAGAGCACAATTTAATTTGGACTGAATTTCTATTAATAGAAAAAGATTTTGATAATAATTGGGTAAATATTCCTGTAATTCTAAGCATTTTGTTCTTTTAATGATAAATGTCTGAAACTCTTTTAATCATTTATACAATTGCTTTCTCAAAATCTCAGAAACAAACTTACAGAGCACTATTTAATTTGACTGAAATTCTATAAATAGAATTTTTTTTGGTAACAATTATGTAAATATTCTTGTAATTTTAAGAATTATGTTCTTTTAATGATAAATGACAAATATTTCTGAGACATACAAGTTATTCTGAGAAATGCTTGCACTTAATTATATAATTGTGAAAATTTCTTTAATTTCTATCGAAGATCTACCTGTATTCTTCATAATCATCGAAATTTTGCCCTGCTTTGTTCTGGTTATTGGCGGCCATGATGACAAAGGAGAGAAAGGAAGAAAGAAGCCCTGCAGATCTGAGCACAAGATTGGCCAGGCGCATCCGATTCTCTCTTTGCTGCCTCTGGACGGTGATAGACGTCTGAAGCTCTGTCTGTGGAGCTCCGCCTGCGGTGGCGTAATTAGAGAACTCCAGACCATCTGGACGCTCCAGAGGCGCCGAAGGCGACGGCGTCCTGCTCGCCATTGCCCGCCGATTTCTCCCAAAACTTGTTCAGATTTCTTGATCTGTAAGCAGGAGCTTCAAAAGATGTCCGCAAGAGGTAATTGAACACAGATTTCAGGGTAGATTTGTTGACCTGATGGCCAAACGCCCGTTGGCTTCGAATGGTCTAGAAAATGACCTGGATATGATCTGGTGCAATGCCGTAGAATCCAGGAAAGCCAACACACACATTATACTTTTCTTTTCAACCAATTCCTTTACTGGATTTTAAAAAGATATAAATTCTACTTAAATCCAATAAATGGTGCGTGGACAGTTTCATATTATGGGTAAGTAGTTATCCACAATTTCCACAATTTTCCACAGACTTGATGGCCATATGAGTATATTCTGAATTTTTTTTAATAAAATATAACTAAAATCCTCGAAAGCCAACACCCACTATACTTTTCTATTCGACCTACTCCTGTACTGAATTTTAAAAACATATAAATTCTACTTAAATCCGATAAATGGGGCGTGGACAGTTTCATATTATGGGATAAGTAGTTAGCCACAATTTTCCACAGCATTTCAGACCACTGAATTTGATGCCCGAATGACTGTATTTTGAATTTTTTTTTTAAATATAGCTAAAATTTTGAGAAAGTTGTATTTTATAATAGATTAGTTTATTTTTAATTTATAAAAAATTATACACTTATTATGAGATATATATCTATTACTACTTATATAAAAAAAATCATCTGAAAGGCAACTTCCAACTAGAACTGTAAATATTTTCTTGACAGGCATGCCTGGCCGTCAAATTTAGGATACTAATTTACAGTCATTAGTTTAAAAACGTGTTGACCACGATAAGGAGTCAAACGCATTAGAAGATAAATAGCGGGGAGAGAGAATTTTACCCGTCCTACCTAACATTGAAATTGTCGTGATCATTTTTATCCGGAGAAACTTCGGCACTATTATTATATTGAAAGCAGACAAATCATAATTTTTAAATTTACTTAGGTTAATAAATTATTTAAATAATTAATCTAGCTATAAATTTAAATTAAATTTAGTGGACTATTGAATAATGTTGGAAAATGTAAATAAATTAATGATAAATAAATAAAAAAGAGAAGTTAAATTAATATTAAGAATGACGATGATTTTTTTTTGTTAGAGATTGTATTTTTGTAGTTTGTTGAGCATTAGATTATTCTTAGTCCTTATATATGTAATTTTGAATTTTGTTGGTGTTCTTGAACTTATAAATGTTTATTTTAGATGTATTATTTGGTTTCTTTAAAAATGCACTCATATGTAATAATATAAGACACAATGGTGCTCAAAAGTTTCATTAGAACTTGTTGTGTTAAGAAGGGAAGCCAACTAGCTTCTTACCTCAAATCTTAGTCAAGCCCCTTGTTTGATTCAATGAATGTACAAATTCATAAACATACTACAAAGAATAGAAAATGGTAATGTAAATATGAGATATATGCCCTTAGAGGATGTGCAATTAGGGTTAGGTTAGGACTGTGACATGCTACTGAATTCATTAAGAAATCATAAGGAAAAAACTTTTCAATTTGACAAAAAGAATTGCCAACTTTACATAAATCAAAATGTTTAAAATTTTCTAATTTGAATCAAGAGATAAAATGTTATCAAAGCATCAATTAAATGAGAATTGTGTAAACAAATAGATTTCTTACACTTTTTATCTAACGTAAATTATTATGCGATAAATTAAAGAGAAGGGTTGGAGTTTATTGATGTTTTGCTTTCCAATTCAGAATCTCATACAAGCCTTGACTTATTCTATAGGAGGGAGAGCATCATCAAGGTTCTTTACCTCCAACCATAGATTTGGCGGTCCCTCACACACCTTCCTTATGGAAGTGGCCCTACTCTTCACGAGGGTGCAAACATAGCTCTAGGTCTCATTGCCAATTCAGATATTTTGGATCAATTTTGAATTTTTAATGAATTTTTTTTATGGTTATTCATAAAAAATTAATTTTGAGAGCAAATTAGCAATTTTTTTGGATTTTCTTACATTTCTGGAAATGTCTTGAAATTATACAGTTGGTCTGTTCTTTATGTATTTAATTATGATGCAAAATAACTCATGGAAAATCAAATCTTTGAATTTGTCAAAAAACGTATTGTCGAAGGCCCCTATTTCACAAAGTCATTTGGGATTTCTAAAAAATTACCTAACTTGTGTGCTTGCAGGAGGGGTATTATTTCAAAACTACTAACAAGTTTGGTGTAGGACCTTTGGCAAAGATTTGATTTTAAAACTGCTTGTTTTGTCTTCTTTAGTTTAGCAAACACTTCCATTGGTGCTTTAAAATGAATAAGTGTCTTTTATGTCTTGAGCACTAGGCTCTTTTTGTGTTTCCTTTTAGACGACATGCCTCCCAAGTAGTCCATAATGCCAAGTGAGAGGGAACGACCCAAGTGGTAACAAACTAAAGTCAAGCTCTTCCAAGCCACAATAAATAAATGTGTTTGTGAAAAAAGTTGCAAGCAACGGGTGATGATTAGTTCATACCGATGGCATGTCTCCCCATAAACCCTATAGAGTGCAACCTCTATAGACTGGGAGCGTTCCTTAATGGAGCGTACATCGCCGCATGTATGGCCACTCGAATGAATGCCCTTACTAGACACCTTTTGTGTTAGAAGCCAAAAACCTTCTAGTTGTTGGTGTAGGTGGTCGAACCTCTAAAGCGGATCACATTCTTACAGTTCTTAGTAGAGATACAAATTTTGCCACAGGGTTTTTTCATGGTGATTGGTGCTTGGCTTCCCCGGAGAAGTGAGTGTCGTGGAGGGGAGCCAGTGTGATCAATCACCTAAGTATCTGCTCTAAATTGTGTAGCTCGAGGTAACCCCCCACGTGAGATTCAACAACTATTGTCTCAGCCAGCCCTAGGATTTGTGCTTGCATGATCAAAACACTCAAACATTTTCAAACAAAACAAAGAAATATTGTCTATCATGTTTTCAAGTGTATGCAAAAACATTTCACATCACACTTCACATTTGGGAACATTTTTGGATTCCTTGGACAAGACACGTTCAAACATGGAGTCTTCACTGTTATTGTGTCCTCTTGCCACAAAAAGAGTCAAAACATTGAGATTTGGTCACATTCAACAACTTCACAATTGGACAGAATTGCAAAACATTTTCGAAATCATGTCTGGGTTTGTTAAAACTGTGTTTGCGCTCACAGTTGAAATATTACAAGAAAACTCTTGAGAACAATAAGGACTTAAGTTTTCGGATCTAAAGAGATTCTAAGGTTGCTTCCTATAGGGCTTCATTCTTCAGTCAACTTGTCTTGGTCACACATAGTCAATCATTTTCCTTCACTTGCATTATCCTCATACATATCTTCCAAATTTGAGTCAAAAGGTTACTTTGCTTGTCCTCATCAAACTTTGCAAACCTACTACAACACAACACTAGGTGATTCCCATATCAAGATCCATCATCTTAGGGTCTCATTTGGTCTTCTTGAGTCAAGGTCAACTTACCTCAACAAGAGATCCATCCTCTCTTGGGAAGCCACACCTTACGCTCAAAATACATACATGGAGTCAAGGTCAACTTACCTCATCAAGAGATCCATCATCTCTTTGGAAGCCACACCTTACTCTAAAAACATACATACTTTGGTATTACACTCTTGGACATTGCAAGTTTACCCTAGATTCATCTACATTTCATACACCTCTTGGTCTTCCATAGTCTTTTCATTTTCATCTTACCTTTCATTTTTGGGTCAAGACTTTAGTCCATGGTTGAAATCCGTTCACAAAGGTCTAGAAGGGAAGCTGAAGAAGCTTTATGGTCTTTAAACATGAGTACTTATGAGTTTGATGGAGATGAATTCTACAATCAATTTGAAAACTACAGTAATATACCAGACAATAAAACCAATGACAATAACAATGGAAATGATAATGACAATGACAATGCATCTGTGGATTCTGCAAAAGTTGAGGAAACTATCATGGATCCCCATTTTAATAGATTGGTTCAAGCAATCGTGAAAAGGGATAGACAATATTTCCTACAAGTCATGGCACAAAGTGGGACAAGACTACCTCATGATTTTGATATGTCATAGATTTTGAAGGATGAAATCAAGTTAATACTAGACAAAGGAGGCCCAATAGTGGTGGTAAGAAAGAGTGTCTCGTCCTTGAGTCACCTTCATCCCTATTTCAAAAACCTAAGATTCCAAACACGTACACTCATTCTCATGCTAGCTATGATATAACCTCTCATGAACAACCCCATAGTCGTCCTTTCCCATGGAGAAGAACTACCACCATGCATGACCATGATGATACCCAAGATAATACCAATGCATACAATTACACTCAATTGAACATTCAATATCATGACATGAGGAGACCCCGTGTCATTTTTGGGGGTAATATCCAAGATCAATCGTATGACACCTCCTATCCCCATGGTCATGACTTGTATCGACCTAGACCTAGTTCTCCTCACTACAATACCATACCAAGTGGTCCATATGCAAGCTATAACTATGCCCCTCCTCCATATGAACACATCTATGATCAATACCATCCATATATGCAGTATATCCCTCCTCCTCCGCCCATTGGCTCGGGCATGGGACTAGCTCAAAGAGAAAAGACACCACCCAAGAATGACTTGCAACAACATATTAAGGATTTACAAAAGAAAATGGCAGACATGAATACACCAAAGCAACAGTACACAATGCAAGATATATATCCTTATCCATTTGATAGAAGCATTCCAATGCCTCCATTCCCTCCACATTTTGTGACACAATTTTTTTATAAGTACAAAGGCAAAGGGGATCCTAAGGCACACATATGACAATTTTTCACAGCTTGCATTGAGGTAGCAGGAGAAGAAATGTACTTGATGAGATTGTTTCCACAAAGATTAGGTGAACAATCAATTAAATGGTTCTCCCAACTTCCAAATCGAATTAAGTCATGGGGTGATCTAGCAGAGGCTTTTATACAACATTTTTCATACAACATTGAAACAGATGTGTCAGTAGACACCTTATGCAATACTAAGCATAAATATGGGGAATCTTTTGCTTCATTTTTATAGCGATGGAGAGGTCTTTCTAGTCGATGCTCTTGTGATTTACCATAAAAGAAAATGGTATAAATTTTCACACAAAATGTCAACAAGGATATCGGATATGAGCTAAGAAAAGCATGTTTGTCTACCTTCAAAGAGGTCATTGAGAAAGGAATGGCGATAAAAAAATTCCTTATTGAACAAGATGTCATCAAGATATTCAATGAAAATAAAGAGGAATCAAATGGGAAAGACAAACCCCTCTTTTGGAACAAGAATAAGAACATAGTCAATGACGGGGTAGTAGATGCAAATGTTGTGAAACCTAAGATAACTTTCCCCGATGCAAGTTCTTCTAACTCAAACAATCAAGTGAACAATCAAAGGCAATCAAAACCTCAAAGAAAATACACCCCATTGGGAGAGCCAATTGAAACAACATTCAATAAGTTAGTGGCAAACAATTTCATAATACTATCAGATAATCCACCATATGAGCCGAAAGTAAAACCAAATTGGTGGAATGATGATGAATATTGTGAATATCACAAGATTAAAGGGCATTTAACTAGAAATTGTTACAGATTGAAGAATATCATATAGGATCTCATTGATAGAGGCAACATAGAAGTTGATGGTCACACCTCTGATGAAGAGAATGTAATTTTTAAGGGGTCATTTCCTAAACATGACAAGGGAAAAGAAAAAACTACCGATAATCAAGCTAATTGTACTAAAACTTCCTATGATTATGATTCTACTATTAATCACATTTCAATGGACAATCATGTTTCTAATATCATCATAAAGGACAAAACTCCCAAAGGGTCTACCCAAAGGAGTAAATTTGTTTTAAAAGGCATTGGACCATCTTCCTCATCTTCCAAAAATGAAACCTCCAAATGTAATGTCACAACCCGTCGAGGTAAAGTCGCCTTGCAAGGCATTCCATCCAAGCCCACAACCTCTTCATCCACAAAGAATGAGTATGACCTTGTAGACCAACTAGGGAAAACACCTTTCCTCATTTCCATCCTTGATCTTTTACGCATATCCTGTGCACATAAGACCATCCTTGATAAGACCTCGAAATAGACTTATGTACCCATTGATCTGAACATGGACCAATTTCAAGCCATGGTGGGATACCTTTCTGTTTCATATACCCTCACATTCACAAAAGTCGATGATGCATCTGTACCCCAGCCTCATAATGCACCTCTACATATTGAAGTGTTTCTCCATAAAAATCAAATAAAACAAGCCTTGATAGATGGAGGAGCAGATCTGAACAATTGTGCATTGAACACTATTAAACAATTGGGATATTCTAAAAAGGCTGTGAATTCTACACATGCAATCACTATTAAGGCATATGATGACGAAGAGAGCTCACTCAAGGGCACAATCACCTTACCTCTTAGAGTTGGGCCAGTTACGAAGGATGCGGTATGTAAAGTCCTTGATTTAGAGCTCACGTATAATATACTCTTGGGGCACCCATGGATTCATGAAATGAGAATTTTACCATCAACATATCACCAATGTATCAAGTTCCCACACAATGGAGTTGAAGTGACTGTCAAAGACAGTTCGAATTCATTCATATATTGCAATAACCTGCGACGTAGATAAGAAATAACAATCCTAGTCAATCAAGAAGTTGTTCCATATTCAGCATATGTTGATCCTGAATCATTGAAAGCTTCTACATCCAAACAAGCAGAGCTAAAAGAAAAATTCAAGGTTAAAGACATGGGATGTGGTGAGTATATCTTTCATGTTGATCAACTCCCACTATCTACTAAGACATTTAGCCGATAGGAACAATCTATAAACAATTTACAATATCAAGGAATCGGGTGTGAACCACCTTGTGTTGTGGCTACTAAGTCTGAATACAAATCTCCTTTAGTGGTGCAAGCAACTCTTGATATCAATAGTCCTAAGAGTGGTTCTAATGAAGAATCTATTGAATATATCGCCAACCCTCTTGAGAACTCATATAGCCTTACCATTTCATCCACTCCTTTAATTTCCACTCCACTTCCAGACTTGGATCAACAATAATTACAAAAGCCCTTACTAATTGGGGATCAAAAATCAAGCTTTGAAAAGAAAAATCTAAAAGTCAAAAATAAAGAGAAGTCCTTCAGTCCAAACCAAAATCAAAATCTATTGGACTCTGCAAAAATCAAAGTCAAGGATAAAAATCCTATGAAGAAAAAAGAACAAGAGTTGATCTCCCCTAATATCAAAATAACCGGGGGCAAAAGTTCTAATATTTCAAGTAAAAAATAATACTTGTTGATCCTAAGTCTCCATCATGCCATCCTACTTTCACTTCTTTTCACAATCATAAGACTTCATAACTCATCCAATTGTTCCACACATCCATTCCATTTTGGTGATACATCATGTCAATGGACCTTTAATGGAACTTCCTTGAAGGAGTTTATTGTCAGGGATGCCCAAACTTCTTTAGGTTATACGCATATGGGCCCACGTAGTCCACACATTAGTAATTCTACCTTAGTTCCTTCATCAAGGAAGACAATCAAGGGAGCAACACATAATTAAATCAAGGAACAACACAACTACAATCATAAGGCAAAGCCTCACATATTTGAGGTGGGTGACTTAATTCTCAGAGAAAATCCTAAAAATTAGCAAGACTGAGAGAAGAAGGGCAAGTTCGAACCAAATTGGCTTGGTCCTTACGTCATCACAATAGTCTATGGATCAGGTGCATATCATCTCTCAACACCAGATGGAGAACCTTTGGAAGATCCTATCAACAACATGCACCTTCGCAGGTTCTACACATGGCTCTTCAAAATATTCTAATTCAAAAATACAAAAAAATACAAAAAAATCATCAAAAATACAAAAAAATGATAAAAATAAAAAAAATCGTTACTTGGTGAAAACCTAGCAAACAGGTGCCTTGTGACATAAAATTTTTTTTTTTGAAAAATCAAAAATAGTAAAAAGAAATAAATTCGTCCAACGGTGAAAACCACTTCAGTGGCGCCCTGGGCAAGTACCATGGTGAAAACTGGGTTACCGACACCATATGTAGAGACATTGCTCCTCCCTCCTTCAAGATTCAATCTCATCCTTTCACTTTGCACACACTCACAGTCTATCCATCCATAATAAACCTACCCATTCCCATCATGGCTTAATATTGATCTACCTAAGATTGGTTAGCCATTCATAATAAATCCTCCCTTTTCACCCCTTTCCATCCATAATAAATTAGGTCCAATCTATAACTAGGGCAAAAATCCTAAATCTAGTGATGGAAGTGGTACCCTGAGCATCACATGTTTTGAGGAGCATCATCTTTTCATTCCTCCTTCTTTTTGCACACAATCTGCAATAAAAGGTCACTTGCATCACCGATCTGCAATAAAGCTCTGATCTTCTCTGCAATAAAGTATTAGTTTCATGGATTCAATTAGTTTCAAATGAGACACAATCAACATTGGGCTTTCAAAAAATCAAATCTTTTAGTAGATTTTGGCAACAACATATTTTTCAGCATAATCTATCCTTTATCAGGATGACAACATTGTGACCAAATCAAACATGTTAATATATGTGGCAAGAAACACAGTTAACTTGAAGAATTCATTGTGTGTTGGTGTTAATTTTTGGTTTTCTTTTGATTTCATATTTTAAGATGACATGTCTTTTATATTTTCTAGGATATCTATAACTATAGATTATATCTCCAAGATGTCTTTGACTAGAAAGGCGAGGATGTGATATGTCCACTTATTGTTTTTCTATATGTGGATTGTTTCTTAATAATGCTATGACTTTTCAAAGGATATGAGGACGTTGTGAGTCTAGTGTGAACTGTGGCATTCCTTGTTTGTGACTATCTGATCTCCACGCAAACGGGTACAATGACTTTCAAGGTCGAACCTATACCTTGATTGTCATAACCTATTTGTCATAATAAAGCTCAATGATGATAACGCACAAGAAGCTCTTTCACTTCCATATCTTCTACCTTCCATCCCCCTTTTGTCATTGACCTCCATCATCGTTCCTTGATTCCATGTAGTTTGCTATCACATGACTGAGTATAATGACATGCCAAAAATATTTGCATTTCATGTAGATTGGACCTGCATCATCACATGATAGCATATCTCATTTCATACATACATATAGATATCAAAATTACATTACACCTTTCATATATCATTGGTTAGTATCTGCATTCTCATATACAACATAAAATGCCAAAATAATAACACATCATGCATCTCATCCTATAAATAATCATATCATATCATTACCTTATACTCATCTGCATATAAACCCCAAAAAAGAACAAAAATATATTGCATTTCATCATGTACATATTTGCATTCATAACATAAGATCATCATCATAAGTATCATAACATCATCATAAGCACCATAGAATCATTATAAGAACATGCATACATAAACTACATCATCATCAGTATATAGAAGCATCACATAGGAACACATGCATATAGCTACTGCAAGGATGGATCATCTCATATATATATATATATATATATATATATATATATATTGTAGACACCTAAAAATGGTCAACGCTTGCGGAGTCATACTTTAACATTTGCGCATTGCCTCATTTTAGGTTTTTGCATTGCATTAACATTTCTCCTATGTCACGCACTTGGTTTTTATCATTTGCGGGCATCGAGTCATTCTTCTGCATTCTTCATTCGTCTCGCTCTCAAATTTGGTCTTGTCGACAACACTATCCAATCATGATTTTGATCGATTTTATCTTGTCGCATCAATGTGCGTGCTCATTTATCATCATTTTGGACATCGTCAATCCTAATTAGGGTTTTGTCCTCTTATCAATCTTATCATCTGGCGATCGATTTGTCATCGATTGTTGTTATGTTCAATCTTGTCATCTTACGATCAATTCGTCATCAATCGTGGTCATTTTCAATCTTGTCATCTTGCAATCTATTTTTGTCATCGATCCTTGTCCTCTTTTCAATCTTGTCATTTTGCGATTAATTTGCCATCGATCATTGTCTGTCTCAATTATGTCAATTTGGATCAATTAGTCATTGTTCCTCGTCAATTGGCGCATTTATCAATTAAATCATTCATCACATTGGTCCTTTGTTAATCAGAATCAAATCGATATCAATTATCTTTCATCAAGACCTAATTGTCATCTTTGCATTGCTAATTCATCTTCTAGGGTTTCATGATTTAATCATTTAACCTTGTTTGTCATTTCTCTCTCTAGGATTAATAAATTAATTATTTATCCTAAGTCTTCTCATCACAATTAAATGTTCATTTAATTGGCTAATTATTCCTCTTTTTGTGAATTAATTAATAAATGACAAATTATTAATTAATTTACCTATTTTCTAATTTCTAATTTCCTATTTCCTCTTTTTCTAATTTTCTATTTTCTAAATTCCTAATTTCAATCCTCTCCTTTTTTTCTCCTAATTTTATGGGAATGACATAGAAATTTGTCATAATTTGTCATAATTGACAATCAATCAATTCTTGACATAGAAATTTGTCATAAATTGTCATGAATTATCAATCAATCAAATTTTGCATAGAAAGTGCATAATTTGTCATAAATTGTCATAATTGACATTTTTGATTTACAATTTCTATTTGAATTGAATCATGCTAATTTGATCCATTTCTCCAATTTGTCTATAAATTGGATGAATTTCTTCAATCTAAGCCCTAATCAGATTATCGAATTTCTAATCACTTTGTCAAATCACATTTCGAGTACTCTTGCGCCATAATCTTGTCTATTTGCTTTCATCTCATGTGTATGCACTTGAAGGTGAGATCCACAACAAAGCTATTTGGAGAGGAAAGAAGAACAATGGAGCCGCATGAAGGAAGCATTCAGATCTACGTTTGGTTTGCATAGTATTTAGTTTTGAATGTTTTGTCTTTATGTCTTTATTGAGTGTGTTTAGGATAGATCATTACATTTAAGCTTTCGTGATTGAGCTAGATTAGTTTTTATATGCTTGTGATGATTTCCGATTTCCTATGCTACATTAATTGGTGAACCCAACATGAACTAACCCCCTAACCATGCTTTTGAGTGCTTTTGAGATGATTTGCAGGTCAAAAACCCAAGAAACAGGGTAATGCAGGGTTTTCTGGGAACTTCTGCGCCTGTGTGAGACAATCTACGCCTGTGTCAAGCATTTTGCGCCTGTGTAAATGCATTCTGCGCTTGTGTAAAAAAAAACTAAAAAAAACTGCGCTTGTGTAAGGAATCCTGTGCTTGTGTAATCCTGCGCCTGTGTCAAGCATTCTGCACCTGTGTGAGACATTTTGTGCCTATGTAGGGCCAGAAACAGAGGTAAAAGACAGTGTTTTTCACTTGCAAATTGTTTTCTTTTGCATTCTGTTTCTGCTTTTTTGGTTTTGTTGGTACTGATTCTCCGTGCAGAACCTTGGCATATGCATGACAAAGACAACAAATGAAACTACTAACACATTTTATGCAGGTTCGATAGTCAAAGACTAAACATATCAAACTTCTGACTTGGGTTTTGCAGGTTGCCTTGGACTACAACTAAACTTTGTGTTTGAAAGTAATATTTAGGCACCTAGTATGATTTCTAAATAGGTTGGAATGAATCTATGCTTGATTTGATTGTTGAGTTTGACATTGGAGTAGGAGAGTATGCTCTCATCCTTTTTAGGGTGATCAGAAATCCAGATCTTCAATACCACGCTCATGTCTTTGATTGTTTGTCACCCTTAGAGGGTCTGCCTTCCCGACCATTTGCTTTTGCAAGCAAGTGATAATCGTGAGAAGGGAATGACCCAAAGTGAGTACGGCTAGAATACCTTGGCATTCTAACTCACTATAAACAAATACCTGATGGGCGAAAGCTTTGAAGGAAGGGTTATGTGGGAATTGCAGTTACTTGGGAAGTGATGACCCTTGGACTCTTTCTCATATCAACATCTAAGTAGGGCCTCATGGTCTAAATCGTGCTTGCGCGACTACATTTGTTTGGTATCTTGGTGGGCTTAATGTCTCAATCACGCTTGCGTGACATCAAGGAGTAATGCTTAACAGAAATCCTTACTAAACACCTTGTATTTAGAGGCCAAAAATCCTTCTAGTTGCTTGAGAAGGACAAGTTCGGATACTTGGAAGAGATACTAAGTTCGCCATGGGGAGATTTCCATGGGGACTGATGCTTGGCTTCCCTAAGAAGTGAGTGCCGTGGAGGGGAGGCCGTGGGGTCAAGCATCTATGTATTCTCCTTGAATCCCATAATGAGTCTACCTCTCAAGAACCTACTATCCTTGCCTACCATAAGAAATGTGTGAATGGGCATGATTGTCTTGAGTCTAAGTTGAAATATCTTGTCTTCTTTGTTTGTCAAAAGTTGAATTGCATATCATTTCAAAAACAAGACAAATTGATTCAAAACAAGGTTAAACATAAGAGCATTTCATCCAACAAACTTCAAAACACCTTCAAACATGGTTATCAAACATTGTTCAAAAACTTGTCTCAACATTCATGTCACTTACATTTAGGTTCATCCTAGGTTGCATTTTGCAAAGTCATTGTCAACTATCAAGGGTAAGTTTCATCTTAAGTCATACTCCTTTGCATATCAATAAGGGTCATCCATTTGCATATGTCCTCTTGCATTAAGGTCATACCATTGTCATACATTGCATACCCCAGGTCTCTTTATTAAGCTTAGGTCATTATCATATCATATTAGGGTCACTTGCATATTAATTGTCCCTTTGCATATAGTCTCAAAAACTAGGTTTTGTCATACTTGAGTAATCCAAATCTTTGATAAACCCTAAGTCATTGTTAAGAAGTCTAGACCTTATCAAACCTTTTCTTTTTATGTCATTATTGTCATTTGGTCAAACCTAGCTTAGTATCCAAGCATATAGGGGAGACTTTGTCATTTGTCCTTTTGTCACTTGGTCGTTTTGTCCTTTGAGGTCTAGACATCATTTCAATTTCCTAAGGGTCTCTTTTTAGATTTGCATTCCAAAAAGTTTGTCAAAATCTTCAAAAACAACCAAAAACATAGGTTGCATTCTTGCCATAGATTGCATTCTCATTCACTTAGTTTGCATTTAGTTGCATATCATATATTGTCTTTGAAAAATTCCAAAAACATTGCATTTGCATAAGTGACATGCCTGTTGAGACAAGATCAAAATCTAAAAAGATGGGCGAACCAACGTATCCACCCATTGACAACATAGCAAATTGAAGGTTCATCAAACACATCGCTACCACCATATGGAATGGTTCAACTTTGACCACCACCATTATATGAACTAGTGTTTGTACCTATGAAACCAGGACATGGGAGTGTTCCATCAACTCCAAGAGGAAATGCACCTTTCAATTGGAATCAACCAAACTTGCAACATGAAATACAAACATTGTATGAAGAACAAACCCTCTCACAAGGATTTGGTTCAGATCAAGGCATTCACCAAGAAACGAATCCAAATATCCAACTAGATTCTTCATCCGATTCCGATGCTTCTGATGATGTTGATATGTTCCTTCAAGATCCTAAGGTGACAAAAAAGATGGATAAGTTTTTGAACAAGGTCTTTAAGATGTTTCCACAAAAGTATCTTAACATGATGAGTAATGTGACCTCTTCAAGTGAGCAAATCAATGTGCAAGAACAACAAGGCGGTGAGTTGTTAAGTTTCTCTCCGCATCCAAATGAAGAAAATGCACAACAAGCAACTCAACCTACCTTGATGAGTAAACGTGCTTCAAAGGCATTGACAGTGGCTATTCCTCAAAAGTCACCATTTGAGACAATAAATAATCCATTATTCAACACAACACCTGTAACACAAGATCAAATAAAGCCCACGCAAATATTGACAACTATCCCTCAACAAGAAGTAGTTCCTTATATGCATAAAATGGGATCAAAATCTAAAATGCAAGAGAGCTTCACAACTAGAATGCCTGATATCACCAATGTCCAAAACAATTCCACGATGCAACAAAGTTCTTATGTCCCATTAAGTTCAATATATTTGCCAAACACTATTGCGACAAATCCTTCGATAATGGCGACACAAAGAGCTACGGATAGTGGTTTGCACCAACAACAACTATTGCAACAATTGAGTAATACGCAAAAGGTACAATTGAATGTGCAAACAAGCAATGTGCAACAACAACAATTTCGCATTCGACAACAAATTGCAGCGCCTTCGGCACCATTACAAGTTAATGCAAACTTGCAACCATCACAATGGATTGGACAAACAACACAGCAAGTTAATGCAAGTGCTATACCCCATCTTAAGGAGAAGCAACGAAAACCACCTAAACAAAGTTTTTTACAAATGATGGGATACACACCGCGACAACAATTGGCACAAAGTCAACAAATTCCGATTCGTCAGCATCAACAACATGTGCCTCAATATGTGCCAAGGCAAACAAGCTATCCTACTTCACAACCGCAATTGGCGCTTGTGCAATATCAACAACATACTCAATTGCAATATCAACCTAGGCTACAAGAAGCACAACAACAAGGTCGATATCAAGGCATAGCACAACCACAACAACAAGAGATGTACCATGAACATTATATGCCGGAGACACCAAAAACGGCCATTTCAGAGTATCAACAACCGATCGGAAATACGATGTATCGACAAAGAGTACCCACGGGGATTAATGATGGACCTCCAAAATCTGATACAATTGCGCAACAACTTGAGAAGTTGCAACAAAAAGTTGACGCATTAGAAACTAAAGGAACAAAGAAGTTGTATACAGATCAAGATTTATGTCCTAATCCATTTGACAAGAGTGTATACATGCCTCCATTCCCTAAGCATTTTGAGGCACCTAATTTTGAGAAATATAAAGGGAATGGCAATCCAAAAGATCACATTCAAGCATTTTTCGTGGCATGTACTAAAGTGAGTTATGAGGAAGCATATTTAATGCGCTTATTTGCACGAAGTCTCACGGGACAAGCCATGGATTGGTATTCACATCTGCCAAGAAATATAAAGACTTGGTCGGAATTGGCTCAAAATTTTTTATCTCATTTCGCATTCAACATCGACAGTGATGTGACCATGTCAGATTTATGCAACACCAAGCAAAAGCAAGGTGAACCATTAGTGACTTTCTTGCAACGATGGCGAAGCTTGTATAGTCGTTCTTCCCTGGATATACCTGAAGAGCAACAAGTGAATCTGTTTATCCAAAATTTGGTCCCAGAAATGATGTATGAACTAAAACTGAAAAGTCCCAGTACTATTGAGAAACTCATTAAGAAAGGAATGAGCATTGAAACGGCTCTTGTAGCTAAAGGAATTATCAAGCTCAATAAAGATAGTGACAACACAAATTATTCAGGGGATAGAAACAGATTTTGGTATAAAAATAAGAATGTCACTAATGATGGTGTTGTTGATGCAAGAGCGGTGAATGCAAATCAACCCCCATTCACGATCAAGAAATTGAGTGTTCCTAATATATCAACTATGGAACAAAATCAGGCACCAATGAGCAATGTTACTCAACAACAGCATACTCAACAATATAATCAACAACAAGGCCAACTCCAAAGCCAGCAGCACAAACCTTTCTGATCAAGGGATGGGCCTCCTCGACAATTTACCCCATTGGGAGAGCCTATTGAATTAGTAATGAAGCAATTAATACAAGAAAAATTTATTAAGCTACCAGATATCAAGGCAGAACCAGTGGTAAAGCCGCATTGGTGGAATGATAATGCATACTGTGAGTATCATCGGTCCAAAGGACATAAAACTGCATCATGTTTTCAGTTGAAACATATGATTCAAGATTTATTAGAGCAAGGAGTAATTGAGGTAGATCCACCCCATGCGACCTCTAACACTTATCATACTATTTTCAAAACTCCTTTACTTGATCATGACAAGGGTAAAGCGTCCTCTTCCAACTCTGCCCAAACAACAAATTATGCAAATACTGGTTATAACAATGTCATCAATTGTTTTAGAGCGTCAAATGAGTATGTTTCTACCCTAAGAATAAAGGGACAAGATCCCTCTTGGGCGGTCACCACTCGTCGATCTAAAATAGTCCTGAAAGGAGCTCCTGCAGCTCCTTCCAAACCAACTCCTGCAAGCCAGTATAATCTCTTGGATCATCTAGGAAAGACACCTGCACAAATATCAATCCTTAAGTTATTGAAAATGTCTCCCATGCATCGTGCAGTCCTGGATAAAGCTTTAATTGAGTCCACTATCCTGACAAATATTGATGTTGACCAGTTTCAAGCCTTGATTGGACATCTAGCTGTTTCCCAAAATGTCGCATTTTCTGATAATGATATCTCACCTGATAAGCTCCCTCATAATGATCCTTTGCACCTTGAAGTCTTTGTCCATAATTGCAAAATCCGATGAGTCTTGATAGATGGTGGAGCAGGTCTTAATATTTGTACTTTGAGAGTGGTCATTGGCCTTGGATATACAGAAAATGATATTGATGCTTCCAGAAGAATAACAATAAAAGCATATGATGATGCTGAGCGCCCATCCAAAGGGATAATTACATTGCCTATCAGAGTCGGTCCAGTGACAGAAAACACTTTCTTGCAAGTCTTGGACCTCGATCTCCCTTACAATATGATTCTTGGCCATCCATGGATCCATGCAATGAAAGCAGTTCCATCCACTTATCATCAATGTTTAAAATATCCTTACAATGGAACGGAGATAACAATTCTAGGAGATCCTAATCCATTTCAATTTTGTGCTACTCTAAAGGATACTCCTCAGCAGCAAGTCCCAGTCAATAGAGAGGCCAATTCACATAGTTATGTAGATCCTAATGAATTATTAGATGCTGTCAAAGGAAAATTGAAGATACAAGATCAAGGATGTGGAGAATATTCAATGGATCAAACATTCCTCATTGGGAATTTACCAATATCTCCAAAATCATAAGGCAAACTGCATTTATTGCAAAAGGAACCTAAGGTCATTATTCAATATCAGCCTCCCACTACATTTACAAGATGGGGTGAACTTGACAAAGAAACTTTAGATGATGATGTCATAGATTGGCTTTACAAATATCCAACTGAGACCCCACCTATCAGGTTGCTAGTGGAACGATACGGCAAAGGATTTACTATGCTGCAAAAGAAAGGATATGACGGCTGCAGTGGCTTAGGCCTAAACAACAATGGAAGGCTAGAACCTGTTATACCCAAGATGCGACCTCTGACTTTAGGGTTAGGTTTTCTACCATTGCGAATTGGACCCTCATCTTCCAAGGTGCCCACGTGTAGAAAAGGGCATGACTCTGATGATGAAATAACACCTGAGGATACCCGACCTGAAACTGATTCCAATGAATGGGAGTGGAGTTCTTTTTCTTCTAGCTCCTATGCCCTCGACAATATTTTCATTGACCTTGATAATTTGCCTATGGAAGACAAGCATGAAATCACTCCTCTTCCTAAAACATGTCCTCATGCTTGGATAGAGTCATTCTGGGATCCAAGCTCCAAATCAAGATACAAGCAATTCGGATAGTGACACCATAGATGTTTACATCTTTACTATACCAACCCTTTCTCTCCTTACAACCGATGATGACATGCCCCTCATCTATCCCCAACTTATCCAATATGACCAACAAGAATCACTCACATTGGACTATTTTCAAAATGACGAAGCAATTGCAGAATTCCTTGGACTAGGGGAAGGCATACCACAAGGTGATCATAAGGCAGGATTTGCTATTGACCTAGATTCCATAGCATATTTTGGGGAGTCAACTCCATCTTCCAGTCATCAAAATGAAAAAAGAAAAGAAAAAGTAAAAAATCGAAAGAATAGATCTTTGAGTGAAAACCGTAAGGCACTCTCTGATCATACAAAAGTAAAAATAAAATTCATACTTGCGGGTGAAAACCTCTCTGAGGTGCCCAAAGGTGGAAGAGTGGACATACCCCTATCAAGTCAGGACAAATCAACATTGCTTGTGGAAATGACCGAGGAAATAAATTTGGGTACACCTGACAACCCTAAGTTCATTCATTTTGTTGCTTCTCTATCAAAACAGGAAAATATAGATTTTGTCAATTTCTTTCTTGAGAAGAAGATCAGCTTTGCATGGTCCTATGCAGATATGCCTGGCCTCGATCCAGAATTAGTCCTTCATCATTTGCCATTGAAAGCTGATGCTAAGCCTGTCAAACAGAAACTTCGAAAGATGCATCCCCAGGTGGCTCTTTTGGTCAAGGTGGAACTGAAAAAATTACTAGATGTGGGCTTCATTAGACCCATTGATTATGCAGACTAGATTTCAAATTTAGTACCAGTTAGCAAAGTAACTGGGGGCATTAGAATCTGTATAGATTTTAGGGATCTCAATAAAGCATGCCCTAAGGATGATTTTCCATTGCCGAATATCGACATCATAGTGGACATGACTGCTGGATATGAGATGCTTTCATTGATGGATGGTTTCTCCGGCTATAACCAAATTCGCATTGCTCTTGAAGATCAACATAAGACAACATTCACCTGTGCTTGGGGTACCTACTATTGGAATGTGATGCCATTCGATCTTAAAAATGCAGGCACAACATATCAAAGAGAAATGACGACAATTTTTCATGATTTCATGCATACTTTGATGGAGGACTATGTTGATGACTTGTTATGCAAATCTGTCACAAGAGATAGTCATTTAGCCATCTTGGGCCTAATCTTTGACCGAATGGAGACCTACAAGCTCAAACTCAATCCAAAGAAGTGTGTCTTTGGTGTCACAGCTGGCAAGTTACTAGGGTACATTGTTTCTCATAGAGGCATTGAGGTCAACCCTGCCAAGGTTAAAGCAATAATGGATATGCCTCCTCCATCTAATCTCCGTCAATTATGCAGTCTGCAAGGAAAGCTCCAGTCAATCCACCGCTTCATAGCTCAGTTGGTTGACAAATGTCATCCCTTCCAGCATCTACTACATAAAGGTGTCGCTTTTAACTAGATTGAGCAATGTCAATCAGCCTTTCAAGCTCTCAAAGAATATCTGCTGTCGCCGCCTATCCTAATGCCTCCTATAGAAGGAAAGCCATTTTTATTGTATATCTCTGCAACTAAAACAACATTAGGAGTTCTCTTGGCCCAACAAGATGAGAATGACAAAGAGCGAGCTATTTATTATATCAGCCGGACACTGGTAGGTTATGAGCTAAATTATTCAACTATTGAAAGGGCATGCTTAGTAGTGGTATTTGCAACACAAAAGCTTCGACATTATATGTTAAGCCACCAAACATTGTTGGTTGCAAAAATTGATCCCTTAAAATACTTGCTTAGCCGAGCAGCTTTGACGGGTCGCCTAGCAAAGTGGGTCATGATTCTCAGTGAATTTGACATTGAGTATATGGAGCGAAAGGCGATAAAAGGACAAGTCATAGCAGATCAACTTGCAGAGGCTCCTATTTCTGATGATCATCCCATATTGACCGATTTTACAGATGAATCAGTCTTTACTCTTACATCTTCTAATGAATGGAAGTTATACTTTGATGGATCCCATACCAAGTTCGGGTCCGGAGCCGGCATCTTGTTTGTCACCCCTCAAGGTGATGCTATTCCCAAGTCCTACAGGATAACTTTTCATTGTACCAACAACATTGCAGAGTATGAAGCACTAGTTACAGGACTCCAAGTAGCAGTCCACTAGAACATCACGCATTTGCAAGTCTATGGAGATTCTCAATTAGTCATCCGACAAGTGAATGATGACTACGAAACAAAAGATGAAAAGCTTATTCCCTATAAGCATATGGTAGATTTCTTCAAGACCAAATTCAGGGTTATCCATTTCAGTCAAGTTCCAAGAATGCAAAACAAGTCGGCAGATGCAATGGCTACGATTGCTTCCATGTTGAATATGCCCCACAATATGGACAGATGTGAATTTTTAGTTGAACAATTGCTAGTTCCTTCTTTTGACATTCTGACGGCGGATGTGATGTGTGTTCTTGTTGGTCCCAACTCCCCATGGTACAATGACGTATATCAATATTTGAATTCCCAAACCTTACCACCTAACCTTTCCGCTAACCAACACCGAGCCTTCATCCGATAGACAGCCAAATATGTCATCATCACCGACACCCTTTACCATCGTTCCTTTGACCATACCCTCCTCAGGTGTTTGGATTCTGATGAAGCACAAATGACTTTACACGAGGTTCATGATGGTATATGTGGGGGCCATTTCAATGGTCTGAGCTTAGCCAAAAAGTTGATTCGTGCTGGGTATTATTGGCCCACTCTGGAAAAAGATGTTCATGATTTTGTTAAGAAGTGCTACAAGTGCCAGATCCATGGAAATTACATTCATGCACCAGCCCAAGAGCTTCATTCTGTCATATCTCCATGGCCCTTTTCTCAATGGGGATTGGATCTTATTGGCAAGATTCACCCAGCATCTGCAAATGGACACAAGTTCATCATTACAGCCATAGAGTATTTTACCAAATGGATCGAGGCTATCCCCATGACCCATATCACTGGTGTCCAAATTTCAAAATTCCTATTGAATTATATCATATGCCGGTATGGGGTTCCTTTTTCCATAGTCACTGATAATGGTCGCCCCTTCAAGAATAAAGATGTCAAGGAACTCTGTGAAAAGTTTCATATCCGACATCATTTCTCCAGTCCATACTATCCACAGGGGAATGGTCAAGCTGAAGCATCAAATAAAACCATTATCAAGATCCTGAAAAAGGTTGTCAATGATGCTGGTTGAGATTGGCATGTTCAGTTGAATCCAGCACTATGGGCCTATCGCACTTCTATCCGCACACCTACTGGCGCAACACCTTATTCCTTGGTGTATGGTGCGGAAGCCATTTTACCTTTGGAGGTGGAGATTCCTTCCTTGCGTGTTTCCTTGCAACACCTGATTGATGATGAGACACACAGAGTCTCACGGTTGCACCAACTTGAGATGTTAAATGAGAAACATCAGACAACTCTGACACATTTGCAAGCATATCAAAACCGTCTGCGTTGCTCTTATAATAAGAAGGTCAAAGGGTGACACTTCGAAGTGGGAGATCTGGTTTTAAAGGCAAATCCCAAGAATGCACAGTCTACTGACATCATCAAAGGCAAGTTTGAACCTAATTGGGTTGGACCTTTCATAGTAACTACAGCATATGGCTCGGGGGCATATCAGCTTGCCACCCCAGAAGGTGAACCTCTATCTAATCCTATAAACAACATGCATCTTCGCAAGTACTAGGCATAATTTTCTATCAGCACTTCTTCAAATATGATCCTGAAAAAATACAAAAAAAGTGAAAAAAGCAAAATACAAAAAAAAAAAAAAGTGAAAAAAAAAGAGCAAAGAAAAATGATTCGCCCTCTAGTGAAAACCTGGCAAACAGGCACTTTGGGCAAGTACCATGGTGAAAACCTGGCAATCAGGCACCATGTGTAACAAGATGATTGCTCCGTCATCTGTCATGACCTCTAGCTATGCTTTCTCTTGGCCGGTTTATCATGTCTATCTTCATCTTGACCCAATGTC
Source organism: Cryptomeria japonica (assembly GCF_030272615.1). Lineage (NCBI taxonomy): Eukaryota > Viridiplantae > Streptophyta > Pinopsida > Cupressales > Cupressaceae > Cryptomeria > Cryptomeria japonica. Next base: position 599,231,835 of record NC_081409.1, read on the forward strand.
CTATTCCAAGCCTATTATTGGTCAACATCATTGTCTTGCATACTCTGGTTTCTTGTACATTTGTTTTGGTCCCGGTCTATGTATGTCTTTCAGATGCGCATTAGGTGCGTTCCCCTTGTCATGATCAATCACTGGAACTTTTGCATCCGAATAATGTCCTGAAAAAATTTAAAAAAATTGAAAAATGTCCTGAAATAAAAAACAAAAAAATTGAATAATGTCCTGAAATAATTCAAAAAAAAAAAAAATTGAAAATGTCCTGAAATAAATCCCTAAAAAAGTCGAATAAAGTCCTGAAAAAATGAACACAAAAAAATTGTAAAATCTCGAAACCGCAAAACAAAAAAAAAAAGGATCCCTTTTGTGCATAAGACAAATCACTGAGCATCCCTCCAACGACACGCAATCACACATTGTTCTTTAATGAATCATGTGTTAATAGATGAACTCTTTCCATCAAACCAGACATTCAAACTGATCAAAAGTGTCATATTAATCAGCATCAATATCATTTGTCCTTGTCACATTATCATGGGTCTTATACAGGGTGTGGTATACCTGAAACCAGATTGTGTCCTGTCTTAGACGGGGTATCGCATGTCCTCAAACCAGACAGCATGATCGTCCTATCCGCACTTTCAACTTTTGACAATGAAGATCAAGATGTTTGTTTGATTTGTTGGAATTTTGTGCATCTTATCTTTTTATTGATTTATCTTCAATCATGTTCCTATGTTGCTCGATGATGTCACTGAGTGATTTAGAGTGACCAGGATGGTTCATGGTCCCTTTCTTTTTGTTGTGATTGTTGTTTGTCTGTGATGTGTCTATCTTTTGCAAAAAGGTTTGCATTTCAGCTCTGGCCTTCCATGCCATGATGCTATGCATCCATTTTGCTACATTAAAATAAAGGTTCTCACCTACAAAGTGCATTACTGAAAGCAAGTTTTTCTTTGTCTCTAACTGTCCTCTGTCTCATTTCTTCTTACTAACATTTCTTCCATCCATTCGGATAGTTAGTTCGGTCTAGTGCTCCGATTTTCCTCAAACAAACATAAGCTGCATCCTACATCCATTTGGTTAGTACATTTGCATTACATCATGCATTACATTACGCATTTTATCCATTTCATATTATCAATGCATCAAAAACACATAAAAAATACATCCATACATGTTCATAAATTAGTGCATAAGTCATCCATACATGGAAAATAACTACAAGTCATAACATATTGCATCCCATCATATCGATGCATATCATATCATATGTCAAAATAATATCAGAATACAAAATTGGACTGTCTGTCCTAAGTATGGCCCGTAGGCTGACTACAAAATGTCAAACTACATAATGTCCACTGTCTGTCCTAGGGAGCACGTGCCTCTGTCACTGGGTGCTCCCTCTGTCCTCCTCATCCTTGCAATGTCTTGTGGATGATGTCCCTCTTGGTCCTGGCTGTGGTGGTCTCATAGGTCCACTCACTCCCATGCTGCTCAATGACCTCCGAGAGCGTGCCCTGCTCTCTATCCTCGATCGTGCCCGATATGAAGCTGCTCTCTGCTCTAGTGGAATGGCACCCTCATATAGTGTCCTCCAATGGCGTATCTCCTCTCTGGTCTCTACCAAAATCTGTGTCATCTCACGTGCACTGGCATCCCGAATCGACCCAATATACTCAGTGACTCTTTGTTCCTCTCACTGTGCCTGAGCAATTGCTGCATCTCGAGCTGCTGTGAGTCTGGCTATCTCCGCTCTGAACTGATCCTGCTGTCTCTCTAATGTCGCAATGTGATCCTGCTAACTCGCTATGATCACCCTGCACATCTCCATCTCCTCTGTCCTAGCTGTCTCCGGCTCTATGGGTATATTCTGCAATGCCTCATGCTCCCCATCCTCAACTCCGTCCTCGTCATCCCCCTCCTCATCTCCATCCTCATCATCCCCCTCATCCTCATCTCCATCCTCATCATCGCCCTCATCCTCCTTGTCCTCATCATCTCCCTCCTCCTCTCCTGTGAGTGGGAAGTCCTCTTGTTGCCTCGGTACTGGAATATCCGGATCTATCAATGGCACTAGCCGTAGTTGTGCAAACCATCTCTCATACTCCTCTATCGTCCCGACGTCCACTACATTTGATCTCCAATCCCACTGTCTCTGCTATAGCTATGAGAAGTCAGCATATGCTATGTGTGGCTGAATCATACTCCCCCACTGACTCTTCTCTCTGTGAGATCGGGCAAAATGTGTAGTCCTCCTAGGTACATCCTGCCTCTCTCCAAACTGTCGTCTGACTCTCTCTGGCAGGTACATCTCAATCACTCTCTGGCGATTCACTGGTCGCCCAATCAGGTACCTCTCCTGTCTACAATACGGAAGCTCATCACTATCATCTGACCATCCCGGACAATCATGATATGGCCTCCATATGAACTCTCTCAGTCTGTCTAGCTCATGTCACCAATATAGTATGTATCCAAACGGACCCTGTCTCAGTGCTCCTCCATAGCAGTACACATATGGTTGGTGTGGTACTACCTGTCTATCTGTAATCGGTCAACATATGGCTATGTGCTCAAATGCCCATACTTGTAGCAATGTGACTCCACAGCTCAAAGTCTGAACTCCCTGATATGCTATCTGATGCAGTTGAAAATATAGCATAGCCAGTACACATGGTCCCCATGCGTACACCGTCCCCTCTATCACCATCCGCTCCAGCACTCTTCCCCATCCAATAGGGAATCCATGTCCTCATCTATCCCCTGCTAGTAGACATGATATCACTACGGCTATCACCACATATCATCGATCATACTCTGATGCCATAGTCTCCCAGCCAATCTCCCTCTCCACGATATCTAGATCATCTGCTTCACACTCAAATAATCTACACAATGAGTCTCTCCCTATCACTGGGTCATACTCTATCATCTCTCCATGAATCAGAATGCGGAGGATACGCCATACATCCTCCAGTGTCACAGTCGCCTCTCTAGTCACCAGATGGAAGGAGGAAGTCTCCGAATGCCATCGCTCTGCCAATGCGGTAAGCAATCCTGTGTTTGCCCTAATCTCGGGCATGAACGTGATATAGTATATCCCCAGTCCTGCTAATGTATCTCTGTCTGTGCTCCTAAGTCTATGTCGTAGCATGAAGCAGTTAGGTCGGTTCTCCCGTGTGATCAGTGGATATTGTCGACTTTGCATCACAATTGGGGCACATTTTGTCAGTTTTAGGGTTTGCTCCTACGAGCTGCATTTTCTTGTTTCATGGGCAAATCAGGGTGTTCTTTATCTATTTTGACCTATCCTACCCTTATCCCCCCCTTTTCGGATCATTTGCATGGAGTTTCGAACCAAAATTGAGTTCCCAATGCACAACTACGCCTATGTCAAGGAACCTATGCATGTGTCATGTAACCTGCGCCTGTGTACCCTACACAAGCGCAGAAGACCTCACACAAGTGTAGAAGTCAGTTTCTACATCCCCTGTGGGCCTCGCAATGTCCCGCAAGCAATCAAAATTCATGAAATTGAAAACATGGGTTTTTGAGATACATACCGCTGCCCCTGCATCATCCGGTCATCTGAATGTGCGTACACGTTCTCTGAGATGATCTGCCATTGGAATGTTCACCATCTTTCTGCAAGTGTCTTTTTCCAGAGCAACAAATCCTCTTCTTGGGCTAGTCCAAATGAGCAAATTTCACTCTCTTTGCCTCATTTATAGATCTTTGTCAGTGCATAGATGGATGTGCACCCTCTCCATCTTATGTTGGTCACGGTCTTTTGTGTCGTTAATTGCTTGTCCTTCATGCATCTGGTATCTGATTGACAGTTCGTTCAATCCTATCATTTTTATTGATCAATTGGCCTATTTTCCGCATGTTTCCAGCCAATTCCTCGAGGGGGCATGCATATGTCATTGTTATCGTCTGGGGCATTTTCATCATTGTTCTTTGAAACAACGCTTAAAATCGCATTGTCTCAAAGAGGGGCAAAATGTAGACACCTAAAAATGGTCAACGCTTGCGGAGTCATACTTTAACATTTGCGCATTGCCTCATTTTAGGTTTTTGTGTCGCATTAACATTTCTCCTATGTCATGCACTTGGTTTTTATCATTTGCGGGCATTGAGTCATTCTTATGCATTCTTCATTCATCTCGCTCTCAAATTTGGTCTTGTCGACAACACTATCCAATCATGATTTTGATCGATTTTATCCTGTCGCATCAATGTGCATGCTCATTTATCATCATTTTGGACATCGTCAATCCTAATTAGGGTTTTGTCCTCTTATCAATCTTATCATCTGGCGATCGATTTGTCATCGATCATTGTTATGTTCAATCTTGTCATCTTGCGATCGATTCGTCATCGATCGTGGTCATTTTCAATCTTGTCATCTTGCAATCTATTTTTGTCATCGATCCTTGTCCTCTTTTCAATCTTGTCATTTTGCGATTAATTTGCCATCGATCATTGTCTGTCTCAATTATGTCAATTTGGATCAATTAGTCATTGTTCCTCGTCAATTGGTGCATTTATCAATTAAATCATTCATCACATTGGTCCTTTGTTAATCAGAATCAAATCGATATCAATTATCTTTCATCAAGACCTAATTGTCATCTTTGCATTGCTAATTCATCTTCTAGGGTTTCATGATTTAATCATTTAACCTTGTTTGTCATTTCTCTCTCTAGGATTAATAAATTAATTATTTATCCCAAGTCTTCTCATCACAATTAAATGTTCATTTAATTGGCTAATTATTCCTCTTTTTGTGAATTAATTAATAAATGACAAATTATTAATTAATTTACCTATTTTCTAATTTCTAATTTCCTATTTCCTCTTTTTCTAATTTTCTATTTTCTAAATTCCTAATTTCAATCCTCTCCTTTTTTTCTCCTAATTTCATGGGAATGACATAGAAATTTGTCATAATTTGTCATAATTGACAATTAATCAATTCTTGACATAGAAATTTGTCATAAATTGTCATGAATTATCAATCAATCAAATTTTGCATAGAAAGTGCATAATTTGTCATAAATTGTCATAATTGACATTTTTGATTTACAATTTCTATTTGAATTGAATCATGCTAATTTGATCCATTTCTCCAATTTGTCTATAAATTGGATGAATTTCTTCAATCTAAGCCCTAATCAGATTATCGAATTTCTAATCACTTTGTCAAATCACATTTCGAGTACTCTTGTGCCATAATCTTGTCTATTTGCTTTCATCTCATGTGTATGCACTTGAAGGTGAGATCCACAACAAAGCTATTTGGAGAGGAAAGAAGAACAATGGAGCCGCATGAAGGAAGCATTCAGATCTACGTTTGGTTTGCATAGTATTTAGTTTTGAATGTTTTGTCTTTATGTCTTTATTGAGTGTGTTTAGGATAGATCATTACATTTAAGCTTTCGTGATTGAGCTAGATTAGTTTTTATATGCTTGTGATGATTTCCGATTTCCTATGCTACACACACACACACACACATATATATATATATAAAATAAAGTGTCATGATATGATAATGTCAAAATATCTCATATGGCTACAAAATCACCCAAAGGTGTCTACATCATCATACAAAAATTGATACAAAATGGATCCAAGAGAGCTATGACGAAGACCCTCCCTTAGAGCCATCTAGCCTCAAAGGAATTTGAGCTCTCGAAGGACCAGCTCCTAAATTATCTCATTTGTCCCCTCCTCTAGACCCTGCGAGACCATCTTTTCACCAAAGCAGTTAACAGTCTTGTTTTTTCCCAAATCTTAGGCATATACATAATGTGTCTCCATCCCATTGCCTTGATCATGATGTGGTCCTCAGCAGTTAAATCTATTCGTAATCTCCATGTCACAGGGAATTGCTCTCTAGACTCAATTTGGGGTAAGCACTCTTGCATCCAATCAAATCAGTCGTGTCAATCCTAGTGGTACTCATGTTTATCACATAGTGATACTTCTATCCTAGTGCTTATGTCTATCACATGACATTGCATCCTAGTGTATATGTTTATCACATTGCACTATATCCTATTTTGCTAGAGCACTCGCCAGATTTTATCAATTCGATGACTTATCCTATATTCAGCTTAGCAAACCTACCTGTTTTAGGGCACCTATTGAGTGAATCCTCTCAGTAGCTTATCCAATTGGCAATGTATGTTTATCACAAAATTGTCAATTCTAACCTTCTCTCTAGTTTGTCTTTTTTAGGGAACCTTTTGAGTGGATCCTCTCAACAACTTATCCAATTGGCAACATATGTTTATCACATAATTGTCAATTTTAGCCATGTTTTCAGTTGTCTTCCCTAGGGAACCTGATTGAGTGAATCCTCTTAGCAGCTTATCCAATTGATAGCGTGTGTTCATCACAAAACTATCAATTTTGGCCTTTTAAGACATAGACATGATTCTGTTGATTCCTCTTGAGTCAGTCTTTTTCTTGCATGACCTTATCACCCTATCTTGTCAGTCCTTTATAGCCTTTCTTTCTTATCGAGAGATTGTCTGCGATCTTTTCAAACATTTCCATCCAATCTCTCAAGGGGGCTTATCATTCTCTTCATGGGACAACTTTGTATCAGTTTATCTTATTTTCTTTGAGCCAACGGGACAAGTTGCATTGTCTCAAAGAGGGGCAAAATGTAGACACCTAAAATTGTCCTGTCTAATTAAATAAATCCTTATTTAATTAATTAATGTTGTTCTTAGCCTTTCCTCATTTAAATAAATATTTTTTTTATTTAAATTGTCCTTTTTCTTAAATTAAATAAATATATTTTTTATTTAATCGATCCCATTTCCTCTATTAATTAAATAAATATTTATTTATTTAATTAATTCATTAGCTTTTTCCTTCAATGACACGTGTCATTCATCTCTTAATTCTTCTATTACCTACCCCCTTTATTATTTAATTATTTCCTCTACCTACCCTTCAATCCTAGTCGACCATTTATCTTTACACCTCTTAATCTTATCCCTCCATTTCTTACAGTGTTTTCTATATAAGAGGATGATTTCTTCATTATCAACCCTAATTGTCTAATAATATAACCAATGCATTTAATCACCTAACGATGCAATCAATCCTTCTTGCAACCAATCTATCAACCACATTTTCATTCTTCGTTGAGCTCTTGTGCACACATAAAATTTGAGAGCAATTATATCAAACAAGATCAATGGTGATAGGAAGAGATGGATATTGAAACCCTACTAGACATGTGAATGGTATATTTGATTTATTCTTGTTGATTTGCATGGTCTTAGTTATCTTCATTGGTGTATGGTGGATTGCTTTCTTTGTTAGGCTAGGGTTTTGTGGTTGGATCCTTGTTAGTCTTTCAATATTGTTATTTCCAATATCCACTTTTCACTATATACATCTGAATCTAGTTAACTGATAGCCGCATGCAAAACGTTGTGACACCATGCCCAAAGGTTTAATATAGTTGCAAAGAACATTTAATACACAATCATTGTTCACCGCCCTACTCAACTTGTTACATCATTACTTAAGTTCTGGTTGACTTGACTAGGTGGACTTATCCACTATGACATGCTACACTGCATTCTCTCAACTATTTAAAGATGGTTACACAATACTCTTTTGGATGTAGTACACCTATAGACCAACTTATGGTTTATTTCAATATAGATTTCTTATTGCATGGAGAGTTCTTCTCAAGAGTTTCTACTCTCATCATGAATCATATCACTCAATCACCTCATTTAGTTATGAATGCAAGTGTGTGCTTCTTGGCACCATGCATGTGTACATGTATGTGCATCCTTGCACTTAAATGAATACATGTATGTGTCCTTCCCACAACATTGTACTATCACGATAATAACTTATTCTCTATGTATTATCAAATGACTAGTATTACTAGGGTAGAACATACACAAGGAATTACATTGCCTTAACAGTCGACTATGACTCATTGAGTACAATCTGTATTGGTCTCTCAATGATGGGCAAGGTTGTTGATGTCACAACTCTCATCATTTAATCTTTCAATTATTGAATTCGGTGTGGGGTATGTGCACCAAGTTGTGGTACCGAAAGGGGGTCTTAAGATGCCACTTTTTCTAAAATCAGCAAATTCTAAACTTCAATGACAAATTGAACATAGTTGCACTCCAATTTTGAAGATGCAACAAGAACAAGAGTCAGAGTGATTCGAGTCTACTTTCTATACTGATTTGTTTTGAAAATGGTGGAGATTAAGGGCTTCAAAAAGGGGGGCCACAAAAAGAGGTCCTATTTTTATGCAAAATACATAACATAGTGTCTATTATGGCGCCCCTAAAATGTTAACCTTTTTTTTGAATTTTTAAAATCACTTCCATCAAAAATTAGCTAACACCTTGTATTTTATGCTAGAGTTTTCAGCTAATTTTTTAATGAGTATATGATATTCTACTAATTTTTGAAGTGGACACATCCTGAAAAATAGAAATTTGAGTGTGCTCCCCCCTAAAATCATTGAAAACTAATAAAAATTCATTTTTTTTAAAGTTGTGTAGAATGGAGTCTAGTTTCTAAAAACTTAAGTTTCTTCCAAATTCGATGAATGTGTAAAAAACTATACCCAAAATAGCACATGTTGGTTTTTGACCAAAATGGACACACTAACAAAAGAAATTAAAGATGAAAGCCTTAACAAAATCAAACTGTGAAACAAATTAGATGGTTGGATAGCTAAGAGAGAGCTTAAGGTCACTATGGTGTTTTTTTTAGTTGCATTGAAACATGTGAAAACCTAATGAAGAGAACGACCAAAAATATGCCAAAATTTTCAATCTTCTAATAAAAAAATGTCTCTGGCTTGAAATGCTCATCCAAACCTTTGGGTTGGATTCCCAAGGAAAATCAAACCCATAGGGTTGGTGTTTCCCAAAGAAGAGAATTTGGTGCATGCCAAATGTGAACAATAGGGCTTTTCCCATTTGGTATGCAGCCAAATTGGAAAAGTTCATTTTCCACATTCGACACATGCCAAATAGGGCAAACACCAAATGTTTAGCTTTCAAACAATGTCTAAGATTATTGCATTCTTTCTTAGTTTAATTTTATGTTTGGAACTCAATTTACACTCAACCTCTCTCTCTCATCTTGTCTACCTCACATTCCCTACTTAGCCCCATCTCTAAACACTTTCTTGCCTCTCACATTATTTCTCTTAATCATTACCTATTCCTCCCACCCTCTCTCTCCTCATTTGTACCTATATCTCCCTCCCTCTTTACCTCAGTCCCTATCCCTCCTCGTCTCATTAGCTATCTCTCTCCTTCTACATCTATCTCTACCTCTTGTGTCTCATCCATCCCTCCTTTGGCTCCAAGTATGTCACCTCTATTTCTCTCGAGCCCATGTTTCTTTCCCTCCCTCTCCACTTCTCTCCATACCCATTTGCCTCCCTTTCTTGCTTTGTGAACTCTCTCCCTCTTCTATCTACCTTTACCCTCTCTGAGTATCTCAAAAACTTACTATCTACTTCTCCCTCCCTCTCTCTTTATCTTTTTTATTTTCTTTCTCTCTCCTCTCTCAACTATCACCTCCCCGTTCTCCCTTTCCATCTCTATAGATATTCATCCATGTCCCATTACCCACCTCTCGAGGTATCCACCTCTATCCACCTCACATTGAGCTCTCTCCCTAGTTCACTCTCTCTCTCTCTCTCTCTAGGGATCTCACCTCTCTAGTTAAATTTCTATCTTAGTCCACCTCTATCTCCCTTCCCTTTTAGTTCCATCTCTCTCTATGAACTAGCTCTCCTATTCTCTCTCTTTATTCTTATATCCCTACTTTTATTTGTCCCTCTCATCTCCAGCTCTCACGATCCTTTTATTCCCCCATCCCTCTCTATCTCCCTCTCCATCCTTACCCCCATATCTTTCCCTCTCTCACGTCTTTCCCTCATTTTTTTTCTCACTCCCTCCTCTCTCTACGTCTCTCCCTTGCTTTCTTCTCATTTACCTCTCTATCTCCCCACCCTCCTTAAAATCCCATCTCACTTCTCTCTCCCCTTTAGGCCTCTCAAATCCCTTCCCCTCTATGTCCTTTATCCCTTAGTCTCTCATTCCTTTCATGTTTACCTCTCTATCCCCCCACCCTCCTCAAACCCCCATCTCACCTCTCTCTCCCCTCTAGTTTTCTCACCTCCCTTCCCCTCTATGTCCTTTATCCCTAAGTCTCTCATTCCCTTCATGTTTACCTCCTACTCCCTCCTTACCCCATATCTACCTCTCCTTCAATCCCCCCTCTCTCTATCTCTCTATCTTTGTTCTTCTATCACTCCTCTTCTTTTTCCCTATCTTCTCTAAGTGTATCAACCCCTTTATCCCTCCATCCTTCTCTATCTCACCCTCTATCCTTACCTCATATTTTTCCCTCTCTCACCTCTCTCTTTTCTATAGGTCTCTTTACTTGACTTTCTTCCTCTCCCTTCCCTCTCTAGGTCTGTCTCTCATTTTCTTCCTCACTCTCTCCTCTCTCTAGGTATGTCCCTCACTTTCTTCCTCATTTGTTCCCCTCTCTAGGTCTCTCCCCGACTTTTCCTCTTTACAATACCCTCTCTCCCATTCCTTCCTTATCCCCATCTCTAACTTTCTTGCAATCCCCCGTTCTCTCACTCTCTTTTTTCTTCTATCCCTCCTCTTTTTTCTCCCCTCCCCTCTCTAAGTGTCACACCCCCTTTATGTTGGCAATTGACACTCATCTGGAAAGGGTTTATAGCATTATGGGTTGTCATTGATGTCTGCTAATCAGCTCAAGGTAAAAGGTTTCATTGTTTAGTTTATCGACATGCACTATACTAACTGACATTCACATTGCTTTACACCGACTCTGACATTTCGGCTAAGTCTTCATTCTAGTAACATGTATATGGAACCCAGTATTGGATAGGACTCGACTAAGAAAATATTTTGGACCCGATTCTGTCTTCATAGATTTTGGTGGTAATGTGTGATGGCTGACATGGTCATTAGATTTATGTTTGATTTTCATTATGTTCTGGCAGCCGACATGCTCATGCTTTCATTGCAGTCGACATGGTGGAAGAACATGCTATTTAAGGAATATCACCTCAGTGATAGATTAGATGATTTTTTGGATTGTATGTGAATTTTTAATTATGAATATTCTCTATGAGTTTTGTTCAATGATTGGAAGTGACTGTGTGCAGTTTCACATGAACAACATAATCGATAGCATAACAGAGCATCAGACAACCGGTAGACAAAGAAGGATAACAGCACTTTCACCAGAACTTATCTAGCATGGTCAGATGCTATTTATAAGTTCACTTTCATTTGTAAACACTTTTCAATGTACTTTAAGGTAGTGAGACTTCTTATCTTATGTTTGAGTAGTGAGCTCTAGGCGGTTGGCCTTTTTGCAAGTGCAAACTCTCTTATGTAATATTTGTATACCTTGATCAAGTATATAGATATTGTGGGTATCAGCCCCACCGTGGTTTTTCCACTTATAAATCTTGGTTTTATGGTGTTGCCTTTCTTTGTGTTATTTGGTGTATGCATTCTAATTCTATTTATTGTTAACCAGTTAATAAGCAATAAGCTCAAAACTAACTTTACCGGTAGAACACTGTTCCACCCCCCCACCTCTCAGTGTTCTTGGATTCCAACACTTTATTCCCCCATCCCTCTCTACATCACCCTCCATATTTATCTCATCTTTTCCCCTCTCCCACCTCACTCTTATTTATAGGTCCCTTGACCTCACTTTCTTCCTCACTCTAGGTGTCTAGGTATAAGGTATAGGGTTGATGGTGTAGAATATGGGGTTAAAGGGTCTACGGTATTGGTATAGGGTCGAGGGTTTAGCATATGGGGTTATAGGGTCTAAGGTATTGGTATAAGGTTTGAATGGTTTACGTTTTATGGTTGTGGCTATCAAGTATAGGGTATAGATTATAGAGTATACGGTTAAGGGTATGGATTACATGGTTTAGAGTATTTGAAATATACTTGACATTTTAGAGTATTTGTATAGAGTTTAGAGTTTTTAGTTGAGGTTAAAACATTTATGGGTGAAGGTCTTGTGTCTGTGTTTGTCTCTCACTATTCACCTTCCTTCTCTCTTTTTTTTTCCCTCTTATCCCTCTCCAATATTTTCCAAATTTATCAAAGGTTATAAAATTTCAATGAAAGTCATTTGGATAGCACCAAATTTGGCAATAGCCAAATGAGCTGCACTAAAAATGGTAATAAGGGACCCTTGACTCGTGATTGAGGTCCACATTCTCTGATTTTATCTACTTGTTGTGCATGATCTGACAAAAAATGCTTTTCCATGGTGTTGAAATTTGATTCAAGTTTATTTTGTATATTCCATCACCTCTCCAGCACCTTTTTATTCATTTGACAATGTAGAAGAGAAAGATATATAGTTTTTCTGAGATCAAATTTGATGATTTGAGGTCATATTTTCATGTTTCTAGAATTCAAATACTTATTAAGTGTTATTTTATTTAAGTTTTAGAATATAAGTGTTCTTGTCAAAATTTATTCTAATCCTATTAGAATTACATTAGATTTAACACTGAATTTGAAGGAAGTTGCATAAGAAAATTAATTGTTTAGTAGTTTTGAATAAAATTTTCAATTTCATATATCTCTTTTAAGAATATGAAATAATTTACAATTTCATATATCCATTTTAACATATTCATTTGATTTTATTCTTTTTCTTTATAATTTATGTTTAAGTTTGACTTTAATATGATTATGGTACCATGTTCCTAGTTAATGTATCATACAAATCAAGGTGACCAATCTGAACAGTAATGAAATGGACAACAAATCGTGTTCTTAAATTGAATCATCCTTGCTTAAAATGAATCAAACTTATTTCATTAGGACTACCCTACTTCATTAGGATTGTCATAGATGCATTAGGACTTCCCTAACTTCATTAGGATAGTCATAGCTGCATTAGGTATTGGACTTGTGTGAATAATGTTGTCATTGATGTGAAACCAGTCTTCCAGTTCTATATTGGACAATGCTTGTAGGCTCAGATATCAGTCTGAACATGTTGAACACATAATATGATTGAGAGGGGGGTGAATCAGTGGTTCCTAAATCTTTCCTCTTACCGATCTAACTTCAGACAATCAACTATTTACTTAACCACTAAACAGTCATACCGGTAATGCAAGAAAGAAAACCAAAGAGATCATTCACACACAATAAACTCACAACACCAGATTTACGAGGAAAACCCAATATGGGAAAAACCTCGGTGAGAAGAGCTGTTGGAGACTACTGCTCCAATCCAATCTCACAGGTAAAACATAAACTTACAAAGATTTTGGGCACCAGCCCAAGGAGCACCAACCCTTGCACTTTTAGGGCATCAACCTAAGGAGCACCAACCCCTGCACCAACTTGGTGATGTATATTGAAATACCATTTGAATACAATTAAGGCTTCTTGTTGCAAATGAATTCTGCAACTCTAGAATCAAATAACTCTCTGTTATCTTCCTCTCCCTTTCACACACAGTCTCTCAACATACTGTGTCACACTAGGATGTTGCTTGCTCTACCACACCTTATTGGTTAGGTTCAACTGCCAGACTGTGATACTGCTGGTAGAATCCTCTCATTGGTTCGCTTGCTCACTCACACTGCAACTTGCTCAGATCACCTTCTTAAGTTTTCTCCTTTCTCCCTCTCACTTCTATTCACTCCAAAATATTCACAGCATCAACAACATATTCTATCCAGAGCTCTCATTTTTTGTACCTATTTTCCTGCCAGAATGAAATTCAAAAAATGAGCAGTTAGGGTTTTCTCTTTTCGACACAATCTTTATGAGATCAAATCCCCCTTATCTTGGATCAATCACCTGTCCTTGAAGACTGCACCTTCACACAATTTTAATTATCCAACACATATTTTTCTTGGAGTGGCAATCATGAATCAGATCTTCTATCATGAAGCCAGACAAAACTTAAAGTGTTCCAGAAGTTTCCTTTATGAGAATATCCTGAATTAGATTTCCTTTGCATTGATTCAGGTGCCAACTGCTCCCTAATCTTTCTCTATCATTCCTTCTTCCTCAAGCCGCAATCAGTCAGATGCAATCCTGTGATTCATGGCTCCTTCATTAATGGTGATTATCTGTTTTATCAACCCTGTCGATGAGGCTTCACCAACCACAACACACTTGCCACCTCAGCTCCACATGGCATCACACCAATCAAGACACAACCTACCAACACGCAGTTGGTCTGGCAAACACATACTGGTAAAACCCTTTGCCAGTAGAGTGTTCTTCTATTAATCGGTAGAGCATCCTGTACTAGTTGCACATCTTCACCTCCGGTGGTGTGAGACAACTTTTAACATTCCGCCTCTTCATGCTAAACAAGCAACCATCCTTCAGACTAGTTTGTACTTTACAGGTAGACCTTCATTCTTTATGCTCACCCTTATATGGATCTCCATCATGCCAGTTGACATCAATGACAACTTAGTGCCAAACCGACAAAAAATTATGGCTTATGGATGATATATGCAATGGCATTACGATTATGTATGTGTAGTTCAGGTGTTGTGTTTTTTGGTTAGAAGTTACTATGGAGCATGGACAAGTTTGTTTGATGATCTTTTTGAGGTCCTATCAAGTTCTCATTGACCTTGGTATCTTGGAGTTAGGAATTATGGTTGATCCTAGTATCAGTCATGTGTCACCAGTTTTTAGCATTGGTATTTATGAGAAGTATCTCTTCGAGTTTTATGATTATGGTTTCTTTGGTATGTGAGAAGTCTACATTTTAGACATATTGAGTATGATCTTGTGGCATTAGGTCTGCTCTCTTGTGTCTGGATGTCCCTTTCCCTTTTTCCAGTAATCATGACATATACATTGGTAATTGGAAGTGTTTAAAGGAATCATGTAGAAGCATTATGGAGGCCAACATAAGCTTATCGGTAATGTGTTGGGCTTGGCCGACACACTTTTGTATTTGTTCCCTCTGGTATATATATACATTTTCATGTGTGATGGAAGCATTATAGAGAGATGAGACATAGATGAGAAGATCAATCAAGTGTGATGTGCCGAAGATAGTTGGCAGTGAAAGAAGAATTTTATATGAGTATTGCAGACAGTGAAGGAAGATAGTAGTGCAGTAGTCCTTTACTAGATCTACTGTGGAACAATAGTGCAGAGATCTCTAATTGGATCTTCTGTAAAGTTTGAGTTTTGAATTTGAGCTTAAACTTGGAGCTCATATCATGCATTTGTAGATGCAAACTTTCTCAGTTCAACCCTTTCTATTGTAGTGAGAATTTTGATAGTTAGTTGTTTCTATCATTTTGTATATGTAGAGAGCAATCCAACAATGAGCCATTTTGTAATCTGGTAGTGAGCCACCTGACAATAAGCCACCTGTTTGTAAAATCAACTATAACTAGTTATATTTTCTTGAGAGTTATCACTCTTCGTGGTTTTTCCGATTTTAGATTTTCCATGTACAAAATTCCGGTGTTCATCTTGTGGTTGTGTTGTTCTTGTTTGATCTACATTAACTATTTTTCTTCAGTCACGTCAATGTGATGTTTTGAAGATAGATTCAGCTGGTAAAAAGTTTATTGGTTTTATCTTAAGTAGGAATACTGATTCACCCCTTGTCTCAGTATTTTGGTGCTTTTAACTTGATTGACAATTGGTATCAGAGCTTTGGTCCCTTTCTTGGAAAGCCTAACAACTTGAGGGAGATCTACGTTGGTTGAGCTATGGAACCTATGTACTTGGATTAAGAGTTTCAAATGGATGAAGAATTGAAGGTAGCCCTTGAAGATTTGGAAAGCATTGAATAAGAGAATGAAGAATTGAAGGAGAATGTGAAGATAACAAATGAATGTGTATATAAGCTGAGAGAGAAAATATGGAAATTCAAATTGAGATATAAGGAGGTTAACAATTAGTTGAATAAAGTGAACTAGACCATCAAAGAATTGATGCATAAGATGGAAGAAAAAGACAAGATAGTGCAGTTCCTGAAAGAGACATTGAAGCTGAAATCTAAAGAATGTGAGAAGCTTGAATGAGAAGTGAGAATTTTGAAGGCAGAAAACAAGATCCTTGACAACACCAAGCTCCTAGAAGACTTGATCAACATGCAATGAATTAAGTTAGACAATATAGGACTTGGTTACCAAACCAATATGTGCCCAGATCCGAATGTCAAAGAGGAAGTCAAAGATGATACAAAGAAGAAGTCAGAAGATGAGAAGAAATCTCAGAATTAGAAATCAAATAGACCACCAATCTGATAGCCAAATGCACAAAGGTACCCATCTTTTAGTGGCTATTGTTTTAAATGCAATAAATTTGGACACAAAGCAATGAATTGTAGAAGCTTTCAATGTTATAGTTGCAAGATGTTTGGACATAGGGCTAGTCTTTGTAGAAATCATGTTGTGAATCAAAATCATCTTGGTTGTTGCAAACAAGAAGAGTTGTAACTTTCATGGACACTATTACAATTATAATATCTATGGACACAAGGCCAGTCAATGTAGGTACAAATCTCAGCTGGTAAGTTTTCAGAAGAAAATTGGCAATTGTTTCAAGTACAATCAACTAAGACATTATACTAACCAATGTATGAAAGGAAGTTAAGAAAAATCAATTGAAAAGAGTGCAATGAAGTATAATGAATCGATGAAGAAGGAAAAATTAGTATGGAGAAAGAAGAATGAGAACAAAGGAAGTGAGCCTGAAGTACCGAAATCCAATGTAGGCACCTCTTCCTCCAATAATTAAGTTTAAATTAGGGGGAGTTTTGATCTGAAAGAGAAATATTCCAACCTCTCCATCTAAAAGGATCATGTCACTATTCCAGTATGATAGTGCATGTATGATATCCAATAATTAGAGGAATCATGATGACACCATCGAAAAGATAGTTCTTGGCGGGAAAACCCTAATGGAGCATATCTAGTGAGGTAAGTATTGGTTCTTGAGTTAATTTCTTCCATATTAGTTAAATTTTCTTGAGATCATTTTGAATAGTAGCACAATAGTAAAGTATGTAGTGAAGAGAAATCATGGAGGGAAAAATGATCATCAGAGGATCTAGCAGTGAAGAGTTTGAGATGGTGGACAAAGTACTCCTATATGAATTCAGCCTAAAGAAAATTAGAATTGTTGAAGCATTCCTAAAAGATGAGGAATTGCATAAAGTCAAAGAGTTAGAAGGCACAAGTCTATATATGTGGATTGAATTCCCTTGGTTTGACAATGCAGAGATAATCAGGATATTCCTTAACTGTGTGCAAGACAACTGCATCGTGTTGGAGAAACCCTATCCGATCATGAAGGAAAACATTTTTGTGATCACCAGCTTGAGCTACAGTGGAGGTGCTCTAACAAAGAATTTTTTTAAGAAGGACGTGGAAGCCCTAATCAGTGTGAAGGGTGATCAATGAGCCCTTATCATCAATACCATCATCAATCCTGTGGTAAGGTTTGTTACCTATATGGCAACTCTTATAAAGTCTATTTCAGAAATTGGGAAGGAGATGTTGGCATGAGACATTGCATTGATGATTGGATGTTGTCATTGATGGAAATTGGTGTAACTAGCAATTGGTAAGTCATATATCTAATTCGTAGTTTATGATTCCTTCATTCCAGAAGATTGATTGATGTCTAGTGAGGTTCAGTAAGAAGAACAATGTATTTGACAAAGTGTGCAACTTTATGGTCAATGAATTATTTTGGTTAAGTATTTTTCCTTGTGGATCTAGGAGATGTATTGTGGATATGTAATTTACCTTATTCTAGGATTGTGGCCTCCGATGTTAAGTTTGGTATTAGTTATAAGATCTGGTAGACGGTTTTTCTAGTATAACAGTGTTTTAGTGCAATAGCACGTGAAGATTTGTCGTGTGGATCATGCAGAGTAGTTTTGATAGTTGTTTATGTGTTTGAGGTTGATAAGCCGACATATGGGAAGCGTGTGGACATCTTTTTTTGGATCAAATTGAGCCGACTTGGGTAGCATGTTTGATGTTGCATGTTATGCAGGTTTTAGGCCGACAAGGAATTGATGTAATTTGATGATGCAAATATATTAGTCTGATTGATATGATCATTTGGAAAGTCAGTGATGATGAAGGAAGCATGTATGAGAGATTATGCACAGTTTCACATGGATGGTTGAGATATTTTTGCTCCGGCATGTGACAGAGAAGTAGATCAAAGTAGAGTGTTAAAACAATGGTAGAAGACTATTTGTGCTTGTGAGATTTTGCCAAGATCAAGAGCTCAATGAAAAGTACAATAGAGACAAAATATAGGATAAGAATAAATTGTATTCTCATCAATTGATAAATGATCAATTGTTCCATTAATTACAATGAATATGAGCCTGCTTATATAGGCAAGGCTAGGGATATGTGAGCCTGCTTATATAGCCTAAATTTGAAGGGTAGGTAGGAAATAGGTGTGGGTAGGTAGGAGAAACAATATAATAGTCCACATGAGGTGGATCACCCACTGAATGCGGAGTGTAACAACAAGATCAACACCATAAAAGGTGAAAATTCTCCTACACACACTATCCCAATGTGGCACAAACACCCAAGTGTCTCATACCCAAACTACTATGAAATGCATTTCCTAAGTAAACTTAAGTAAAGTGTAATAATATCCATGATGAATAATTATTTACACCAACACCCCCCCTTAAGTGAAACTTAGGGGAATGCACTTAAGTCTACAATGCAACTAAGCAATGCAAGATGGGTCTCGGCTACTAGGCCATGTTAGGTATTAATGTACAAATGCAAATGCATGCAAACCAATGCAATGAAATCTCTCACAAGGTGGGGAAAGAGAGAAAAACCTAATGGGAAAAAACCCTCCCCCAAAAGAGAGATGAAAAACTAGATACAAAGAAATCTCATAGAAGTATATGAAGGACAAAAACCCCATGTGAGGAAAAAGTCCCCCCCATATGAGAGAAGAAGAGAAGCTAGGAAGCCCCCCCTCAATGTGGAATCTGCACCAATGATAGAAGCTCGATGTATGAAGAAACTGCTCCATGAATGTCGAACAATATTCCTCCCCTTAGGAAGAAACAAAACCAAAGGTGTATCCATGAAGTTTCCCCAATCATGAAGGGAAGATGTATGAAGAAAACTCATGATGAAAGGAATCTCTGAAAAATGCTCAAGTGTCCCCATGTCGATGCTAAAAGATACCCCCTCCAAAGGTGGTAAACTGTGCCACACTACTAAAAAAGGCACTCCAAGATCTAGTGGAGATGGATGTAGAACATGTCCCAAAGACTCACATGTCTCCTCAAAAAATAAAGAGACCTCCTCCAACTGTTGTACATAAGTATCCACAATCATGTCAACCTCGAAAGAATGATCATGTAGAGAATGAACTAGAGGGTCAGAGTGTTCCCTCGCAACAATCGAAGAAGGATCACCTTCATCAAAGAGAAGATGAATGTCATCAATGATGTCTCCCAAATTTGCAATGTAGGATTCCAGAAACAAACTTGCAATGTCTGTCAAGTAATTGTCCCATGAATCTGAAGCTGGAAGACAATGAATATCCTGTTGCACTAAATCACATGAAGGCAAAACTGTCACACTATCCGCATCATCAGGTGCAATAGGTGATGTGATATCAATATGAGGAGATGAAATACAAGGCTCAAGAATGGTGTCACATGTGAGAATCCCCATGTTCAAGTGTCCAAAGTTCTCCTCAAAAACTGAACCATCACAAGAAGTGTGATCATCATGTGTAGAATCATCAAATGCGAAATCATCATCATCAACAAAATCTGAAAAGGAGTATAACCGAGATGCATGATCAACCACCCTAGTCGCAATGATAGCTCTAGTCTCCAAGTCTCTAATGAAAACTGACTCAGGTGTGAACTCCACAACTCTCTTAATTGCGCCATGTGTGATTTGATAGATAGAAAGGAGATTGTTTGGCAAGTGGGGTACACACAACACATCATTGAATGAGTTATCCCCAATGTTAATAGATCCTTTCCCAATCACATCCATGTATGTATGATTTCCCATCAATATCTGTAGCATGGTGCAAGGCTCAAACGTAGAGAACATAGACTGTAAAGATGTCATATGATGAGAAGCCCTTGAATCTAGAAGCCATCTCTCTGAATCATGACTGATAGTAGCACATAGAGCTTTTCCTTTTCTTGTCCCAAAAGAGTGAGTCTTCCCACTTGTAGAAGACATGAATGCTTGCCCTTTTCCTTTTGAATGTGAGGAAGTGGAAGTTGATGAATCATCCTTCTTGTAGACATTAGGCAAATCAATGTTATGCTTTTTGATGATATGTGTGAGCTCATCAATCTTCTTAGAATGGCAATGACACTCCTCATGACCAAACTTTTTACAATAGGCACAAGTAGGTCTCTCCCTCTTTGGTGAGTTATCCCTCTTGGAAGAGGATGAATCTCCTTGTTGTGGAGAAGATGGTGCTTTGTCCTTAGGCTTTGATTGCCATTTCTTCTTGTTTGAGTTGTCCTTTCCTTGATTTCCTTTGTTCCCTTGATTTGCCACTAATGCTCGAGACTTAGAAGCCTTAAGAATGCCCATGCTTATCAACTTAGTTTGTTCCATCATCAACATTTCATTGAAAGCATCAAATGTAGGCATTGTGTAGCTTGAACCCATTGTCATCCTATGGGTTTGGAAACTAGAAACAAATGTTGCATATTCTTGTGGAAGTTTTCCTATCAAGTTGAATATCAATTGAGTATCCTTCTTATCAATGCCACAATCTTTGAGTTGTGCCCTCAACTCATTTGCTTTAGTGACATAATCTTCTATAGTATCAAAGTTCTTGGGATCCAAGATGGTGAGATCACTATCAATTTGATATCCCCTAATCTCATCAACTTGACCGTATAAGTCTTGAAACTTTTGCCAAGCATCCTTGATTAGAGTACATTTCTCAATATGAAAAATGAGATCCTTTGATATATACTTTCTTAAGGTACCAATTGCCATGATATTTTTAGATCTAACCAACTGGATCAACCTTAGGATTAGCGGGAGCAACAATAGTTCCATCAATGTAATGAGTTGGTCCTTTTTCCATAAGTTTACTCCATTCATCAATTTTCCAAGTAGCATAATTATGAGGAGTTAAGAGAGGAAACTTAGAAGAACCCATAGCAGCAAAAAGGAAGGAACACAAGAGCACAAAAGCACAAGAGACACCCCCCCAAAAAAATTCACTCAATCAAAGTACCCCGCCCCCCCCCCCCCAAAAAAAAAAAAAATGATGATTTTGGCACTTTATATGTAGTGCGTGTAGAATAGGCCACTTGCAAACAATGGTAAGGTGGAATTCTGATTTTGTTTTACAACTGCCCCAATAGGTTGAGAACTTCAAAGAAAAAGATCAGAAAGATAGATCTATGCAATACAAATGCCAAATTGGCCAAATAAGACCATATGATGAAATTACAACTTCTGCAAACTGATAGCATATTCTGAGAGTAGACAAAAAATAATACACTTTCAAAAAAAATGGCACCTGAAAAGGAGTTCATATGAGCCCGAACGGAGACCTGGAAGTTGTAGAAATCGGGATTGGATAGGTATAGTCACCAAAAATTGAGAATTATGAAAAATCTATTCATCAAAATTAGAAAATAATTCCACCACGTGAAAGTACACAAAATTATAGCCCATTTTAAAAAAAATTGCACAAAAAAAGGAGCAAAAATGAGCAAGATATGACCATTTGAAGTTGAACTGCAAAATCAAAAAGCTCAATGAGAGGGGCTTGCAAAATTTTTGAAAAAATGATGACGTCAACGGACTCTGGGTTTAAATTTGACGACCGTATGATCGTCGCCCAAACTTTATGGCTGACTGGGTGTTGACTTGGAGCTGACTGTGCAAGTGATTTGGTAGGTGACGTGGCACTACTGACATGGCACTAACTGTGTGCTGCTGACTGGGCAGAAGGCATGGATCCCAAAAAATAATTTCCAATTTTTTTTTTTCAAAAAAATTTTCAAACTGGAAATTAATTTTAAGAAATTTTTTTTTTTCTTTTGAAAAAAAATCCGAAAATTTCATACCGTACCGCCCAAATTGGGCAAAAAATTTCCTCCACACCCAAAAATCCATTTTCACCAAAATAGGTCAAATTTATACTCGATTTTTATGGAAATGGCCTCCCGGACGTAATGGTGAGGTTGAAAATGCTCTAAGATGCCTCCAAAAAATGCAGTCCCTCAGATCCGAAAATAGAAGCCTTCCATGATGTCTCCAAAAACCAATTGTAGCGTCGTAAATTGTACGCACTTGCTAGGGTGGTACAATTTCACACCTAGTTTAGCACCCGCCTTAGTGCATTTTACATTCTGCATTGCATTTCTCCTTAAGCACTTAATTAATCAAATTAATTAGGTCTAAGGTCCTATTTCATCATTCTCTACATCATAAAATTGGGCCCTTTTCACTAAAGTGCGCCCTTCGCATTTTATTCCTCCAATGCACCACTTAATCAAAAACCCTAATTAAGTCCTATTTCGAACTTGGGGGCTTGGTTTCGGGGTCAAAACATCTCGAAATCACCTGTAACTTCGGGATTCTCTCTAAAATCATCATATCCGATGGCCCTGAAAATTTGGTGAAAAGTTGTCGGGACCGTGGCGCCCGGAGTGCAACATGGTCCCGAACATTTTTCCCAAAATTTTAGGAGCACGATCCAATCATAAAATAAAGCTTAACCCCAAGAAATTGGCGGGATATTCAATGTCTAGGTTGGCCAAAATACGAATTTATGACCTAGGGTTTCATACATAAAAGCTCTCTTTCTTCATTTGAAGGGATCCGATTTTTGTTTCCAGGAACTTCATATGTAGCGAAAGAGCAGATCTTTGAAGACTTCAACATCTTACAACATCCTTCTATCAAGCATCTATCAAATTCATTCATCCACTTAGGGCTTGGAAGACATTGAAGAACAAGAGGAGATTACCGACTGAAGATTGGCTTGTACCCCTCCCTTGAGGGTTGGGTATGATTTCATGTTGTTTTCATGTCTTTACATAAGCTTTAATACATCATTTATTCATGCTTTAGATCACATTGCATCTTGATTTAGAGCATTTACACTATCATTTACAAGCAATTAGGGTTTACTTTCTAGGTTGCTCTAGTTTGCTTTCTTGCATTTTAGGACCTTGCACACACACCAGGTCTGCACACACAATACATTTTACAAAACAACTTGGCTATTCGTGGAGGTGGAAATCACCGAAGCGGGGGTTTGACTAAGGCAAAACCCTATATAGCCGCCCATACACCCCTTTTCAGATATCACTGCAGGTTTCAGGATTCGGACGACGCCGCGAGATACAGATTCGGAGAGAGAAGATCGAGATAGCACTCTGTATCAAATTGTAGAGCAGAAGACTGGGACAGGAGCGCTAGGCACCCTGGTCCTGCCAGGACAGGGGTGTTGGGCGCCCTGGTCCCTGGGACAGAGGCGCTGGGCGCCCTGGTCCTCCGGACAGACAGCTTTCAGATAGCTTCCCGACAGTGTTTCAGAGTGCAGAACAACAGTTTCCGGTGTAGTTTTCAGGACAGTGGCACCCGCACCCCCGTCCTGAACATTTTCAGTCTGATTTTAACTCCGGGTACACATCTGCATTCTTATTTCATCCTTGTATTTACAGCTGTTCATTGTTTAATCTCAATTCTGCAATCTTGTTATTAGTTTATACTTGCATTTTGGGATTAGGGTTTGAACTTGCATTACTTGATCTTACAATTTCAACAAGGGAATAGAAATCCTAATAGATATCCCGTGGCTCTCTCTTTCACCAAAAGAAGTAGCCAATCATGTGATATCTCTAGGCTCTTTCATATTCCGTAATGTGTGTCAAAAGGTAGGATTAGGGCATGATTAACCTAGTCTTGCTTTTTCCCCTACACATTTTGGTGAACCCGACGTGAATCTATCATTGCTTCCTCTTGCATTACATTTGTTAGATCTAGATCTAGATTTAGTGTGTTTTCATTTCATTTTCATTAAATTAAAAAAAAAAAAAAAAGAGTGTGTTTCTTTGCATTGTGTGTTTAAATTTTATGCAATCTTTTCAAAATGTCAGATTTTTATTTGCAAAATGTTCATGCTTTTGATGATTATTATGAGTATAGCCAAGATGAATTAGATGAAGCTTTAGATGAGTTTTTAAACCCTAAAGATGCCAAACCTTCATTTTACCAAAAACTCATAAACCTTGTTACTATGCCATTTAGGTGTGATGAGAAAGATAAGTCGAATGATTCCTTTCAAGGATACATTCCTATCAACTCTTCCCCTGAATCTAGTAACATGGTTGTTTTCAATAATCCCCTCTATGAGGAGATGTCTCCTTTTGAATCAAAAGACAAACCTTTTAACCGATATGATCATGCTTTGTTGGATGATGCTCTTGATGACTTTGTGGCTTTATCGAAATCTTTAAACAAGAACAAGGCCTCTAAATTGGTTAACATGATAAACTTGAATGAACATAATAAGCCTCTCTTTGAAGTCCAAGGTGCTTATCCTTCTCCCACCTTTCAAGTTCTTAAATCACCTCTCCTTACTGTCCAAGGAAGGTATGATCATGATTCCTTTCGTACCCTGAATAAACCAATCATCACCGTGCAAGGAAGAAAAACTGTAAGTCCTTACAGTTATGCTAAACAAATAACTAGAGAGAGTTATCATGCGGTTGCCCATACTTATCATACTAGAAATAATAGGCAACCTAATCCTCCTCTTGTTATTCCAGTTTCCCTTCCTAATCCTCAACCAATTCTTCCTCAAGCTCCCCGTATTTCGCAAGTTATGGGTAAGGAATATGATCTCATAGAACAACTTAAAGCTACCCCTGCTAAGATATCCCTTTGGGATTTGATTCAAACTTCTTCCACTTATCATGGAATGTTACAAGATGCCTTGAAAGATTTGAATGTTCCTCCACCGAATACATCTAGTAATATAGCATCTTTTGTTAACTCTGTGATGAATCCTAAAGCTCAAATTGTGTTTTCCCAAGATGAGTTGCCTACTAGTGAAATTCAACAACAATATGATCCCTTGATGATTGTGGTTATCATGAAAGACACTGCTATAAGACGAACACTAGTAGATAATGGCTCTGGCCTTAATGTGTGTAGCATTAATTTATTGCATAAGATGAATGTGGATACGTCTCTTATTGAGCCTGATTCTCG
This sequence comes from Cryptomeria japonica, assembly GCF_030272615.1. Classification (NCBI taxonomy): domain Eukaryota; kingdom Viridiplantae; phylum Streptophyta; class Pinopsida; order Cupressales; family Cupressaceae; genus Cryptomeria; species Cryptomeria japonica. The sequence goes on from NC_081409.1 coordinate 599,257,169, forward strand.
TCCCATTCGTGGCTTTGACAATGTGGCTAAGACTTCATTAGGTATTATCACCTTACCTCTCACAGTGGGACCTGTTACTTTGCCTACTCCTATCCATGTTATGCCGGGAAATTTAACTTATAACTTGTTATTAGGGAGGCCTTGGATTCATAGCATGCAAGCTGTCCCCTCTACATTGCATAGACAAGTTAAATTCGTCTATAACAATAAGACATACACTTTGATGGGTGATACTAATTTTCAAGCTTGTCTACAAACATCTACTTCGAAAGGGAGTTCTTCTAAGCCATCCTCGTCTAGTGATGACTCTTTAAACAAGAAACCTATCGATGAATCCTCCCTCTCCAATGATCGGAATTCTTTGGATGAGTCTGGAGCTCCTGAAGAGGATCCTTCTCGACTTGAAACTACACATAAAAAGGATTTTGATCCTGAGAAGGTTCTCGTAGAGGATGATTGGGGATCTCTTGATTTTAACCCTACCTTTGTAGGTGAATATAAGGTTCCTTCTAGAGAAATTAAAATTGAAAAGAAGGAAGAAGCTGAAAATCATAAAGTTGAAAAGAAAGAAGAAGTTAAAAATCAATCAACCTTACCTGAATCTATGAGTAATAATTTTGTGGCCGCTTCTCAAACTTCTTCTCCTCACATCTATAATTATGAAGAGTTTGATTCTTTGTCTTATGAAAAACCACCTTCTCTTCCTAAAATGGCTGATCGTTATGGTCGTGGTTTTCGCATTTTTGCTAAGCATGGGTATCATGGAAAAGGTTGTGGTGCTCATGAACAAGGGATAAGAGTTCCTCTAGAGACTAATTTTCACAATTATGCCTTTGGACTTGGCTATAATCCCTGCAGACGTACTAAAGCTTCTAAAAGACCATGTATTAGTGTTAATGCTATTTCTACATCTCTATCAATGCAGCACCCTGAGTATATTGATGGGGATCCTTCGTGTGCCTGTGCTTTGGATGTCTTCCCTATCGACGATGCTTTAGCTGAGTTCTTGGGAGCCTATGACACTCTTCCTCGTTATCATCACAATAGGGGACTCCCTTATTGTTTGAACACCGAAGCCTATTTTGGAAAAGAGATTGATAATGATGAGATTGTGAAAGAATTCCCTCAGTTAAAGGACACTCCTCAACAAAGTAATCTTCTCATAAGTGATACCACTAATGTTAAGATAGACCTTTGCAATAAAGAGAAAGTTATTAAAATTGGAAAATGTTTGGATGAAGAGGAATAGAAACAATATGAAGAACTATTGCATGAATTCCCTGAGATCTTTGCTTGGACATATTCTGACATGCCTGGTATAGATCCTAAGATTGTTACTCATAATATTGTCTTAGTTCCTGATGCTAAGCCCGTGAAACAAAAGATTCAAAAAATGAATCCTAAGGTGGCTCTGCTTGTTAAAGCTGAGATTGAAAAATTATTGGAGGCTGGATTTATCCGCCCTATTGACTATTCCCCATGGATTTCAAATATTGTCATTGTGGCTAAACCAGATAACAAAATAAGAATGTGTACTGACTTTCGAGATTTGAATAAAGCTTCCTTGAAAGATGATTTCCCTTTTCCAAACATTGACATGATAGTTGATTCTACGGCAGGACATGCCTTGTTATCCTTCATGGATGGTTTTTCAGGTTACAATCAAATTTTTATTAACCCTCAAGATCAATTCAAAACTGCTTTCACCACTCCTTGGGGTACGTTTTGTTGGATAATGATGCCTTTTGGACTTAAAAACACCGGTGCGACTTATCAACGAGTGATGACCCTTATCTTTCATGATTATATGCATAAGATTTTAGAGGATTATGTTGATGATATTTTGGCCAAATCCTTTCTTCGCATGGATCATGTTAAAGTCCTTCATCAAATCTTTGAAAGAATTCGTAAATATCACATGCGCTTGAATCCCCGAAAATGCATTTTTGGTGTGGATAGTGGAAAACTATTAGGGTTCATAGTTTCGCATCATGGGATTGAGGTGGATACTAAGAAAATAGATGCTATTGTCAACATGCCACCTCCTAGAAATGTGTCTCAACTTAAAAGCTTACAAGGAAAGATTCAAGCTATTCGTAGGTTCGTGTCTTAGCTTGCGGATCGTACCTTTCCTTTTACTCAACTTCTTAAAAAGGATATCACTTTTCAATGGAATGAGGATTGTCAGCAAGCATTTGAAGATTTAAAAGTGTATTTGGCTAGTCCTCCTATTCTTCAACCTGCCAAACCTTCTAAACCCTTCCTTCTGTATACAGCGGCTTCCTCTCATGCTCTCGCAGCATTGTTGGCACAACATGATAAAGATGGTAAGGAATGTCCGGTTTATTACATAAGTCGTACCTTACTCGATTATGAGACCCGATATTCTGCGATAGAAAGACAATGCTTGGCCTTGCTATTTGCGACTCAGAAATTGAGACATTATCTTTTAAATTCAGAAGTCCATGTCATGGTAAAGTTTGATCCTTTGAAGCATCTTTTCTCTAAAACTGATTTATCAGGACGTCTAGCTAAGTGGGTTATGATGTTAACTGAATTTGACCTTAAATTTGTTTCACAAAGAGCAATTAAAGGGCAAGCGTTGACCGATCACTTAGTTGAGGCCCCTTCACCTTTCTCCTTCCCTAACCTTGAGTCCTTTCCTGATGACTTCATTCTTTCTATAGAGAAAGATGAAACTTGGGAGTTATACTTTGATGGCTCTAAGTGTTGTACGTGATTGGGGGCAGGGGTTGTTCTGATTTCTCCTACAAAGAAGTCCATTCCTTTATCATATCGTCTAAATTTCCTGTGTACCAATAACATTGCTGAGTATGAGGCTCTTATAGCAGGAATAAAAGCAGCCTTAGCTCTAAATATAAAACACATACATATCTATGGAGATTCGCAATTGATTATAAGACAAGTAACAGGAATATATCAAGAAAAACAAGACAAATTATCACAATATAAAGACCTTGCTATCTCTTTATTACAAAATTTCAATTCTTATACTATGGAACCCATTCCTCGAAAAGATAATCGACATGCGGATGCAATGGCATGTGTGGCTTCTCTGGTATCTTTAGAGGACCCTGTGGTCGATCTTAAATTCGTTATTCACAACCTTATTTCTCCAGCTATTGTAGATGATTCTAGCCTGGTAACATGTTGTGACTTTGTAGACTCAGACGAATGGTACTCGCATATCGTAAGATATTTGACTGATGGTACCTTTCCTGATTCCGCTAATAGGAACACTAGGGCTAGAATCTGCAAGCTGTCTACTAGGTATATCATTCTTTCTAATGTCCTATATCGAAGGGGTTATGATGGTCTTCTCCTTCGTTGTCTTAACAAGTCGGAAATCCCTGTTGCTCTTGAAGAGGCACATTCAGGTGCCTGTGGGGGGCATTTTGGGGGCAAATCCTTGGTTAATAGATTGCTTCGTATGGGATACTATTGGCAAACTATGCAGAAGGATTCCTTTTCATTTGTTAAAAAATGTCATCAATGTCAACAACACAATAATCTGATTCATGCTCCTGCCCAAGAACTCCATTCTCAAGTAGCTTCTTGGCCTTTCTCCGCATGGGGTTTGGATCTTATTGGAAAAATATCTCCTCCTTCATCTCAAGGACACACCTTCATTATAACCGCAACAGATTACTTTACAAAGTGGGTAGAAGCTATTCCCCTTCGCTCTACTACTGCTGAAGTGATTTGTCAATTTCTTCTAGAAAACATTATTTCTCGATTCGGGATACCTTCCACTATAATCTCAGATAATGGGACATCATTTAAGAACAAGGATGTGAAGAAATTCCTAGAGAAGTATCATATCAAACATCGATTTTCTACACCATACTATCCTCAATCAAATGGCCAAGCCGAATCATCCAATAAGATAATTGAACAAATTCTTCGCAAAACCGTGAATAAGCATGGTAAGGATTGGAGTAACCAGCTGATCTATGCTCTTTGGGCCTACCGAACGAGTGTATGAATTGCTACGGGAACTACTCCTTATAATCTTCTTTATGGTGCTGATGCTATTATGCCCTTAGAATTCGAGATTCCATCACTTAGGGTTTCTCTCAAAGGTATAGTAGATGATGACTCTTATAGAGAACAACGACTTCAACAGCTTGAGATGCTTGATGAACAGCGTATAAATGCTCTTGAGCATATTCAAGCATATCACAAAACTCTACAACGAAGCTATAATGATAAGGTCATTCAACGTTCCTTCTCAGTAGGCGACTTAGTCCTTTATGAGAATCAGCGCAATGTGAATGCCTTACCTGCAGAAAAGGGAAAATTTAGTCCTAATTGGCTTGGACCATATATCGTTATTGAGGATTATGGATCAGGTGCTTACAAAATAGCGGATGTAGACAGTATGCCTCTTAAAGAACCTATTAATGCTATGCACTTATGTAGATATTATGCTTAATTCTTCATTCTTCATCTATCTTCTCTTTTCAATTCTTCAACATTGGATAATATGTTAGTATCTCTTAATTAAAGCAAAATAGAATTAAATGTTATGTTGTTTAATCTATATTGCTTTGTTCTTGACAAGCGTGTCTTCTTACTTTATGGTTTGTCTTGAATTCATTTATGTAAATTGTGAAAGATTTACATTCCTATTATGCTAGCATATTATACAGTGTCTTTATGTGTTAAGTAGAATCGTATCATGTTGTGTTTAAATTCAGAATTAAATCACATTAGTTATATGATTCTTAGACTTAATGCATATGTCTTCCTTATCATCAATGTAGTACTTGATTAAATATTTAATTAAGTCACACATGTATCAATTTAATCATGGAGCATTGAGAAATCAATCACATGGAAATTAAATTCTGAACATACATGTACATTTACCAAATGAATTAGATTTAATCAAAACAAAATATAAATTGTTTTAAGCATTAAAGATAACACATTTGAGACAAAGAGAAGCATGTATATATATATATATATATATATATATATGTGGATCGTATACAAAAACAGGTCACTGTATATCCAAAATGTGACCTCTCTTTTACATCATAAAATCATCTCCTATCCCTAGGGCTAGTGGCTGGAGAGTGTCGACTGGACGCTCCCTCCTGATCTGGTCGTGAAGGTGGACCCATGGGTGTGTAGCGCGATACAGATCGTGAGTGACTCCGAGAGGAACTCCTGTGATCCCTATCCATAAGGATCGCGCGATAGGTGGTAGCCTCGGTCTGAGCCGCTAATAGATCTCATCGCGCCTGCTGGAGGTCCTCTGATAGGACTCTCTCTCTCTGTCGCACCTGCTGGAGGTCCTCTGATAGGACTCTCTCTCTCTCCCTCCATATATCTACCTGTACTCGGAATGGGAAAAACAAATCCTCATGCCGACCCGCGTTCCCCTGAGGCCTATAGGCAATCTGTGAGGAACTGGGGATCTGTGCTATCATGGAAATGTCTATCATTGCCTGCTGAATCAGGGAACGCCACTCCTGCACATTAGCTGTGGTAGTAGAACAGATTTTTGTTAGTACCATTCTATATCATTAAAACATTAATCAATCAATATAAAACTACTATACCTGGATCTCCCTCACGCCAGTAGGGATCATGATATGGTACCATCTGTGCTTGGGCACTGCTAGGCTCCCCTCGCTCGAATAATCTGTGCACGATGGGTGTAGGCTGGACGGTACTAGGAACAGGTCTCCGTATCGCCTCATGTTCCCCCTGTTGGGGAATAAGAGGTGGATCCAGAGCTATGGTATCATCTCCTGAATGGTGGGGAGCTACGTCTGATTCCTCCTCATCATCTCTATCCTCCTCCTGGTCCTCATCCTCATCCGCATCATCACTTGCATCTCCCTCATCCTCCTCTCTATCTGTATCCTCCTCCTCCTCCTCCTTGGCACTGGACTGATCGCCTATAGGTGGATCAAGATCTCCCGCCTCCTCATGATCCTCTCCCTCCTCTGGCTCCTCTGACCTGGATCCCTGGTCCTCGTCTTGGTCTCCATGTCTCCATGGGCCTGGATAGCCTGTCAGATGATCTGGTGAAAAGATAGGACCTGGATATGATCTCATAAACCATGAGACATACCTGCGCTGTGCTCCAGGCTCTGCAGAGTAGTCAGTGACTACATCCTAATCAGATCCCTCTAAGTCTGTAGTCTCAATGTCATCTACCGTCGGTCTCGCTACTGCTCTAGGTCTGGGAAGGACCCGTGAGTGTCGAGTATAGATGGGCACATCGGCTAGAACACACTGCTCTAGCCTGAACTGCCTCTGTACTCGGTCGAAGTAGAAGGGGACTATGATGTGTGCATATCGTCCTCGCAGTAGGCGGTTCCTCTGTAGGCATGCTAACTGTCTCTCCATACCATCCCATCTGTGCATCTGTAGGTAAGGTCTCCACACTATCACCTCGGCTGTCAGTCTGTCAAAAATCACTCTCCAATATAACAAATCTCCAAATCTCCACTCGCTGGTAAGTGGATAAGCGAACACCCTAGGTCGCTCGCTCGCTGTACTCAGTGGAAAGCCGATGGGCCTGGTGCATGTGAAGTGCTCTAAAATCCACACCTGCAGAAGTGTGCATGTCATCAAACTGAACCCCTGTCCGAATACATACTCCTCAAGGTCGTGATAGAGATGTGCAAGCATACTCTAACCCCAAGCATACACTCTCCTATGTCTCTCCATCGCTCTGATACACCATGTGAGACCCCCATGCATGTGTGTCCCTCGCCCATTAGGGAAGACGGCTAGTGCTATGATGGCTATCATAAGGCGTCTCAGAAGGGGTACCTCCCCTGTAGGATGTAAGAGCCAGCTGACCATGATGCGACCTCTCGTCTCGCTTGGCATGACTCTCCCTATGCAATACACCTACTCTCTCTGATGATCCTCCGCTGATCGATCGATCGCGTATGTAACTGTCGCTCCTCTGATAGGAAGATGAAGTATACAGTATACATCCTCGAGTGTGACTGTCAGCTCTCCTACTGGAAGGTGAAAAGTGCATGTGTCAGGATCCCATCACTCCATCAAGGCCATCAACATCGCAGGATGAAATCGAATGGCCGGCATGAGAATCACAGACCACAATCCCACAATCGATAGTGTGTCTCTCTTTGACTGAGTCAGCCACGGAATCTGATCTCGCAAAGTGTGAAGAATATGTCCCGCTGTATGCTCTCTCATGTACGGGAGACCCTGCAACATCAAAACATGACTGTAATCAGTACTCGATCATCAAAATCGCTAATGCAAACTGTCGTACATTGTATGCTAGCCTTGTAACCCCTCGCCAGGCCCTGATTGGGGACCATGGCGCCCTGTCAGGGACCATGGCGCCCTGAGGGGACCATGGCGCCTCTGTCAGGGACCATGGCACCCTGGGGGGACGTGGGCGCCCCACAGGGACCATGGCGCCCTGGGTGGGCCCCGATCAGCCTTCAAGGCCCGCATACGATCACAAAAAAGTCAAAATGTGAAAGAATCAAAAGTCAAACGTTCAGTCAACTCACCTCATCTAGTGGCTCGTCGTCGATCACGGCCTGGCACAGGATCTCGATCCTCGTGGGACGCTCCGGTCGTCGTGAAGGCATGATGATGGCTATGTGGGCTCCGCTGCACTGAATAGTATTCTGAAATCAACAAAGTGACGAATACAAGTGTCACTTTCGAGGTATATACTCTCGTTTGCTTATTCTTACTTTTTGAAACCCTAATTCTCCTTTGTCATTCATTTTATCATAATTTGAGGTTGGGAGATGCGATTTTCAAACCGTTTGTTGCGTTGGAATCGTATTTTCCTTCCCCTACTCTCGAGATGTTCCAAAAAGTGCTCTGATGAAGTCTATTTAGTGAACACCCCTCATCAATACTCTCTTACACAATTTGTCGCAAGTAAACATGCTACCCTGTTTCACCTCCCTAATAAGCAAGTCGAAACAGGGGGGGCATATAGCTACTCACAGATTTCATCACTTTCCCTAGTAAGCATTAGGTGATTTTGTGATCTAACGTGTGTTTTGTAGGGTGCGGTTCCTAACTATGTACTGCAGATACCGCTGGGGGCTTCGTTCGACAACTTATGGATATATCCTTTTTCAAATAATGTTTACTTTTCTGTACTTTAGCTTGCATATGCACGTAGTACTCATATGACCGCTAAAGTGGGGGCTAAATGTAGCATCGTAAATTGTATGCACTTGCTAGGGTGGTACAATTTCACACCTAGTTTAGCACCCACCTTAGTGCATTTTACATTCTGCATTGCATTTCTCCTTAAGCACTTAATTAATCAAATTAATTAGGTCTAAGGTCCTATTTCATCATTCTCTACATCATAAAATTGGGCCCTTTTCACTAAAGTGCGCCCTTCGCATTTTATTCCTCCAATGCACCACTTAATCAAAAACCCTAATTAAGTCCTATTTCGAACTTGGGGGCTTGGTTTCGGGGTCAAAACATCTCGAAATCACCTGTAACTTTGAGATTCTCTCTAAAATCATCATATCCGATGGCCTTGAAAATTTGGTGAAAAGTTGTCAGGACCGTGGCGCCCGGAGTGCAACATGGTCCTGGACATTTTTCCCAAAATTTTAGGAGCATGATCCAATCATAAAATAAACCTTAACCCCAAGAAATTGGCGGGATATTCAATCTCTAGGTCAGCCAAAATACGAATTTACGACCTAGGGTTTCATACATAAAAGCTCTCTTTCTTCATTTGAAGGGATCCGATTTTTGTTTCCAGGAACTTCATATGCAGCGAAAGAGAAGATCTTTGAAGACTTCAACATCTTACAACATCCTTCTATCAAGCATCTATCAAATTCATTCATCCACTTAGGGCTTGGAAGACATTAAAGAACAATAGGAGATTACCGACTGAAGATTGGCTTGTACCCCTCCCTTGAGGGTTGGATATCATTTCATGTTGTTTTCATGTCTTTACATAAGCTTTAATACATCATTTATTCATGCTTTAGATCACATTGCATCTTGATTTAGAGCATTTACACTATCATTTACAAGCAATTAGGGTTTACTTTCTAGGTTGCTCTAGTTTGCTTTCTTGCATTTTAGGACCTTGCACACACACCAGGTCTGCACAAACAATACATTTTACAAAACAACTTGGCTATTTGTGGAGGTGGAAATCACTGAAGCGGGGGTTTGACTAAGGCAAAACCCTATATAGCTGCCCATACACCCCTTTTCAGATATCACTGCAGGTTTCGGGATTCGGACGACGCCGCGAGATACAGATCCGGAGAGAGAAGATTGAGACAGCACTCTGTATCAAATTGCAGAGAAGAAGACTGGGACAAGAGCGCTGGGCGTCCTGGTCCTGCCAGGACAGGGGTGCTGGGTGCCCTAGTCCCTGGGACAGAGGCACTGGGCGCCCTGGTCCTCCGGACAGACAGCTTTCAGACAGCTTCCCGATAGTGTTTCAGAGTGCAGAACAACACTTTTCGGTGCAGTTTTCAGGACAGTGGCGCCTGCGCCCCCATCCCGAACATTTTTAGTCCGATTTTAACTGCGGGTACACATCTGCATTCTTATTTCATCCTTGTATTTACAGCTGTTCATTGTTTAATCTCAATTCTGCAATCTTGTTATTAGTTTATACTTGCATTTTGGGATTAGGGTTTGAACTTGCATTACTTGATCTTACAATTTCAACAAGGGAATAGAAATCCTAATAGATATCCCGTGGCTCTCTCTTTCACCAAAACAAGTAGCCAGTCGTGCGATATCTCTAGGCTCTTTCATATTCTGTAATGTGTGTCAAAAGGTAGGATTAGGGCAAAACCCTATATAGCCACCCCTACACCGCTTTTCAGATATCACTGCAGGTTTCGGGATTCAGACGACACCGTGAGATACAGATCCGGAGAGAGAAGATCGAGACAACACTCTGTATCAAATTGCAGAGCAGAAGACTGGGACAAGAGCGTTGGGCGCCCTGGTCCTGCCAGGATAGGGGCGCTGGGTACCCTTGTCCCTGGGACAGAGGCGCTGGGTGCCCTGGTCCTCCGGACAGATAGCTTTCAGACAGCTTCCCAACAGTGTTTCAGAGTGCAGAACAGCAGTTTCCGGTGCAGTTTTCAGGATAGTGGCGCCCGCGCCCCCGTCCCGAACATTTTCAGTCCGATTTTAACTCCGGGTACACATCTGCATTCTTATTTCATCCTTGTATTTACACCTGTTCATTGTTTAATCTCAATTCTGCAATCTTGTTATTAGTTTATACTTGCATTTTGGGATTAGGGTTTGAACTTGCATTACTTGATCTTACAATTTCAACAAGGGAATAGAAATCCTAATAGATATCCCGTGGCTCTCTCTTTCACCAAAAGAAGTAGCCAATCGTGCGATATCTCTAGGCTCTTTCATATTCCGTAATGTGTGTCAAAAGGTAGGATTAGGGCATGATTAACCTAGTCTCGCTTTTTCCCCTACACACCAATCAATGAAGCCCCAATGGCTCTGATACCATGTGAGATTTTACCAAGATCAAGAGCTCAATGAAAAGTACAATAGAGACAAAATATAGGATAAGAATAAACTGTATTCTCATTAATTGATAAATGATCAATTGTTCCATTAATTGCAATGAATATGAGCCTACCTATATAGGCAAGGCTAGGGATATGTGAGCACACAAACATGACATGTGGCTCAATAAGAAACAAGGGTAGGTAGGAAATAGGTGTGGGTAGGTAGGAGAAACAATATAATAGTCCACATGAGGTGGATCACCCACTGAATGTGGAGTGTAACAACAAGATCAACACAATAAAAGGTGGAAATTCTCCTACACACACTATCCCAATGTGGCACAAACACCCAAGTGTCTCATACACAAACTACTATGAAATGCATTTCCTTAGTAAACTTAAGTAAAGTGTAATAATATCCATGATGAATAATTATTTACACCAACGGTGCTTAACCAGAACTGCATTTTGGCATTTGTAGATACTATCCATTAGTTCATTCAATCATTTATCATTTGTAATCTCTTGTAGGATAGTGAGTCCTCCAGGTTGTAGCCCTTTTCTTTATAATTGAGCAATGAGCTCTAGGAAGTGTTCCTGAATGCATGTGCATTCCCCTCTTGTAATATTATTATACTCCTGATCACAATATTATAATATTGTAGGTCTCAATCTTGCCGTGGTTTTTCCCTTAACCGGGTTTCCACATAAAAATATTGGTGTTATGGTGTTGATGATCTTGGCTTTTTGTTTCTTTGTTTACTTTACTTCATTTGCATAATGTGGTTGTATGATCAGGTTATTAAAGTCAATTTTGTTGAACACTGATTCACTCCCTCCCTCCTCAATGTTCCCTTGATTCCAATAATTCGTATCAGATCCTAGTTCCTTGAAAGGATCCTAATAGCTTGAGGGAGATCTAAGAAGGTGTCATAATTGATTCTAGTGGTCTTAGACAACAGCTGCTTGTTGCACTTGGTGATCTTGATCAGTTCAAAGCCAAAGTCTAGGAATTGAAAACAAATCTCAAGGATGTTGAAAATTTCATTCAGACATTGAAGGAGTAATTGAATAAATCCAAGGAAAAGAGAAAAGAGCTTGTTGATCAGCTTCATGAGAAAGAAACTCAAAGCATTGATGAAGAATCCCTAAGAGAAAAGACAAAAGAATGTGACAAACTTGCTAGAGTTAATGCACTTTAGAGGAATGAGATGGAAGCCATCATGATGAAATTGACAAAGGAGATTGAAGACCAGAAGAAGAATGAGGAAATATTGACTCAGACACTAAAGGATAGATCTAATGAGTGTTGCAGACTAAATCATGAAAATGACCTACTTAAGCTTGAATTGATGCAATCCAAAAATAATGAACAAGAACTTGAAAGACAGATCATAATTTTGAGAGATGAACTTACAACTGATAATGAGTACAAAGAAAAATTCAATGCTAGCTCAGCCAAGCTGGATGAAATGCTACAAAGTCAGAAGAAGAAAGGTGATATGGGAGGACTTGGATTTGAGAAGGGAGAAAGCTCCAGATCTGGTCAAAGCAATCAGTAGAAGAACAAGAGGCCTCTGGTAAGACAACCTAATGCTTATAAATTCAATGGTAAATGCTTTGTTTGCAATAAATTTGGTCATATGTCAAGTCAATGTAGAAATAGAGAAAATCAAAATAATTCATCATTCACCGGTAATTGCAATAAATATGGTCATAAGTCAGTTGAATGTAGAAGTATGGTAAATAGGAGAAATGTAAGATGCTATGCTTGTGGAAGATTTGGAAAAATTTCTATCCAATGCAGATCAAAGGGAAATAAAAGTAATTTTAAACCTAATCCGAGAAACAACATTACTTGTTATGCTTGCAACAAATCAGGTCACATTGCAAAATATTGTAGAAGCAATAATGTGAAGAATACTCTAATAGACAAGAACAAATCTAATGGTAAGGGCACAATGAAGGTTGAAGAAATCAGAGAGCAATACAAGAATAAATGGGTTAAGAAGAGTGACTTTGAGGTAGGAGATGGATCCACACCTAATTCCGGTTTTGGAACCTCATCCAATAACTAGGCTAAGGCATCTGATCTTGGGGGAAGATGTCATGAAAATCTTTCAAACCCCTTGTTTAAGATCTATGCCTGATTCTGGTAGGTTACAGAGGTATATATGATTATTGTAGGTATCTATGATAGATTTTTGGAAGAATTTGTAGGTTCGTAGAAGATCTTTATGAAATGCAGGGTATCTAGAAGTATTAGGGTTAAGTGCATTTATTGTGGTGAAAAGTTATGTATGCAAAGGATAAAAGGAAGATCGATCATTCATTTATCACCTTGAATTCAAAGCAGACGAGCAGTAGAGAACAATAAAGGAAAATTTGTAGAGATTTCAAGTGATATCCAGATTTGGTGCGCATTCTTGAGTCCGATTGAAAGTTATTTAACAGTAAAACCCCTTTTCTGGTTAGTTTGAATTAGTTAAGATGGTTGCATCTGACACTACAACTCCTTTTATTGTTGAAACCACTAAGAATGCACGTCCAAACTTCAAGAATCATCCATTCATTTCGATGGAAGATGATCTTGATAGCACATTTTCATCTATGCCCTATGGAGTGATGCATATTGAAGATATTAGGGTACATACACACTAACCCATTGAGGAATTGGGTTGCACATAAATGCTAAATCTGTACAACAATCAGCTAGCATACAAGAGTTCAATATTGAAACTAGAATTTCAAGATTTGGAGAACAAGGGTATTGCATAGTTCGTCAAATTTTTTATGTTCTATGAAAAGGAATGGATTTGATACATCTTGAGTCGCGTTCATGATGAATTTGTCTGGTTGGATAAGTCCTATAAAATCACCAAGTCATTCAAGCCATAACTAGATTATTTGCAACTGGAGAACTGCCATCCCTAAAAGCAGTAAAGAATGAAATTGTGATCGACGCAACTGGATTAAAATTTGACAAACAGGCAATGACAATCAACAACATTCTGGAACATGACATTAGGTTTACCTCAATGGTCATTGGGTACACAATCTATTTTTCTACTAGATAAAATTGATAAACTTATAAGGCACTGAGAGGGGGGGGGGGTGAATCAGTGCAAGCAAAAACAACACAAATCTGATCACCACTTTAATTAACTTAAAAATCAATAAGCATTCAATAAATATAACCACATAAGAAAACATCCAACAAAGCATCCAAACCATAACACAATGATTTTTCATGTGGAAACCCAAATAGGAAAAACCATGATGGGAATTAATACCCACAAAGATCAACTATCTATAGTATAGAGATCTGATTGGTTAAGGTCATACAATACCCTGTTAGGGGCAGACCTGGTTAAGAGTGTCTTAGCCCAGTTAAGACCTATTACAAAAGGGCCTATTAGGACCATCCCTGTTAGGAGCTACCGAGATAAGGTATTTCAAATATGAGCTAATGTGTCATCTTATTAGAGGATTTAACCTTTAGACCTATTAGGATCCTACCACACCCTTTTAGGAGTGACCTTGTGAGAGGATTTTCTTGCTGCAACTGTTAGGAAGATACCAAGTTTGTCTGATCTACTATTAGCACCTCTATGCCTGATTATATCCACTTCTTATCACTTCTATCACTGACTAGACATGAAACCCTAACTTCTTCCACCGTATGATCAAATTCTCACTCTTGATCCATCAAATCATTCATCTTACAACTGCTAATAAAGAACTCTTTTATGTCGCTGAAGAACCTTGGAAGAATTCCCTAGGTTCATTGTATCTAGGCACCTTTTGAAATTTACTGCTCATTACACCTTTGTTATGTCAAAAAAACAATTCACAACTCAAAAATATAATATTAAGTCTACCGGTTACCGATCAAAGTAACTCTGCTATACCGGTTCTCTATTCTTCCTGACTGTAACTACCAAATCCATCATAACTCACTCAATAATTTGAATCTACTGATGCAGTTACAATAACAAACACATACCAATTTCATAAACATATGTTCCAAATTGCAACATCTAACTCTTCTCCAACCATCCGTACCGGTTGCTTGATCATCGCTCTGTTCTTGTTTACCGATTTGTTGTCATGTTTACTAGTTTGTTGTTTATCTAATTCCTCTTCTGGTTAGGCTTTACTAGTTGGTCTAGATGACTTAGATGACTAACAAAACATGGTTTCCATCAATGACAACACAAATAAAGTCAGAAATCAACCTATTACAACTCTACATCATCATCAAGCCAACAATCTCCCCATTTGGCATTGATGACAACACTTAGGAATTTTTTTGTCTAAGTGTCACTTTACAACAATCATGACTCAACTTGCCTCAACTCAAATATATAATCAAAACTCCCCCTTAGCAATTACATACTATTACAACATTATACTACTCCCCCTTTACAAAATTTTGACTGACTAATACTACTCCCCCTTTGACAACAATGACAAAGGTAAGAAAATACATTTGAAACAAATGAATACAACATATTAAAATTTGCATTACCGGTTCAAAATGTATAAGAGTTCAATAGTTTACAATTACATTTTGAGAAAAATTCTTCTCAAAATTAGTCTTCAAGACTTGAAAATCATTATGTCATCTCCAAAAGAATGGATGTAATCTCAATATGTATCCTGATCTAGTATGCAAGCTCTTCCATAGTATCAAGTGTACTCATCTCCGGTGTAGCCAAAATTTCCTGTCTCCTTGTATCCTCTTTGCAAAATTTGTAGCTTAGGGACTATATGAGTCTGTAACTCCTATAATGACGCAATCCTCTTGACCTTCTCTGCATCATATGCCTTTAGCTTATGTTGTATTGCTATAACCGATCTACCAAAAATGGTTGCTGAATCATTTAAGGGGTCAAATGCTTCACTCAAAATCTTTATCTCCTGCTGTTCTGCCTTTATCTTCTTATCAATATCATCAAGAAATAATGAAAAGTTGCAAATTGTAGATAGAATTTTACCTCCATTCTTCAATACTTCCTTGATTTTCTCCATGTTAAAAATGAGACCAACTTTGTCTTTATCAATTGTCTTGATTAGCATCTCAACCCTTTTCTTCTTATATTATTTCTCTATATTGTGTAGAGCAGCCTCCCCAGAACTCAATAGGACTCAACACATCCATATTAATTAGTCCTTGAATTCTCATGGTGTCATCATCCTCATCATCATCAATAGTCTTCTTTGAAGTAGATAACTGGGGGGTCTGTTTCTACTCTTTCTCTTCTTCCTTCTGCTTCTCTTTCCTCTTTACTGATTCCTCAACATCTACCTGTACACTCTCTTTATGTATCTCTTCTATTATTATCTTTGGCTCAGTAGTTTCTCCAGCTTTACTAGTTTATTCTTGTACATTATCTTGTTCATCTTTACTGGTGTCTATTTGTACATTCAATTATTTCTCTGTCCTCTCTTCTTCTCTATCGGTTGGATTGTCTTTTGGTAACACTAGTTATTCTATTGTAACAGTAGGAACAAATGTAGCACCATCTACCAATTCTTTTTCTGTTTGTGTAAATATCTCATTAATTTCAAATACATCTAGTAGTTCACCTTCAATTATCAGTGCCTTGGGAATATCATCTTCCTTAGAAGATTCAATCATCCTCGATTCTAATTCCTTTACCAGTCCTAGAAACTTCTTCAAAATTTCCTCAGTCTCAACTTGCACCGACTGAGACTCACCAACAAGAAATCTTGTCAACCTCTTCTTGGTCTGAAATAATGATTTTGAATTAAAAAGAATATCCTGTACTTCCTCCTTAGGAGTCTTCGGTTGCAAATGCATAAGTACATACTCAATTATTTCTTTATCCCACCTCATAGCAATTTTCCATCTAGCTTCTATTTTTCTATACAAAGAATCAGGTATTTGACCTTTCAATTCAATCAAAGCTTTACTATAATGGTTCATAAACCAAACAATAGAATCTTCAATCTATTTTTTCTCATCCTCATCAAAATTATTGTAATGCTTATGTACACCAACTAATATACCATAATTCTATATATTCTTCAATAATTTCTCAAGTATAGAAGTTTTAGTTACCGGTGGCTTAGCAGATTTTACAGTGGGTGCACCAACCACTTTGGATTTCTTGTCACTGGCTCTTAGTTCCTTCTTACCTCCTTCAGATTTTATTTCCTCTTCCTCTGCTACAGCCATAGAGACTCTTTGTGCTTGTTCTTTCTTTCTCTTCCCAGTGGCCTTAGGTGCTTTAAGTGCATTAGGTTTAACTTCCTTTGGTTTTCTTTTGATTTGTATCTTAGGTGGAGGAATGTGATTCTCTTCCTTTACATTTGTACTTCTTATTTGTCTACCGGTAGGAGCACTAGAGGTTCCTGCCTTCTTTTCTTCAAATCTTGTCATAGCTTCATCAATCATTTCCTTTGTGAAGCCACTAGCAACAACAAATTCTTCAACCTCTTTCCTAAATTTCTTGGCTATTACTGGTTTAGCCAATTTAGCATGTACTTCTATTGATTTCTCTTTAAAAGTACCAAACCTTGTTACATTAGGATCTACTGGTTGAGATAGGAGGTGATCAACATAAATAATCAAATGTCTTCTGCTACCTCATACCCCATAGGCATGACCCATCAAGTTCTTGGATCTGCAACCTCCATCTGATAGGTATCGGTGTCAACCATGAAACAAATGGAATCCTCATACTTCTTCACCACCTATACCAGTATCCTTTCTCTGTCATGCATTTTCTTCTAGAAATCCTTAGAGTAACCCCAGATAGTCTTTGTAAATTCATTTTCAAGCATCTTAACGTTGTTCTTGATTTGCAACATTTTCAGTGTATCCTCAAGCCATTGGATATCATCTATATCGGGAAAGAAATTCTGAAAATATAAAAATAGTCCATCAGTCAACTGACCAAATTTAAACTTTTATATTTTATCCTTCTTGATAGTTTCAAGATTCAACATTTGTTGTGCTCTCAGGGCCTCTACTATGTCATAGTCAGCAGTCTCCTTCAACATCTAGTAAGATGTGTGGATAGAAGCTCTAGGAATGTTATTCATCTGGTTCAAATGATAAACTATGTAACTAATGACTATAGATGCAAACTTTACCTCTGGATCTTCTATCTCATTAACAATCATAGCACAACCATCCCACTTAGACTTTGTCAGTCGGATCACTTCATCCTTTAGAACTATTCTCAAAATAGGGACTTCACCAGTTGCCCATAATCTAGTGACAACATGGATAGCCTCCTTAGTGATTCTATGCAGTCGATCCAACCACATGAATTGATCATGTATCCTCCTCAAAACATATCTTATATGCTCTTCTTCAAAATCATCAAGAAAATTCACAGCATGGTGAAAACCCTTGTCAGTAACCCTTCTGAATTGATCATTTATCATTCCTTGTTCATCAGACAGAGTTATGTACTAATTAAAGGTAGAAAATATAACTAAATCTTCCAATTTGTAGTGAATATATGATATGATGTCCTCAGTATGAAAAACACTATAGGGTACACTAGATAGAGCTTCAACTGGATCAGTTTCCATCGACTTAAAAGGATGTCTTTTGAAATCCATTCAAGGTCTCTCGGTAACATCAACAATATGTGGTGTATCCATTGTAAAAACTCAAACACAGTATCGGATTTACAGAGAAATACCTTTAAATTTCTTCGCAACTAGGGTTTCCCATCTGAATACTCTTCCACCGATTCACTTGTCCTTAAATCTTCACAATCCGTTATCAACTTCGCCAAAGTAGGAATCAAATGCTCTTCAAGGTTTCTATCACTCTCTAAGTGCTCTCGAAAATGCTAGGTGACAACTGAGACTGAAAAACACTTTTTATTTTCCTTTTACAAACTGCATTAAATGCTAAACCGGTTGAACATACCCTAATCACCATTCAACTCTAAAAATTGCTACCAGTTGTCATATAACACATCCAATCTACTAGTTTCATTTCAAAATCACTTCACAACATCATATCTCATCAAAGTATGCAAATTTGACTTACCACACACTATTGAGGTGGTCTAGATATAAATCTAACAATAACCTCCCCCTAAGCTTCATACATAGCTTAGTTTACCAGTGAGGGATTCTCCACACTAGGTGAAAAATTGGAGTCTTCTGATGGTTTCTCCTCACTTTTCTTCCTCCATGTCTTATTCATATTGATTCTAACTTCTTCTACATCTACCTTCTTTTTTCCTTTCCGATCAACAAATTGATTTACCAGTTGGTTCATTCTAGCTCTACAAAGCTTTGCAAGGTGTCCTGGTTTGTGACAGTGGAAACATACCATTCTAGATGCTCTCTAAGGTCCAACATTGTTGGCAAATGCACACTCCAATGAGAAATTGTAGGTGATTGAAGGTATTGTCATTGATGGCAACCTTACAATCATGTGATACTAGCAGGCATCGACACCGATAGACTCTACACCGGCATATAGAACACCGACATCGAAAAGGAAGAATACCGACACCTTGGCCGACAACAATTTTGTATTAATATATTTTGTAATTAATTGTAAAATCTTTTGTAAGCCCACATGGCAGATTGTAATATGACTCATACATGTCTGAGAGTATTGTAGATCATTTATGACAGGATATGATGCGAAATATGAATAGAAGGTAACAGACCTAATATGCAAATTATTGGATAAGTGTTTATGTATGTAGTAGAGCTTAAACCGGTACTAAATCTGGCATAACAAATACTAATCTGAAGTAGTACAAGACATTGGATTTGAATAATCCAATTTTGTAAGTCAGTGTGACTTCCTTTGTAACTGAGCAGTGAGCTCTAGGTGCTTGGCCTTCCTGCATGTGCAGGCCCCTATTGTAAGCAGTAATATTCCCTTATTGACCAGTAAGTGAATATTGTGGGTCACAAATCCCACTGAGGTTTTTCCCACATCGGGTTTCCTTGTTAAAATATTGTGTTATGGTGTGGTTTTCATGTCGTGGTTGTTATTCTTATTTGCTGCATTATTTCTGGTTTACCGGTACATAGTTTTAATATGCTTTTCATGTTATAAGTTAAGAAATTTTTTATACCAGTCAGATGTTGATTCACCCCCCCCCCCTCTCAGTATCTTTGGGAATCCTAATAATTAGTATCAAATCCTGGTCCTCTATTTTCAAAAGCCTAACAACTTGAGGAAGATCTTGTCATCGGTAGAGATGGAAAACTTGAGAAAGCAATTTAAAATAACTCTTTCAAACTATGATGTAGAAAAAGTAAAGAATATAAAACTTGAGGATGATTTGAAGGCTTCTGAGGATATTATTCAAGGACTTCAAGAAAATTTCACCATAGCAAGAAATAAAAGAAGAGAACTTTGTGAGAAGATGCAGAAAGAGGAAGATGAAAAGGAAACTCTTAATGATCTGGTGAACCAAATAAGACAAGATAACTATACAATGAAGAATGAGATGCAAGATATGACTATGAGATTTTGTAAAGAAATTGAAGACAGAAAGAAGAATGAAGATGACTTAACTAGAAGACTGAATGATGCTGGAAATGAAAACACAAGACTCAGTCATGAGAATGATATGTTGAAGACATATCTGATGCATACACAAAATGACAAAACTGAACTCAAGAGATAGAAAGGAATCTTGGAGAATGAACTGACTGCTGCAAATCAACACAAAGAGAAATTCAACTAAAGTTCAGAAGAACTTGTTGACATGCTAAAGAATCAGAAACCTAATGGTGATACAAATAGCCTTGGCTTTGAAGTTGGTGAAAGCTCTGGTACTGCAAACAATCATGATCATAGCAAACCGGTAAGACAACCTAATGCTTACAAATTCAATGGGAAATGCTTTAACTGTAACAAGTATTGTCATAGAGCAAATCAATGTAGGTCTAGAAATTATTAGAACACTAATACACCCACCGGTCAATGTTCTAAATGCAACAAAGTTGGTCATAACTCAGAAAATTACATAATGAATGTAAGATGTTGTGTTTGTGGAAGATTTGGACACTTATCTAATCAATGCAGAACACATACTGGCATAGGATATGGGAAAGCTATTCAGAAAAATAATGTGACTTGTTATGCTTGTAAAAAAATTGGATATATTGCAAAATTTTATAGAAGCACGTCCCCACCGACAAATAACAAAGGTACTAGCTTGAAAGGTAAAGAAAAGGTTGAAGAAGTAAAGCAAGAATTCTCAAAGTAATGGATCAGAAAGTCAGATCAAAATGTTGATGGGAATACTCCTCCACCAGCAGAATAGAGTAACACTCCACCGACAGGAGACTCTTCATCTAACTAAAGGAAAATCCTTGGGGGTTTAGCAACAAAATGAAAAACATGCTATTATTCCCTCGGTTGATGGTGAGAAGTTGAAATTACTTCTATACCGGCTGATGAGTTAAGTTGTGAATTAAACAACAAGCATTAAATATGGTAGTTGGAGAAAATAACATTATAAAACAAGTGTTCTGGCTCCTTTTTCATTCATCGAGCATTCAAATCTTCGAGAGTGCGAAAATTCCTGAGTGAAGGCATCCTTAGCAAAGAAGTGAAGAAGTTCATCAAATCACTCATCCCTAAGGAAGATTGAGGTATTTATAACTATGGCATCCTCCTCCACTCTTGAATTCATTGCAAATCCTACTATGATTAAGGTCATTAAGTGCCCTAGACCCATATTCAAACTGGTTCTCGAAATTGCGAAGAAAGATGATAGCATAGGTGCATTCTCTCAAATTCCTAAGGGAGTAGCATATGCTGAAGACCCTAGGATATACATACATTGTCATATAGAGGAATTAGGTGATGATGAGATCAAAAACATGTATAGGACTGTGATTTGTGATAAATCTGAAAATATCAAGTCGGAACACAAGATAGTAGAAACCCTAGGTTTTGTGGATATTCTCAGCATTCTTGATTTTCTTGAGGATATTATAAGAATTGTGCTAAGCAAAGTCCATGGTGAATTCTTTTGGTTGGATTCGATTCATAAAATCACAAAATAAGTAGTAAAAGTAGTAATAGGGTTACCTTCCACTAATAGCAGACCTAACAGAACAAACAAGGTCTTGAATGACACAGTGATGTAACTAACCAGTGCAGCTTTTGACAAAAGGTCTCTAAGGGTAAATGATGTAAAGGACATCAATGTCACATTTATGAGTATGATCTTAGGTTACAAAGCCACACATGCAAATAGGTTGAACTCAGTTTCTAGCCTATGTATCAAAAGTACATATGATATGGTCAATGATAATGCTAGAATAGATGTATGGGAATGGCTCAAAGAGGAATTGATAGAAAATCTAAAGAAGATTAAGGGAGATAAGAAAAGAACCTTTAGATTTGAAAATTTACTTGTATGTTTAATGTTGTATATTACTGAACAAGTACTCGGTATTGGTAGAAGATATTTTGGCTTTGATATACTAGTAGGAAAGCAACTATTGGATCTATTGAACAACATGGGAGAAAATAGGGAGAAAAACTTAAATGAACATTTTTAAGCATTGAAGGCTCAAATGAAAACTAGAATAAGATTGTCACAAGCTATTGTAGATAAATATCAGAAGGAAATTTGCTTTGTAATTAAAAAGGATGAAATCTGGATGGAGGTAGTTTTCCCTAGAACTATCTGGGTAACTGAAATGGGCTATGAGACAGATGATAACATTATTGAAACTTATGCAAAAGCCCTCCTTGAAGTACCAAAGGAACCCACTGAGAAAGTCTTTGGAAATGCTGAAACGATGGAGAGTGGAATTCAGTCAAGAAAAAGTGTTAAGAAGGTTGAAGAAATAGTAAGGAAAGGAACCTGATAGGAAAAAGCAATTAAGGAAGATGTCTTGAAAAAAAATGGTATAAAGGAAAGTGAGTTGGAAGGACTTCAACTAGAAACTCATCTTTCACCAATTGGAACTTCCTTTGAGAGTGATATACCGATGGTATTCAAAAGGGTTGAAAGGAATAGAAAACCCTCACTGGCACCCTCTCCTACACCCAAGAAAACAAGGCAAAAGCAACAGGCAGCGAGGCCTCCAGCAAAAAAGTTGACTCCGAAGAAGAAGGTAAAACAAGATATTGCTCCACGGGATAAACTCTTAAGTGAAATAACTGAAGATGGAAAGTTGTAAAACATTGGCAAAATGTACAACACACTATTTGCTGATGACAAAGAAAGCATAGAGAACAATGTAATATACACAAGAAATTTTTGATGGAAATTGTTGATGAAATACCAGCTGATTTGTATAGAAGACTAGAAGCTAGAAGGGTAGCTATTGTTGAGCTGGATAAGAAAATAAAAATTGAAAAACTACTTGTAGTGCATCCAGTAAATTCACCTGATGAGATAGACAAACTAATTAGTGAAGCTAACCAGATAGTATTTTCAATTGCACACCGACATGTAGCACTGATGGTAGGTAGAGTGAATGAAGTCTCTTAGGAAACATTAGATGCATGGGATATATTCTTTGTAGAAAAAGAGAAATAGGAAGAATTACTAAGACCCAAGACTATCAGAATATATCAAAAGGATAGGGATAAGGGAAAAGGTAAGGTAGGTGGACCTCCAAGCCTGAAAATAACTAATAACTTAAACCCACCTCCTTCAGATACTCCACCGGTAGAAACTACCGATAGTCAACCGACCACTGAGAGTATGGAGACTCCATTAGAGGATACGAATCCTAAATCTGAAATGTTGTACACTATAAATATAGACACGTAGGAAGTAAATGTTGTGGTTGACAGAGAAACCACTGAGGATAAGAAGGAAGAAGTGACTACTGAGTCACCGGTTGCAAATGTTGAGGTTAAGGTTTATGATACTGTAAACATAAGCACAGAAAAACCTACTCAAATAGAGCAACCGATAGAGGATACCACTGGTAAGCCATTAGAGGAACCGCTAGATACAACTGGAAAATAGTCAGGAGAACCAGCAATGTATAGTGCAGAGATACAAACAAAGAAACCTGAAGTACATACAGAGGCTACACCTGAGAAACTGGTTGTTGAGAGCTCAGAAAAACTTTTTGAGACACAGATGGAGAAACTGGAACAAGAATAGGTTGAGACACAAGTTCAGATAGAGACAGTGCCACCGGCTAAAACTAAAAATCCCAAACCTTTACTTATAGAAATGCAAACACAGACTGATCTACCAGAGGTCGAATCAAGCAAGGTGATTACTACAACCGACAACATGGATATTGTGAGAACAGTTGGATAGACATCTGGTACTTCTATACCAAAATTTTGACCTACAAATGTAACAATGGCCTTATTGGATTCAATAAAGGAGATCACAGAGTGTAACGCACAAGCCTATAAGGCTATTGATGACACCATTCCTATTCTTAAATTGATAGCACCAAAGTGCATTGTGGATAATAAGGATTCTTTAGGTCAGCTAGACACATTGTCTAAATTCATCACCGACAACATATTGACTATTGATCAAATAAATGACGACACATTCAGGGAGAGAATGATTAAGGAAAAAGAGAAATTCTTTGAGGAAATTATAAAGAAGAACAAGGAGAAAATGGACACCTTATTATTGGAACTTGGAGAGACAATTTTTGATTTCAAGAAACTATATAGAGACACTTGTAAAACAAATATTCTAACAAAAGATCTAGACAAGGAAATCAGCAAAGCACAAGATAAGATTAACAATATTGCTGACAATTTGATAGGTACATCAGATTCATTTTTGGAGATAGAAAAGAAAATTACAGATCTAGAAGAGAAAATCAAGAAGTTAGAGAAGGACAAAGAGAGAATAAAGGATAAGGAAAAGAGCTTAAAATTTCAACTTGGTCCTAAACTAGATTACCTCATTTCTTTGAGAAAAGAAAATTCTGAGGCTCTAGTTCCTGGACTTAAGACATCGGAAGAGAAAATGCACATACTCATCGGTATAGTTCAAAGAACACAAGAGGCATTACAGGATAGCAAAAGTTTCACCGGCAGTTTAAATTTGGTTTTGAAAGATATTTTTTCAGATTGTAACCCACTGATTACAAGAATCTAGGCAGGACTCCATTGACAGCGAATGACAACCTTTGTCATTGATGTCAAAGGGAGAGTAGTGAGATAAGAAAAATGATCAGAATAGGACATCATCAGCTCAAGGGGAGCATACATTTTTGGACATAGTTTTGGTAAGACAATTTTGGCAAACCATCGTTGGACACATTCTTTTTGGATTTTTCTCATGAGTGTTGCCATCAATGCCAAAGGGGGATATTGTTGGCAAATGCACACTCTAATGAGAAATTGTAGGTGATTGAAGGTATTGTCATTGATGGCAACCTTACAATCATGTGATACTAGCAGGCACCGACACTGATAGACTCTACACCGGCATATAGAACACCAGCACCGAAAAGGAAGAATACCGACACCTTGGCCAACAACAATTTTGTATTAATGCATTTTGCAATTAATTGTAAAATCTTTTGTAAGCTGACATGGTGGATTGTAATTTGACTCATATATGTATGAGATCATTGTAGATCATTATGATAGGATATGATGAGAAATATGAATAGAAGGTAGCAGACCTAATATGCGAATCATTGGATAAGGGTTTATGTATGTAGCAATGCTTAAACCGGTATTGAATCTGGCATAGCAGATGCTAATCTGAAGCAGTACAAGACATTGGATTTGAATAATCTAATTCTGTAAGTCAGTGTGACTTCCTTTGTAACTGAGCAGTGAGCTCTAGGCACTTGGCCTTCCTGCATGTGCAGGCCCCTATTGTAAGCAATAATATTCCCTTATTGGCCAGTAAGTAAATATTGTGGGTCACAAATCCCACTGAGGTTTTTCCCACACTGGGTTTCCTCATTAAAATATTGTGTTATGGTGTTCTTTTCATGTTGTGGTTGTTATTCTTATTTGCTGCATTATTTCTGGTTTACCGGTACATAGTTTTAATATGCTTTTCATGTTATAAGTTAAGAAATTTTTTATACCGATCAGATACTGATTCACCCCCCCCTCTCAGTATCTTTGGGAATCCTAAAAAACATTGCCTCTATTAGTTCTTCTCCAAAAATTCTTAGCTACATTACCATAGCTATGACATATTGAACATGTCACATTCCATCTATTCTCCATTTCATATGGACTAGACCAGTTCACATAAGGTCTATGCCAAGTAGGGTTCCTCTGGTCATTATAGGATCTCTTTCATTCATTATTAGGCCTCTGATTCATGTAAGATCTTTGATTGTTCACTCTAGACCTAAACTCAATAGGTTTATGTCCATACTTGTTGCAATTGAAGCAATATCCATCTAAATTACTAGGCTTATATCCCTCATATGCATTAGGTCTATATCCATCAAAAGTACTGGATCTACTTCTACAAACATTTGTAGTATGACCTACCTTATGACGTTTAAAACATACTAGTTTGTAGGTTCTCTTATCGATGTTCTTCTTGATCTTTGGTATAGATTTGTCTTAATGCATGGTGACCTTGGTACTAGATGGCTCTCCTTTCTCAAAGGTTGTGTATCCCAAGCCATGTGTATCTCCTTTCTTCCTTTGTGTCTGAATCTTCTCATCAAGCATAGTAGTGCTCTTGTTGAATTTAGCTAGTAACTCATTAGCATCAGCCAACTCCTTGGTAATATTTTCTCTACGAGACATAGCCATGTCTAGATTAGCTTGTATTTCCTCTTTTCTTCTCTTTCCTCATGAAGATGTACATGCAGGGTACCAATCTCCCGATTCAGCTTAAAGATATCATGCTCCTTCTCTCTTATTTTATCCTCAATTGTCCTCCTGGCTTCCAACTCTTGACTCATCTGGATGGTAAGGGCTTCAAACTCTCTCCTTAGATATGAATTTTCATCATTCAACTTTTCCACCTCATTAGACAAGGAATCAATGTTTTCTTCCTCAAATGAATTGTTTTCAGTAAGTTCCATCAATTGCTCAGCCAACTCTCTTCTCTTAGCCAATAAAGCTTTGTACTTAACCTTTAGTGAATCATAGGCTTCTTCAGATTCTGCAAGCCTGTTTGAAAGCTCTTTGTAACTCATTGAACCTTCCCCATGATAGCCTTAGGGATCATTCCCAAGCAGTTAAGCCTTATGAGAATTAGGCTCTAATACCAATTGATAAACTTATAAGGAACTGAGAGGGGGGGTGAAACAGTGCAAGCAAAAACAAGACAAAACTAATCATCACTTTAATTAACCTGAAATGAATAAGCATGTAAGAAATATGACCATATAAGCAAACATCCAACAAAGCATGCAAACCATAACACAATGATTTTTCATGTGGAAACCCAAATGGGAAAAACCACAGTGGGAATTAGTACCCACAAAGATCAACTATATGTAGTATAGAGACCTAACCGATTAAGGTCATACAATACCCTATTAGGAGCACTCCCGATTAAGAGTGTCTTAGCCTGGTTAAGAGCTATTACAATAAGGCTTGTTAGGAATAGCCCTGTTAGGAGCTACCTAGCTAAGGGATTTCAAAAACAAGCTAATGTGTCACCTTGTTAGAGGATTTAACCTTTGGACCTGTTAGGATCCTACCGTGCCTTGTTAGGAGTGACCTTGTGAGAGGATTTTCTTGCTGCAACTCTTAAGAAGACAACAAGTTTGACTGATTTGTTGTTAGCACCTTCGTGCCTGATTATATTTACTTATGCTCACTTCTATCACCGACTAGACATCAAACCCTAAATTCTTCCACTGCACGATCAAATTCTCACTCTTGATCCATCAAATCATTCTTCTTATAACTGCTAATAAAGAACTCTGTTATGTCAGTGAAGAACCTTGGAACAATTCCCTAGGTTCATTGTATCTAGTCACCTTTTGTAATTTCCTACTCATTACACTTTTAATATGTCGGCAAAACAATTCACAACTCAAAAATATAACATTAAGTCTACCAGTTACCGATCAAAGTAACTCTGCTATACCGGTTCTCTGTTCTTCCTGACTATGACTGCCAAATCCATCATAACTCGCTCAATACTCTGAATCTGTTAATGTGGCTACAATCATAGACACATACCAATGCCATAAACATATGTTCCAAATTGTAAGGTCTAACTCTACTCCAAACATCTATATTGGTTGCTTGATCACTACTCTGTTCATATTTACCGGTTTGTTGTTTATCTGATTCATCTACTAGTTAGGCTTTACTGGTTGGTCTAGATGACTTCGATGACTAACAAAACATGGTTTCCATCAATAAAAACACAAATAAAGTCATCAAGCAACTTATTATAACTCTATATCATCATCAAGCCAACAAATTTTTTGTTTCTAGCACTTCTATTTATACTACATATGAGATGATGAGAGAGAATAAGAAATATGATCTCTATGGATTCTTCTAGAGTGAGCTTATCAAGAGTATCAAGAAAATCAAAGAAAATAAAAAAAATCCTTTCAAATTTGGAACACTACTTGTATGTCTATTTTTCTACTTTATGAAGGAGGTTCTGGGTGTTGGCCCAGTGGAATGGGCATTTGATAGACCTATAGGAGATTAGATCTGGGAACACTTGTACAATTCTAGTGACTCCAAGGTCTAAAGAAAATATCTATGGGGATATTTCAAGAACTTTCAAAAGGAAATGCATGATAGGGAAATGATACCTAAGCCTATTGTAGAGAAATATCAAGATACTATCTGCCTCATGGTAGATACTGATCAGTGTTTGATGAAAGATGTAGAGCCCCGCATCATATGGATCATGCCTATGGCCTATGAGGTCGAAGAACAAATTTTGGAACTATACACACATCATATTAAATATTTAGCAAACTGGTGTATCCTAATGAGGAAAGATTCAGGACATATAAGGAGGAAAATTTAAAACTTCATCAACAGTTTAAGAAACCCAGAATTTAGAAGAAGGTTCAAAAAGAGGTAGAAGCTTTTGTAGAGAGTATGGGAATATATAAGGAAGTTGTTCAGAAAGCTAGAGAAGAAAATACTCTCTCTGAGGAGTAGTTTGTGAAGAAGGAAGAAATCCCAAAAGCATCTAAGCCTAAGCCAAGGCAAGTCAGAAGCCCAACACCCTCCTCTGGTCCTACAAAGTCAGCAAGCCATCCTAAATCTTCAATCAAGCCATCCGATGATGAAAAGAGGAGGAAGACAGCCAGATTTGTGATTGTGGATGAAGAAGAGATGTAATCTAATGAAGTTGTGAAGGAAATGAAGGCCCAAACTCCAAAATTTTTTGAAATCTCAAAGGAGAGTTCTATCAGTAAAACAAGATCTAGTAAGAAATCTAAGGCGTCTAAACTTGATGAAGCTTTGAAACAAGAAAAATATACTATTGTTCCTCCTATGATATTAGAGAAGATTGTAAATGAAGTTGTTAAGAATGGTAATTTGAGACCACTATCTGAGTGGTATGACAAGTTTGATGACTCTGGTAAGAGGACTCTAGAAGAGGCTACTATAGGATATCTTAATGTGTATAGTACAATGTTGATTAAACTAGTGTTTGTCATACCTAATAACTTATATGACATTTTGGATGCCAGAAGACAAACTGCTAGTGAGGAAGATGAGAGACTAAAGGAATATGGGTTGGTTAACTTATGTTTAATCATCACTATAGAAGAGATAGACAGATTGTTGAAACTGACAAAGAGAAAATTAAGGAGAAAACACAGAGTTAACAAAATCATGTTAGGGAAGATTGATGAAAGTTTAAGGTTATACAATCTAATCCAAATAGTTTAAGATTATACATTACGGATTGTGGAAATTTGATATCATTAATTCATGAAGTTGCCAAGGAGAATAAAAAGATTTTGACTAAAGTTTTTTTAGACAATTGGTATGAAGTAAATAATGCTAAATGGTAGGAAGAAATTCATCTGGAAGAATAGAACATGACATCTAAAGTCAATTTGAAAGCTGAGCAGACAACATATGACACTTCTGAGCATGTAGAAGTCAGTATGCAAGAAGATGTTGGAGTAGAGGACATAGGGAAAGTTGAGGAAGGAAAGGACAAGGTTGAGAATCCTCTGGCTATTGTAGTTGACCCTTTGATCACTGAGAAGAATACAAAAAGAGATAAAGTGGATGTCAAGGTTGAAATCAAAGTAACTGACTCTACAGAGGAAGTAAAGGGAAAGACACTCATTGATGATCTAGAATTAATTCAATGTCCTATCAACCTGGATTCTTTGTTCCCAATTCAAAAGATTCAACTTGCATCATTTGCACAAGCCAAAGCCAGTGAAGATCTTTTGAAATTCCATGCTAAGGATAATATGCTGCTAAATCTGGCAACTGATGCTCTTGATAAATTGATGTCCCTATTTCAAATCGATATTTCAGATACTCCATCCGAGCAATTAAAGAGCTTGATTAATTTTGTAGACAAACATTTTGAGTCTTTTGAAAGGTCAACTGAAGAGAAAGTCCTAAATGAATTTAATGCAAAAAGGCTTTGAAACTTGAAAAGAATGATTGCCAAAGATAAAGACACATTAGGAGAATTTGTAAAGAGAATGCAAGATTCATTGTGTGAGATTCTGCGAGAAGTGAGAATCGAGCCAAGATCTAATGTCGGTCGTAGATCACATGCAACTCCTCAAACAATGGATGATTGAAGATCAAAATAGTTGAATGAAGATAATTTCAATATGAGAGAGAAATAGAGACAAAGAGGAGAATTTAGAGAAGACTCTCACCGAGCTATCACTCCACTAACTTAACTAGTGAAGGTGAGAGTATAGTGCTTATTATATAGAAAAATATAAGCATATACATCCAAGGGGTGCATTAACTCCTATTCTCCATAAAAAGTGGGAGGTTTTACCTTCTTGGTAAATGCCAAAACATGTGGCATAACCTCCTTACATGAAGACAAAAAAGGAGTTGAGAAAGTTGGCACATAAGGCCAAAAGAGGGTGTGAAACCCAACTACCCCACAACCCACTTAGGAAATGATAAAATAGTGGTTATGAGAGGTGGCACAACAAGCCAAAAAAGGGTGTGTAACTCAACTACCCATGTGAGGTGAAGAGTTACACATGTAGCTGAAGTATTTCCCCACGTGTCTTCATATAAACCACTCCTATTAACCTAAGCAAACTTAAATAATATATGTGTAGGAAAAATAAATACCTCCTAACATAAGGAAAATAAAAAACCTACACGAACACCCCCCCTTAAGCGTAGCTTAGGTGGGTGAAAATATGGGTCCCGACAAATGCAACCTTGTTAGGTACCCATGTACATAGATAGCCCCCCCAAAAGAAGAAGCCCCCCATAAGAGGAATAGGCCCCCCCTAAATAAGGAGAGAAAGAAAGGAGGACTAAGAAGTCCCTCTTGAAGCAGACACCTGTCATATCCCAAGCAGAGATCACAAATGAAGGAACTTGCTTTCGGTGAAGGGTTTGGTGAAGATGTCTGTAGTTTGCTCCATTGTAGAACAATACTTAAGATCTATTAGTGTAGGTTTTTTATTTTTCTTATGTTAGGGGGTATTTATTTTTCTTACACATATATTATTTAAGCTTGCTTAGGTTAAAAGGAGTGGTTTATATGATGACACGTGGTGAAATACTTCAGCTACATGTGTAACTCTCCACCTCACATGGGTAGTTGAGTTACACACCCTTTTTTGGCTTGTTGTACCACCTCTCATAACCACTATTTTGTCATTTCCTAAGTGGGTTATGGGGTAGTTGGGTTTCACACCCTCTTTTGGCCTTATGTGCCAACTTTCTCAACTCCTTTTTTGTCTTCATGTAAGGAGGTTATGCCACATGTTTTGGCATTTACCAAGAAGGTAAAACCTCCCACTTCTTATGGGGAATAGAAGTTAATGCACCCCTTGGATGTATATGCTTATATTTTTCTATATAATAAGCACTATACTCTCACCTTCACTAGTCAAGTTAGTGGAGTGATAGCTCGGTGAGAGTCTTTTCCAAATTCTCCTCTTTGTCTCTATTTCTCTCTCAAATTGAAATTATCTTCATTCAGCTATTTTGATCTTCGATCATCCATTGCGTGAGGAGTTGCATGTGATCTACGACCGACATTAGATCTTGGCTTGATTCTCACTTCTCGCAGAATCTAACATGGTATCAGAGCTTATTGTCTGGTATAGCTCATTGCTTTTTATTTATTTATTTGAGGGATTTGAGACTTTTATATAGCTAATATTTTCCTTAAAAACTAAGTATGCTCTTCTCCTGCACTCTCGTGTGATCTGAAGAATCATAACAGTTTAAAGAAAAATAGCTTCTAGTTAAATCTGGTTTACGTGTATGTGTTCTTGTAAGATCTGGGTGATTATAGCTTTGTGGTAATATTGGAAGCTTAATAAGAATTTCCAGAGTGTCCATAAGGCTTGACAAAGTCAAAAGTGACTTTTACTTCACCAAAATCAGAGTTTGGAGGACACTGTAAAAAATCAGAGTAATTTTTTTTATTGGAGCTGTTTTCATTTCGGCTTTAGTGTTCCAACTTCTGTTCACTTTCACAAAAAATGATTTCTGGGTTTTCTTCCCAGTATTGAAAACCTTTTGAGTTTCAGATGGTATTTCTAGAAAATTAATAAATTTTGTAGAAATCGAGCTTGAATAGGACCTAAGCCATTTTTCTATCAGGGAAATTCAACATCCTTTCTTAAAAGTTGCACAACTTCTGCCTCGGGTGTCAGATTTTTGCAAACAAACACTTGACAGAAAGCTAGAAATGAGAACTCTCCATTATTGCAGGTCTAATTGAATTTTTTTTCCTTTGTCTATCAGATATTAAAGGTTGTATCAACTGCTTCATTTTCTCTTCAACTGGTCATATCTTTCTTCTCACAACTCTGTTTTTCAAAAACTAATAGTTGTTGGAAAGGTATTGAGATAAATTAAGTAGTTATAAGGCTAATTTTTTTCAGATCTTGTCTCAAATTATTTGTATTTAAAATCTCTATTGGTTTCTTAAAAGAATTGTAATCTGATAAAAAGCCTTGTAAATGCACTAATTATAAAGTGCCAACCTTGTAATATTTGGGGGGGGGGGTGATTTCTGAGACTAGTGAAAAGGGGGGGTGTCTCTTGTGCCTTCTTTCTTGCACTTTTCCTGATTCTTTGCAATCTTCTTTTCTACTATCATGGATGCATCTATAGTTCCACTTTTAACACCATATAATTATTTTGAATGGAAATCTAAGATAATATATTTGAAAAGACATAGATATCATCGTGTTACTATGGGACTTGAAATTGAACCTCAAGATGCTGCATAAAAGATTAAATTGTTTAATAAATGTGATGAAGCTTTTGGTACTCTATGTATGTTAGTCTCTCCAGACCTTCTTTTTCACATTGAATCTGCCACTACACCAAATGCAGTGTGGACCACTTTGGAAAACCTCTTTGGTAAGCAGGATGAGCTAAGAGGTCATCAGTTAGAGAATGAACTCATAGGGTTGAATCCAACCAATTTTGATACTATACAAGAATTCTTCACTAAACTTAAGTCTGTAAGATTGCAGTTGGAATGGTGTGGAACTAAGAAAGATGATAAGCAACTGATCTTGAGTATTCTTTCTAAGCTTGGTCCTAATTATTCAGTGTTTGTTTCTACATTCTATGCTACAAAATGTGCCCTAGGTACCACATTCAAAATGCCTTCTCTGGATGAATTTGCTATAGAACTCACTAGGGAGCAAGACAAATTGGTTCAAATGGGCACAATAAAACCCTCTAAGTCACATGCCTTAGTTGTAAATCAAGGCCCAAAAGAACAAAAAGGGTCTAGTAAGCAAGATAAGAAACAAAAGAACCAAGGAGAGAAGAAAAAAGATCATAAATCTACTACTTCAAAAGTAGATAATTAGACCTCTTCATCAAGAGGTGAACAACCTAAGAAGGAGAAGGTTAAGTGTTCTTATTGTAAGAGGCCTGGTCATGATGAACATAAGTGTTTAAAGAAACAAATTGATCACCTTTCAAATCTTCTTGAAAAGAATAATATCAAGGTACCTGATTTAGTCAAATAGAGTTCATTAGAAGGATCTTCTAAGGATACAGAAAGGGAAAGGAAAGGGTAAGGCCCTAGTTACTATTGCTTCACAATCCAATTCTTGGATAATTGACTATGGTGCTTCGCACCACATGGCTTCTTCAAAAGATGATTTCACCTCTTTAGAGCCATGTTCTATGCCTTCCATACTAATGGGTGATGACACTCCCGTTGAAGTGCATGGGAGAGGGTCTATTGATGTGGGCAAAGGAACATTTTAAGGATGTCCTTTGTGTTCCATCTTTATCAAGTAATCTCCTATCTGTTTATCAGATCACTCACACTGGTTCTAGCAAGCGAGTTGAGTTCACACCAGATATAGTGGTAATCAGTGAAATGCATAATGGGTCTACTATTGCTGTGGGAAAAGAAGATCATCAATCCAGATTATATCAGTTTTCTCACTTTGTTCCTAACTCTCCTTCGACAGTTTTACTCACTCATGGAGATGAGATTAGTTGTTTGTGGCATCAATGATTTGGCCACTTGAACTATCGTTACTTGCAACAACTCAGTAAACAAGACATGGTTTCAGGGTTGCCTACTATTCGATTTTATGATGGAGTTTGCTAGGGATGTATTCTTGGTAAGCATCTTGAGGAGAAGTATGATAAAGGCAAAGCATGGAGAGCTCCACAACTATTGGAGTTGGTACATAGTGACTTGATAGGACCATTTCCACAACCATCTTTCAGCAAGACTAGATATGTCTTAACATTTATTGATGACTTTTCCAGATTTACATGGGTTTACTTTCTCAAACAAAAGTCTGAGGTATTTGAGAATTTTCTAGATTTCAAAGTTTTTGCAGAGAAACAATCTAGGAAGTTCATCAAGATTCTGCATATAGATAATGGGGGTGAATATGTTAATAATCAGTTTGAACAATTTTGTGCTTCAGAAGGTATCAACATGTAGCACACAGTTCCATACAGTCCTCAGTAGAATGGTGTCACAGAATGGAAGAATATGTCCTTGAAGGAGATGACAAATTGTATGATTCACTCCAAGTCATTGGCACCTCAGTATTGGGCAGAGGCCAGCAATTGTCCATGTTACATCTAGAATCAAGTTCCTCATAAAGCTGTGAAGGGGGTAACTCCTTTTCAAGCTTGGACCGGTCGGAAACCTATAGTTAAGCATTTCAGAGTGTTTGGTTCTCTTGCATGGGCCCATATTCTAGCAGAGAAATGCAAGGATATGGATCCACAGAGAAAGCCTTGCATATTTGTTGGGTATCTAGATGATGTCAAAGGGTATAGACTTCTCCATCCCTCTACACATGAGTTGTTCATTGAGAGGAGTGTTCATTTTGAAGAACTATTTCTTCTCATACCACTTCTCCATCCACTATCATATTGGAGACATTGCATGATGATGACAGTTCTTTTGAGGATCTTAATCCTCCTAATCCTGATGAGGAGTCTTCTTCCTCCATTTTAGATGGTGACAATGATGGTGAGGATTCACATTCTTCTCATAGTCACCCTTTAGAGGTTGATGATTCTCCCCCAGACTCTCTAGCTTCAGTGCCTCTTTGGGCTCAACAAACTTTTGAGTCAGCAGGAGATTGGCTTGGTGATCCATCAGATACTAGAAGAACTAGGTCACAATTTCAGCAAGCTCCACATCTCTTCATTGCTTCAGCTTCTGATCCACAGTCTTTTCGAGAAGCTACAAGTGTTCCTGAATGGGATGCTGCAATGCAAGAAGAGTTTAATTCCTTGGAAAGGAATCACACATGGGATTTAGTTCATCTTCCTAAGGGAAGGAAACTTGTTCGATGCAAGTGGATCTATCAAACAAAATTTGCAGCACATGGGTTGGTTGATAAGTATAAGGCTCGCTTAATAGCAAAAGGATTTTTGCAAGTTCCAGGGGTTGATTACTCTGAGACTTTTGCTCCAGTTGCTAAGATGAATTCCATCCAATTTGTCCTTGCTATTGCTGCAACCCATCATTGGGAAGTTCACCAGATGGATATCAAGAGTGCATTTCTTCATGGTGACCTTCAGGAGGAAATCTACATGGAGCAACCACAAGGGTTTGTTCAAGATCCTTCACTTGTGTGTCAACTTTGAAAGTCTCTCTATGGCCTCAAACAAGCTCCTCGAGCTTGGTATGCCAAGATGGACTCCTTCCTTTTGACAGTTGGTTTTACTCGATGCCATTCTGATCCGAATGTCTACATTCTACACCAGGATGATACTGTCACATTTCTAGTTCTCTATGTTGATGATTTGTTGATCACAGGGAGTCACTCATCCACCATCAAGGTAGTGAAAACTTCTCTACATGATAGATTTCTGATGTCAGACTTGGGTCTTCTACATTACTTCTTGGAAATTGAGATTACTCAATCTTCTTCAGGCATCTTCCTTGGACAACCCAAGTATGCACTCGAAATACTCTCTAGATTTTGCATGGCTGATTGTAAGCCTGCACCTGCTCCTTTTTTATCTGGGGTCAAACTTGAGGCTAAGTTCTCTTCACCCTTGGTTGATAGCACTTTATATTGACAAATTGTTGGGAGCCTCATCTACTTAACTCATACGAGACCTGACATTTCATATGCAGTGGGCATGGTCTCTAGATTCATGCAAGAGCCACATGAGTTGCATTGGAAAGCAGCTAAGCGGATTCTCCACTACATTTAGGGTACTCACAATTATGGAATTTAGTATGCAGTAGGCATGGATATTGACTTGGTGGGATATACGGATTCAGATTGGGCGGGTGATTCTCAGGATCACAAATCCACTTCAGGGTATTGCTTCTTACTTGGTTCTGGTCCAATTTGTTGGTCGAGTAAGAAGCAGTCTGCAATTGCTCTTTCATCAACACAGGCTAAGTATCGAGGGGCAGTTAATGCCACCACTGAGGCTATTTGGCTTCTGAATATTCTCACTGAGTTTGGTATTCCAGTTAGGAAGCCTACTATCATCTTTTGTGATAATCAAAGTGCTATACAGATCTCAAGAAATCCAGTTCATCACCAGAGGATGAAACACATTGAGATACATATGCACTATATTCGGAAGCTCATTCATGAAGGCATCATTGATCTTGTGAGATTCTACAAGAAGTGAGAATTGAGCCAAGATCTAATGTCGGTAGGGCACATTTTGTAGCATAGATTGTAGAAACAAACACTGAATAGTTAGGACCAAGTTTAGAAAGAATACTCAAGATCAATTGCTTATCATCTTTCTTAGTTCCACACCATTCCAACTGCAATCTTACAGACTTAAGTTTAGTGAAGAAGTCTTGTATAGTATCAAAATTGCTTGGATTCAACCCTATGAGTTCATTCTCTAATTGATGACCTCTTAGCTCATCCTGCTTACCAAAGAGGTTTTCCAAAGTGGTCCATAGTGCATTTGGTGTAGTGGCAGATTCAATATGAAAAAGAAGGTCTGGAGAGACTGACATACATAGAGTACCAAAAGCTTCATCACATTTATTAAACCATTTAATCTTTTCTGCAGCATCTTGACGTTCAATTTCAAGTCCCATAGTAAGACGATGATATCCATGTCTTTTCAAATATATTATCATCTTAGATTTCCATTCAAAATAATTATATGGTGTTAAAAGTGGAACTATAGATGCATCCATGATAGTAGAAAAGAAGATTGCAAAGAATTAGGAAAAGTGCAAGAAAGAAGGCACAAGAGACACCCCCCCTTTTCACTGGTCTCAGAAATCACTCCCCCCCAAATATTACAAGGTTGACACTTTATAATTAGTGCATTTACAAGGCTTTTTATTAGATTACAATTCTTTTAAGAAACCAATAGATATTTTAAATACAAATAATTTGAGACAAGATCTGAAACAAATTAGCCTTATAACTACTTAATTTATCTCAATACCTTTCCAACAACTATTAGTTTTTGAAAAACAAAGTTGTGAGGAGAAAGATATGACCAGTTGAAGAGAAAATGAAGCAGCTGATACAACCTTTAATATTTGGTAGAAAAAGGCAAAAAATTTCAATTAGACCTACAATAATGGAGAGTGCTCATTTTCAGCTTTTCATCAAGTATTTGTTTGCAAAAATCTGACACCCGAGGCAAAAGTTGTGCAACTTTTAAGAAATGTTGCTGAATTTCTCTGATAGAAAAATGGCTTAGGCCCTACTCAAGATGTATTTCTGCAAAATTTATTAATTTTCTAGAAATACCATCCAAAACTCAGCATTTTTTTGATCCTGGGAAGAAAAACCAGAAATCGTTTTTTGTGAAAGTGAACAGAAGTTGGAACACTAAAGCCGAAATGAAAACAACTCCTGTAAAAAAAAATTTACTCTGATATTTTACTGTGTCCTCCAAACTCTGATTTTGGTGAAGTAAAAGTCACTTTTGACTTTGTCAAGCCTTATGGACACTCTAGAAATTCTTATTAAGCTTCCAATATTACCACAAAGTTACAATCACCCAAATCTTACAAGAACACATACATGTAAACCAGATTTAACTAGAAGCTATTTTCCTTTAAACTGTTATGATTCTCCAGATCACACGAGAATGCAGGAGAAGAGCATACAAAGTTTTTAAGGAAAATATTAGCTATATAAAAGTATCAAATCCCTCAAATAAAAAAAAAAAAATCAATGAGCTATACCAGACAATAAGCTCGGATACCATGTGAGATTCTACGAGAAGCGAGAATCAAGTCAAGATCTGATGTCGGTCGTAGATCACATGCAACTCCTCACACAATGGATGACTGAAGATCAAAATAGCTAAATGAAGATAATTTCAATATGAGAGAGAAATAAAGACAAAGAGGAGAATTTGGAGAAGACTCTCACCGAGCTATCACTCCACTAACTTAACTAGTGAAGGTGAGAGTATGTTGCTTATTATATAGAAAAATATAAGCATATACATCCAAGGGGTGCATTAACTCCTATTCCCCATAAAAAGTGGGAGGTTTTACCTTCCTGGTAAATGTCAAAACATGTGGCATAACCTCCTTACATGAAGACAAAAAAGGAGTTGAGAAAGTTGGCACATAAGGCCAAAAGAGGGTGTGAAACCCAACTACCCCATAACCCACATAGGAAATGACAAAATAGTGGTTATGAGAGGTGGCACAACAAGCCAAAAGAGGGTGTGTAACTAAACTACCAATGTGAGGTGGAGAGTTACACATGTAGCTGAAGTATTTCACCACGTGTCCTCATATAAACCACTCCTATTAACTTAAGCAAGCTTAAATAATATGTGTAGGAAAAATTAAAAACCTACACTAACACATTGTCCATAGGTGGAAAGTTGTACAAATCATGTCTATCTTTGAATAAGTTCAATGCAGATATTGAGCAAAAGTCTAAGGTGCATGAAAATAATCTTGAACACATATCTCAGTCAGTTGATTCCTTAAAAACATCAATGAGTAGTCATGAGAATTAGGTAACATCTCTATTTGAGAAAATCAGAATCCTAAACCATGACTAGGATTAAATCATTGGGAGAGTTAGTGAAGGTTGGAGTCTTATTACTCCTAAGTTGGGTAATATGTAGAGTGCCTTCAAAGATGCTCGAGATGCTCTAGCTAGTGATGGTCTGAATGATGTAAAGACAACAGAGGCACAAGCTTATTTAATTAGTGGGTTCATAACCATATTTGATAATCTACAGAAAGGTTGGGACAACCATTTGGACTCATTGAAGAACTCTTATACTAATATCTTTATTTTTTTGTGAATATACAAGGAGTGTGTGTGTATGTGTGTAAATAGCATTTTTGATTTCTGGAACTCTATCTTTGTCATTGATGTCAAAGAGGGAGAATAGATAATACATGATTGAAAAATATTGATCTTAGGGGGAGATTCTTGATTCTTTGATTCTTTTGAGTTTGACATTTTGATTTTGGTTTTGATTCGACACTTAGTCATTTTTCACTAAGTGTTGCCATCAATGCCAAAGGGGAAGATTGTTGGCATGAGACATTGCATTGATGATCTAATATTGTCATATGGAAATTGGTGTAACTGGCAACTGGCGATTTAGATATCCAATCCATAGTTTATGATTCCTTCATTTCGGAAGATTGATTGAGGTATAGTGAGGTTCGATAAGAAGAATAATGTATCCAACAGAGTGTGCAACTTTTTGGTCAACAAATTATTTTGATTAAGTATTTTGCCTTGTGGATATGGGAGATGTATTGTGGATATGAAATTTACCTTATTCTAGTATTGTGGCCTCTAGTGTTAAGTTGGGTATTAGTTAGAAGATCCGATAGATGGTTTTTATGGTATAACAATGTTTTGGTGCAGTAGTGTGTGAAGATTTGATCGTGCAGAGTAATTTTGATAGTTGTTTATGTGTTTGAGGTTGATAAGATGACATATGGGAAGTGTGTGGACATCTTGTTTTGGTCCTCTTAGTTGTTTTTGGATCGGATTGAATTGAATTGGGTAACGCGTTTCATGTTGCATGTTATGCAATTTTTAGGCCGACATGGAATTGATCTAATTTGATGATGCAGATATATTAGTTTGATTCATATGATCATTTGGAAAGTTAGTAATGATGAAGGAAGCATGTATGAGTGATTATGCCTAGTTTCACTTGTGTGGCTGAGAGATTTGTGCTCTGGTATGTGATATAGAAGCAAAACAAAGCAGAGTGTTAGAATAGTGGTAGAAGAATATGTGTGCTTAGCCAGAACTGCATTTTGGAATTTGTAGATGTTATCCATTTGTTCATTCAATCAATTATCATTTGTAATATCTTGTAGGATAGTGAGTCCTTTGGGTTGTAGACATTTTCTTTGTAATTGAGTAGTGAGCTCAAGGCAGTGTGCCTGAATATTATTATACTCTTGGTCAAAGTATTATAATATTGTCGGTCTCAATCCCATAGTGGTTTTTCCCTTAACCCATTTTCCATGTAAAAATATTGGTGTTATGGTGTTGATGATCTTGGATTTGTGTTTATTCATTTATATTAATTCATTTGCATAATGTGGTTGATTGATCAAGTTATTAAATTCAATTTTGATGAACACTAATTCACCCCCCCACTTCTTAGTGTTCCCTTGATTCCAATAGGAGCCACCTCGATAATTACAGTATATATGGCATACATGTTTTTGATGGAGAGCAGATCATTTGACTTGTGTGAATTGCTAAGAGAATTGTTGTTAGAAAAAACCAGAATGACAAAGGAGAAGAATTATCCTTTTTGATATGGTTCATTGCTTGTGATCTTAGTCATGTATTGTTTAAAATCCCTTCTTGAAAAAGAGAATGTCATTTGGTAATTTGGTGTGCCGATTAGAAGAAAAAAATTTAGATACCTAAATAGTTTGGATAACAAAGAAATGTGAAATAATCACTTTAGATCATTTGTGGATATGTGGAGAGTTGGCCTAATTTCTATTTCTTTCTCTTCTGGTTCTAGAGAATCATCTTTTGGAAAGAAGAAAAGGAGATAGTTTTTTCTTGTTGAATCTTCAGAGTCAAAGAAAAGAAAGATTGAAGATGTTGTAATTGATGATATGAAATACCATATAGGCAAAGGATTTTGGAAAAGGATAAGCAAGAAGATAGAGACTCAGATGATGAGTCTAAATGTCAAAGATGATTGTTAGTGCAAACAAAATTTAGAAGATTGGTGTAAAATGGCCGACCTCGGTCAAGTTAGAAAAAATTGAGAGTATTTTGATGAAACACCTGATCTAGAATAATATTAGTCTAGTGGATGTCAGTAATTTGCTTCTAGAATCATTAACAAAAATCCTAAAAGAAAGAATGACTAAGCAAGAAGAAGGTCCGGATATGCAGAGTATTCTAAATGAATGCAATATTGCCTCCAAAGGAACTTGTCAATATGCATAGAGGAATTGATAGATTTCATCTGCATTGCTAGAAGAATGTATACATACTATATCTCTTGGCCGACAATAGCTATGAAGCATGAAGGAAAAATTGATGCTATTGAGGACGAATTGACAAGTCTAGGAAAATCCATTAATTTTCTAAATGATAAAGATGGTAGGCAGATAAAAAAAGTTAACTCTCTTCAGTTTGAGCTTCTTCTATTGCAAAGATAGAAATAAGACTTTTTGAACACATTTTGGAAAGTTAAGGAGATTGTGGAACTGAAGTTAGACCACTTTTCAAGTTTACTTGAGGATGCAAAAGAATATGAGTAGAATCCAACTACTCCAGATAGTTTTCCAAATTTAGTTGATGTGCTGGTTGAATGTAGAATCATCTTGGTAAGTATCAAGTTGGCTACACGTTCTTGGGAAGTCCTTCTAGAACTGAAGGAAAAGTACAAGCTCATATTTTTGAAGAAGAGTAGCTAAAGGTTTCCTTGTGCAAGAATCACATTTTTGGTTGTATATATTTGTACTTTCTTTTTATTTTCTTTTTTTCATCAAAGACATCCTTTGTCCTTGATGTCAAAAAGGGGGAGAAAGTAAAGGAACCGACTTCAAGTTTTTGATAAATTGCATGAGTAAGTGGAGTTGGCGCAGTCATGTTTGAATATGTTTTTCTATCAATGACAAAGGGGGAGATTATTGGACTTGTGTGAATAATTTTGTCATTGATGTCAAACCAGTCTTCCCGTTATATAGCGGATAGTGCTTGTAGGCTTGGGTATCAGTCCAGACATTATGGATATTATGGATGATATATGCAATGGCGTTACAGTTATGTATGTGTAGTTCAGGTGTTGCAATTTTGGGTTAGAAGTTACTATGCAACATGGATAGGTTTGTTTGATGATCATTTTGAGGTCCTATTGAGTTCTCATTGACCTCAGTATCTCGAAGTTAGGAATTATGGCTGATCCTGATATCGGTCATGTGTCTTGGTGTTAGGAATTTGCAGCATTGCTATCTATCAGAAGTATCTCTTCGATTTTTGTGATTGCGGTTTTCTTGGTACGTGAGAAGTCTATATTTTAGAGATATTGACTATTGATCTTGTCGCATTAGGTCCGCTCTCTTGGGTTTGGATGTCCCTTGCCCTTTTTCTAGTAATCACAACATATACATTGGTAATTGGAAGTATTTACAAGAATTATGTAGGAGTATTGTGAAGGCCGACATAAGATGATTGGTAACGTGTTGGGATTATCCAACACACTTTTGTATTTGTGCCCTCTGGTATATATATACATGTTCATGTGTGATGGAAGCCTGACAGAGAGATGAGACATCGATGATAAGATCGATCATGTGTGATGTGTGGAAGATAGTTGGTAGTGAAAGAAGTAGTATATATGAGTATTGTACACAATGAAGGAAGATAGTAGTGCAATAGTCCTTTACCAGATCTATTGTGGAATAGTAGTGCAAAGATCTCTAACTGGATTTTCTGTAAAGTCTGAGTTTTGAATTTGAGCTTAAACTTGGAACTGATATCACGCAAATGATGCAAACTTTCTCAATTCAACCCTTTTTATTGTAGTGAGCATTCTGGCTGTAATTAGGAATTTGGAAAAACATCAAAGCATCAAATCAGCCAACAACAAAGACTAAAATGCAATGAAAACACTCCTAACACATTCAACAAAGGCATGAAGACAAGATTCTAAAACTGAAATACAAACCAAAATATTGGAATCTCCTTCATTGTTCCTCTATTGTTCTTCTTTCTCCTTCAAATTATGTGGATGTCACCTACAAATTCAAGTGAAAATGAAAACAAGTTGATGCCAAAATGATAGCAAATTAGTCAGCATAAGGATACTCAAAGCATGGTTTTAAAAGATTGATGAAAGAGGCCAATTTATAGAGAAATTGGTGAAATCATGAAATTATTATGAAAGAGGATGAGAATAGAAATTTGATTTGAAAATGACAAATTGATTCGAAAAGAGAAGGCTTATGACACCTTCTATGTCATGACTATGATGAATTTCCGATGCAAGGTGTGAGGACAAGTTGCTATCTCAAGATTTATTACATGTTTCTATTTTAACACTTATGAAAAATTGAGAGAATCATGCTTCCAACTTATGACAAAGGAAGCACAAAAATAGGAGCAACTAGAAGAGGATAATTAGTGGGAAATTAGATTTAGCAAATTAGGTGGAAAAGAGGAATTAGAAAATTAGAAAAATTAGGAAAATAGAAATGAGGAAATTAAGAAATTAGGTGACATTAATTAATAAATTCTCCTTTATTAATTAATTCATAAAGGGTACATAATTAGCCAATTAAATGAAATATTTAATTGTGACAAGAGGGACCTAGGATAAATAAATTTATTTAACCTAGAGGGAAAAGTTAAATAGGATTAAATGAATAAATCATAAAACCCTAGAAAAAAAATTACAAATGAAAGGATGTCAATTAAGTCATGAAAAAATTGATACAATTGATATAAGATCGATCATGATTAAATGATAATGATTTGATGATTGATAAAGAGTTTACATTGATTGACAAAAATCAATGACAAATTGATAAAAAATTGATTGACAAGGGATCCAAAAGGATTGAAAATGATAATAATTGATCAAAGATGATTGAAAATTATAAAGATCAAGGACAAAACCCTAATTAGACATCAATTATGATTGACAATGTCCAATTGACATGTTAAGATGATTACGATTGAAGATTGCAATTTGAAAATGATGTTGACATGACCTAATTGTAAATGCGAGAAACACAATCGAAAGAGGAAGAAATGCAGAGGAATGACAAGATGTCGACAAATGATAAAGATTGAATGCATGACATAGAAGAAGTGTTAATAAGAT
Organism: Cryptomeria japonica; assembly: GCF_030272615.1. Taxonomy (NCBI): domain Eukaryota; kingdom Viridiplantae; phylum Streptophyta; class Pinopsida; order Cupressales; family Cupressaceae; genus Cryptomeria; species Cryptomeria japonica. The sequence goes on from NC_081409.1 coordinate 599,301,533, forward strand.
GCAAAAACCCTAAAAGAAGGTTACACAGACATGTTACAGTATGGCATCGCAAGCGTTAACCATTTTTAGATGCCTACATTTTGCCCCTCTTTGAGACAATGCAATTATGAGCATTTTTTCAAAGAACAAATAAGACATATTCCCCAAACAATGAAAACATATATGCATGCCCCCTCAAGGAATTGGCCAAAAAAAATCTAGAAAATAGGCCAATTTGTCGAAAATAATGTTGGTATTTTGGTATGGTTTTGTCATTGATGTCAACACCTACTAAATACACCTACTTTGGAGATCCAACAACATTCATTGGCAAGCAGTAATCTGTGCAAAAGTTATTGGTATATGATTAACCGGCAGGATATAATGTTCACCGGTTCCTGGAATGACATGGAAGACACTTGGTAATGTTGAAGACATCATGTGGACACTTTATTTTGAAGCAATAATCATTGGTATATTCATATTCGCATATTTGCTTTTACCGGCAAATAGGTCTAGGTTATCTAGGGTTACACTGGTAGGTTTATCTTTTCCAGATCAGCATGGGATGCTATGGAGACAATTTATTATTGTTGTAAATGCATTAAGCCGACATGATTAATCGGTTATTGCATCAGATATTATATTATTTGTAAAATGTTTTATTGTAATATCTTGTAGAGCCGACCTACTAAAATTGGTCTTAGGGTATGGTATAAATGTAAGATCTTATTTGTAAGATCAAGTGTGGATTGCAAAAAAGATTTGAATGAAGATATATGCGAGATAAAACAGAGGCATACACGAAGACATCATTTGAAGGAGAAGTTAGGTTTTTGTAGAAGCATATCAGCATTACACCGGTACTGAATTCAGCATATGAAGATGCGATTTTGTGCAGTACATTCTTATTGGATTTAATCATCCAACTGTAGTCAGTGTGACTCCCATTTGTGATTGAGCAGTGAGCTCTAGGCTGTTGGCCTTTCTGCATGTGCAGACCCCTTTTTGTACACTTACTATCTGCAGTAGTATCATCTGATTGTGGGTAAGGTTTCCCACTGTGGCTTTTCCCCTTACAGGGTTTCCACGTACAAATATTTGTGTCATGTGTTGTGGATGACTTTGTGTTTATGTTTCATGCATTAATTCTTACCGGTATAGCAATTTACTGTTAACACTATCTACCGACATACTAAACTGGTTTACCAATATTATGTATTAAGTTGGTTAATAAGTTTTTGATTTGAATTTATTAGACAACTGATTCACCCCCCCCCCCTCTCAGTTGTCTCTGGGACCTAACAATTGGTATCAAAGCCTAGTCCTCTTTTTGTAGAAGTTTAACAACTTGAGGAGATCCAATGTCTACTAATTATTTCAGGAAGGATAGTCCTAAACTTAATGGAACCAACTATGGGATATGGAAGATCAGAATGGAGACACATCTGAATTGCATCGGTAAAGACATCTGGGAAGTTACTAAGAATGGTTATACTGCTACTGTAGCTGGTCAGACTGCTCCAACTACTTTAGCCAAAGATGAAGAAAATGATTGCAAAGCAAGAGAAGCACTCTTGAGCGCATTATCAGATCAACAAATCATGGGATTATCAGATAGGTCTACAGCTAAAGCTATTTGGGATCATTTGGAAACACTGAATGAAGGAGATTCCACAGTCAAAATTGCAAAACTTGAAAGCTTCCAAGTCAGGTATGAACATCTGAAAATGGAAGAAGATGAAAGGATTTTTGCTTTTATGGAAAGAGTAAATGAAATTGTTTTGGGTATCAAATGTTGTGGAGGAACCTTGAGTGAGGATGAGATTGTTTCAAAAATCTTAAGAGGTTTGCCACCGGCATATAAAATGAAGGTTACTGCTATAAATGAGTCAAGAACAATGCCTAATACATCAATAACTAGGGATACATTGATTGGAAAACTTTCAGCTTTTGAAATTGAGGAGTTTGGTCCCGTTGCAACTATAAAGACTGATTTGGCCTTCAAAGCATCAACATCATTTGCTCCATCTTTTGACAAATTAGATTGGACAACCTTTTATGCAAGAGAACTTGAAGAAACCAGGAAGGAGAATGAAGAGCTTGAAGAACTTGAAGCACTATTTGCAAGAAAAATGGCAAAAGGTCCAAATGGAAGCAAGTATGAAGGTAAAGAACCTTTTAAATGTTTTAACTGTAATAAGATTGGTCATATGGCTTCAAGATGCCCTGATAGACATGCTAGACAAAGAGAAGAAGCTAGAAGAACATACAAACCTAATCTTGAATATCAGAGATACAGATTTAAGAAAAACAAAGATAAATCTTGTTACATTGCTGATGAAGGTGTGACTGATGATTTTGATGAGGATCCAGCAGACAATGGATGAGTTTTTGTTGCTATAACAGAAGATCAACTGGCACCTACTGCTCAACCGGTAGAACAAGCCCTAGAAGCTAAAGTTGAATCAAAGGATGAATGGATTATTGACTCAGGATGCTCACATCATATGACTGGAGACAAAGGTAAATTCTTGAACTTTCAAGAATACAATGGAGGTTTAGTAAGATTTGGAGATGACAAAGCCTATTCAATCAAAGGTAAGGGTTCAATATCTCTTGATGGTAAACATAACACTGACAATGTCTACTATGTTGAAGGATTAAAGCATAATCTCTTAAGTGTTGGTCAATTAGTTGAGAAAGGTTTTTAGTTACAATTTAAAAATGGAAAATGCAAAATCATGAATAGAACTGTTTTGGAAATTGCAACCGGTAATCAGACTAGAGGTAATATCTTTCATTTGAATAACAGTGAAAAGACATGCTTAATTGCACATATAGATGAAAGTTGGTTATGGCATAAAAGACTATGTCATGTAAATTTTGATTGCATGGTAAAAATCAGTACTTCTAAGGCAGTTAGAGATCTACCTAAAATTGTGAAACCTCAGAATACAATTTGCAAGGAATGTCAATTTGGAATACAAGTTAGAGCTAGTTTTAAAAGTATTCCAAAAAAATCCAATAATTCTCTTGATTTAATTCACACTGATTTATGTGGTCCAGCTAGAACTAAAAGCTTACAAGGTGATAGATATTTCATGCTAATTATTGATGATTACTCTAGAATGTGTTGGGTTACTTTTCTCAGAGAAAAATCAGAAGCACTTGGGAAGTTCAAACTATTCAAAGCAATGGTTGAAAATGAAACCGGTAAGAAAATCAAATGTTTAAGATCAGATCAAGGAGGAGAATTCACATCTAAAGATTTTAATACATTCTATGAAGTGAATGGAATCAAAAGACAGTTATCAGCACCTCGGACACCACAGCAGAATCGAGCTGTTGAAAGGAAAAATAGAACTATCTTGGATGCAGCAAGAAGTATGTTATCAGAAGCAAATCTACCACATGTGTACTGGAGAGAGGCAGTAAGCACTGCTGTCTATACATTCAACAAAGTTCACATCAAAGGTGAAACCGGTAAGACCCCTCATGAACTATGGTTTGGTAATATTCCTACTCTTAAGTATTTCAGAATTTTTGGAAGTAAATGTTATATTAGAAGAGATGAGTATATTGGAAAATTTGATCCTAGAAGTGATGAAGGAATATTTCTTGGTTATTCACCTAAGAGCAAGGCATATAGATGTTTTAATAAAAGATTACAGAAAATTATTGAGAGTACAAATGTAAAGATTGATGAACAATTCAGAGGAACTTCAAGATATATAGACTCTGAACTGGAAACAGAAATTATGACAAATGAACCTACAATGAATCCACCGGTACAGAATGATGATCCAGTTACTCCAGTATCATCAGAGGATTCCACAGTAATTGAAGAACAACAACAGACTAAGACACCCCAGTATGTAAGATTGAATCATTCTGAAGATCAGATAATTGGAAGCAAATTTAAAGGAGTTATGACAAGAGGAAGATTGGCAAATGAAGAGGTATGTCTTATTTCTCAAATTGAACCACAATTTAATCAATGAGGCATGTGAAGATAAATTTTGGATTAAAGCTATGGAAGAAGAATTAGGACAAATTGAGAAAAATAATACTTGGACATTAGTTCCCTGGCCTAAAAATAAAAATGTAATTGGAACCAAATGGGTATTTAGAAACAAACTTAATGAAGATGGTAAGGTTGTCATAAATAAAGCAAGACTAGTGTGTAAGGGATACTCTCAGAAAGAAGGAGTTGATTACAATGAAACCTTTGCACCAGTAGCCAGAATTGAGGCAGTTAGATTATTCTTGGCTTTTGCAGCTCACAAGGATTATAAAGTTTATCAAATGGATGTTAAATGTGCATTTTTGAATGGAGATCTTGAAGAGGAAGTCTATATTGAACAACCTGATGGATTTTGTTTGACAGATGACAATGATATGGTTTGCAGATTAAGAAAAGCTTTGTATGGATTAAAACAAGCCCCGAGAGCTTGGTATGCAAGATTGGATAAGTATCTTTTAAAGATTGGTTTTACTAAAGGAAATGCAGATAGCAATTTATATTACAAAGTAACTAATGATGACATCTTGATCATTGAAGTATTTGTTGATGATATAATCTTTGGAGGAGAAGATGGATTATGCAAAGAATTTTCTCTTGAAATGCAACAAGAATTAGAAATGTCTATGATTGGAGAAATAAAATTCTTTTTAGGATTGCAGATCTTACAGACTGATAAAGGTATATTTTTGAGTCAATCTAAGTACTTGAAAGAACTACTAAAGAAATTTGGGATGGAGAACTCTAAACCGGTAAGCACACCTATGACTACAAATGACAAATTATCTCAAAGGGATGAATCTACACCTGTTAATCCAACTAGATACAAATCTATGATAGGAGGTTTACTGTATTTGACACAAACCAGACCTGATATTATGAATGCAGTATGTATAATTTCTAGATTTTAGAGTAATCCTAGGGAAAATCATGAATCAGTAGTGAAAAGGATTTTCCAGTACTTCCAAGGCACAAAAAATCTTGGATTATGGTATCCTAAAGATGAAAATTTTGATCTATGTGCATATACAAATGCAAATTGGGCAGGAGATGTGGATGATAGAAAAAGCACCACTGGAAGAGCATTCTTTCTTGGAAAAAGATTAGTTTCTTGGTTGAGTAAGAAACAGAGTTGTACATCTTTATCAACAGTAGAATCAGAATATGTTGTAGCAACAACAAATTGTACACAAGTACTTTGGCTTAAGCAAATGTTGAAAGACATAAAGGTAAAATGTAAGGAACCTATTACTATATATTGTGATAACACTGTAGCAATTGATATATCTAAAAATCCAGTATTACATTATAAAACAAAACATGTTTCTATCAAAGTGATTTTTCTAAGAGAAAAAGTTGAAGAAAAAGAGATAAAACTGGTTTATGTGAATACTAAAGAACAACTTGCAGATATTTTCACAAAACCTTTGCCTAAGGAAACTTTTGAGTATCTCAGAAATCAGCTCGAAGTCATACCACCACCAGTAGAGACTTAGATAGTTAATGATTGTCATCAATCAGCATAATTAAATGGGCAAATCTTTATTCCGGTATTTGATGAGAAAGCTACTTCAAAGGGGGAGTAGTTGGTATATTGAATTGGTTGGTATTTTGTATGAACTTAACCTTTTCTGACTTTGGCATTTGATGTCAAAGGGGGAGAGATATCTATGGAAAAACACATTATCTTTTTGGTAAAAGATATTTTAGGGGAGAGATTTTGAAAAACACATTTAAGAAGAAATTGGTATGGAAGATTGTTACTCCCAGGGGGAGATATGGAGATTGTTAGTTTTTGGCATTTTTGTTTTGGCACTGTGATGGTTTTTCCATCTTGTGTTGCCATCAATGCCAAAGGGGGAGATTGTTGGTATTTTGGTATGGTTTTGTCATTGATGTCAACACCTACTAAATACACCTACTTTGGAGATCCAGCAACATTCATCGGCAAGCAGTAATTTGTGCAAAAGTTACTGGTATATGATTAACCGGCAGGATATAATGTTCACTGGTACCTAGAATGACATGGAAGACACTTGGTAATGTTGAAGACATCATGTGGACACTTTATTTTGAAGCAATAATCATTGGTATATTCATATTTGCTTATTTGCTTTTACCGACAAATAGGTCTAGGTTATCTAGGGTTACACCGGCAGGTTTATCTTTTCCAGATCAGCATGGCACGCTATGGAGATGATTTATTATTGTTGTAAATGCATTAAGCCAACATGATTAATCGGTTATTGCATCGGATATTATATTATTTATAAAATGTTTTTATTGTAATATCTTGTAGAGCCAACCTACTAAAATTGGTCTTAGGGTATGGTATAAATGTAAGATCTTATTTGTAAGATCAAGTGTGGAATGCGAAAAAGATTTGAGTGAAGGTATATGCGAGATAAAGCAGAGGCATACATGAAGACATCATTTGAAGGAGAAGTAAGGTTTTTGTAGAAGCATATCAGCATTACACTAGTACTGAATTCAACATATGAAGATGCAATTTTGTGCAGTACATTCTTATTGGATTTAATCATCCAACTATAGTCAATGTGACTCCCATTTGTGATTGAGCAGTGAGCTCTAGGCTGTTGGCCTTTCTACATGTGCAGACCCCTTTTTGTACACTTACTATCTATAGTAGTATCATCTGATTGTGGGTAAGGTTTCCCACCGTGGTTTTTCCCCTTACAGGGTTTCCACGTACAAGTATTGGTGTCATGTGTTGTGGATGACTTTGTGTTTATGTTTCATGCATTAATTCTTATCGATATAGCAATTTACTGTTAACACTGTCTACCGGCATACTAAACTGGTTTACCGGTATTATGTATTAAGTTGGTTAATAAGTTTTTGATTTGAATTTATTAGACAACTGATTCACCCCCCCCGTCTTAGTTGTCTCTGGGACCTAACAAATAATGCCAGGACTAGACCAAGATAACTTCAAGGACTGACAAAAGAAATGCTAGTAATCAGAAATTAGATGAAGAAAAGTTAGTGGTGAAGAGAAATCTTGCTTTCACAAATGCACATAAGTAGGTGAGAACCTTTATTTAATATGGAAAAATCTATATAGTGCACCATGGCAATGAAGGCCAGGTTGATAATGCAATCCCTTTGTGTAAAAAAGACACGTTGCAGACAAGGAATGAGTCAAAACATCCTAATAAATTATGTGTGTCAAGGGTCGAGCTATGTGCAGCGTTCACAGAGTGAACGTACTTATCACAGACACCCAAGACATACTTGCCCTAGAATGCTATGAAACACTCTGCAAACATAAACCAAAAACCAAAAAAGGACCATGAGCCATCTCGCTCAGTCTAAATCACTTAGTGACATCATCTAGCAACATAGGAACATGGTCCAAGCCAAAGATAAATGAATAAAAAGATAAGACTTGCAAATTCAAACAAGTCAAACAAACATTTTGATCTTCATTGCCAAAAGTTGAAAATGTTGATAAGATGATCATGTTGTCTAGTTTCAGGGAATGCAACACCCTATCTAAGACAAGACATAGTCTGGTTTCAAGTATACTACACCCTACATAAGACCCATGATAATGTTGATGAGAGGACTGATAATGTTGATGTTGTTGATTGATACGACAACTTTGAGCAGTTTGAATGCTTGCTCGGTTGAATAGTTCATCTGTTAATGCGTGATTTTGTTAAGCACAGTTTATTGGAAAAATGAAATGCAAGTGATTGTTTTTGGATTTTTAATGTTTTCCAATTTTTAGGGTTTTTATGAATTTTTTAAATTTTTTTTGTGCTTGTTTTCAGGACGTTTAACAATTTTTTTGTGATTTTTTCAGGATGTTATTTGATTTTTTTGAATTTTTTTAGGATATTATTTGATTTTTAGTTTTTTTTTTAGGACTTTATTCGATTTTTTTTTTGGATTTTTTTTAGGACATTATTCAATTTTTTTCAATTTTTATGATTTTGCCCCTAGTCTCTAGTAAGGGAAGGAATATGATAGGTGACTAAATAGGCTTGCTAAAGTGTTGGTGGATAGAGGGAAGACAAAGGCCTATTATTATGGGGACAACATAGATGCAATTTTCAAGGGCTATTGTGTGATGGGACAAGAGAATGGATATGACAATGTAAAGAAGTGACATGGCTTGGGGGACATGTCAAGAGGTTTTGAAAAACATGTTTTGCATTTATGTCCTTATGTCAAATCAAGATCAAGGGACATAAAGAGTGTATGGACGATGACAAGATATGGACAAGATCAACAAGATAAAAAATGGATAAAGGATATGAATAGGATAAGGATGTGATAGACTAAGGGATAATGACGAAAGGTTGCAATAAGGCAAGGAATATGGATGAAGGGTTGTAATAAGCCAATGGATAATGATCAAAAGCTATGATAGAATGAAAGCTATGAATAGGATGCATGGCATTTATAAAGATACTCAGCCTTGTCAAGATCAAAGGCGGAAAAAGGGAATATGGACAAGATAGGATAATGGAAGGTATGATAGGGATACGATAGGATATGACAAATGATAGGATAATGAAGGGAAATAGGATAATGAAGGGTATGATAGGATAAATGAAGGGTGATAAGACATGATAGGTTAGCATAAATGGAACTTGCCCCCAAGTATGAAATGTAAGAAATTCAAGGATTACACATGACACCTGTTTACTAGATTTTCATCATGGCACTTTCCCAAGGTGCCTATTTGCCAAGTTTTCACCAGTGGATGAATTATTTTTCTTTATTATTTTTTTTGTTTTGTTTTTCTTTCACTTTTTTGATTTTTTTTTTCAATTTTTTTTGTGTTTTGATTTTTGACATTTTGACCTTTCAGAAGAAAATGGACACATAATAGAGGATGGAAGGAGGACTCAAGCATCTCATTGTTCCGATAGTATCCTTGAAAAATGGATCACGACTATTAAATGTATGCTCAAAGACATTAGTAGGATAATGTCATGGAAATGAGATGGAACTAAGGCAAGGATTTATGTAAAGGATTAGATCAGAGGGACGAAAGGATGGAAAAGAGGTGTTGGAAAATAGATAGGGTATTGGAAGAATTGGGCTTGATTAGATGGAGATTTTCACAAGATCAACATTGGCACACACCTTGAGGGGTGGTAGATTGATGGAGGAAAAATGGATTTTAGATTTTGAGATTTGGATGGAGTAATGACTATGGACTTTGGGGCATAAGGACCCAAAATAGAGGAAGAAGGTGATGGAGTGATAGGTTTGAAAGGTTTGGATGGAGGAATAGAAATTTTGGATGCCAATTTTGGTGCTTCAAGGAGCCGCTTAGGAATCCACATGGTTTGTTATTTTTCATGTTTTTGTGGTTCCTTGGAATGCATTGTTTGCACAAGGTATTTAGGAACCCATATATATATATTGAATTTGCTTTCTTTTTCTCAATGGGCCTTTGTGGCCTTTTGGATTTTTCTTTTTCCTTTTGGATCATATTTTTCTTTGCTTTGACATGTCGATTAGATTGGACATGTTGATACTTGAATACATGTGGATTGCTGGACTTATGACTTTTATTCTTGCAATCCAAATTACTTGGAGAGGGAAAGGAATGTATGGATGAAAGGTTCTCAAGGATTTGTGCTTTTGTTGACCTTACATAGGGGATGAAGGGATATAAGGACCTAAAATGGATAGAAGGGATGAAGGACTAGGTGCATGCTTGGATTTAGGTTTGATAGGGATACCAACCTCTTGAGGAATATGAGGCCATGACCTTGTGAAGTTCTACCCCTTTGCCTTTATAAATATTTTGACCTGTAGGATACTCTTTGCTTTGGGAAGAAGACATGAGTGCATTATGAGGTGTATGTTCTATGGTAGAAATGATGGGATCATGAGGTGGATCAAACTGGACCAAAGTGGAAGAACCCATTGCGCATATCATGGGTTCATGAACATCTTGCACCAACATGTTAAAATCATGAGGGGGATTAGGATCAAACATGGTCTCTTCATCAGATGGAATGGGATGAATGATGGGATCATCAAAAGAAGTGAGATCTCAGAGTGTATATGGAGGATTAGGACATGGAGATGGAGGAACACAAGGATCTTGTGGAGGATCTAAAGGGATTATAGGTTCTTGTGGTGGACATGAAGATGAAAGGATACTCTGATTTTGATAAGGAGGAAGATCATTGGATTCCTCTTTAAAGGTACTCTCCTCTTGAATTTCAATGGGATCATTAGGAATGATGGAAGGGATATCTTGATCTTGCTCGGGGAGTGGAATATCAACATGATTTGAAAAGGTGTCATGTTCCTGGATAGGAATAGGGGGAATCATCTTGAGTGTTTGGGAAGATGGGATCCTAGTCAATAATTGGATGGAATGATAAGGTTTCAAGATCTTGATCTTGATTAGTTTTAGGAGTCATTTGTTCATGCTCTAAATTATCCTCTTGACATGGGGTTGGACTTTGGATATGTTTAGGGGATTCTGGCAAGGGATCAATGCTTTGACATGAGGGAGATGAACTTTGAATGGGAATATCTAAAAGAGAAGCATCCGGTGGCATTAAATCTTGAATTTGTAAATAGTACAAGGGATTTGTATAAAGACAAAGATTATCATGTATTTCTATTGCAGACAACCCTTATGAGGATGCATTATTTGTTGTATCATTTTGAGGTGATGGTGGAAATTTCTCTAGTGAAACTTTAGGAGATGATATGGGAGGTTCTTATGAAGCTTCAAAAGGTTTAGGGATAGATGCCACTGGAGAGTCAATTTTCTTATGGGGCAATGAGCCATTGCTAGACATAGGTGCATGATTTTGATCTTTCTTAGAAAAATCACTCAGGGCTATCTTTAAGAGCTTTGTAATATAGCCACATTTATTTGGAGAAGCATTTGAATCCTTGTGAGGTTTTGACATAGTTAGCTTTGAATTTTGAACTTGTTTGAAGGTGATTTGGTTTTAGTTTTGTGTGATGTTTTGATTTTGAATTGGGTTTAATTGGTGTGTCATGTTTGAAATTTGTCCTATTTTATGTTGCAAATTTTGTTTTTGAATTAGTGGTTGTAGTTGTTGATATTGACTTGTTGGATGATATTGTTTTTGTTGGTACTTGATAATTGGTTGAATAAATTATCGAAATTGTGTATTTGATTGAGCATATTGTTGAAATGGCGCCATTGATTGTGTTGGTTGGATATGTTGGACCATTAGTTATTGTTGGATGATTGGTTGTTGTTGGATGATTGGTTTTTTTTGGATGATTGGTTGTTGATTCGAGAGTTGATTGAATGAAATTTGATCAAAAGAAGTATGACTTGGGACTTGGCTGAAATTTGTGTTTGTTGTTTGAAATTGTTTCATCATCTCTGTTTGAGAGATGAGAGCTAGTATGTCTGATCGATCAATGAGAGATTTTATATCTATTGCCTCAATGTTTTGATTTGGACTTGGAAATTTTTGAATCATTTTCATCATTTGGGATCTAGACTATGCACATTTTTTCACTTTTTGTTCAAAGATCTCCATTTCTTGAGCTAGTTTTTCCTCCAATTGTTGTATTTGGACACTTGTTTCATCATAAAAAGTTTGATCAACATTTTCTTGTTGTTGAGTTGGATAGAATTGTGATTTCCTTAGATTAAAACTTGATTGCATTGTCTTATTCAATGGACCAATCATCAGTTGATATGTCAAACTTTGTTGCATCATAGGAGCTTGGAACCTTGCTTCAATAGACATGTCACTATGAAATGCAACTAATGGGAAAATACAAGCTAAAAGGATGATAATGCAACTTATGTTTTTGTTGTTTTTAAGATTTGGGCAAACCTTTGGAATGAAAACCTAAAGATGCAACCTTGGTAAATTGAAATGAAGCCAAGAACTTAATTGACAAAAGGACAAAGGACAAAATGACAATAGGACAAATGATAATATCACACCTATATGCCTGGATACTAAGCTAGGTGTGACAAAATCATGTAGATTAAAAAAGGACAAATGTTGGATAAGGTCAAGACTCCCTAACAATAACTTAGAGTTTAATCTAGAGATTTGATTTTTGAAGTTTGACAAAACCAAAATTTGAAACTATTTTGCAAAAGGACAATGATTGTGACAAAGACCTAGGGATATGATATGAATACAATATGGTCTCAAGACATGACATGATATGATAAAATGATATGAACCAATGATATGAACACAAATGTTTGACAATGTCAACCTAAGAAAAGACCTAGGGTTTGAATTATGCAATGATAAAATCAATATGATATGGATATGTGAGGACCAATGACTTTGGAAATGCAAAGTGTAACCTAAGCCAAGACCTAATTTTGGGATGATGATAATGCAATGAAGACTTGGGGAAATGATTTTAAACCTAAGTGCAAAATGTGGACACTACAAATGAAATAGATTAAAATGAAGAGTAATGACTGCATACACATAAAAATGGCTATGAGCAATTAAATAAATATTTAATATTTATTTAATATTTATTCTTCTATTAAATAGTTAATTTGAAAAGATTAGTTTATTTAATTCATTTCATGTCCTTATATTAATTTATTTAATTGAAATATTTTATTAATTAATTCATTTATCCTTTTCCTCTAATCAATCAATTAAATATCTAATATTTAATGGTTATTCTTTTATCCTTTAGTTTCAAATATTAAATAATTTTTTAAATTATTTAATTTCTTTTCCAACTCATCTTCCATCTCCACTTCATCTTTTCCTTTGCCAACTCATCCATCATGTGGCAAAATTAATTCACCAAAATTAAAATAAATAAATATTTATTAGCCACTTATCTCCAACTTCCAAACTAAATGAAATATTGTGTACGTACACATATTTCTTAACCTTCTTCTATATTCCCTCCAAAATCCCTATATCTTAGGAAGGACTTGAGTCCACTTCTCCTTTCATGCCTAAATATTCTCCAACCATCCCTAGATTCCCTCAGTCAACAACCCAGTCAAGGTGAGATGAGTGACACTTGTCTTCTCCTTCCGCCTTTCTCTCAACCTTCACCTTTGCTCACAGCCATCCAAATTTGCAAATCTGATCATGACCATTGATCTAGGCCACATCATCTTATCCTCTCAAAGTATATAAATGTGGGAGTTTGAGTTGAGAAAGAGTTAGTCTTTAAGTGAGTTTTCAAGTTAACCATTTATGAAAACAAATGCATCTATGAGTTTTATCTTGAAGCAATTTAACATAATCATTTAGCATTGCATATCATAGTATCAGTTAACTATCAATTATTAGTCCATTCTTCATATGCCATCTTCGAAGCTATCAGTGCTTGTCTGAGAGCACATCATCTGCAACAAAGAACAATGGAGTTAGGACACAATGAGACTTAAACCATGAAGGTAAAAGTAATGTTTTTATTTAATATTCATTTCATGTAGTTTCATTGGTTGAGTTTGGATTTCTTTTAGCATTTCTTTTGTATTTTGTGAAACTAACATGTTGCAGGTAGTATTCTAATGATGAAATTCAAGTCGACACAATGACTATGTCTTAAAACCTAAGTTTGGACTATGCAAAGCCTAGCCTTAAGTGACATGAATATTGAAACTAGAATGTCCAATGTTTTGAAAAGCCACGTTTATAAAATCTTTGCAAATTGTTGGATGAATACTTGGACAAAAATTGGTTTGAACTTTGTGTTTGAACTTTGTTTGGACAATTGAAACTTGTTTTTGAATTGTTGAATGTTGTTTGAACTTTGAAAACAAGGTTGTTTATGACCACTTGTGACAATTATTTTTAATTAAACTTTTATAAGCATAGAAGACAAGATGTTTGTTTGACTTTGACCCAAGACAATCATGCACCTTCAAAAAAAAATCCTATGGATGGAAAGGATAGTAGTCATTTGATCCCACTTGGTTTCCCATTTACACCTACTCAAAGCAGATACTTAGATGCTTGACCCCACTGGCTCCCCTCCACAACACTCACTTCTCCGGGGAAGCCAAGCATCATTTCCCATGAAAACTCCCCATGGTGAACTTTGTATCTCTACTAAGAGCTATAAAAGTGTGAGATGGAATCAGAGGTCCAACCTCTTGTACCAATGAATAGAAGGTTTTTGGTCTCTAAGCACAAAGGTTTTTAGTTAGGGCATCTATTCGGGTGGGCATAGATCTGGTGAATTTAATTGTTTCTATGCCATTCTTTCCACCCATTGCTTACAACTTTCATTGCAAACATATTTATTTAGAACTTGGTTTGGAAGATATTGGCCTTATCTTGTCACAACTTTGGGTCATTCCCTCTGACCAATGCCTGTGCAAAGTGCCAGGCAAATCGGGAGGCAGACCCACTTCTAAGGGTAAAAACACATAAGCAAAATAAAAGAAGACATGATAAACATTAATTGTTTAACCTTTAGAAAATGAAATTTTCATTGATCCAGTTGCATCCTAGTTAAGACTAGATGAGTTTAATTCCACCTTAATTTGAAAAGGATTTGATCAATTTAAACCATTAATAAATGCAATTTGTTGTTCATTTTAAACCCTTTGCATGCATGAAACATGAAATTGTTGTTCTTTTATCCACATCCTAATTAAGACTATGTGAGAATTGTACGATTCATTCAAACCTCCTAATTAGGCTATGTGAAAAATTGTTCATTAAAACCTCCTAATTAGGCTATGTGAAGATTTGTTGTTCACTCAAACCCTCTAATTAAGCTATGTGAAGAATTGTTGTTCATTGCATGTTAAGAAATCTTGCATGAATAATTGTTTACACTCCATAAAACCCACATGCAATAATAGATCCTCACATAAAACCTGCGTACAACAAAAAAACTAGTCCAAAAAACCTGCATACAACAACATATTAGGACAAAAAACCCACATGCAAGAACATATCAACACCAAAAACCTGCATGCAAATATAAGATGCACATAATTATCAGATTTACATGTTCACGTCGGATTCACCAAAAAATGTAACTACAAATTTGGAAAAACATCAAAGCATCAAATCAGCCAACCACGAAGACTAAAATGCATTGAAAACACTCCTAACACATTCAACAAAGGCACAAAGACAAGATTCTAAAACTGAAATGCAAACCAAAATATTAGAATCTCCTTCATTGTTCCTCCATTGTTCTTCTTTCTCCTTCAAATTATGTGGATGTCACCTACAAATGCAAGTGGAAATGAAAGCAAGTTGATGACAAAATGATAGCAAATTAGACAGCATAAGGATACTCAAAGCGTGGTTTAAAAAGATTGATGAAAGAGACCAATTTATAGATAAATTGGTGAAATCATGAAATTAGTATGAAAGAGGATGAGAAAAGAAATTTGATTAAAAAATGGCAAATTGACCATGCAAGGTGTGAGGACAAATTGCTATGTCAATAGTTATGACATGTTTCTATTTTAACACTTATGACAAATTGAGAGAATCATGCTTCCAACTTATGACAAAGGAAGCACAAAAATAGGAGCAACTAGAAGAGGATAATTAGTGGGAAAATAGTTTTAGCAAATTAGGTGAAAAAGAGGAATTAGAAAATTATAAAAATTAGGAAAATAGAAATGAGGAAATTAAGAAATTAGGTGACATTAATTAATAAATTCTTATTTATTAATTAATTCTTTAAGGGGACATAATTAGCCAATTAAATGAAATATTTAATTGTGACAAGAGGGACCTAGGATAAATAAATTTATTTAACCTAGAGGGAAAAGTTAAATAGGATTAAATGAATAAATCATAAAACCCTAGAAGAAAAATTACAAATGAAAGGATGTCAATTAGGTCATGACAAAATTGAAACAATTGATATAAGATCGATCATGATTAAATGATAAAGATTTGATGATTGATAAAGAGTTGACATTGATTGGCAAAGATCAATGACAAATTGATCAAAAATTGATTGACAAGGGATCCAAAAGTATTGAAAATGATGATAATTTCTCAAAGATGATTGAAAATTATAAAGATTGAGGATAAAACCCTAATTCAAAATCAATTAGGATTGACAATGTACAATTGACATAATAAGATGATTACGACTAAAGATTGCAATTTGAAAATGATGTTGACAAGACCTAATTGCAAATGTGAGAAATACAATTGAAAGAGGAAGAAATGCAGAGGAACGACAAGATGTCGACAAATGATAAAGATCAAATGTACGACATAGAGAAAGTGTTAATAAGATGCAAAAACCCTAAAATAAGGTTATGTAGACATGTTAAAGTATGGGGCCGCAAGCGTTAACCATTTTCAGATGCCTACACCGACAATTAGCTATTTCTGTCTTTTTGTATCTATAATGAGTAGTTCAATAGTGAGTTGGTTTGTAATTTAGCAGTGAGCTCCTCGAAAGAGAGCTACCTATTTGTAAACTCAACTATAACTAGTTATATTTTCTTAAGAGATAACACTCTCTATGTTTTTTCCCATTTTGGGTTTTTCCATGTACAAAATTTCAATGTTCATCTTGTGGTTGTGTTGTTCTTGTTTGATCTCTATTAACTTTTTTTCTTTAGTCACGTAAGTGTGATGTTTTGAAGATAGATTCAATTGGTAAAAAGTTTATTTCTTTTATCTTAAGTAGGAATACTGATTCACCCCCCCTCTCAGTATTCTGATGCTTTCAACCTGATCAACATTAGGAAAGTCATAGATGCATTAGGACTTCCCTAAATTCATTAGGACAATCATAGATACATTAGGACTGCCCCTTCTTATGCCTCTTAAACTTGTTGGGTGAATATTTTATCACTAGCATACTGAGGATAAAATATATGTTTCACACATAGCTATGATGAGACAAAGTCTCTCCTCTCATAAAGGAGAGGTTCCCTAATAGAACTTGATACTCCAATAACCAAAATTTAAATCCTAGGGAGTAATCTTAAGGTGTATAATTCTCTTTTATCATAATTAACATTAATCCCTTCACTTGATACAATCTTCTTACAATAACAACTATACTTGCATACAATGATTCACTTTACTCTATATTAACATAAGCACAAAGTCTTATGTGAACAAAGATACTATTTCCAATCTAACAACTAAAGATATCTTGCAACCTAAAGTCTTCAAGACAAATAATATCTAACCATGGAAAGCAATCAACTATAGCACAAAGTCTCCCACGTAATCACTATATTACAATAAAACTCCAAACGTGCAATATAACTCAAAGTTTACATCCACATATAGAAAGGTCCTTCACTCACATAACATATGAAAATACCATCAAGTAAATTAAGAACACATATAAGTAAATGACATAAGAACATCCACTTATTAGCAACAATTCTTGTCCAACACAAAGTTTGGAATCACAAAATTGCTTCCTTTATTTGCTTGAGACAAAAGTTTGGAAGATTTTTTCCTAAGCTTTTAAAAGATCCAATATTACAAATGAGGCTCCTCCTTTTATAGGGAAGGAGTTGAGGAAAAAGTGGGCACAATTGACTTATTCAACTGCAGAGTCCAAAATATCTAGAACTTGTGCAAAAAATGAAAATGCATCTACATAAAAATTTGCACTAAGAGAAAATGCAACTACATGAACCTAAACTAACTAGTGTCATGAAGACACTTAATTCTTCATTTTCCTCATCATTCATCTTCTGAAATGTAGCTAGTGTAGCCTGCATTTCAAACTTGTTTGGAGCTAATGTTGAGTTGGCAATTGTGTGCACATGGGAAATAGAGTCTCCAACGTTCACATATCCTTCCTTGGCCTTCTTTAGAATAGAGTGCCCAACGTTCACATATCCTTTCTTGGCCTTCTTTAGCACATATGCAAGATCATCCAAGTTGTCTTGAATTTTGATCAACTTATCAAATGAGGCTAAAGAGAACTCATCATCCACTAGTTGACTTATCATTGAAGTGAATTCCTGTAAAATGGTATCCAAGGGGTAGAATCTTTTGTTCATCATCAGATTGCCAGCTTCAAAGACAAAAAAATTTTGAAAGACAAAATGATCCTCAAACAACAAAGGCAGTAAAATCAACAAACCCATTTTTAAAACCCAATCTGCACAAGGGTAGGTCATCCTAGTATTTCAAGTTTTAAAACCCAATATGCTAATGTGGGAAAATATAAGTTGCAAGTCAGGTTTTAAAACCCAACCTGCATATGGACACGACTAAAGTTATAGGTCGGGTTTTAAAACCTGCCATGTCACTAGAAAGACTTGTAGGTTGGGTTTTAAACCCCGACATGCACCATTTTACAGACAAAACTGCACTTTGGGTTTTAAAACTCGACGTGCAGACAAAAATGCAGTTCATATTTTAAAATCCTATGTGCAGGAAAAAATGCACTTTGGGTTTTAAAACCCTATGTGTGGGCAAAAATGCACTTCAGGTTTTAAAACCCTATGTGAAAACAATAATGCACTTGGGGTTTTAAAACCCTACGTGCGGGCAAAAATGCACTTCGGATTTTAAAACCCTACGTGTAGGCAAAAATTCACTTCGGGTTTTAAAACCCTATGTGCAAACAAAAATTCACTTCAGGTTTTAAAACCCTATGTGTAGGCAAAAATGCACTTCAAGTTTTAAAACCCTACATGTAGTGCAGACAAAAATGCACTTTGGGTTTTAAAACCCTACATGCAGACAAAAATGCACTTCAGGATTTAAAACCTTATGTGTAGACAAAAATGCATGTCGGGTTTTAAAACCCTACGTGTAGGAAAAAATGTATGTCGGATTTTCAAACCCTACGTGCAAGCAAAAATGCACTTCGGGTTTTAAAACCCTACGTGTAGGCAAAAATGCATTTGGGTTTTAAAACCCCACATTTAGGAAAAAATAATATTTGGGTTTTAAAACCCTAGATGTAGACAAACTCAAAAGACATCTGCATTTCAGGTTTTAAAACCCGAAGTATTGTTAAGGGAAAAAACACAGGACAAGACATGAACAAAAAAAAAAGATGCAAAGCAAAGTTGCAAACCAACATGACTTATGAGGTAACTCAACTTACATTGGAGGACATGGGACACGAAACAAACAATTTTTGTAGAGGTTGTCCCATGATTTAAGTTAGCTGAAATTGGTGACAACAACTGAGTTTTTTGGCAACTCTGTTGGGAATACAATATGCATCCAAAGGCCTCATGCTTTTGGTTGAAGTATATCTATATCCTTTTCATTATAATTTCTATTTTTGTATTTTTTTCAATATTTTACACTGGATATGTAAAATGGTTGCTCAAGGTCCTTGGGGGAATACTTTTGGTTTGATGAATCCGACTCTGCCATTACATGCTCTTCCTAATGTTCAAGAAAGAAATTTCCCAAGTTCTTTGGAGATGGAGGACAACATCCTGATGAGCATATTTCTACTTTCTATATTGCATGTGGTGTGCTTGGTGTGGAACATGAGGATGTTTCAGTGAGACTTTTCATTGAAAATCTCCAAGGTGTTGTTGTCTATTGGTTTACCACCTCACACCACATACCATCACAAATTGGACTATTCTTAGAGCAAACTTTGAAGAGATGTTCAATCCTACACAAGATGTGCATGCTTTGTTATCTTAGTTGACTCAAATGAAAAAGTAGCCACAAGAACCCATGCGGGAGTTTTTAGCTAAGTTCAACAAGTTGTGTAACAAAACCACCAGGGGTGGCTTAGCCTAATACTAATAATTTGATGTGATTCTTCATCAACACTCAGTTGTCTGAGGTGAGTTTCTTGTTGACAAAGGAAACAAATGCAAAACCTTTGTGCAATGAGACAATTGAATCTTGAGTTTGAGAGCATGTCATCTACCATAGCTCAAGTTGAAGGCACACCATCTCTTACATCTCAAGTTGAAGGCACACCATCTCTTAAATCTTAAGTTTAAAGAACACCATCTTGTACAACTCATGTTCTATGCACACCATTGGCATCTACAACTTCTCATATTGAATGCACTTCCTCTATGACATCTCATGTTGCAAGTATATCATGATTGACATAAGGTGTTGGAGTTACACTATCTTATACACCTTAATTTCAAGGTATGTCATCATTTTCATCTTCAATTGAAGGTATGCCATCTATCCCTAATGTTTCTGACATTTCTAATGTTGAGGTTGTTGGGATGTTCCCTAAAATTTTATTTGATACATTGAAATTTCCTAGTTTTAGGGCTTTATCTTTATGTATATCCCCTTACTTCTAACCTATTGCCTTAAACCCTAAACCCTTATAGCCTTTTGTAAGTACGTGTGTAATGCCCGCCAAAATAACCTAGAGAAATATAACCATCTAACTAACAAAAAGAGATAATTTATTTTTTAAAACATCTACCAATACAATATATATATATATATATATATCTGTGTGTGTGTGTGTGTGTGTGTG
Source organism: Cryptomeria japonica (assembly GCF_030272615.1). Lineage (NCBI taxonomy): Eukaryota > Viridiplantae > Streptophyta > Pinopsida > Cupressales > Cupressaceae > Cryptomeria > Cryptomeria japonica. The sequence goes on from NC_081409.1 coordinate 599,321,928, forward strand.
TGTGTGTGTGTGTGTACAACTCAATACTCAATACAAATATCCATCCATCCAATAGGTACACATCTAATCAATTAACATAAACAAATGAACATAATACACAAATGGAAATATGCATAACAACTCAACATATAACATTCCCTAGGGTATCTCAATGAAATTACCTAAGTAACATAAACACAACAACATCATATTTGATACCACAACCAACTCTACTCAATCATTTCTTCTATCATTTTCTTTTTTCGTTACATAAAAAATATTGTTTTACTTAACCATTATGAGTGCAATCTATCATTATCCAATTCCCATTAATCCTTTTAGGTTCATTTTAAGAGCACCAATACTAACTATACCTAAATCCCTTTTCCTATCTAGAATGCTCATACATCCATCATAACACCATATGCATATACATTTCCATGTGACAAGAATAAATGTGAAATGACAATCTTCCAATAAGAACATATACTCTAGTTCATCCAAATATAGATCCAATAACTATAACACCCTTTATTTAACCATAAATTCCAACCCCTTATTTCAGAAGTACCATATCCAAGTTACATAATAGATCCAACAATGATTATAACCACATGTTCAATTACATCATTCTCATTACATAAAGATACGAGATCATCTTACATCAACTGCCTAGCTTTAAATCAATAATCACATCTATCTCTCAATATTATAGTTACAAATAGCATATGAATCATAATACATCTATCTACTACAAGAATCCATCTATAAGCTAAAGAGATAAGAATCTAATCTAAATGTTGTGCCTATGAAGTGTGTACCTATTATACCTACAGCTACAACACAAAACACTGAATAAATCATTACAAGTAATGGCCAGAAAATTAATCAATGAAAGATAAAACCATAGCTAATCGATCTATTGCCTCCTAGTAAATGTGAGTATGAATTTTGCTCTCAGATTTGGTTATGAAAATTCTAGTGACTTGACGACACTTAAATGGAGGATTTAAATGATGAAGATACATAAGCTAGAAATGATAGCATGATTAAGCTACATGATTTCATGATTATTCTAGAAAATAAGATAGAATGAAGATACAATTAAGCTAAAATTGAACATGATAACAATGCTAAGAATGATTTTCTAAGAGCTATATGCCTATAGTAAAAATGCTTGAATACAAATGAGATGGGTTCAATATTGCTCCAAAATGGGGTCTATTTATAGGATTTCCAAGGCTAGGGGTGAGGTGGCAGGAATCAACGGTCAAGATTAAGTCTAAAGATATCAATGGTGAAATTGGACGAGGTTGGCAAAGAAGTTGGATTAAAGGGAACATCTGTCATCTCTATGGTGATAAGTGTCAAGAGGCTTCTAGAAGAGGTTGGATGAAAGGGAACACTTAGTGACAAGTGTCAAGAGGCTTCTAGAAGAGGTTGGATGAAAGGGAACACTTAGTGACAAGTGTCACAAAGATTCTAGAAGAGGTTAGATGAAAGGGAACACTTAGTGACAAGTGTCACAAATCTTTGCTCATGAGAGGGTAAAGTGTTCAAGGAAAGGGGACATGTGGGTAAATGGAATGGGTTAGGTTAGGTTAGGTGGTTAAAAGTTAGGAGAATTGAATTTAAAAATTCAAATAATAGGAAAAGGCTAATTAATTTCAACAACACATAATTGATTTGTTTTAATTAATTAGAGGATTAGAAGAAATGCATTTGATGGGGAAGAATTAATTAATTTGAATTAATTAATTAAAGGGGACTATTGAAATGAACCTATTAAATAAATCCTTATGTTTATTAATAAGTAGATGAAAATGGAGGATTTAATCAAATTTCTAATGAATTCAATTAAATTTGGGAGCTCAGGATTAATTAAATAATTGCTTGTTCAATTAATTATCTTTAGACCATTTTTTAAGTGTATAAATTTGCCCCTCTTTGAAGCGAGGTCTGATGACGCGTTGATTCAAAGAATAATCATATTTTGATGATGATATTGGTTTGATAGGATGCCCCAGCTCTTGATTGCTAAATTCTGGTATGATGATTCCCCCTCGGGAGATCAATTGAGATAATTGATCTTTGGAGTGTTTTGCGACTTTTACGAAATTGATATCCTGATAGATTTGATTTGATTTCTACTGCTGTGTTCGATGAAAATGCGAGTTCTTCGATTATCTTGATTGATTAGATTGATAAGATCAAGATTTAGTCTGGTTTCAGGAATGACACCTCCTATATAAGACAAAGATGATCAAAGCATCTGGTTTCAGGAAGGATACATCCTGTATAAGACATAGTTTAGAGCGTTTGGTTTCAGGAAAGATACATCCTGTATAAGACATGAATCAGATTGTCTGGTTTCAGGAAGGATACATCGTGTATAAGACATGATAGAACCGATTAGGTTTGATCGATTGATTTGATTTGATAATGTTGATTAGATAAAGAACTGATAGTTTGTTGATATTGAGTTGCAGAAATATTTGGATATGCCGATTGTTGATTCTGTTGAGAGGGATAGCATAAGGTATTTGTTGGGTCAACAATATCTGAAGAGATATGAGTCATTCATCTGATTGAGTATACACTTGTGATGATACTTTGATGATTCTTGCGATAGAGTTAACCTTGGATAAAAGGAGCATGCGGGATCCCATGCAAGCTAAATGCAAATGAAAATACAAAGCTATGACCAAACTAGTCACTGGATTATTGCCTTTTTGTCATCATTGATCTTTTGAAATGTGGGAAGTGAGTGCAAACATTAATGGTATAATTAAACTATGATGACCTGAGCACTATTTTCCTGGATTTTGATATAGCAAGTTAGCACAAGCATTGAGGTATAATTGAACCAAGATGACCTGAGTGTTGCTCGCATAAAATAGGCAGTATTAATCATTTTAATATGCAAATCAGAAATGTCTTCAATGATACTTTGATGATCATGTCTTGAGACAAATTTGCACATATTTAATGATTAATTTTTAGATAGAAGACAAGAAAAATATCATGTTCCTTGTTCCTCTAGTCAAAGACATCCTGGAGTCACTCAAAAATCATGATAGCAAAAATCAATATAGAAAAGTTAAACAATTATGTTAAAATCATTATCCACTGAAACGTGTGTGATGTGCTTAGATTGACTTCGTGATAGCTTGATAGTTGATAGTTTGATCTCATGTTCAATGTTGGATGTGTCTCATTTTTCGCTTGATAAGAGTTGTCTAACTGTTGTTCTACCTGTTTGATTAAGCTCAAAATGATCAAGAGTTTGCCCCCAGCTAGGTGTAGGATTTTGCCCCAAGCCTAGAAACAAAGCCGTTATGATATATCCAATGATCCAAACCATGGCAAGAAGCCACTTGGGATTTCTGCATATGTACAAAGGCTTTATGATGGTCAACGTTGATGGAAAATGAATGGATGCAAGCGGAAAGATGCATGAACTAATAGATGGAAGAGCTAGTGGACAGATAGTGCCTGTTTGCCAAGTTTTCACCGTCTATTTTTATTGCACTTTTTTTTTTTTTTTTTTTTTTTTTTTTTTTGCTTTTTCAGACATAATTTTTTTTTCAAATGTATGCTGTTGATAGGTTCCTTGAGCTAATCTCCATCTTGTGTTGATAGCTGATATGCTCTTTATCCAAATACTGATGTGACCACAAATGGACCTAACCAGTTTGGTTCAAATTTTCCATTCTTTTCTCGATCTACCTAGTTGCATGGATTTTCCTTTAGCACTAGTTCTCCAACTTGAAAGACTCTTGGTTTGACCTTATGATTATAACTCTGACACATTCTTTGTTGATATACCTTTAACTGATCAAAGGAATTTTGTCTTTGTTCATGGATCAATTAATGTAATGCTCCTACCCTAGTCGGCCTTGTAAAACCCATTTGACCTTGGTTGACTTCCTATGTGGAATTCTTGAATGGTGGATTTACCGTTATGTAAAGGTGTAGATTAGACTATATGAATATTGTGCATACCTATTATTGTGCTTTTGCATCGATTCTTGTGTAAATGTAATTGTTCCCTAATTCTTGTTATAAATCTTGAGCTAACACCTTCATTGAATATGTATATATATGTATGCTTGCGTGACTCATGGGTGCAGGAGATTGCAGGTACTATACCACCTAGGTGCAAGGTTCATCTCCATTGGGATTCATAGGGTTGAGTATACCTCCTTCATCCTTAGGATTTGGATTAGGTGGTCATAAAACTCTCGTCTTGCCTTAGCCATGATCAGGTGAGCGTCATGTGTGGTCCGTAGGGTTCCTTTGTCGTTTGGGTTGTGTGTCATGTGATTGGTGGACTTTCTTGGTTTGTGTGCCTTGCGTATGGTAAATGGAGTATGTTATCCTAAGTATTTAATTCCAATTAATGTGTGGATGTACGCATTAGTAATTGAAAAATTTAAAATAGATAGTTTTCTTTTATATGATTAATCGTTAATTTAAGAGATCACTTTATTTATATTTGTAGCAAGCTTAAGTATGTAATTTGAATTAATGTGCTCATTTACGCATTAGTAGTTGAGAAATCAAAATAAATAGGTTTCTTTTAGATGATTAATCATTAATTAAAATGATCGCTTTATTTATGTTGTAGCGAATTTAATTTAATGGTTAGTTTTAAATAATGAATTTAATTAGTTTATGCGTTTTTTTTAAAAAGGAAATATTTAAAGTTATTTGAAATATAATTAATTTAACCACTTTTGCATTTTGGAAAAGAAAGGGTAAATTTTATTATTTAAAGAAAATCATTTTTAATTTGTAAAGTTTGATATAGTGTAAAAGATTGATTTTGGAAATTAATTTAATTTAAATACTTTACCCTTGTCAATAGTTCAAAATATAAATGTTGGCTTAATTAATATTGAGAAATTAAAATTAAGATTAAATGAGAGAGAAAAATATTAATTAGAAAATCAAGTTAAATTAATTTAATAGTTGAAAAAAAATATTATTTCTTTTTATTTTAAAAGGGCTTAAATTTCGAAATTAAAAATTAGGTCAAAATTGGTTCCCATTTAACCTAGGTTGAAAAATATTGTTGGGGGTTGTTGAATTTCTGGAAAAGAAAAATATTGGGATGGAAATTTGGGGATTTTTGCAAGGATGGCTTTCTACAGCTGCAGGATTGGGGGCTCTTCTTCGAATCTTACCAGGAATGCTAAAGAGGTAGGATTCCGGTTTTCCCTTTTGTTCTTTGCTAAATTAAAAAAAAATGGTATTTGGTTGTTCTTCATGAAATGTTGGTTTTAAAATATCCATGAATGCTCTTAAGATTTAAGTTTTTAGTTTGAGAATATTGATTTGTTTTGGGCCAAGATTGTTTAAAAAAAAAATAGATAGATGAGATTTTATCCATATGTGTATTAGAGAATCATGATCTTGTTGAGAAAATTTTCCCCATTTTATTGTTTTAACATTCTGGATATATATATATATATATATATATATATATATATATATATATATATATATATATATGACTGTGGCAGTGAATGAGATCTGGGTTTTTTTTAGTGGGAGTTTATTTATATATTTTTGGGTTAGGGTTTGACGGCGGAGGAGCTGAAGCTCGGCTCGCGTCGCCGCCCCCTTCCCCTCCTTCCTTGCAGTGGATCCCCCATTTCTTTTTTTTTATTATTTAAAAAAAAAAGTTTTTCTTAAAGAAAATAAAACTTTCAATATTACATAATGTATTTTTTTAAAAAGCAAAGTTCATTTTATTTTTAATGTTAAATATTATTAATATATATTTTATTAACAAGGGTTAATAAATATATATTAATTAATATTAAATTTGAAATATTTGAATTGTGTCATGTGATTGGTGGACTTTCTTGGTTTGTGTGCCTTGCATGTGGTAAATGGAGTATGTTATCCTAAGTATTTAATTCCAATTAATGTGTGGATGTACGCATTAGTAATTGAAAAATTTAAAATAGATAGTTTTCTTTTATATGATTAATCGTTAATTTAAGAGATCACTTTATTTATATTTGTAGCAAGCTTAAGTATGTAATTTGAATTAATGTGCTCATTTACGCATTAGTAGTTGAGAAATCAAAATAAATAGGTTTCTTTTAGGTGATTAATCATTAATTAAAAGGATCGCTTTATTTATGTTGTAGCGAATTTAATATAATGGTTAGTTTTAAATAATGAATTTAATTAGTTTATGCGTTTTTTTTAAAAAGGAAATATTTAAAGTTATTTGAAATATAATTAATTTAACCACTTTTGCATTTTGGAAAAGAAAGGGTAAATTTTATTATTTAAAGGAAATCATTTTTAATTTGTAAAGTTTGATATAGTGTAAAAGATTGATTTTGGAAAGTAATTTAATTTAAATACTTTACCCTTGTCAATAGTTCGAAATATAAATGTTGGCTTAATTAATATTGAGAAATTAAAATTAAGATTAAATGAGAGAGAAAAATATTAATTAGCAAATCAAGTTAAATTAATTTAATAGTTGAAAAAAATTATTATTTCTTTTTATTTTAAAAGGGCTTAAATTTCGAAATTAGAAATTAGGTCAAAATTGGTTCCCATTTAACCTAGGTTGAAAAATATTGTTGGGGGTTGTTGAATTTCTGGAAAAGAAAAATATTGGGATGGAAATTTGGGGATTTTTGCAAGGATGGCTTTCTACAGCTGCAGGATTGGGGGCTCTTCTTCGAATCTTACCAAGAATGCTAAAGAGGTAGGATTCCGGTTTTCCCTTTTGTTCTTTGCTAAATAAAAAAAAAATGGTATTTGGTTGTTCTTCATGAAATGTTGGTTTTAAAATATCCATGAATGCTCTTAAGATTTAAGTTTTTAGTTTGAGAATATTGATTTGTTTTGGGCCAAGATTGTTTAAAAAAAAAATAGATGTAATGCCCCGCCAGGAAACCCCTAAGGGTTTAGGTTAAAAACACTCGAATAGAGTGTAAATATATATATATATATATATATATATATATATATATATATATATATATATATTTTTTTTTTTTTATAATAATAGTTAAGAGTATTACTAATAAGTTACAACGTTAAGATAATTAGGAGTTATCTAAAACTTAGATGCCACAGCGGAAGGCTTAAACGAACCTAAGGAGTTTCCCAACGTGGTTACATAACCTTACACCTAGCTCAACTTGCGTTAATTGATCCATTAAATCTGGATATCTTAATTGTGAGATAATGCATAAGACATGATTATATATATAAGTTCAATGATATGACCTCTTAGAATTTTAGGAAGCGTCCATTGACTTTGGGAGGTTAGGAGGCCATCGTGAGGTTATCTACTCAATGCACATTAACACCTATTTAATTTAAGAGGCCTCCCTTAAGGTTCAATGTGATAACTATAATAAAGTTTATTCATTTGGGTTTTAAGATAACCACCCACATTTTATGTTTTCTTAAATATTAAAAGTATGGTTAATAAGATGAGATACATTCATTAAGGATTAAACTACAATTAATAGAGTGAGGTCCCTTCATTTGATTTCATGCGTAGCCAACTAATGAGTTGTAGTTCTTTTATGATAGATAAAATGTGAGTAGCCATAGAATTCATTGAAGTCTTAATAAAGATAATAGATGGCTAAATTCATTAAGGTGACAATATATTAGGACCACATGAGTTCATCCTTTGAATTAAAATATAGTTAGCAAGATGATATTCATCATTATAGGATTAAAAATATAAGTTCATAGTGACGTTCTTATATTAGGATCAAAATACAATTATCTTATTGCATATCACTCTTTTTGGTTATATGAAGTTAATATGAAAAGGTACATTTACTAAGATTTAGATATAAACAACTATACAATTACTTCCCATTTTAGTTCAATTTTAGCAATCATAAGGGATTCTTTTTATAAGGGTTATAATATGGATATCTAGTTGAGTTCACCCAATTATCAAATTAATCTGGTAAGGATTATTTGTTAAGATTAAAAGATAAATAACTAAACAAATTTGTCCAATGTAGTGAAGCATAATTTAACATGGCGTTACTCATTTACTAAGGTAAAAAGGTAAATATCTATATGAGGCTCATCCTTTAAATTTCAACTTAGAATTTTAAAATATTAATTCAAACTTTGTATTCCCATTCACATTCGATCAATTTACATGGTTAATAACAAGTTAATCCAATGATGTAACCCAACAAGATTCTATTCACTAATACTACTTTTAATTCAGATTTTCAAAATACTTTTCCATAATCTCATTTACAATCTTTCATGAACCTAATTACTACATTTGTCAAGATGAATAATCTGATGCACTTGATTTAAATTCATTAAATTCACACCATGCACTTATACAAGAGATCCACCATACATGATAACTTAAAGCATGAAACAAAGGAAGCTAAAACATCGCATAACACAGATATGATCTCGGAGTTCACCCCTAAAGGGCTACATCTCTGGGCCTGCTCAACTGCAAGACCCCTCTGGCATTTAATATAGTTAGGAATACATAATTAATATGTCTTTTACATTTTTGCCACTTAGGCGAACACAACCAATATACAAATGGCCACTTGACCCACAAATCCTAATTGATTTCCACATAGAGGCAGAACCAACTGAGCATACTAGAGAGGAAATATAAGGTTCATTGCCCAACAGTACTCTATTTAGAGGCCTAAGACTTAACCGATGCCCCATTTTCCACAACAACAGGTTCCAAAACTAATACATCAAGGATTGCCATCACTTTAGCAAAACAAATACATAACTTAAACTTACAAACTTTCCAATTCGAAACGTTACCAAACTTCCATCCATTCTTCTAGCATATCAAGGAAGTAATAACAAAATATACGAGGATAATTTAGATTCATATTTTCATACTCTCCTATACTTTAGTTTTCATATCTAAAATTTTCCGAAAGATCTTAATTATTCAAATCGAAAGACAATTCTTATTTCAAAAAAAAAAACATCTTATTAAAATATTTTTCATAGCATTAACAATAGTGTTATATTCCAAAGGGCTTCAAACAAAGGCATTATTGGATCTCTTTACCAAAGATTACCTTACCTATTAAAATGAGTACCAAATTTAAATGTTCGTTGATATAAATTTAATAACCGATAATCAATAAATTATAATGAATTTACAACTTGAAACGAAGTATGCAATCTCCATTATATATATATATATATATATATTAACAACTAAAATCTAAATTTATATAACATAAATCTTCTACAAATTCGTTATAAACTCCCTTTTTTCTTTTTTCTTTTTTTTTTTCTATACAAATTCCCCATGGCATTCTTTTTTTTTTATAAACACTAATATTATAATATATATATATATATATATATTTAAAAAATATATATATAAAAAAACATAATACAATTTCCATATTTTATGCTGGAACCCTACCTGTGGGCCCCACCTCCCATCTCGGGAGTGGGTGGAACCCACACGCGGGTCCCTGCGGCCCACAGCGTGGACGCAGATCCCTGCGAAACCACACTATGGGACGCAGGTCCCTGCGAGCCACACTGTGGTTCCGCAGGTTCCCTGCAACCCACAGCGTGGACGCAGGTCCCTGCGATCCACACTGTGGTTTCGCAGGTTCCCTGCGGGCCACACTGTGGTTTCATAGGTTCCCTACGGACTACGGCATCACCGCGGGGAAGGGGACGGGTTGAGCTTTGGCTCCCGCCCCGAAACCCTAAATTTTTTATTTTTTTTCTTGTTTTAAATTTTTTTTTTTGTATGAAATTTCTTTGTACTACAATCTAGCCCGATTCAAGCAATTTTTTTTTTTTTAAATCACATATTAAAATAACTAAAATAACATAAAACCCCCATTGACCACTTATCACAGTCACAACCTTTTTTTTTTTGTTTTTGTGTTCTTTTTATATTTCCAGAATGTATAAGCAAAAATTGGGGAAGATTTTCTCCCTTCAAAATGTCCAAGTAGCCATGCCAAAACTTGAATCCAAGAACAAACAAGCTTCCAAAAGTGAAACTAAAACTTAATGACATTTGTGGACATGACCATTTCTTTTTCCAACATTTCATGGAGAACTTTCAACTCTTTTTTTTTTGATCCAACAAATAAACAAGAGGGTGGGTTGGAATCCTACCTCCAAACGCATTCCGGGAAGAGATTTTGATGAAGAGCTCCACCTGCAACTCCCAGCAAATTCCCCATTTTTTTCCAAAAACAAGCTCCCCAGAAAAGAGCCCCCAAAAACATTTTAAAACTAAGTTAAATGAGAAACCCTATTTTTGCCCTAATTTTCAATTTCGAATTTCGGCATTTATTTTTAAAATAAAATAAATGAAAATGAAAATGGAAGTCATTCCTTTCCATTATTTATTACATCTTGTTCGCTTTCCTTGTTAGAATTAAAATGCTTCTATTTCTTATTGAGTTTTAAATTTTAATTTCTCAATATAAATTTTAGGCCTACTTCAAATTTCGAAACTATTGACCGGGTAAGGCGTTTTGATTAATTTAATTTTCTAAAAATCAATCTTTTATACTATATCAACTATACAAGTAAAAAGGAAATAATTTCTTTTTAAATAATAACGTTTACACTTTCTCTTCCAACATGCGAAAATGATTAATTTATGTCTATTTCTCAAATGACTTTAAACCTTTCCTTTCTAAAACGCATAGCTCATTAAATTCGTTATTATTAATTTTAACTATTAAATTGACTCGCTATAACATAATAAAGTGACCTTTTTAAATGAATGACTAATCTAATGCAAGAGTCTTATTTATTCTAATTCTCAACTACAAATGCGTAAATGAGCACACTAATCCAAGTTTAATACCTTAAGCTTGCTACATTAATAATTAAAGCAATCTCTTTTTTTTTAAATTAACGATTATTCATATAAAAGAAACTTCCTATTTTAAATTTCCAAAATACTAGTGCGTACTTCTACTCATTAAATGGAATTGAATATTTGGGTTAACAAACTCCACTTACCCCGCGCTAGGCACGCAAATCAAGGAAGTCCACCAAATCACTCGACACGCAACCCAACGAAAAGAAAGCCCCACGAACCACACATGCAATGCTCACCTAACCATGGCTAAGGCAAGACAAGAGTTTTATAACCACCAAATCCGAATTCTAAGGATGAAGGAGGCATACTCAACCTTGCAAATCCCAAAGGAGATGAACCTCGCCCTAGGCGGTGTTGTACCTGCAATCTCCTGCACCCATGAATTCATGCAAGCATACATATACATATACATATTCAATGAAGGCGTTAGTTCAAGATTTATCACAAGGGTTAGGAAACAATTACATTTACATGAAAATCGATGCAAAAGCATAATAATAGGTATGAACGATTATTTATATTATCTAAACTACACATTGCACCACGGTTAACCTACCATTCAAGAATGCCACATAGGAAGTCAACCAAGGTCAAATGGGTATTACAAGTCCGACTAGGGTAGGGGCATTACAATAGATAGATGAGATTTTATCCATATGTGTATTGGAGAATCATGATCTTGTTGAGAAAATTTTCCCCATTTTATTGTTTTAACATTCTGTATATATATATATATATATATGACTGTGGCAGTGAATGAGATCTGGGTTTTTTTTAGTAGTAGTTTATTTTAGTTTATATTTTAATTTTTATTTTATTTTAAATAAATCCAAGGTTTTTATTTTATTTAAAAAGAAAAAAGAGAAAACGAAATTGAAAAAAAAATTATATATTTTTGGGTTAGGGTTTGACGGCAGAGGAGCTGAAGCTTAGCTCGCATCGCCGCCCCCTTCCCCTCCTTCCTTGCAGTGGATCCCCCATTTCTTTTTTTTTATTATTTAAAAAAAATAGTTTTTCTTAAAGAAAATAAAACTTTCAGTATTACATAATGTATTTTTTTTAAAAACAAAGTTCATTTTATTTTTAATGTTAAATATTATTAATATATATTTTATTAACAAGGGTTAATAAATATATATTAATTAATATTAAATTTGAAATATTTGAATTATTCAATTCGTTATTAAAATATATATATTATTAATGGGATTAATATATATATATATATATATTAATAATAACAATTAATTGAAATTCGTGCATTAATAAATTATTAATTGTTTATATTTTATTATTCAGGGGCTAATAATTATATAATGATTAATATTTAAATTTGGAAATTTGTATAAACAAGGGAATACCCTTTGGGAATAGACAGAATAACTTTCTTTTATTGGAGATTTTTGAAATGAATCTAGATAGAATAACTTTCTTTTATTTGAGATATTGAATTAAATCATATTTATTATTTGGTGATGTTTAAATTTATGTATTCGCTTTGTTAAGAAATGGCAAAACCTTGATATGCTTGTTAGGACCCTAACGTCTAGTGGGTTTGTGGTTGGTCATAGTGGGTCAAGTCCCTAGTTAGGGTACCGTCAGACAAGAAATCCTTGCAAATTGTTTTTTGAAGTGTTCAGTTGGATCTGCTTCCATGAAGGGATCATTTATGTATTTATCGACCGAAGTGGACGTTGTATAGTGGATCGTGTTTGCCTATAAGGCAAGATGTAAAAGACATGAAACTTATGTAACCTTAACTATATTAAATGCCAGAGGGGTCTTGCAGTCAAGCAGACCCGGAGATGTAGCCCTCTAGGGGTGAACTCCAAGATCATATCTGTGTTATGCGATGCTTTTGTCTCTCATGTTTTATACTTAGAGCTAGCATGTATGGTTGCATTTTGTAAGTGTATAATGGAGATTTAATGGAGTTATATCTTGAATGTATGAATAAAGTCCTCTTGTTAAATGTAGTAATTAGGGTCATAAAAGCTTGTTAATATGATTATGGAAAGTATTTTGATAATGTTAATGAAAAGAAATAAGCATGGAAAGAAACTCTCTAGGTTACAACTTGTAGCGTCCTAAAATTGCGACACTTGTAATTTCGACTGCATTTGGGTCTTCACGATGGCGATGCAACATGGAACCTGAATGGAGACCCCAAAACTTGTTCATGACACCAAAAACTGCATTTCTCAGCACCCTGGCCTGATCCTCCTTGCACCCCGCTGTCCCTGGAGGTGGGACCATGGCGCCCAGTGCCCTGGTCCTTCAAGACTAGGGCGCCCAGTGCCCTGGTCCCCCAGGACCATGGCGCCCAGCGCCCTGGTCCTTGGCCCTATTTTGGGCCCAGCCTCCTATGGGACTTCGGGTCTTTTTGTTTGCAAATTGGAAAATAACATTTCCTGGTCGGCCTAAGGTCGGGAAAAATCAGTCTTTTAACCCTAATTGACAAGTATATAAACTACATTTCCTCTCCCATTTTGGTAAGATGGAAAAGGCGCGAAAACGATATTCAAACATTCAAGCATTCAAGCATTCAAGCATTCCTTCAAGCAATTGATCATTCTAAGTCTCCATTCAAGGCTAAGTGTTGCATTCAAGACAAGGATTCAACCATTGAAGAGGAGATCACATACTACAACATACAACATACAACATACAACAACATCTATACCTTCGCATATAAGGATACAAACATCCTTACAACAAGGTATTAGTACTTGTTTTACATTACATTTATAGCATTTCTCATTTCTTGGTTAATTCCAAAACTGGGGTTTGACCTAAAGGCAAACCCCTCATCCCTAACCCCCCAATCGTCCTCTCTTTTCTGTGTGTAGGTTGCAGGTACGCGGCTGTAATTGAAGATCTGGAATCCTTGTGCAGAGACGAACAGATCCCCCTTCGTTTCGCGGATTTTTCGGAGGACCGTGTGCACGCCGAGCGCCATCGTCCCGTCAACTTTCGCTCAAATTTGTAGAACAGCTCCATCTCGACATTTTACTGCTAATTCCAGGTCCGCAGCTTCATATCATAACCCTATCTCTGTTTATAAGCGAATATTTCCCACTTTACATGCATTCCTAGTTCAATCTTTCTATCAATATTTCTTTACAAAAGAGGGTATCCTTGCTATCACAACCCTTGAAACTCATATAGAATCCAATCTTGCATTGCGTGGGATTGGATCTTGTGGGTCTCAACCCCTCTTTTGAATGTAAAGTCTCCCCTAAGTGAAAACCATCAACCCTAGAGACTCTCCCTTCTCTCTCCTCGGATTGGGGAGGGGAGAACGACTAGGGTTCGATTTTTCTGCTTTACATTTTGGTGAACCCAACGTGAACATCCTCATTCTGATTATTCATGGTTAGATCTGAAAATTTTGCTTCCCTAATTACATTTCCATGTTTGATCTTTTGCAAATTTTAGAGGCTAATTGCATAAAAACCCTAAAATTTTCTTTTTAGTAATTAAACTTGTGAAATGTTTAATTGTTAATGCCTGTTTCAGATCTACCCTTCTATTGCAAATTACCAATTCATATTTGTGCTTTAGTTCTGAAAATTAAGTGGTTAAGTGTCAAAACCCTAATTTTTAAAACCTTCTTGATTCAACCTTTGACTGATAATTTCACTAATCAAAACACCTCCAAATCGGCTGTAACTTTGGATTCCGCAATAAAATCACAATATCTTTCATCCCTGAAAATTTGGAAAAAAGTTGCGAGGACCGTGTGCACCCCGAGTGCCATCGTCCCCGACATTTTTTCTGAAATTTCGGGAGCTAGATCTTACTGTATTTTTCTGCTAAAATCCAGAATTTTGGCCGATTTTATCAATTTTAACACTTTCAAAATTAAAGTCAAAGTTGGTCTAGGGATTGCTTGGATTAAGGCTTCTAATCATTCAAAAATTGTTGAAATTAAAATTCATATCAAAATTGTGTTTCTTACAGTCCTAAATCTGAAAAGTGTGTTAGCATTCATCCGAAATTTCAGTGTTTTATTCAAATTTTTGCAGTTTGTGACTTTTGAAATTAAGTGTTTAATTGTTACAACTTTGATTTCCACTTTCAAATTCGAATTTTGCATGAAATCGAGTCAACTTTTAAATTTCAAAATTTGCATTGCTTTTAGCATTCCCTCTAAAATCATAAAATTCAAAATTTTAGTTTCCCTCTCTTTTTCAAAATTCAAAATTTGCATTTTTCAACAATCTTGGTAGGGTTAATTTTGAGATTGCAACTTTAATTTGACCTATCTACAGATCGTAAAATCACTCGATTTTTTGAGATTAGCTTTAAAATCATCATAACTTTCATCCCTGAAAATTTCGAAAAAAGTTGCGAGGACCGTGTGCACTCTGAGCACCACGGTCCCAGACATTTTTTCCGAAATTTCGGGAGATTGTCCTGATTGCATTTGACAGCTTAAATCTAGGAGATTGGCTGATTTTATTGAAATTTGCTACCTCTAAAATTCAAAATCTTCTCTCTCTCTTTAGTGTATGAGTTTTACAACAATAAGCCCTACTTACACTATTCCCGTTAGACGAAGCCTTAGAATTAAGTCTTTCTAAGGTTTAATTACTGAGGAGATGGAACCTAATTTGAATGGCCTTTTTAACAAGGACATGGGTAATTCCTCCAATCCTCTTAATGATGAAGAAGCTCTCCATGAGTTTTCTGTAGAACAACTTTCAAAATTGGATAATCAATTTGATGATTTTCGACAATGGATGTCTCAAGAATACCCCGATAGCGAAGCTCTTTCATTAATTGAGGGTCTAAAACATATGGTTCAAAGTGATAAGAATGGAATTGATATTTTGCGTGGTATTGCACACATTGTGGATTCGAATGTGATGCCGATGAAAAGTTGTGCCGAAACCTTAGGTTATACACAACCTCCTACTCAAGTCAATCATTCTATTCCTTTGACAACTCCTATTGCTAGCATACCTACTTTTACATCAAATATAATGACTACTTCAACACAAGATATTCCCCCTATGATCACCAGTCATGGGGGCAATCCCTCTTCTTCAATCAACCCTCTTCCTTCATTCAATCCAACTTCTTCATTCATTCCTTCAATAAGTGTTCCTATTATATCTCCATAAATGAACATGACGCAAGGGGGCAATTCGTTTAATCATTCCATTCCTCTTTGTAGTGTTCCTCCTGTCCAATCATCTCCTATGACTAACTATCATAGTGTCCCACCACCTTACTCTCTACCTTCTTTCAATAACATAACACCTCCATCACAATCTAACACGTCTAATATGAATTCTTCGACTGAAGTGACCATTAACAATCTTGCACAAACTGTCTCTTCTTTACAGCAACAAATTGCCTCTATGAATCAATCTAAGTTTAGTGTGCCCACATTTGATGTTGCGAGCCCACTTTCTCTTGACATTGTTCGTGCTATTCCCCCTAAACATGTTGAAATCCCACATTTGGAGCTTTATAATGGTAAGGGTGATCCTCTAACACATGTTAAGACCTTTCAAACAATATGTACCGATTTTGCTTATGACCAAAGGTTGCTTGCAAAACTATTTACTAGAACATTAAGAGATAAAGCCCTACAATGGTATTGCTCGTTGCCTTCCTATTCTATTACTTCTTTCGAACAACTTGCAAATGCTTTCATTCAACAATTTCAAAACAATATAAGTCCTAAAGTTACTTTGATTGATTTAATGCATTGTAAACAAGGTGTTAAAGAAAAAGTGACTGATTTCATTGGTAGATATAAGCATTTTTATGCTCAAATTTCCTTTCCAGTGCCTGACAATGATATTCAAAGAATCTTTATTTCTAATTTACAAAAAGATATTAGAGAAAAACTCCTGTTTTCTGAGTTTACTTCTTTCCAACAGTTGTGCGCAACTCTTCACAATTATCAACTGACTGTGAGTCAAATGGAACAAGCAAATCCTATGGCTCTGAGTGATAAGGGTGATAGTAGTCAACAACCATTTGGGAAGTTTAAACCAAACAGAGAGTCCATTAAATTCAATGAAAACATCATCAACAACAATGTGAATGCGGCATCAGGTGTGCCTCCTATTTCTAAGTTTTTCAAGAAAGAAAGAAAGTTTACTCCTTTGAATGAATCATTGCATAGTATTATGAATAAGTTATTGGAACAAAATGTGCTTACTCTTCCTCCTATAAGGCAAATAGATCCTGCAAAGATTAATTCACCCTATTTTGATAACAAATCTTTTTGTCAATTTCATCGTCATCCTGGGCATGATACTAAAAAATGTTTTGCTTTAAAGGGTAAAATTCAAGATTTGATTGATAATAATACTATCTCTGTTTCCGGTGTGAATGATAAAGGCAACACATCTATAGTTCCTCCTAACCAAAATCTTAAGATTTTCACTGATCCATTGCCTTCTCATACCTCTAATGCAATTGATACTAATGATTCCTCTGTCTCACCTGATCATATTGTGTCTATGACTCCGAATGTGATTAACTTTGTAGAGCAACAGAAAATCCCTAAAGAACCTTCCATCACATTTGATTCCAGTGAAACTATCAGGGCACCTGATGGTCCTTTATATATAGTTGCAAAAGTCAAGAATACACCTTGTCGTGGAGTGCTTATTGATCCTTCTTGTATGGTTAATATCATTACTGAAGAGTTTCTTTTTACTTTGCAATTGAATCAAGTAATCTATAACGAAACAAATGTGGTTGTGAAACTATTTGATGCATTTTCTTCTCCTGCAATTGGTTCTATTACATTACCTGTTGAGGTTCATAACAAATCCCTTGATGTGGACTTTGCTATTATTCCATCATCCGAACAATTTCGTGTGAAGCTAGGCTATCCTTGGATATCTTACATGAAAGCTATTGCTTCTCCTATTCACAAGTGTTTGAAATTTCCCCATAATGGTGAAGTTGTTACTGTCAATCATAGTCTCTTTAAACCAGCTGAAAGAACTTCTAGTGTTCCTATTGATTACTTTTGGCCTAAACAATTCCAATCTCTTCCTCCACGAAGTGATCATCTTTTCAAATCTTATCAAAAGTGGAAAAAAGATATGATCCTTTCTCTAAGTGAACCTAGAACACCCAAACTTGACATTCCTATCGTTCTTGAGAAGGAAGTTCTTCCTTTGAAAGATAAAACTAATGTCTTTCCTCAAGAAGATCCCCAACCCATTCCTATGGATGTGACTATGCCTATATCTAATAAACTTCCTAAAAGTAGACCTATACCTCCTCGTCATGATGGGCTTGGTCTCCTTCCTAAACCAAATATCCCTCCTTTGTATGGAGCAGTTCCTCCTCCTTCCTCTTATGGAGAGAAGAGATCTTCCTCTTCTCCTATTATTCAACCTAAGAGACCACAACCTAAACACCCAAGTGAAAAGGATGAGAACATTCCTCATCCTCAATCTTCTCAACTCCCTACTAAGACTAGACGAAATCGTTCTGCACGTGAACACCGACGAAAGCATTGTCTTAGAGCTCAGGCAGCTGCTTCTCAAACTTCGCAATCCCCAAAAACACCTTCAGCTAGTATTATTCCATTTTCTCCTCAACTGGAATTCAGCCAAAATCTCCTAAACATAAGATGCATGATGGTCTTGATCCTGTGCGAGTTAAAGATCCTATTTTTATAAATCTCGATGATGATATGGATGAAAATGTTATTCATGATGAAAATGTTACTCCTGTTCATTCTGATAGTGAATATGAATATGTTGATGTTGATAACCATTTATCTAACGCATTTTCTAAAGCACTTATCCTAGCTCCTAGACAAGAACAACGTGGCTCGGAACATGAACATAGCCCTTGTTTGGATCTTGTGATAGCTCCATCTGCTGTGTTGGATGTTCCTCCTCTAGCATGTTTCCTACCTTCCCGAAATATTGATCAGCAAGATCGGGGGGTAGATGACGTGCTAGACTAGTTCATTAGCATAGCAGATTCTCTCCTCCTCTCTTTTGTTACTTCTTCTATGTGTTATTCTCATTCTTCTATTTGTTGTCCTTATTGTTGTCTACTTGAGGACGATGCAAAACATTGAGATCTCTTTTGGTCTCTCTCATGTTGACTCAAAAGACACATGTGTTCCCTTCTTCTAGGTGACCTTCCTTGATTGGGGAATGAAGAAAAATTATGCATACATACATATGATATACATGAATTATCATACAGCATACTGACCCCGAGGAAAGCGAAGTCACCTTGTGCTTTGTGTTATGTGTTTATTATCCTTGGGCTTATCTCACACTTGGGGGCTAAATCCTTGTGATAACATGCTCCTTTCCCTTCTCATTCTTATATGTATCACTACCTTAAAGCAATCACCCTCGGTGAGGCGTGTGTGATCGCTTTAACGTAGGGGGGCATACATCCCATTCATATCTTTTCAAGATACTTG
Source organism: Cryptomeria japonica (assembly GCF_030272615.1). Taxonomy (NCBI): domain Eukaryota; kingdom Viridiplantae; phylum Streptophyta; class Pinopsida; order Cupressales; family Cupressaceae; genus Cryptomeria; species Cryptomeria japonica. Next base: position 599,341,217 of record NC_081409.1, read on the forward strand.
AAAATTTCTTGACAAACTTAGCTTTGCCTTGAAAATTTTTGATATCTCTCTTGCATGACTCATAGTGAGGGAACCTTACTACTGACAGTCATGGTTCTCCCTCGTGATCTTCCCTTTTACTTTGTCAATCAAAGTTGTAAGATCCTTAGTCCACTGGGGGCTTGGTGTATCTTGCCTTCTTGACGTGGTGAAAGTTTTTCAATGTTGTTTCCTTGTACTTTACCGGAAGTATGAGCGTACGCTTATACTCCCGCTAAAGTGGGGGCTAAATGTAGCGTCCTAAAATTGCGACACTTGCAATTTTGACTGCATTTGGGTCTTCACGATGGTGATGCAACACGGAACCTGAATGGAGACCCTGAAACTTGTTCATGACACCAAAAACTGCATTTCTCAGCACCCTGCTGTCCCTGGAGGTGGGACCATGGCGCCCAGCGCCCTGGTCCTTGGCCCTATTTTGGGCCCGACCTCCTATGGGACTTCGGGTCTTTTTGTTTGCAAATTGGAAAATAACATTTCCTGGTCGGCCTAAGGTCGGGAAAAATCAGTCTTTTAACCCTAATTGACAAGTATATAAACTACATTTCCTCTCCCATTTTGGTAAGATGGAAAAGGTGCGAAAATGATATTCAAACATTCAAGCATTCAAGCATTCAAGCATTCCTTCAAGCAATTGATCATTCTAAGTCTCCATTCAAGGCTAAGTGTTGCATTCAAGACAAGGATTCAACCATTGAAGAGGAGATTACATACTACAACATACAACATACAACATACAACAACATCTAACTTCACATATAAGGATACAAACATCCTTACAACAAGGTATTAGTACTTGTTTTACATTACATTTACAGCATTTCTCATTTCTTGGTTAATTCCAAAACTGGGGTTTGACCTAAAGGCAAACCCCTCATCCCTAACCCCCCAATCGTCCTCTCTTTTCTGTGTGTAGGTTGCAGGTACGCGGCTGTAATTGAAGATCTGGAATCCTTGTGCAGAGACGAACAGATCCCCCTTCGTTTCGCGGATTTTTCGGAGGACCGTGTGCACGCCGGGCGCCATCGTCCCGTCAACTTTCGCTCAAATTTGCAAAACAGCTCCGTCTCGACATTTTACTGCTAATTCCAGGTCCGCAGCTTCATATCATAACCCTATCTCTGTTTATAAGTGAATATTTCCCACTTTACATGCATTCCTAGTTCAATCTTTCTATCTATATTTCTTTACAAAAGAGGGTATCCTTGCTATCACAACCCTTGAAACTCATATAGAATCCAATCTTGCATTGCGTGGGATTGGATCTTGTGGGTCTCAACCCCTCTTTTGAATGTAAAGTCTCCCCTAAGTGAAAACCATCAACCCTAGAGACTCTCCCTTCTCTCTCCTCGGATTGGGGAGGGGAGAACGACTAGGGTTCGATTTTTCCGCTTTACACAACTATTGGATTAACTTGTCATGAAGCTTGTAATTGGAATGTAATGAATGGAAGAACCTCATTTAGTTATTTACCTTTTTATCTTAATAAATGAACATGGTCATAATCGCTTTATTTCACTAAATTGGATGAATTCATTTAGTTTTTTTATTTCAACCTTATTAAATGCACTTCATCATAATAGCTATAATTGATCTAAAGGGGGAGAACTCATTTAGTTTGTTATATCTTAATCTTAGCAAATGTATTTATTCATATTAGCATTATTTTAACTAAAAAGAGTGAACTCACCAAGTTAGTTATATTTTAACCCTAATGGATGATCTTCATTATGTTACTTACATTTTTTTTAATCCTTAATGAATGAATTGCATCATAGTAGTTATATTCTAATTAAAGGGATGAACCCATTAGGCTATTTACATTTTATCCTCTATAAATGTACTACGACTTATTAGTTAGTTATGTTTTAACCCTAATGGATGAACCTCATTATGTTAGTTTAAATTTTTACCCCTAATAAAAGAATCTCCTCTTATTAGTCATAATTTAAATTAATTGGATGAACTCATGTGGCTATATTACATTTTCACCTTAATGAATGAACTCCATCTCTTAGCATTATTTTAACTTCAATGGATGAACTCTTTTGGCTATTTACATTTTAACCATGTATACAAATAAACTTAGATAAATTAGTTATATTGTATCTAAAATGGATGGTCTCACCAAGTTAACCATATTTAAACCTTAATGGGAGAATTTTTAACATGCCTACGTTTAAAATACATCGAGTAAATACCCTCATGTTAGCCTCATCTCCAATCATAATAGATGAATGCTTCCTAAATTCTAAAATGTCAATTTATTGAACATTATATATCCATGTCTTAAGTAGTAACTTGTAATTAAGAAATCCAACTTAATTGGATCAGATGTCATGAGTTAGGTTAGGTGTAAGGTTACGTAATCACGTTGGGAAACTCCTTAGGTTCGTTTAGTCTTCCGCTGTGTTATCTAAGCGTTAGATAACACCAAATTATCTTAATGTTGTGACTTATTATTAACACTATTATTATTAAATCTTAAAAAAAAATATTTACACTCCATTGAGTGTTTTAGCTTAAACCCTTCGGGGTTTCTTGGTGGGGTATTACATCTAACTCTTGTAATCTAGATACTCATTGTTCTTCATTTGGAATGAGACCTTTTAGAGATACACGTAGAGAGGGTATCTCTACTTCAATTGGAAATATTGCTTTGGATCAGTATACAAGAGAGAAAGGTGTAGCACCTGTTGGTGTGTGGATACTGGTATGGTAGGCCCATAGAGAAGGGTTCAATTGAATATGCCAATCTCTTCTAGCATCGTTCACTATCTTTTTGAGGATTTTCAGAATATTTTTGTTAGAAGCTACTGCTTGCCCATTCCCCTATGGATAATAGGGTGTGGACAATCTATGTTGGATCTTAAACTTTTCACATAGCTCTTGTACATCTTGATTTTTGAATGGTCTCACATTATCAGTGATAATGGTCATTTGTATTCCATAGCGATAGATGATATAATTCAAGATAAATGCAACAATTTATTTTCCTGTGATGTTTGTGAGAGGTACTACCTCAATCCATTTTGTAAAATATTTTGTAGCTACAAGGATAAATTTATGACCATTAGATGAAGAAGGATTTATCTTTCCTATGAGATCCAAACCCCATTGAAAAAAGGGCCAAGATGTTGCTAAAGCATGAAGTTCTTGTGCTAGTGCATGAATCAAATTCCCATGGATCTAACATTGTTTGCATGTTCTAGCTATGTGAAAAGAATCTCATTCCATAGTCGGCCAATAATAGCCCAAGCATATGAGTTTTTTTGAAAGGGTAAGACCACTTGAATGAGTGCCATAAATGCCCTTATGGACTTCATGTAAGGCCTTCTCAGATTCTTCTTATTTGAGACATCTTAAGAGAGTACCATCTAGACCTCATTTAAATAGGGTATCCGTGATGAGAGTAAAATGGGAGGATTAGCAAATAAAGTTTCTCTTTTGGTTCTTCAATAAGTCAGGAGGTAAGGTGTTGTCTTTCAGGTATGTGTAAGTTTGGCCATAGTGGGAGGAATCATGCCCAACAAGGTGACAGATAGTTTAGGAATCCAGACAATTATGAGTAGGGTAAAACAATTCTTCCACTAGGAATTCATAACGTTGTTGATTTTCTTGTGTTTGAAAGAGAGAAACAAGTGTAGCCATGGCATCTTTTGCTTTGTTGTCATTTCTTGGAATTTGTTGAAAAGTTATTTCTACAAAATACTTTTTAAAATCATCAACCATCTTTTTATAAGGCATTAATTTTTTGTCCTTTGTTTGATAATCATCATTAATTTGATTGATGACGAGTTGGGAGTCTCCAAAGACTTGAAGTTGTGTAATGTTTCATTCTATAGCCATTTTGATACCTGTTACCAAAGCTTCATATTCTATTATATTATTGGTGCATGGAAAGCTTAATTTGTATGCTTTTGGGATTGTATGACCTTGTGGTGTGATGAATAGAATACCCGCTCCTGATCCATGTTGTGTTCTATTATTGATGTCTGCTCCTGGACTGATATTCAGGTGATGTATTGTAAGATATGGATCGAACCCTGGAATGTCTATATATGACCAAGTAAAATTGATTTGTCATCTTTTGAAGGGTCCAAAATATTTGTCTTGCTAGTTTTGATAGAGAGATTGTTGGATGTAGATCAGTTGTGCCAATGATAACTACCTCTGCTGGTTCTATTAGGATAGATAACGTTTCTTGATAAAATTCAGGTAAGATGTCAAATCTCCCATCTTCCGATGCCTCAAGGAGGTTTTCACCGTTAGATGCATCCTTTATTTTTACTTTTTCTTGATCTAATGTTGCCAAGAAATGGTTTTCAGGATTAGACCTGATATTGTTTTCTTTATTTTCACTTTTGTGACTAGGAGATTCAACACCCACTTGACATGAAAATACATTAGCAGAATCTCTAGTGGAAGTTGTTATGGGTTTGATTTCATTAAGATATAAGGATATGACTTGGTCATTTGGTAAGGTATCAATGGTAGCATGTCCTTCATTTTCTCAGTCCATAGGATCGAGATAGCTTAAGGATAAAGGATCTTTAGGTTGAATAGTTTCAAAGATATTAGGAGTCATGATAGAGATATCAGAGCTTTCAATATATATTTTCATGTCTAGAGCAATACTCTCGTCAGAATGACCTCGCATAAGAAACTCCTAATTGTCCTCGGTTAAGTCCATGTCAATCGAATGTGATTCTGATTCAAGTAGGCTAGTACCTAACGTTTGTCCTGCATATGTGTGAACTATATCAACATCTATATTTGTTTCTTCCCTTTCCATTTCAAGTTTCTCTTCTTTTTTTTTCCATGATAGAAAATATTATTTGGTCCCTCAGTCTCTTAGCTGCATTTTTTTTCCATGTTTGACAAAATTGATGCAAATGATTGTTCTTTGGATTGTGTGCTTGAAGATGTTTCCTCCCTATTATGTGAAACAATGATCTCTTGAGCTGATTTCAGATTACTACAACACTACAACGGATTTGAGTTTGTTGATATTGTGATTTCTTGTTCATTGTATGGAAATTTTAAGCACTTTTGACATGTTGATGTAATAGCTTGTATGTCCTGTATCCATGGTCTTCCCAAGAGTATGTTGTATGGTAGGTCCAAGTCTAGAACTTGGCATGTTGTGTCTTTTTACAAAGGTCCCACTCTGAGGGGTAATACCACAATTCCTTGAGAGTAATTTTCTTCTTCGCCATTGTTTTCTTTGAATGTGATATTTTTCTGGGAATCCACTGTATCTTTTGAAAATCCTAGAGCATGGATAAGACTCAATGAACAAATATTTAGGCCATGTCCCTCATGGATAAAACCTCATTGCCAACCTCCCAAATGGATAGCATGGAGTGATGGATTTCTCTTTATGCATCATGGGAATGTATTTGTAAGTGTTTTCAAGGTTAAGAAGACAGGGTACACCATTTGATTGTAAAGGACCTAAATAAGGATCCTAGAAAGGTGTATTTCTTTGTCACAGTCTCATAATGCTGTCATGTTTTGAGGCATCTTCTTAAGTGTTCAAATTTACAAGATCCTTGAAGAGGATATATATATTGTTTTACCTTGCCATTAACACCTTTTTGCAGGCCAGGGACAGAGTGAAGAAGTGAATTAAAATAAAGAAAGCAAGTGTAACAGTGTTAATACTGTCAAAGTGCAGTGATGGCGGTTTAGGAACAGCAGTTATAAAGATCCCTTCTTATTTGCTTTCCAGGGTGTTCACACTCATTTTAAGTCTATTTTGCATCCATATATGATATAATTTCATTGTATATGGTTTACAAATGTTCAAAATAAATGCAAAACCTTAAAAACATTGCTGTCCCAGGCCTCTAGACTGTTATTTCTGTGTAAGGGCAGCAGTATGGCATTTATTTGGCATAATGTTAGTGTTCTAAGATAATATTTGAATCATTGGGAGTGTTTGGTATATATAATAGCAAGTTTTGAGACCTTTAATTTGGGTCTAGGATCATGGAGGAAACCTTTAATTCGCAAACCCTCACCAAAACTCTTAATAACCCTTGAAAAGTGCCTATTTTGTGGGGCAGCACTAAAACGGTCCGTACAGTACTTGCCATAGCAAAAATCCTTGAGCTTTCAACATCAAATGACCACATCTCCAAGGGTTTGTCATGAAGTTTAGCAGGTTGAGCAGGGTGAACAAATTTCACTAAAAACTAGGGCTAATTCTAGTAGCCTTTTTGGAGCAAATTTGACCAATTCATGAAATCGGTAAGGAAGGGGAAGAAATTGGTTGTTTCAAATCATCAACATTGATGAGTAGAGACCTAAGACACCCTATTAAAATATACAAAGCATTTAATTGAGCCATTTGATCAAATTGACCTTTTGCACCTAGAAAGTTGCTTTGAGTAACCCTACGTTCCTTGTCTCAAATTGAGAAATTTCCATTCTTGAGAAGTGAAGGACAGTCATCATACCTTGTAGACCTATCCAGATGTTCAATCAACAGATTAATATGATTGAAATACTTAAAGGAGAAAATAAGATTAGGTAAACCATGGTTCTCCAACAGTTGCCCATTCCAAGAAGAGAGGAGATTCAGCCAGTTGGACAACCAAACTTGTTCATTTTTGGTGACACTCAAGAGGACCTCATTTCAGACTTGAATGGCTTAGCATGGAAGGTAAGGAGGAGTGATGTCCAATACAATAGGGTGCAAGTAGTGTTGAATAGAGAGGAGGAGATAGGAGAAAGGTTTAGAAGAATCCCATTTGTGCCTAGGGATTGATTTGGGAAGAACATTGAGAACAAAAGCCCACCAACCTCAAAGAAGACTAACCTTCTGTCATCCCTCCTCATCATAGTGGTATCAGAGCCAATTCAGATTTGGGTTGAGAGATTAGCATATGTCTGGTAGTGAGTCAGTGGGAGACAACACCGACAACATGGTGACCAATGCAGAGTTAGCAAAGAGGATGGAGGATCAGGGTGAAGAAAATAGACTCCTTAGGGAAAGATTACAACAACTTGAAAGAAAGTTGAACCAAGTAGAAGTTAAGACTGAAGAAGTCAGTGAGAGAGTAGAAAGTGCTGAAGATAAGAAGGAAACCTTAGAGGAAGAAGTCCCAGAACCAGATCCAATCTTGGATAAAGAACAAGAAACCTTTTTACAAGCTTTGAAAGCTTTGACTGGAAAGGCCCTAGATGGAGTGTCCCTTTTTAGTGGCAAGATGGAACCAGAAGCACTAATGGAGTGGATAGAGGGTCTAGAGAATCACTTTGAATGTGATGGTATTACTGAAGCATAGAAAGTGAAGGTAGCCAAATTCAGAATGAGAGGGGCAGCCTTGACTTGGTGGAAATTCATCCAAGAGGAAAGGGTGAAAGAGGGAAAGAAACCCATAACCACCTGGAAGAAAATGGTAACTAAGATCAAAGACACCTACATTCCTGAAGATTATGAAATCCAGTTACATAGGAAGAGACAAAACTTGAGACAGAAGGACCTAGATGTCAGTAGTTACACTGAAGAATTCCAAAAACTAAGCCTTAGATCTAAGGTACTAGAAGATGAAAATGTCAGAGTAGCTAGGTATCTCAATGGGTTAAGATGGAATATTCAGGAAGAGTTAAGCCTATGGTGTCCCAACACATTACAGAAGTGTTATCAATTAGCATTGAAGGTAGAAGAGAGAAACAAGAAGAAACAAGAACATAATGGTAGAGGCAGAGGCAGAGGAAACAGAGGTAGTCATAGAGGCAATTTTGGGGGAAGATACACAGATCATAGGTCCTAGGGAGAGTCTAAGCTTATTGAGCAAAGCGGGGATTCTTAGAGCAGACCCAACTATAAGGGTAGGGGATCAGGCAACCCAGGAAGGGGTAGATCTAATGGACCTAGAAGAGGTTCATACTTCTCCACAATGAAGTGTTACAACTATCAGAAACTAAGCCATCCGGCATATAGATGCCCAGAAAAGCCAAGCTCATCTCAAGGAGGTGATAAGAGAGTCCATTTTGTGCAAGAGGAAACCACACCAAATCAAAGGTGTCTACCATCAGAAAAAGGGGAAAACCTCATGATCAGGAGGATCCTCATGAAAGAGCCATCTCAGAAAGATATGTCTCAAAGGAAAGCTCTTTTCAGGATCAAATGTAAGATCCAAGGAAAGGTGTGCAAAGTTATCATTGACTCAGGATCAACTGATAACATCATATCAGAAGAAGCTGCTACAAAACTTCATCTACCTAGAATATAGCACAATGAGCCCTAAAAGGTCACATGGTTGGAAAAAGGGCAGCATGTATTAGTGAGTGAACAAACATGGGTAGAGTTTAACATAGGTGAGTACCAAGATAAGATTTTGTGTGATATACTACCTATGGATGCTTGTCATTTGCTTTTAGGAAGACCTTGGCAATTTGATAGGAAAGCACAATATGATGGAGAAAAGAACTCATACTCATTTTTCAAGAATGGTATCAACTATAAAATTCAGTCCATTAATGAAGGAAGTGAGGGCAGAAAACCACAAGTTCCCAACACTTTGTTAGTTGGTGAAAAAGAGTTCATCCATACTTTAAAAGAAGGTGATGTCATAGGTTTTGCATTGGTAACGAAACCAATTGATTAAAAGAAAGAAAGGAAGATAGAAATCCCAAATGAGGTGCAGCAACTTCTAGATCAGTTTAAGTCAATTGTTAATGATGGTCAACCAACCTCTCTACCTCCTCAGAGAGCCATTAGCCACCAGATAGATTTCATCCCAGGTGCATCCTTACCAAACAAAGCTGCTTACAAAATGACACCTGAACAAAATCAAGAAGTGGCAAGACAAATCCAAGAGCTATTAGACCAAGGAATGATTAGAAAAAGTATTAGTCCATGTGCAGTACCCACAGTGTTAGCACCTAAGAAAGGTGGGGCTTGGAGACTTTGTACAGATTCAAGAGCAATAAACAGGATCACAATCAGGTATAGATTCCCCATTCCTAGGATAGAAGATCTTATGGATTGTTTAGGGGGAGCAAAATATTTTAGTAAGATAGACCTAAAAGTGGTTATCATCAAATCCGCATCAAAGAGGGAGATGAATGGAAAACAGCTTTCAAGACAAATGAGGGGTTGTATGAATGACTAGTCATGCCATTTGGGTTAACAAATGCACCCAGTACATTCATGAGATTGATGAATGAGGTGTTACATGACTTCATAGGCAGGTTTGTAGTTGTGTACCTTGATGACATCTTAATTTTCAGTCAAACCAAGGAAGAACACCTCCAACATTTGCAGATTGTCTTACAAAGATTGAATGATGAACAACTTACTATCAACCTAGAAAAATGTGATTTCCTTAAGCAAGAGCTAGTCTATTTGGGTTTTGTTGTTTCAGGGGGTGATTTGAAGATGGATCCAGATAAGGTAGAAGCCATAGTTAATTGGCCAACCCCTAAGAATGCTAGTGATGTCAGGAGTTTTCATGGACTTGCTCAATTTTATAGGAAATTTATCAGAGGTTTCAGTGAAATATGTGCACCTATGTTAGAAACCATTAAGGGTGGTGTGAAAGTGAAATTTCAGTGGACAGAAGCAGCCAACAGGGGATTTGAATTGTTGAAAGTCAGAGTTGCTACCCAACCAGTGTTGATTCTACCTAGTTTTGACAAATTGTTTACCTTAGAGTGTGATGCAAGTAATATTGCTATTGGTGCTGTTTTGAGTCAGGATAATAGACATGTTGCATTTTTCAGTGAAAAGCTTGATGATGCTAAGAAGAAATATTCTTCATATGATCTTGAAATGTATGCTTTGGTTCAGGCACTTAGGAAATGGAGGCATTACCTTCTTCCTAAAGAATTTGTGGTTTACACTGACAACCAGGCACTTAGTTTTCTCAATTCACAGGATAAGCTTAGTCACAGACATGTTAAATGGGTAGAGTCTTTACAAGCATATACCTTTACTTTGAAGCATAAGAAAGGACAGTGCAATAAAGTAGCTGATGCATTGAGTAGAAGGTTACTTACTGTTCAAGAAATTCAGATTAGAAGTATTGGTATAGAATGTTTTAAGGATTTATATCCACATGATTCTGATTTTGCTGATATTTACAAGGTTTGTCAAGATTTTCAGAATACTTTTCATAGTGAATATGCTAACTATACTTTGCAGAATGGATTGTTATTCAGGGGTGGACAGCTGTGTGTGCCAAAAGGTTCAATGAGGGAGAATCTGATACAGGAAAAGCACAATGGTTGCTTGAGTGGTCACTTTGGTCTTAATAAGACTTTGGAATTGGTTCAGAGGCACTATTTTTGGCCTAAGATGCAGGCAGATGTCAAGAAATATGTTGAGCAATGCATGGTATGTTAGAAAGCCAAGGGTACTAGCACAAATGCTAGTTTGTATCAGCCTCTTCCCATACCTTCTAGGCCTTGGGATTGTATCAGTATGGATTTTGTGGTAGGTTTACCCAGGACTAAAGCAGGATGTGATAGTATTTTTGTGGTTGTTGATAGATTCAACAAAATGGCACATTTCATACCTTGCAAAACTACTAATGATGCTAGTCACATTGCTTTTCTTTTCTTTAAGGAAGTTGTAAGAATTCATGGTTTGCCATCTAGTATTGTATCTGATAGAGATGCTAAGTTTTTGGGTCATTTTTGGAAAACTTTATGGAAGAAATTGGGTACTAACTTGTCTTTTGGCTCAGCTTACCATCCATAGACAGATGGCCAAACAGAAGTGGTGAATAGAACATTGGGTAATCTACTCAGATGTCTTACCAAAGAATATGGGCAAAGTTGGGATCAACTCATCCATCAGACAGAGTTTGCATACAATGACAGTGTAAATAGATCCATTGGTAAGAGCCCATTTCAGATTGTTTATGGAATGCATCCTAGAGGTGTTTTTGAGTTAAATGATGTAACTAATTTGCAACATGTGAGTGGTACAGTAGAAGATATGGCACAGTCTATGAAAGAAATTCATGAGCAGGTACAGAAGTCTTTACAGGAAACTACTCAAAAAGTTAAGGAGAGAGTTGATGCTTCAAAAAGAGATGTTCAATTTTTAGTGGGTGATTATGTGATGGTCCATCTCAACAAGTCACAGTTACAGAAAGGAGTGCCTACTAAGTTGCAAATGAGAAGAGTAGGACCATGCAAAATCTTGGCTAAATATGGCCATAATGCTTACAAAGTTGATTTGCCTAATGAAGTTTCTATGTCTCCTATTTTCAATGTTGCTAATTTGGTGCCATTCAAAGGGGAGCTACCAAAAGATTCATAAAGATTTTTAGATCTTTCTCATTCCCTTTTTGATCTTTCTCTCCCCTCTTCTTCTACTCCCATTCCTCAGCAGGTACTAGATTCAAGAATCATCAAAAAGATAAGACACCATACCTACTTGGAGCATCTCATCAAGTGGAAGGATAAACCAGCTTCTGAAGCCACATGGATACCTGAAAGTGACTTTCTCAAATCTGGAATTCCTCTTTCTTTACTTCCCAAAGGAGTCACATGACTTCTTTGTCCTTAGGGGAGTATGGTGCAGGAGCACCTGAGCACCTGAATGCTCAAATCCTAGCAGGTATAACATTTTATTACAAATTAAGCATGTGTGTTTATTTTATGCTTCTAGTAGGTTTAATAGGTTTTTTTTGTGGTGTAATAAGGCTTGGAACTCATTTGTGTTTAAGAGTTTCCAAGATTTTTGTTTTTTTGCTCGGCAGGCTAAAAATTGTCAATTTTGGGTCCAAATGAGCATTTTTGAATTTTTGATGTTGGAAAGCCTTGAAAGGCATTGGAGCATGTTTATTTAGTGTTTATAGATTATTTTGAGTCATTGGTTTGAGTGCCAAGTCACCGGAAGTCAAAATGCAATTTTTGAGCAACAAAAGTTGTCAAAAAGTTGTCAAAAGTTGTCAAAAAAGTGGTTTTTGGTGGTTTTGGTTAGTTCCAGCCTATACCTATCCATACAAGGGCTTCAAAAAGTTGGCACATGTATATAAACAATTTTCCAATCATTGTATGGGTTGTTCATTTTGGAAAATTAAGAGAAATACTTATTTTGCTCTCATTTTTGTGAGTTTTTAACTAATTTTCTGCACTTTTGAGAGTACAGTCCGTACCATGGCTCCATGAGTCCGTACTACTCCTATTTTTCATTTCTGTGATCTCTCTTGATGTTTTAGTAGTGATCTCTGATCTTTTCGTGGGGTTTGGAACAAGTTTTGTTTGAAGTGCTCTTGAGAAAGGCATTGTTTTGTGGTTCCAATGGAAGACCATTCATGGTCCAACTAATTTATTCAAAGTCTCTTCACCCATGGCTTTGAGGGAATTTGTTGGATCTATACATACTGTACCATACATCCATTTTTCTTTTCTAGCAATGCACAAGTGTTTGTAAGCCCATGGCAAGTGTGTGGAGTGAGCAACTTGGCTTGGGTATCCTTAAAGTTGTTTGAATGGTACTTTGCTGTTCATAGCACTGTACTTTGATAGTTTGATGAAGAATTAAGTTGGAAAGAGTCTTCATTGTATTCCACCATCCTTGTCTCTCTCATGACTTGGTTGGTTACAAGAAGCAAAGGTGTAATCAGATTGTAAAAACAGTGTGTCATTGTTTCATGGATAAAACCTCATTGCCAACCTCCCAAATGGATAGCATGGAATGATGGATTTCTCTTTATGCATCATGGGAATGTATTTGTAAGTGTTTTCAAGGTTAAGAAGATAGGTTACACCATTTGATTGTAAAGGACCTAAATAAGGATCCTAGAAAGGTGTATTTCTTTGTCACAGTCTCATAATGCTGTCATGTTTTGAGGCATCTTCTTGAGTGTTCAAATTTACAAGATCCTTGAAGAGGATATATATATTGTTTTACCTTGCCATTAACACCTTTTTGCAGGCCAGGGATAGAGTGAAGAAGTAAATTAAAATAAAGAAAGCAAGTGTAACAGTGTTAATACTGTCAAAGTGCAGTGATGACGGTTTAGGAATAGCAGTTATAAAGATCCCTTCTTATTTTCTTTGCAGGGTGTTCACACTCATTTTAAGTCTTTGTTGCATCCATATATGATATACTTTCATTGTATATGGTTTACAAATGTTCAAAATAAATGCAAAACCTTAAAAACATTGTTGTCCTAGGCCTCTAGACTGTTATTTCTGTGTAAGGGCAGCAGTATGGCATTTATTTGGCATAATGTCAGTGTTCTAAGATAAGATTTGAATCATTGGGAGTGTTTGGTATATATCATAGCAAGTTTTGAGACCTTTAATTTGGGTCTAGCATCATGGAGGAAACCTTTAATTCGCAAACCCTCACCAAAACTCTTAATAACCCTTGAAAAGTGCCTATTTTGTGGGGCAGCACTAAAACGGTCCATACATTACTTACCATAGAAAAAATCCTTGAGCTTTCAACATCAAATGACCACATCTCCAAGGGTTTGTCATGAAGTTTGGCAGGTTGAGCAGGGTGAACAAATTTCACTAAAAACTAGGGCTAATTCTAGTAGCCTTTTTGGAGCAAATTTGACCAATTCATGAAATCGGTAAGGAAGGGGAAGAAATTGGTTGTTTCAAATCATCAACATTGATCAGTAGAGACCTAAGACACCCTATTAAAATATCCAAAGCATTGTATTGAGCCATTTGATCAAATTGACCTTTTGCACCTAGAAAGTTGCTTTGAGTAACCCTACGTTCCTTGTCTCAAATTGAGAAATTTCCATTCTTGAGAAGTGAAGGATAGTCATCATACCTTGTAGACCTGTCCAGATGTTCAATCAACAGATTAATATGATTGAAATCCTTAAAGGAGCAAATAAGATTAGGTAAACCATGGTTCTCCAACAGTTGCCCATTCCGGGAAGAGAGGAGATTCAGCCAGTTGGACAACCAAACTTGTTCATTTTTGGTGACACTCAAGAGAACCTCATTTCAGACTTGAATGCCTTAGCATGGAAGGTAAGGAGGAGTGATGTCCAATACAATAGGGTGCAAGTAGTGTTGAATAGAGAGGAGGAGATAGGAGAAAGGTTTAGAAGAATCCCATTTGTGCCTAGGGATTGATTTGGGAAGAACATTGAGAACAAAAGCCCACCAACCTCAAAGAAGACTAACCTTTTGTCATCCCTCCTCATCAGTCCCCCATCTATTAGGACACATTTAACAAGAGTTCTATGAATGAGGACTTTTATTTGCAAGGAATCAATACTTGGATATGAAGGAGATGAGCTTTGAATATGATCCTCTGAAATAGGTTTGATGGAAATTATGGATATCCCTTGGGGAACTTCATCATTGGATGTATTGTTTGGTAAGGATGCTATAGAAGGTTCTTGCAAGCTTTCAAGAGGTGTAGGAATAGATGCCTTTGGAGAATCAATTTGTTTATAGGGGGATGAGCCATTGCTAGACATAGGTGCACGATTTTGATCTTTCTCAGCCAAATCCTTTAGGGATCTCTTTAAGAGTTGCATAAAAGAGCCACCTTTCTTTAGAGATGTGTTTGAATCCTTGTGAGGTTTTAACATGGTTGGATTTTGATTTTTCACTTGTTTGATTCCTTTGATATGTTGGTTTGTCATATCTTTTTCTTGTGTTTTGTTTTGGTATGTCATATTGATATGATTTTCAGCTATTTCAAATGTTCCTATTTTTGTTTCAGGGGTTTGATTGTCCAAACATTGTTTTGATAAGTGATCAATCGTCAAGGTAGATACTCTAGAATGATACGACATTAAAAGATAATTCTAGTGTTTAAAAGTTTACAAGTTTTTTGATCTTCGATTTTTGAGTGCAATGATGATGATTTGATAAAACCAAGTCTAGTAGGAATGATATATCCCATGATGTGGGACAAGATTATCCTGACCAAACATTTCAGTTTCGTGATAAAGGATGATTTATCCTAATGAGAAACTATGTTTGAGTGATTAGTTTATCAAAGAGGGTGATAATGCACTTTGAGATGTTTAGATTTTGACCTTGTTGAGGGTGAGCACTTGAAAATCTTGAGGTGTTTATCTTCTAGAGTCTGATTTTGACAGATGATAACTTGACCAAGCAAACCAAGGAGATAATCCAAGAACAAAATGATAGATAATAGATGTTTATGAATACTACAAATTGATCAAGTAGAATGAAAGACCTGAAAAATTCATGAAAAGTGGCAGCTCTGGACTGATAAAAATAGAGACTCTTACGACAATACTTCAGGAACCATATGACAAAAGATACAAGACTAGGTGACCAATTTCAAATTTCCTTTGAAAAGCAGAGACTCGTACGACAAGACTTCATGAACCATATGACAAAACAGATATCTCATATGAAAAATCACCTAACTCATACGACAAAGAACGGGACAATGAAAAATATGTTTGTTTTGCCAAATTTCGATTAGTGAATTTTGATCTTTTTCTTGTGTTTTCTAGTTTTAGATGTCTGATTTTTCAATTTAGGGATGAATACACAATGAACACATGATGTGATAAGTGACTCCAAGCATGCTAAACCTTGAGGAAATTGGCTGAGGAGAGAAAACCTTTTCTTCCAAGCTTAGGTACACACCCAATAGCTAATCAAAATATGACCGTTGAGTCTCACACAATGGATTATCAATGCCATATTATCCGACTCCAAATGCTAATGGGGGCACAATATGGCAAGTGTCTTGGGAGAGTTACTATCTCTCTTGCACAAAGATTATCACCCTTTCAGAGGTGAATCAGGTAGCTTCTAATTTAACTGAAACTAGTAAGGGATAAGTTCGGTGCATCGGGGTATAATACTCAATTAAGAGGTTTCCCAGCCTTGAAAACCAAGGTTTTATATACCCGAAGGTACGAAGGAGAGAAATTCCCGAGCACAGTCATTGACATGATTTTCATCAAATCACATTTATTTTATAGTGGGTTGGATTACTTGGCATTAGCCGTTCCCACTTAGGTCATTCCCCTCTCACTGGCCATAATGGCTTTAAGAGTTATTAGCTCCTCAGGAGGGCAGACCTGCTAAAGATATGCACTAATGAAAGCAAATGATGATTCTAGCTTTTTGATCACCTAAGAAAGGTGAGAGCATACTGGCCTATCATCATAATCACATAAGACCTGATGGTTCATTTCCTTTAGCAAAATGAAGTGTGCCTAGAAAACTTTAATGAATACACAAAGTTTAGTCAAATTCATAGGAAACCTACAAAATAAATCCGTTAGTAGTCATTGATTGGTTTTTTCTTTTGAATTTAGTATTTGACAAGCGCATATTTGACAATCATCTTGCAAAAAAAGAGTTAGGCTGCCAAAATCTCACAAACAAATCAGGGTTAGCCTTAGCAATGATCAGATTAAAACTGAAAACCCTAAAATGCAGTTTATTTTAAAAACTAAGGCAAAAACTCGTACGACATGCTTTGACAGATCAAATGACAAAACTTTATATTTTGCATAGGAGCAGCAATAGGCCCGTACGACACAAGAATATGATAATATGAGTCAGAATAGATCCAGACAGAGACTCGTACGACATAGCTTTAGACCTTGCACGACAAGCTAAATGATATCGTACGACACATAATTTACCTGATATGAGTCAGGATGAGGTTCCTTCCCATCTTAAAAGGGAGTTCGTACGAGCTAGAGAATGAACTTGTATGCCATTCTAAATCAGACCCGATAGGGAGGAAGTTTTCTTGAATCTTGATAGGCCAAAAATGATGATTCTGACCCCACGGTGGGCACCAAAATGTCATGCATGTGAAGTGTGTACCTACAACACAAAACACTTAATAAATCATTACAAGCAATGGTTAGAAAATTAATCAATGAAAGATGAAACCATAGCTAATCGATCTATTGCCTCGTAGTAAATGCGAGTATGAATTTTTCTCTCAGATATGGTTATGCAAATTCCAATGACTTGACTACACTTAAATGGAGAATTTAAATGATGAAGATGCATAAGCTAGCAATGATAGCATGATTAAGCTACATGATTTCATGATTATTCTAGAAAATAAGATAGAATGAAGATGCAATTAAGCTAAAATTGAACATGATAACAATGCTAAGAATGATTTTCTAAGAGCTATATTCCTATAGTAACAATGCTTGAATATAAATGAGATGGGCTCAATATTTCTCCAAAATTGGGTCTATTTATAGGATTTCCAAGGCTAGGGGTGAGGTGGCAGGAATCAACGGTCAAGATTAAGTCTGAAGATATCAATGGTGAAATTGGAGGAGGTTGGAAAAGAGGTTGGATTAAAGGAAACATTTGTCATCTCTATGGTGACAAGTGTCAAGAGGCCTCTAGAAGAGGTTGGATGAAAGGGAACACTTAGTGACAAGTTTCAAGAGGCTTCTAGAAGAGGTTGGATGAAAAGGAACACTTAGTGACAAGTGTCGCAAAGCTTCTAGAAGAGGTTGGATGAAAGGGAACACTTAATAACAAGTGTCACAAAGCTTCTAGAAGAGGTTGGATGAAAGGAAACACTTAGTGACAAGTCTCACAAAGATTCTAGAAGAGTTTAGATGAAAGGGAACACTTATTGACAAGTGTCACAAAGCTTTGCTCATGAGAGGGTAAAGTGTTCAAGGAAAGGGGACATGTGGGTAAATGGAATGGGTTAGGTTAGGTTAGGTGGTTAAAAGTTAGGAGAATTGAATTTAAAAATTCAAATAATAGGAAAAGGCTAATTAATTTGAACAACTCATAATTGATTTGTTTTAATTAATTAGAGGATTAGAAGAAATGAATTTGATGGGGAAGAATTAATTAATTAAAGGGGACTGTTGAAATGAACCTATCAAATAAATCCTTAGATTTATTAATAAGTAGATGAAAATGGAGGATTTAATCAAATTGCTGATGAATTCAATTAAATTGGGAAGAGGGATTAAATAAATAATTACTTATTCAATTAATTATCTTCAGACCATTTTTAGGTATATACACTACACTCAAAGCATCTAATGAAGAACATCACAATGGGAGAAGATATCAAACCATCTGATCATGTGGAACCAAGGGAACCAGCCCCCATGCTAGGAGATGACATAGGGTCCCACACACACTCTAGACCTAGGCTAACACCTAACAACCAAAGGATACAATTCATTATCTTGTTTAGGTGAGTCCTCATTACCCAACTTAACTAATTAATTATTATGGTTATCACTTATTCAAATCAAGGAAAACCCCTCATGTTTTCCCTATGGTCTAGACTTCAAGCATCCTTAGAAGGAACCTCTTGACAACTTCTTCTCTCATGACCTCAACCATCATGTGGAAGCCCACTCCCCCTAAACATGTTTTAAGACCTTAGGGTGTACAAATCACAATAATAGCAAGGAGGCCCATATAAAATGAATCCACAAATATCACCAACATGCACACATATACAAATCTAAAATATAGTCAAGAGCCATAATGCCCGCATATAAATTAAGAGTCTCATCAATAATTAAAAACATCAATAGAAAAGAGTAAGGAATGAATCCCTCTTACTCAACCATAACCAATAACAACCCTCAATAGTCAGGCACACATAACGTCTCACTAGAGCCATCTCAAATAACCTCTACAACAAGGAGTAACCCTCTTGTTGGAGCAATACACAATACATTCTCAACAACAAGGCACATCTCATCTTGTCGGAGCCAAATACATGAACAAATAATCAAATATGAATGTAATTCAACTCTGGAAAACTCAAGAATGATAGATATACCCTATGGTACAAAAGTCAGACCAAAAAAATACATCATAGATTGGTAAAATCATGAAAATGCAAGAGACAAAGAAGTACAATGCATTTTAAAAATGTATTAGCAACTTTATCCAATAGAGTAGCACTTCTCGCTAACTAACTAGCATTTTTGTCTAATACATTAGTGCATATGCCCAATAAGACAATTCTTTCACTTCTCAAATTTGTGCATATAATGATTAGAACAACACCTATAGTAGATTGAATAGTGCATATACCAGATTATTTATAACATATGATAAGTATTACCGTGCATTCATAGTTCCAACACATACAATAAGAGGTTTAGTACTTTTGTGGTCCAAACTCAAAAAATAGACTCTAGTATCATAAATTGTACACCCTTAATTGGGTATTACAATTTTATGCTTAGGTTAGCACCTGCCTTAGTGTGTTGTAGTTTGCATTTTAAAATTCCCTTTGAGAATTTAATTAAATCTAAATTATTCTTTTATCACTTCACACATCATAAAATTGGGCCCTTAATCCTAATTGTGCCCCTTTTTATTTATCCTTTAATCAATTAACTCATCAAAGCCCTAATTAAGTCCTATTTTGATCTTCAAGGCCCAATTTCGCACATCTAAACATCTTAAATTATCGCATCCGCTTGGGGATCACCTTATATTCAAAATACCTTGCATCCCTAGAAATTTACAAAAAAATTGATAGGACCAGTCTGAATCACATTGGTCCCAACTTTTTATCCTGGAATTTTGGGATCATGTTTTGGCGATATTGTAATTTTTAAATCTATGTTTTTATGAAAAAATATGAATTCTAGGTTGGCCTTTGATAAAAAAAAAAGTTAGGGTTTCATATATAAAGGCTTTCCTTTCCTCCTTCGAAGGATCCATTCTCTGGTAAGTGAAGGAGTGAATTATGAAGTGTAAGTGTAGGTTTTGTGAAGTCTTCAATCAACAACTCAAGAATTCATCAAGTCTACATCAACCATTTTCATCATCAATTGAAGCTTTGAATATATTGAAGAATAATAAGAGATCATCGACTGTTGATTGGCTTGTACCTCTCCCTTAGGGTTTGGTATGGTTTCATGTTATTTTCATGTATTCAATATGAGTTTCACAACACTAATTTTAAAATATACATTATTTATTTAGATCCATTATTGCATTTGTGATTTGAGTCATTCTCATTTACATTATGTTCATTTAGGGTTTTACGCTCATAACATAGGATAAAACTCTAATTCTTGCATTTTAGCATATTTAGGATCTTATACACACATAAGGTTCTAGCACACACATATTTCAATATATTATTGGCTATTTGTGGAGGTGTAAATCACCAAAACAATGTGTTTGACTAAGGAAAACCCCTATATAGCCACCCAAACATCATTTTTCAAGTTGTAGGTGTAGGTACAAAAATATGAGGAACGCATGACTTTTGCGAAAGACAGAATCTATAGATACAAACCCAGATCCAAAAGATGGTCTTGGATTCTTGGGACTAGAGTGCCCAATGCCCTGGTCCAGGATCAGAGTGCCCAATACCCTAGTCCAAGATTAGAGCGTCCAATGCCCTACTCCTCTACATTTTGGTGTTTTCTATGGCAATTCAACATTTCAGTACTTTTGGGTGCAGTTTCTAGAAAACCATCTCAATTTAGTGACAAGGACAAACCACCCAGCACCTTGATTGGCTCATTTCAACTCAATTTTTGGTGATAGGTGTACTTCTAAGTTTCAATTCAAGTTCTGTAATTTGTGTCTCAGTTTTAGATCTACATTTTCTTGTGTTTGAGTTTATATTTACATTTTTACACACCTCCTTAGCTTAGTTTGTCATATAATCACATTTTGTACATCTCCTCTTCATAGTAGCAAAGGAATAGAAATCCTAAAGATATTCCTTGAATCTCTCTTCCAAGAAGTAGTCAAAGTGGATCATCTCCTTAGGCTCTTTTATATTCCAATGTGTGAATGAGAGTGGGATTAGGTCCTAATTCATGTAATTCCATTTTTATCTTACACATTTTGGTGAACTCGACATGAATCCAACCTTCTTAGATTTGAATTTCTTAGTTAGATCTAGTTATTATATGTTTCTTTCCATTCAAAATCATAAAAAATCCAAAATATTGTTGAATGCATTGCGTGTTTTCAGTTTTATATGCATTTTTCATTTCAAAAATGTCGGATCTTTATTTGCAATATTTTCAGTCATGTGATTATGTTGGAATTTTTTATGATGTTATGATTGTCATTGATGGACACAAACTTGCTTTGTGTACACTTTCTTGATGTATGAGTTATGCTCAACCGGTAATTGTTCCAACCGGTATTATGTATGATAGTCTTTAGACTATCGGTGTTTTGCAGAAGATGTTTACTGGTCTAAGATTGAATAAAGACCGAAGCTGTATGGAGACCCCAATTAGTTCGAGGATCTCAAGTGGTATGAAGGAACAAAGTGGTAGTTAACACTTTGATTTACCAGTCTTCATTTTGACAACCGATAATCAGTAAAATGTATGAATCGGTATTACTCTATGATGAGTTACCAACCTGTATTTCTGTGATGAATTATCTTCCACCGACACTTTGGCGGTGATTTTGTGTCATGTTACCAAATGTGTCTAGATGCACTGAACCTAGGAACTTGTAATCCAATCCTATTGGACCGACATGAAATCAGCCTCCTTTATAAGGACATCATGTCTAGGGTTTGTATGTATGAGTTGTTGTTGAGGTTATTTTAGTATGTGTGATCATAGAAGAGAAAGGTCTATATGAAGAGTTAGAGTGTGAAGATATTGAAGACTGAAGTAATGCTGAAATGCATTAACAGTGAGCTGTCAAGGATCTAACCAAGCATACTGTACTAGTAACTAGATCAATCTACTTTTTGATTACTCATATCTTCGACAAGTCTGAAACCCTTAACCTGGTAGGCTTAGAAAAGTTTTTGTAAATCCTCTAACAAGGTGGTTCACAACTATGGATCTGAAATCCTCTCACAAGGTAGTCTCTAACAGGACTTATCTCCTAACAGAGATCTAGATTCCTAACAGGATCTATTCTAGTGAAGAACATTATATGACCTTAACTAGTCTGACCTTAATCGGTCTGGTTTCTATTCTGCAGATAGTTACTTGTGATTTTTTTCTCACCGTGGTTTTTCCAATTTGGGTTTCCACGTCAAAACATCTTGTGTTATGGTGATTGTGCTCTTGTGGGTGAATGCTTTATTTGTTGTTTGGTTTGCATTTATCTTAACTAGTTTGTTAGTAAATCTGTTATATCGGTTAACTGCTAAATTGTTTAAGAGTTTGAGTTCAGTAATTTTTGGTATACTAATTCACCCCCCCTCTTAGTATTCAACAATTGGTATCAGAGCCAACCCTTCTATAAGTCTAACCACTTGGAAGGAGATATGGGAGAATACACTGTGAGGGAACTTACTCATCATCTCACTCAGATTGAGAGAGCCTATGATGAACTCAAAGTCAAGTATAAAGCTTCTCTAGCCTAAAGATGAGAGTACGCTAAGAAACTGATGGAACTTATTGAAAACAACTCTTCTGATGAAGTGGACATGGATGCCCTAGTTGGAGAAGTTGAAAAACTGAATGAATCTAATGCCAACTTGAGAAAGGAGTTGGAAGGACTAACTATCAGAATGTGTCAAGAGCTTGAGAACAAAAGGAAGGTTGAGGATCTGGTAAAAGACAAAGATCATGAGATCTGTAAGCTAAAACAAGAAATCAGTACCTTTACCACTCATCTCCAAGAAAGTAAAGTGGAAAAAGAAGAAATGCAAGGTGAACTAAACATGGCTATTTCTGAGAATGTAACCTTGAAGGAATCCAATGCTTCTATTTCCAAAGAACTTACTGAGACAAAGGAGATACTTGCCAAATTCAATTAGAGTGCTGCTAAGCTAGAACAAAAGCTTGAATCGGCAAAACTAGTTAAGAATACCATTGGACTTGGCTTCTCCGGTTATGAGGAAGGTGAGACCTCTGAAACAAAAGATGTAGCATCAAAGAAGCAACCAACATCAAAGGATAAAGGTAAGCAAAAGTTCAAAGCTATTTGCTTTAATTGTCTCAAAGAAGGACATACTGCTAATGTGTGTAGAAGCAAGGCCTACAACAATTTTCCTTATTTTCTAAACAATAAGCCTAGATCCAATGGATTCAATGGAACTTGTTATGCATGCAACAAGTTTGGGCATAGAAAATTTGAATGCAAGTCAGTTGTGCACAACACTGGAAGATATCCTAAAAGGACTCAAGAAGTTTTTTCGAAACCCTCGGTGAACCAGAATCCCAACCGGTACAATACCTACAACCATCGGTTAGGTAGTTATCAAGCGGTAACCAGTTGGAGAACAAACTATATAAACTATCATGGTAGTAGTCACACTGCTGCAACATGTAGAAGGAAGAATGGTAGTATGAATGATGGACCATGGAGAACACCTGGAATGGTATGCTACCACTGCAACAAACCGGGACACACTGCTAGAACTTACAAAATGAGAAAGAACCTAACGGCTGATATACTAGTCACTCCAGAAAGAAAGATTGATGTTGAAACCATTCAAGCGGGAATGCATAAAACTTGGAAAAAGAAATCTAAAGAAATGTCACAGGATGAACCAGTTTCTGCACCTAGTGTGGAAGTCTCTGAACTGACAAACTGAGCTTTAGAAAAGCTTAGGGGGAAAAAATCGGTAAAATGTTTTGAACCCCTAGTTTATATCGGTAAAAGACCCTAACCAGTATATATTACCTATCAATCGGTAGAAGACTGGAAGTGATAAAAGGCAAAATTAGGGTTTATGCCCTAACGGTGATGCATTTATTATGGTAGATGAGAATTTGTTTAAAAGGGATTTTTCCAAGTCATTTTCACTTATCAGTTTACGAGCAAAGAAATTTCCAAGAGTAGAGTGACAAAAGGCGATTCGACTTGCAATTTAGAGAGATTTCAAATCTTGCAAAACAATTCAGAGATATTTTTAATCAATCAAGTGAAGAATACCAATCAATAATCAAGCAACCGAAGTGGTGTGGTGTGAGCTGCATTTGACAAACCCTAAATTTCAAAATTGTGAAGGTATTTCTCAAAATTCTTGTTTATCAGTTAATCATGGCTTCAGCATCACACTCTAGTTCTAGTGCACCTATGGACTCAGCTGAATTTATTCAAAGAAAAATGAAATACAATGCCCTATCTTAAATACCTGCCAGATTCATTATGGAAGGAGATATTTTAGGGTACATTGACTGCAAATTGGAAGACCTAGGATCCCTAACAATTCATTCTCAGCTAGGTCTGTTCTGTGGGGATGACAAGAAGATCAAACCGGAATACAACATCCTGGAGAGGAAGAAACTTCATAATGCAGTGTACTTTCTTCAAGAGTTCATGGAATAGTACATCCGCATCATCCTGAGAAGAGTCCATGGCAACAAGATGTATCTCGAGAGGATGCATGACATTACTCCTGAAGTGATTCATGTCGTAACTGGTTTCTGCAATAGAGGTGAGGTGTCAGCCCTAAGGAAGGTCATCAAGAATGAAATGACTAAGCTCACTGGTTCTCTAAGTGACCAACAGGGAATGACCATCAACACCATCAAAGATAATTTGGTCAAGTATGCTTGCATGGTGATTTGATACTGAATGTTTTATGCCAGCAAAATAAACTATGTCTCTGCTGCTGCGATGAATGCCACCTACAGAATGATCAAGGAGGATGCTTCATTTGATCTATGCACCTATATATAGAAGGAGCTTCTATTGAACTTGAAGTCCATCAAATAGGACAGTGCCCTAAGATTCAAATTTGGACAATTTTTGGTTGGCCTATTTTTCTACTTTCAAGGCTATTTCCTGGGAGTCGGTGATATTCAATGGTCTGTTGACCAACCGGTCACCAAACAAATTAGGGAAAGTCTTCAAGCGGTGGGAATCAGATATCCTGAGGTCTTGAATAAATATTTTGATGAATTCAAGTGGAAGATGAGCCAAAGGATGAGGATATCTGGGGATATTGTCAAGAAATATGAAGAGGACGTCTACTTTACCATTAAAGTTGATGAGTGCATAATGGAGGTAGTAGAGCCAAGAAAAGAAGAAGTAGAACCTATGGGATATGAGGTGATGTATGAGATGTTGGATGGGTATGCCTTTACCCTGCTTGCCTCACTACTAGATGCCAAGAAAAAGTGGACCAACACCTACTTAGAGAGGATAACACCTCCGATTGAAAATCCTAAAGAGAAAAAGGGCAAGGCAGTACCGGCGGTATCGACACCGGTTACCTCAGCAAGACCTAAAGTGACCAAGTGGTCACCAACCAAAAAGAAACCAGAGGTTGCTCCCGCTAAATTTTTTGAAAGGAAGCGGAAGACCAAAAGCAACTCACCAGAGTCTGAGGATACAGAACCGGAAGTGCAGCCTACGAGGAAAATAAGTAAGAAAGCAAAAAATACCGGTAATGCACCTGCATCGTCAGCACCGGTAAACATTGACATCTCTTCTTATAAGCTGATGACACATTGTCAGAGGACTATTAAGAATATTAAAAGAAAATTGCTTGGTGATTTGAAGGAGTATTTTGATGATTTTCCCGATAGTGAGAAAGAAGAAGTAGAGCGGGAAATCATTGATTATTTATGTGTTTATGACCGGTTGCCATTCGAAATTAGATCTGAGTCACTTGATTCTTTATACAATTCTTTAGATAATAAATGGCACATTGCCATCGAGAGAGAACAGGAGATCAGAGAGAAGATTTTTGCAGAATAATTCCCTGATGCTTCAAACTCTGAATTGTTTGAAATCATGGACTAGTACAAAGGCCTCTTCTTCATGAGAAGAAGAAGACTCTTGCTACTGGAAGGTAAAGCCTTTGAAGTGGTGAAAGACACACTTCCATACTAAAGCTATTGTGAAAATGCACCAAGTAACTCAAGCAAATAGAGAAGCTGAACAGGAACTGGAAACTAGGAAACTGGATGAGGCATTTGATGGTGAGGGAGAACAAGCTACAGAACAGGTGGACACTATTGATGTGGACACACTGGATGGTGAAGATGTCACTCTGGACATAGAAAAGGAGAAACAAGACAAGGAAAAGGTTGACAAAGAGAAAGCAGAGAAAGAGGAAGAGAAGAGGAAACAAGAGGAAGAGAAGAGGAGACAAGAAGAAGAGAAGAGAAAAGAAGAGGAAAGAAGAGGAGAAGAAGAAAGAGGAAGAGAAAGAGAAAGAGAAAGAAGAAGAGAAGAGGAAAGAAGAGGAGAAGCAGAAAGAAGAGGAGAAGAGGAAACAAGAAGAGGAGAAGCGTAAGGAAGAAGAGAGGAAGAAGGAGGAAGAGAAGAAAAAGCACGAAGAGGAGCAAAAGAAGAAAGAAGAGGAAAAGAAAAGAGTCGAAGAGAAGAAGGAAGCAGAAAAAACCACACAAGTGGATACTCCAAAGGCAACTGGTGGTCAAGCCAAACCGGCTGACATCACCAGCCCTATTGATCTCCAATCTGCAGATGAATCAGAGCTGTTACAAAGCATAAGGCTAGCGCAAGAAAGACTGGAAACATTGAGGAGGAAAAAAGAACAGGATGTCATTCAAACTGCAATTGACACCCTTACCAGTTTGATTCCAGGTACCAACCTCCCTAGTACCGATTCCTCTCTGGCTAAACTAAAACTTCTATGTATAGTTGTAGAGGACCAAGTACAATGCCTGGAAGAAGTTGTTGAAGCTAATGCACAGAAGAAGCATCAAAAGGCACTAAACACTGCCTTAGTGAAGAAACTGAATGAGCTCCGGTCTCAACTTCAGAAATAGAAGAAGGACATAAGAGAAACTATGGATGAGGGCAAACTATTGTTGAGAAAAATAAGCCAACCCCATCTATTTTGTGATGATGTGCTTGCACAAAAGGATAAACTGCAATCTGATTTGCAATCATACATAAGCACCTTTAAGACGCCAGATGATTGTTTTACTACATATGGGAAAACTGTTCACCGGTATCAACTTCAGTTTGCCAGGATAGAATTGGAGATTAGCAACTAGACAAGAGATTTGTAGGAGCTTCAACTGGTCCTACTACCCAAACTGCAAATTCTTCAAAATTGCTTTCTCAATCTAGAAGCTTTAATGGTAACTCAAAAGATGAGCACAATTGATGCCATTGAAGAACAAAGCTCTCTGATGTAGATGAAAAGTGAGGTTGCTACCTCATTACTTGAGTCATGGTCATTAGCCATGAAGACTTTTATGTAGGACTTTAAATCTGTTTTTGATAAGTTTCATTCCTTACTGTCATACACATTTACTCTTTTTAATGATAATGAGAAACAAGTTATTCTGCATCACTTTGTCATTGTTGGCAAAGGGGGAGTAGTACTTAAAATTTTGGTGAATGTTATGTATACTTTCATGTTACTTTTTTAAGGAAGTAGCATACATTGTCATTTCTGCAAAAGGGATAGTGTATATGCTTAGGGGAGTAATTTTGATTATGGCAATTTTTGTTGTAAAACACTTAGATGTCAAAATTTTTCTAAGTGTTGCCATCAATGCCAAAGGGGGAGATTGTTGGCATTTTTTATGATGTTATGATTGTCATTGATGGACACACACTTTCTTTGTGTACACTTTCTTGATGTATGAATTATGCTCAACCGATAATTGTTCCAACCAGTATTATGTATTATAGTCTTTAGACTATCGGTGTTTTGCAAAAGATGTTTACCAGTCTTAGATTGACTAAAGACCCAAGTAGTATGAAGACCCAAGCGGTATGGAGACCCCAAGTGGTTCGAGCATCTCAAGTGGTTCGAGCATCTCAAGTGGTAGTTAACACTTTGATTTACTAGTCTTCATTTTGACAACCGGTAATTGGTAAAATGTATGAGCTGGTATTACTCTGTGACGAGATACCAACCGGTATTTCTATGATGAGTTATCTTCCACCGACACTTTGGCGGTGATTTTGTGTCATGTTACAAAATGTGTCTAGATGCACTGAACCTAGGAACTTGTAATCCAATCCTATTGGACTGACATGAAATCAAGCTCCTATCATGCCCAAACTTTTGGGCACAAACGGGATAAATTTTTTTTTTTTAAATCACAACTTAAAACATTAAATTAGCAAATTTGAAATGCTCTAACATATTTTGTCTTAACTATATTTAGAGTTAACTTTATCTACTAACTCAAGTAAGTAAAAATAATTTAAAATTAGATGCAGTATATTAAATGAATAGTTTTATTGTCTCATCGATTTTAATCAATAAACTAATTTAGTCAACTAATTAACGTAGGTAACAATAAATCTCCAATATCCATTAATTGTTCTTAGGATGTAATTAAATTAGTCCTAGCACTTAGATTTGTAAGTGTCTATATTTTATTTTAACAATAATTAAAATGTAGTTTAAACTAAACCGGCTAAAGATGTTGATTAGATTCATAAGGAAAATTCTCCTGTAAAGTTTAATCTCATGAAAATAACTTACCCTATCTGTCATAATATTTCTAAAGGAATTAAACTTCATAGTATTTTAAATTTAAACATTTTATTTTCTTCTTTAATTAAATCCATATGTTTATTAAAACATATATAAATGATAAACACTTAAATAAATATTAAATCTAAAATTTGCCTTATTCTCTTATATTTTCAAACTATATATATATATATATATATATATATATATATATATATATATATATATATATATATATATATATATATATATATATATATATATATATATATATATATATTTAAATACTATAATAATTTCCACATATTTATAAAAATCTTCATACAAACCCTAACTAAGAATGTATATTATAAAATACCTCATATTTTATAATTTCCTTACTCTCTTCTATACTACCCTAGCCCTACCCGGGCTAGGGTTTTATATATTGTTTTGATTCTAAATGTTATGTAAGGGCCGAATGTATTCATGGTGGAGCGGCGGCCATGATTGAAGGTTCGGTAGACATGGGGAGGCGGCGACGATGACCCTAGGGGCGCCGCTCACTGTGGGTTTCCACAGTGGCGGTGACCACTGTGGTCGCCCACAGTGGCGACGACCGAACGCCGACCACTGTGCTAACATAGTGCTCAGTCCGAGCCCTACCCCATTTTTTTTGTTTATTATTATTAAAAAGGGCAATATATATATATATACACACACACATATACATCTATATATATATACACAAATATATACATATACATAAATATATATATATATACACACACACACATATATATATACACATATATATATACATATACATATACATACATACATATATATATATGTGTATATATATATGTATATATATATATATATTTAGATTTAAATTTATATATATATATATATATATATTAAACAATAAGTTTATTTTGTTTATTTTTAAGAAATGATTTCATTTACACATTAATATAGACATGCAAATTTGTTTATATATATATATATATATATATATATATATATATATATATATATATATATATATATATATATATATTTAGCAGTTTAGATAAAATTCTTCATATTCAAATCATTGTATTTATTTTTAAAACAATAGATAGATTATTTAACTATAATTTTACTTTCTGCAAAAATAAGGTAAATAATAGAATTAAATATACTTAAAACAACAATTCCAGAAAATACTTATTTCAATTAATCTGTATAACCATAGATATTATTTTCTGCACATATCAAATGATAGTATTTACTAAATTCTAATAGCAGCTACTTAGATCTAGGAAATAATAAAAAGAATCCCTTAGAAATGACTACAATATTTTAGGTCTTCTTTTCTGCAAATAAATGAAATGACAGATTTAAATAAACCAAAATTGCACCTCCATAAATAGATCTAATTGTTTTATTTCCATCCTTCTACATGCATGCAAATCTAATTCATTTCTTTTCTAATATTTTGTTTTAAATGCATAAAGGGAATAAATAAATTACTTTCTTTTCAAAATATCCTAAACACAACAAATGTTATTTTTCAGAAATATAGAAAACTAAAATCAAAGTTACTCATTTCTTTTCTACAGTATAGCATAAATAAATATTACATATCTTTAAAACATATTCCCAAGTCTTTATTGTCACTTTACAAATAGGTCTCGCATTTCAAATAAATGAGGACTTTCAAAGAATAATAGTTACATTTACAAATATTTTTCTACAACAAATAACTCCAGCCACATCTACATGTCCTATTCTTTTCTTCCAACAACCTGCAATAAATCAAAAGCTATGACCATGGAGAGCTCACCTCCCATCCTAGGCTAACTAGTAGCTACCCTTGAGCTTGGAGAACCAAGCCTTAGACAGGTAACACACATGAAAACACAATAAACATGGGAAAAACAATCACATACACATTCCCAACCCAAGCTACACTGCACCACACATGTGATGACTATACACGAGTGGTAGTGGACCAAATACCCTGAGGAGATTGCAAGTATAGTAAAACTCAAGGCCACCTCATGGTAATCAATGATAAATCATAAGTATAACAACCCCACAACCTTATGCCCCCCAAGGCATTCATGCCTTATTTCCCTCCTTATGACCCCCAATTGCATAAACAAGCCATGCAACAAGGGTTACATAGGAATCCCTTGAGATCGAGAGCCTCTCACTCAAGGGTTGTCAAACTTCTACCACCCACAAGACCATCCTCTCTCCCAAGAGTAGGAGGTCTTGGTTACTCCCAAAACATAGTATATATGCAAGAGTAAAATGTAGAACACAAAATAAATTTTCATAAGGAAAAAAATACAAGAAACAAGCCTTCTCACACATGCAATTCTTTTCCACATAACATGCAATATAAAACATAACAAAGAGAATTTTAACCAACCTTCAACTGCCCAAAGGTATGCTAGATAAGTTGAGGATGAGCAGCCCAAATCCAAAATCCCTTGCTTCTCTACACTCAGCCAAATTCCTAAAACCAAATCTATCTTTTCAAAAAAATTCTTGTCTCCAAAAATGGAGAGTGGGTGATTACCCACAAAATCTCTCATTCTTCCCTAAAAAGGCCTCAGTGAGAGTTCTCACAGGTTTCTAAAATTGAAAAAGGAAAAGTCAGAAAAAAGATCCAAAAGGATCTCTCATCAAAAAGGAAAGTTAACAACTTAGGTGATGCCTTCTAATTTTCAATTTTCGCTCAACTTACGAAATCCACTTTTTAGGGTGTCTAAATGGTGACATGGGAGTTGAAACATGCCTAAAATTACTCCTAACCCTTAGGTATACCTTATGGGCTTTAGGAAACACTCTTAAACTACCCCTAGGTGTCCATTTAACCCCTTTTAAACCCCTCTAAAGTTAATTTTCGGGTCAAACTTAAGCTGACCACCCCAAAAGATTCTCTTCCCAAGGCAATTATGGAATCACATTAAATTAATTGAAAAAGTTATGGTTAAACAACTCCCTCCAAGAGGCAATTTAAAAAAAACCAAAACATAAATCAACACGTGTCAAGTGACACAATAAAAATACTTTTACAAAATTATACATGAAATCTTGTCTCTTGTTGGATTTACACAAATAAATAAATTCAATCTAACACACATGCAACATCGACTTTTACAAATAAAATACTTATACAAATGGGGTGTTGTCTCTCTAAATAGACAAACCCTAGTTTTACGAACATATATAGGTCTAGGTTTGGTTCTCCATAATGTTTCCATGGTCACATGGATAATTTTCCTGCACATCTCAATTACACATTAGTAATTTCAAATAACCTCATATAATATAAAACACATGAATAAGAATACACATCAAACACTCTGCATACAATATACATTTAAACAAATCAATACATCTCACATCTAAATAATCCACATAAGCAATTATCATAATCCCCATAATTTTAATCCATACATAAAACATACATCCTATTTCTATCATCATAGTGAAGTCCTACAAATCCAATAATGACATATATCATCTCAAATTTATCCTATTCTGGAATCATATAGAGTTCTATATCATAATGCATATAAATGAATTATCAACATACATCAATGTTATCCAAATCATGGAATCATGTAAGTTCTAAATCCATAATGCATAAAAATGTACACCTCAAGGTGAAATGATTCTGTAACCTAGTTCAATTACTTTTCTCACCAATCTATCTGTCTAACACAGTCCATTCTATTGAATTATATAGTATTTATTAATAGGGTCAAACATGGTCAACTAAGTTAATCAAAGCTTGGTTTGGGGAAGGCCTTACATCTCCTTTATAAGGACATCATGTCTAGGGTTTGTATGTATGAGTTGTTGTTGAGGTTATTTTTGTATGTGCGATCAGAGAAGAGAAAGGTATGTATGAAGAATTAGAGTGTGAAGATATTGAAGACTAAAGTAATGTTGAAATGCATTAACAGTGAGCTGTCAAGGATCTAACCAAGCATACTATACTAGTAACTGGATCACTCTACTTGTTGATTACTCATATCTTTGACAAGTCTGAAACCCTTAACCGGGTAGGCTTAGCAAAGTTTTTGTAAATCCTCTAACAAGGTGGTTCACAACTGTGGATTTGAAATCCTCTCACAATGTAGTCTTTAATATGACTTATCTCCTAACAAAGATCTATATTCCTAACAGGATCTATTTTGGTGAAGAACATTGTATGACCTTAACTAGTCTGACCTTAACTAGTCTAGTTTCTATTCTGCGGATAGTTACTTGTGAGTTTTTGCTCCCCGTGGTTTTTCCCATTTGGGTTTCCACGTCAAAATATCTTGTGTTATGGTGATTGTGCTCTTGTGGGTGTATTCTTTATTTGTTGTTTGGTTTGCATTTATCTTAACCGGTTTGTTAGTAAATCTGTTATACTGGTTAACTGCTAAACTGTTTAAGAGTTTGAGTTCAGTAATTTTTGGTATACTAATTCACCCCCCCTCTTAGTATTCATCAGCTTATTGGTTTCTTTACTTCTTTAAATTTTGTATGTACCAGTATACCGGTTGGTGTATACATGTTTTAAGAAGGTTAAAATTGGACTTCCTGGTATAACACTGATTCACCCCCCCTTTATGTGTTATTGGATTCCAAAAATTGATATCTGGAATCCATGGACATGGGTTTGGAGAAGCAACTAGTCAGGAAGGTTACATTCAAGTTATCTACATAGAACCAAGCACCAAAGTAACCACTTCAGCTCCATCCGATACTGCAAAAAGGAAGAAGAAGAATGACATTGATATGGTTATTGAAAATGGTAATGTAACTATCATTCCACCAAAAACTTGTGTAGAGTTAGCAGATGAAATCACTAAGGATGGCATGTTAAAGAATGTACAATTTTATTATGAACATTTAGAGGATGATGAACAAAGAGAGGTAGAGGAAGTAGTATTGTTATATTTGGATATTTATAAGGAAACCTTAATAGAAACTGAAGATCAAATATTGACAGAATTGTATGATATGTTAGATGCTAGGAGACTACCATCAATGCAAGAAGACAAAATCATAAGAAGAGCCAGAAGTCTTAGAGCCTTGGTGAGTCCCTGGTTGGATTCACTCAGTGTACATAAGAAGGAATGTATGGATATGATTGGGAAGCCCACACTGATAGAGCTAAATGAGAAAGAGTCCTTTGCACATATACTGAATGGACTTGTATCTATTTCTGACACTTTCAAATCTGGTTGGGATACTTATCTTGAGCTATTGGAGAAGGCATATCCAGAAATTTTCAAATTTGTTAAGCTTCGGTAAGATACTTTTGGGATATTCATTGTACAGTTTTTTGGATCTTTGAAATTACTTTTAGAATTTTTTCTGGCATTGATGTCAAAGAGGGAGTGATAAAGATGTAAAAAAGGAAAAGAAGGAGTTGTATTCATTAGGGGAAGATATGGAGACATGGAGTATGGAATATTTTGCATTGATTAATATTCAACTCAGGAGGAGTAGGCAAGATGAAACCGGAAAATGAAACCTTGACCATTTTTCACAATAGTATTGCCATCAATGCCAAAGGGGGAGATTGTTGGAAATTGACACTCAATTGGTTGGTTTCACTATGTTTTCATTGATGGCAACATGGTATTTTGTTTTGGCTTCATGTTTTGGTTCAGTTGTGTACTGACAGACACTTCACAGACAAAACATTGGTACCAACACTGACAGGATAGAAGGATTTCTTTGGTTATCAACAATGCAGGTCGACATGGTTTAGAATATGGTTATCAGTATTGGAGGCTAACATTTCTTAGATCCAACATTGGCAATTGTTTTTGATATTCATGTATTTATGTTATCTAGCTGACATGCAATTTGATATTGTAATAATCTTTGTAAGTTGACATAAGGCATGATAAGTTGTATAGGGTATATAGGTTAGTTGGATTAGATCATTTCGATATAGATATGGTGATGGAAAAGTGGATGTAATATAATGTAAAATATATTAGAGAGATTATGTATGTGAGGATATTTTATGTAACAATTATTCCGACAAAGGGTTTAGGGTTTCTGATCCGAACAGACCAAGCTTAATCGGAACTGTATTCTGGCATAGAAGATGCTATCTTTTGCAGTTCAACACTTCTCTGGATTGTAGTCTAGATTTATATATAGTCAGTGAGGCTCCTTTTGTGAAAGAGTAATGTGCTCTAGGCTATAAGCCTTCCTGCAAGTACATGTGCCTTATATTTTGTAATATCTCTTCATATGGCCAGTGGATTGATATTGTGGGTCACAAATCCCACCATGGTTTTTCCTCTTTGAGGTTTTCCATGTATAATTTTTTGTATTATGGCTCTTATCTATGTGATTGGCTTTTTGGTTGCTTTACTTCTTTCAATTCTGTATGTACCGGTATACTAGTTGGTGTATGCATGTTTTAATAAGGTTAAAATTGGACTTCCCGGTATAACACTGATTCACCCCCTCCTCTCAGTGTTATTGGATTCCAACAATTAGTATCTGGAATTCATGGGCATGGGTTTGGAGAAGCAACTAGACAGGAAGGTTACATTCAAGTTACCAACATAGAACCAAGCACCAAAGTAACCACTTCAGCTCCATCCAGTACTGCAAAAAGGAAGAAGAAGAATGACATTAATATGGCTATTTGACTCGGTAATGTAACAATCGTTCCACAAAAAACTTGTGTAGAGTTAGTAGATAAAATCACTAAGGATGTCATTTAAAGAATGTATAGTTTTATTATGAACATTTAAAGGATGATGAACAAAGAGAGGTAGAGGAAGTAGTATTGTTATATTTGGATATTTATAAGAAAACCTTAATAGAAATTGAAGATCAAATACCGACAGAATTGTATGATATGTTAGATGCTAGGAGACTGTCAGCAATGCAAGAAGACAAAATCATAAAAAGAGCCGAAAGTCTTAGAGCCTTGGTGAGTCCCTGATTGGATTCACTCAGTGTAGATAAGAAGCAATGTATGGATATGGTTGGGAAGTCCACACTGATAGAGATAAATGAGAAAGAGTCCTTTACACATACATTGAATGGAATTTTATCTATTTCCAACACTTTCAAATCTGGTTGGGATACTTATCTTGAGCTATTGGAGAAGGCATATCCGGAAATGTTCAAATTTGTTAAGCTCTGTGAAGATATTTTTGGGATATTCATTGTACAACTTTTTGGATCTTTGACATTCTTTTTAGAATTTGTTTTGGCATTGATGTCAAAAGGGGAGTGATATAGATTTGAAAAAGGAAAAGGAGTTGTATTCATTAGGGGAAGATATGGAGACATGGAGTATGGAGTATTTTGCATTGATGAATATTCAGCTCGGGGGGAGCAGGCATGATGAAACTGGGAAATGAAACCTCGACTAGTTTTCACATGAGTGTTGCCATCAATGCCAGAGGGGGAGATTGTTGGAAATTGACACTAAATTGGCTAGTTTCACTATGTTTTCATTTATGGAAACATGGTATTTTGTTTTGGTTCATTTGTGTACCGACAGGCACTTCACAAACACAACATTGTCACCGACACTGACATGATAGAAGGATTTATTTGGTTATTGATACTGCAGGCCGAT
Source organism: Cryptomeria japonica (assembly GCF_030272615.1). Lineage (NCBI taxonomy): Eukaryota > Viridiplantae > Streptophyta > Pinopsida > Cupressales > Cupressaceae > Cryptomeria > Cryptomeria japonica. The sequence goes on from NC_081409.1 coordinate 599,377,135, forward strand.
ATGGTTTAGAATATGGTTATCGGTATTGGAGGCTGACATTTCTTGGATCCAGCATTGGCAATTGTTTTGATATTCATGTATTTATGTTATCTAACCGTCATGCAATTTGATATTGTAATAATCTTTGTAAGCTGACATAAGGCATGATAAGTTGTATAGGGTATATAGGTCATTTGGATTAGATCATTTTGATATAGATATGATGATGGAAAAGTGGATCTAATATAATCCAAAATATATCAGAGAGATTATGTATGAGGATATTTTATGTAATGATTATTCTGACAAAGGGTTTAGGGTTTCTGATCGGAACAGACATAGCTTAACCAGAACTGTATTCTGGCATAGGAGATGCTATCTTTTGCAGTTCAACACTTCTCTGGATTGTAGTCTAGATTTATATATAGTCAATGAGGCTCCCTTTTGTGATTGAGCAGTGTGCTTTAGGCTGTAAGCCTTCCTGTAAGTGCAGGCCCTTTATATTTTATAATATCTCTTCATATGGCAAGTGAATTGATATTGTGGGTCACAAATCGCACTGTGGTTTTTCCTCTTTGAATTTTTCCATGTATAATTTTGTGTGTTATGGTGCACATTTATGTGATTGGCTTATTGGTTTCTTTAATTCTTTCAATTCTATATGTACCAGTATACCTATTGGTGTATGCATGTTTTAATAAGTTTAAAATTGGACTTCCCATTATAACATTGATTCACACCCCCTCTCAGTGTTATTGGATTCCAACAGATAAATTGAATGTTTCTTCCCATGAAGGCATTCCTATCAAGTCATCCTTCAAATCTAGTAACATGGTGGTTTATAACAATCCTCTTTATGACGACTTGTCTCCTTTTGAAACTAAACACAAACCATTTAGTAGACATGACCATGCTATGTTGGATGATGCTCTTAATGATTTCATATATATTAAAACTTCTTCAAACAATGATCACACATCTAAGAGCTTAATGAACATGATAAATGTGAATGAACATAATTTTAAAAAAACTCTTAGTAATCCCCTCTTTGTGGTTCAAGGTGATTATAGTAATGATTACTTTTGCACCCCCAATAGACCCATTATTACAATGCAAGGAGGATATCCACTAAGAGTCTTATGAGTATGCTAAATAAATAACTAGAGAGAGTTATAATTTGGTTTCTCATACATACAACACAATAAACAATATGTAGCCTAATCCTCCTCTAGTTATTCCATCTTCACTTCCTAATCCTCAACCTATTCTTCCACCAGCATCCCATATCTCACAAACTCTTGGTAAGGAGTATGATCTTATTGACCAGCTTAAAGCTACTCCCACCAATATATCTTTTTGGGATCTAATTAAAACCTCATCCATGCATCATGGAATGTTACAAGATGCCTTACAGACCGTAGATTTCCCACCTGTAGTGTGTTGGCATATGCACACTCCAATGAGACATTGTATGTGATTGAAGGTTTTGTCATTGATGGAAACCTTACAATCCTATGGCACTAACAAGGCATTACATTGGCATCAACAGAACACACTCTACACTGGCACTCAGAACACCGGTACCGGTACAGAGAAAGGAAGTATACCGACACAGAGGTCGACATGATTTTTGATATAGCATATTTTGTTTTCTATTTGAAAAACTTTGTAATTCGACTTGATATCATTGTAAAATGACTCTTATATATAAACGAGATCATTGTAAACATTTTGTAAGTAAGTGATGTAAGCAAAAAAGTAAGGAGAAAAGATTAAGTAGACCTATTATGTGAAATATAGGTTAAGGGGTATATGTAAAGAACAGAGTAGGAACTAGTACTGAATCTGGCATTGAAGATGCTATTGTAAAATTGTACAAGTTATTGGATTTGTATAATCCACATTGTAAGTCAGTGAGACTTCCCATTTGAGTAGTGAGCTCTAGGCAGTTGGCCTTCCTGCATGTGCAGGCCCCTATTGTAAGTAATATTCTCTTATTGGCTAGTAAGTGAATATTGTGGGTCACAAATCCCACTGAGGTTTTTCCCACACTGGGTTTCCTCATTAAATCATTGTGTTATGGTGTGATTTTCATGTGGTCTCTTTCATTTCTGTTTATTGCATTATTTCTTGCATACCGGTACACTGTTACAATATGTTCTGCATGTTTTAAGTTGAGAAATTCTAATTACCAGTTAGATACTGATTCACCCCCCCTCTCGGTATCTGTATGTTTCCTCACATAGTGACACCTAATAATATGTCTTCTTTGATTGACTCCATGATGACAACTAAATCTCAAATTATATTCACACAAGATGAGTTACCCTCTCATGAGTTTCAACATCTATATGATCCTCATATGATTGTTGTCCTTATTAATGGTAATGCTATAAGATGAACCCTTGTGTGTAATGGCTTTTACCTTGACATTTTTAGTGTTAACCTATTACACAAGATTAAGGTGGATAGTGGATACTTCACTTATTAAACCATATTCTCTTACTATTTGTGGCCTTGATAATGTGGATAGTTTTTGTAAGGTATTATAACCTTACCTATTATTTTACCCACAGCTATTCATGTCATACTCAATAATTTGACTTGCAATTAGGACAACCATGGATTCATTATATGCAAGTTTTTCCTTCTACTTTGCATAGGAAAGTTAAGTTTACTTACCAAAATAAGATGTATACTTTGTTTGTCGATACCAATTTACAAGCTTGTTTGCAAACATCCTCTTCTAAATCTTCTTTGACCAATTCTTCCTCAACTACTTCTAATGCTTCCTCAAATACTCCTATTTCTTCTTGAAATTCCAATGCTCCTAAGCAGGATTCTAATCAATCCAAATCTTCTCCTGAAGAGACCTCTCCTCTTGAAGAGGTCCTCTTAGGCGATGATTTGGGGTCTTTAGACTTTACCCCTTCTTTTGTAGGAGAATACAAGGTTCCTCCAAGAGAACCTAAGATTGAAAAGGAGAGAGATATGGATGAACCTAAAAATCAACCCACTTTTTCTAAATAATTAAGTAACAACTTTGTGGCTACTTCAAAATCTACACCTCCATCTTCTTCTAATTCAATTGATTATGAAATTCGGACATATGAAGCTCTGCCATCTCTTATGAAATTGGCTACATTAAAATCTACACCTTCATCTGCTTCTACTTCAATTGATTATGACATCTAGACATATGAAGCTCCCCCTTCTCTTATGAAAATGACTTCTCTTTATGGTCCTGGTTTCCACATCTTAGCTAAGAGTGGGTATAATGACAATGGTTTTGGTGCTCAAGAACAAGGGACAAAGGTTCCTTTAGAGAAAAATGCCCATGATGCTTCGTTTGGACTTGGATATAATGCCTTCAAACCCACCAAAGACTCTAAGAGACCATCCCTTAATTTCATTGTCATTTTGTCTTCCCCCAATTCTCTTTCATTAAAACATATTGAATATATTGATTCGGATTCCCAGTTACCTTCCTTGGATGTCTTTTCTACTGATGATTCCCTGATTTATTTTCTATGAGCCTATGATAGCCTTCTTCAATATCACCATAATTGTGGCTTTCCCTATTTTTTGAATTTGATAGCATACTTTGGGAAAGACATTGAATTAATTGAAGATAATGATGAGATAATTAAGGAATTTCCTCAACCAATGGATATCACTCAACAAAGTAACCTTCTTATGAGTGATACTGTTGATGTCAAGATGGATCCTTTTAATGAAGAAAATATTATATTGGGAAATGTTTAATTGATAAAATACAAAAATAATACTCTGAATTACTACATGAATATTGCTTGGATCTTTTCTGACATTCCTGGCATTGATCCTAAAATTGTCACTCATAACATTGCCTTAGTTTCTTATGCTAAACATGTGAAGCAGAAAATTAGGAAGATGAATCCCAAAAATAGTCATGCTTGTCAAAGATGAAATTGAAAACCTCTTAGATGCAACATTTATTTTCCCTATTGATTATTCCCCTTGGATTTCAGACATTGTCATTGTTGCCAAACCTAATAACAAGATTAGGATGTGCACCAATTTTCAAGATCTCAATAAGGCTTCTCTGAAAGACAATTTTCCACTTCTGAATATTGATATGATAGTGGATTCTACCACTGGGCATGCTTTGTTATCCTTTATGGATGGTTTCTTGGGATATAATCAAATCTTTATTAATCCTCAAAATCAATTAAAAAATGCTCTTACAACCCCTTGGGAAAAATTTTGTTGGGTTATGATGCCTTTTGGATTGAAGAATGTGGGTGCTACCAATGAATGTTCCATGACTCTCATCTTTCATGATTACATGCATAAAACCTTAAAAGATTACATCGATGACATCTTAGCTAAGTCTATATCTCATCAAGACCATGTTAAGATCCATTGTCAAGTCTTTGAAACAATTCACAAATACAACATGTGCTTGAACCCTTGAAAATATATTTTTGGTGTGGATAGTGGAAAAATATTAGGGTTCACAATCTTGCATTGTGGTATTGAGGTAGATACAAATAAAATAGATGCAATAGTTAACATGCCACCTCCCCAAAACATTTCAATTGAGAAGTTTACAAGGAAAAATTCAAGCTATTCGTAGGTTTGTTTCATAGCTTGCAGATTGAACATTCCCTTTTACTCAATTACTTAAGAAAAACATCACCCTTTAGTGGAATGAGGTCTGCTAATAGGCCTTTGAGAATTTGAAAATTTATTTGGCTAATCCTCCTGTCTTGCAGCTTGCTATTCCAATCCAACCTTTTCTTCTATACATAGCTGCCTCTTCTATGCTCTTATATCTTTATTGGCATAACATAATGGTGATGGTAAAGAATACCCAATTTATTACATAAGATTTACTTTGCTCAATTATGAGGCTCGATATACTACAATAGAAAGGCAATGTCTTGCTCTTGTTTTTGCAACTTAGAAGATGAGACATTACCTTTTGAATGTTGAGGTTCATTTTATCATCAAATTTAATCCCTTAAAGAATCTCTTTTCTAAAATTGATCTCTCAGGACGTCTAGTGAAATGGGTTATGATGTTGACAAAATTTGACCTTAAATTAGTCTCTCAAAAGATAATTAAAGGACAAGCATTGACTGATCATTTAGTTGATTCACCTTCACCTGATATTTTTTTCCTTCCTATTGATGCCAATGAGACCTATAGATTATATTTTGATGGATCTAGGTGTTGTACAGGTTCAGGAGTGGGTGTTACCCCAATATCCCATGTTGGAAAACCTATCCCCTTATCTTACCATCTAAATTTCCTATGTACCAACAATGTTGTTGAGTATGAATCCCTTATAGATATTTGCATTATGGATGAATTGATTATGTGTTGCATTGATGTTTTGTCATTGATGTCAACACTAGCTGATATGGTTGGTTATCAGTACCAGTAGACAGGTTTTGGTTCCCGATAGAAGATCTAGTGTTACTGACAGATGAGACTATCTATTGGACACTTTCGTCATGTTTGGATCTATGAATTATGTTTGGTTACATGTGGTACATGCTTCTGGAGCATGTCTTGGTCAAATGATAATTCAAATTCAAAGATAAAGAAGTGGACTTGGTAATCAGATGCTATCATACACTCTGGTAAACCCTTACTAGCATTGGTTCAAGGCTTAACCAATAGAGCTTTGGTTGTGCAATCTTGACAGGATGCATAAGTGGTGTTGGTGCAGCTTCTAGATGGATTTTAGGATGTTGAAGATGTTCTTTGATCATGCTTCAACTACTTGAAGACATTGCTTTGGCATGGTGGACTTAGAATAGGTCTGGTACCTATCTAGGTTATGGACCGGTATCATGCTAATGTGTTCTCTACACGTTATCAGGATGTGTTGGGATGTTCTATGAATTGGTTATTATTGTTTTTTTCTTAAGCCGACATGGCATATCATTGTAATATGGATTTATGTAATGATCTTATTGTAATATCTTTTAGGTGGTCGACCTAATTGGTTTAGGCCTTAGGGTTTGTATAAATAATAGGTAGAAACTCTTTGTAGAGTATCATGGTTGGAAAAAGGTCATGGTCAAGGATTGTAATGTGTGAATATTATAATATCATTTAGGAAGAGGATTTGGTTGATCATTAGTGATCGAATTGGATTCAAAAAAGGATTTATTCCTCTGGCATTGAGCTTAACTAGGACTATAATCAGGCATGGTAGATGCTATCTCTACCAGTTCACTCTATTGGATTGTTGTCCATTCATCTTGAGGTGGTTTTAACCTCTGTAGTCAGTCAGACTCTTTTGTACTGAGCAGTACGCTCTAGGCAGTGTGCCTTCCTACATGTGTAGGCCCCTCATTGCAATAACATACTTTCTACAAAAGTATCATCTGACTATAGGTAGGCTTCCCACTGTGGTTTTTCCCTTTCCAGGTTTTTCATGTACAATTCATGGTGTTATGTGGTATGGCTACTTTGCATTGATTATCTTTTTATTTGTTAAGTTGCATTATTTACCAGTATCAGTTTCTACTTTACTGGTACTTAATCTGGTTAAAGGTTATTTAGTGGATTAAATGTTATAATCTGTTAACAACTGATTCACCCTGCCCCCTCTTAGTTGTTCATCGGTTATCCTAACAATTGGTATCAGAGCTTTGGTCCTCTTTTGTAGAAGCTTAACCACTTGAGGTAGATCCTATGGAAGCTAACACTTCTAATCCATCGGCAACTATTTTCAGAAGAGAAATTCCTAAGCTTGATGGAACAAAATATGGAATATGGAAGATCAAGATGGAGACTCATCTTAGATGTCTTGGAAAGGATATTTGGGAGATCAATGAGAAAGGATATAAACCTTATGATCTGGCATTATGCAATCCTACTCTTGTAGACTTGGATAAGAATATTAACAATGATTGCAGAGCCAGAGAAGCCCTCTTGTGTGCACTTACTGATCAACACATCATGGGATTAACTAACAAATCATCGACAAAGGTTATGTGGGAAAAATTGAAAACTCTAAATGAAGATGACCCTACTATGAAAATTTCTAAACTTGATTGTTACCAGGTAAGGTATGAAAACTTGAAGATGGAAGATAATGAAATAATTTTTGCATTTATGGAAAGAGTAAATGAGATTGTCATGGGAATTCAATGTTGTGGAGGATCTTTGAGTGAAGATGAAATAGTTTCAAAAGTCTTGAGAGCCCTTCCACTGACTTACAAAATGAAGGCAACTACAATTAATGAGTTGAGAACAATGGCAAACTCTTCAGTTAACAGAGACATTCTGATTGGGAAATTATCTGCTTTTGAGCTTGAAGAATTTGGATCTTCTGGAGTTGTAAAGTCTGAACCTTGTTTTCATGTATCATCATCATCATCTACAGGCAAAATTGATTGGAAAGTCCTATATGCAAAATAATTAGAAGACATGAGGAAAGAAGATGAAGAATTTGAGCAACTTGAAGCCTTATTTGCTAGAAGAGTACCTAAAGGTTCGACAAGAAGTAAGTATGAAGGAAAAGCACCTTTTAAATATTTTTCATGTAATAAGATTGGTCATTTTGCTTCTAGATGTCCTAAAAAGAATGCAAGATTTGAGGAAAGAGTTAAGAAATCATTTAACCCTAACCAGAATAGATATAGATTCAAGAAATATAAACAATGCTACATAGCAGATGAGAAAGGAGTAAGTGATGACTCTGGAGATGAATCGACAGAAGAGTCTTCTAGTGCATCTGACAATGGTAAAGAATGGGTGTTCTATGCTTTAAAGGAAGATGAACTGACACTATCTATCAAAAATGAAGAAAAGGACCTGGCAGCAAAAGTTGAAGATAAGGATGAATGGGTAATTGATAGTGGATGCTCACACCATATGATTGGAGATAAAAGAAAAATTTTGTCACTGGAAGAATATTGTGTGGGGGAAAAAGTGACACTAAGCAAACATGCCCTAATCCTACCTTTTGACACACACTGTGGAATACGAAAGAGCCTAGAGGTATCACACAATTGGCTACTTCTTTTTGTGGAAGAGAGAGTCACGGGCTACCTATTAGGGTTTCTATTCCTTCGTTGTAATTGAAAGATAGAATGATGCAAGTTCAACTATTAACCCTAAACTGTAAGTATGAACTAGTAACTTTGAGCACAAGATTGTAGAATTGAGATTTAATGATGAACAATTGTAAGGATAAGAGGAGAAATGTAAATGTGTACCTTGAATGGATTTGATTCTACAAGATCTACCGCTGAAGCCGAAAGCCTAAAATACTAAAGCTGCTACCTCTGAAACTGCCAAAATTCACTGAAATGGACAAGGACCAGGGTGCCCAGCGCCCCTGTCCCAAGGACCAGGGCACCCCACGCCCCTGTTCTAGCTTTCTGGGTTGGAATTTGGTGTGAAGTTCTGTCTCGGTCTGCTTCCATCGGATCTACAACTTGCGGCGTCCTTCGAATTCAGAAATCTGCACTTATATCTGAAAAGGTGTGTTGGGTAGCTATATAGGGTTTTGCCTTATTCAAACCCCCGCTTTGGTGATTTCCACCTCCACGAATAGCCAAGTTGTATTGTAAAAGTAGTGTGTGTGCAAGATCCTAAAATGCAAGTAAGCAAACTAGAGAAACCTAGAAAGTAAACCCTAATTGCTTGTAAATGATAATGTAAATGCTCCAAATCAAGATGCAAAGTGATCTAAAGCATGAATACAAATGATATAATGAGGCTTATGCCAAGACATGAAAACAACATGAAATCATACCCAACCCCAAGGGAGGGGTACAAGCCAATCTTCAGTCGATAATCCCCTATTGCTCTTCAATGTCTTCAAAGCCCTAAATGGATAAATGAAATTGATGAATGCTTGATGGATGGATGTTGAATGTTGTTGAAATCTTCAAAGATCTACTCTTTCGCTGCATAGAAGGCCCCTGAAACCAAAATTCGAATCCTTTCAAATGAAGAAAGAGAGCTCTTATATATGAAACCCTAGGTCTTAATTTCAACTTTTGGCCGACCTAGAGATTGTATCTCCTGCCAATTTCTTGGGGTTAAGCTTTATTTTATGATTGGATTGCACTCCTAAAATTTCAAGAAAAATGTCTGGGACCATGTGCACTCCAGGCGCCACGGTCCTGACAACGTTTCACCAAATTTTCAGGGCCGTCAGATATGATGATTTTAGAGCGAATCCCAAAGTTATAGGTGATTTTGAGATGTTTTGACCCCCGAAATCAAGCCCCCAAGTTCAAAATAGGACCTAATTAGGGTTTTTGATTAAATGATGTATTGGAGGAATAAAATGTAAGGGGCACACTTTAATGAAAGGGCCCAACTTTATGATGTGGAAGATGATGAAATAGAACCTTAGACCTAATTAATTTAATTAATTAAGTGCTAAAGGGGAAATGCAATGCAAAATGCAAAATGCACCAAGGTGGGTGCTAAACTAGGTGTGAAATTGTACCACTTTAGCAAGTGCGTACAATTTATGACACTACATTTAGCCCCCACTTTAGCGGTCATATGAGTACTACGTGCATATGCAAGCTAAAGTACAGAAAAGTAAACATTATTTGAAAAAGGATATATCCATAAGTCTGTCAAACGAAGCCCCCAGCGGCATCTGCAGTACATAGTTAGGAACCGCACCCTACAAAACACACGTTAGATCACAAAATCACCTAATGCTTACTAAGGAAGGTGATGAAAATTCGAGGATAGCTATAAGGATGTAAATGGAAACAAAATGCAAAGAGAAAGAAAGGAAAAAAGCATGAATACACACATTGGTGATCCATGAAAAGAATAGTGAGAGAGAAAACATGGACTTCTTGCCCCTAGATCTTGTCTAGGTGATCCATGGGAAAAGGACATGGAAAACTAGCCCCTAGAGTCTGTCTAGGTGATCCATGTAAGGGAGGAGAGTGAGAAAGTCTAGCCTTATGCCACTGTTCCACTCAACCTCGTGCATGTGTGTGTAAGGGAGGTTAGAAGCACCTCATAGGAGTCTATGCCCGAGTATGATACAACCTGTATATGTATAGTACAAAAGCGTGACATCTCGCTCTAAGAGTCTGTGCTCTGGTTCTGAGAATAATCACCTTGCATAAAAGAAAAATGGAGACATCTCACTCTAAGAGTCTGTGCTCTGGTTCTGAGAATGACCCATTGCTCAAAAAGTGTAATGTTTATGTCATAAGTAAAGTAGAACAAGGATACCTACCTTCATCACAAAAGAAGATACCCCAAAAATGCAACAAGTCATAGATCCAAGCAAGAGAGTTTTGCACTCTTTAAGCCAGGATAAGATAGTTGAAAAGGGATATCTTATAGTATGTGTAAAGGAGATCCTTAGAGGAGAAGAGATCTTTGTACAAAAGACACCTATCCCCGAGAGGAATTGTCTAAGACAAATATAACATCTTCTAGAATAAGACAAAGAAGAGAATAAGAATACAATACTTCCTTCTTTTGCGAGGTGAAAGTGATTCTTAATGAAGGATGATGCTTTTTTTAACCCAATTGGGAGAGTGAATTCATTATGGATGTATTTTACCAAGTGCAAAAGAGGTTGTAGTCAAGGACTTACACCTCTTGTAAGAGAGAATCCTTGAACAAACAACAACAAATGCATACAAGGAATAACATCAAGTAATAAAGTTCACATCATCCACGAAATAGGAAAAAGTGGATCCTTAGATAAAAATAAGGAAAGGTCATTGCCTCCCAAGGATAAGGACAATGAGAAGGACTTACACAATCTTCTAGGGAGAGATTTAGACATAAGAAAAATGTACTGCATACTCACATGAGTTCATGCAAGCAAGACATTAGTGTATGTAAAATGCTCCTCACAAGAAGTGGGTAGGATAAGAAAGAGAATACACATCTTCTCCCATATCTAGGAAAAGAGGATTCTAAAGAAAAGATGATCAATATTTCCACACTATTACCCCAAAGGGAAATTTTAAACATAAAAAGAAGAGATGTATGAAATCAATCTTGTCCCCATAGGAACAAGAGATAACATAGAGAATTAGGCTATTATGTTGCTTCAAAAATATGATTGCACTTGAAATTGTACCATCATGAATGACAATGAGCCTCCAGTAAATGAGCTACCAATGTCACATAATGATGAGAAACATAATAGCCATTAATGTTATTTAAAGATATGATAGATTGGATGAGGTATTTGAATATGACATGCTAAATGCTCAACTATAAGTGAGATCAAAAACATGTATAAAGTGATAAAAATTGAAGAAGAAAAGTCACAAGAAATCTTAGAAGAGGGATGAGTGTAATTTATTAGAGCCTTATCCCTAGAGGAAAGGACTTTATGATGAATAGGAGATAAAGATTCATAATTGGATTTAGAAATTTGAGGGGAGTCATAAAGAGATTTGTTCATCGCCAAGATTTCCTTATGAGGGGAATGAGAGTTGATAGAAGTAGAAGATGATTTAGTTGAAGTGAGATCATCATCACTACTAAATATAGCATTCACATTGAGAGATGGTCTTTTAGATGCTTTGGTGGGCTTAGAAAGATTATATCCAAGTCCAAATGAATATTCATGCATGTTATGTTCTAAAGGAACTTTAATTCCTTGTTCATTTGTGCCACAACCATTTCCACTATAGCCACTCTTAGCTAAAATATGAAAACCACGACCATAATGATTAGCATTTCAGAAAGAAAAGGTGGTTTTTCATAAGACAAAGAATCAAATTCTTCAGAATTAGAGGTGTGAGGAGAAGAAGTTTGAGGAGCGGCCACAAAATTATTGCTCATAGGTTCAGGTAAGATTGATTGATTTTTAGTTTCTTCCTTCTCTTTAACTTTAAGCTCTCTAGGAGGAACCCTATACTCACCTACAAAGGTGGGATTAAAATCAAGAGATCCTCAATTGTCTTCTACGAGAACCTTCTCAGGATCAAAAGCCTTCTCATGTGTAGATTCAAGTTGAGAAGAATCTTCTTCAGGAACCTTAGGGTCATCCAAAGAATTTTGATTATCAGAGGATGATAATTCATCCATAGGTATCTTGTTTAAAGAGTCATCACTAGAAGAGGAAGGCTTAGAAGAACTCCCTTTGGAAGTAGATGTTTGCAAACAAGCTTGAAAATTAGTATCACCTATCAAGGTATATGTCTTATTGTTATAAATAAATTTAACTTGTCTATGCAATGTAGAGGGGACAGCTTGCATACTGTGAATCCAAGGTCTCCCTAATAACAAGTTGTATGTTAGATTTCCCAACATAACATGGATAGGAGTAGGCAAAGTAACAGGTCCCACTGTGATGGGTGAGGTGATAATACCTAATGAAGACTTAGCCACATTATCAAAGCCTCGAATGGGACGAGAGTAAGGCTCAATAAGGGATGTATCCACATTCATCTTATGCAATAGATTAATGCTACACACATTAAGGCCAGAGCCATTATCTACCAGTGTTCATCTTATAGCAGTGTCATTTATGATAACCACAATCATCAAGGGATCATATTGATGTTGAATTTCACTAGTAGGCAATTCATCTTGAGTAAACACAATTTGAGCTTTAGGATTCATCATAGAGTTAACCAAAGATACTATATTACTAGATGTATTAGGTGGAGGAACATTCAAATCTTTCAAGGCATCTTGTAACATTCCATGATGAGCAGAAGAAGTTTGGATCAAATCCCAAAGGGATATCTTAGCAGGGGTAGCTTTAAGTTGTTCTATGAGATCATATTCCTTACCAAGAGCTTTTGAAATACGAGGAGCTTGAGGAAGAATAGGTTGGGAAGGAGGAAGTGAAGTTGGGATAACTGGAGGAGGATTAGGTTGCCTATTGTTTCTTGTGTTATAGGTATGAGCAACCGCATTATAACTCTCTCTAGTCAGTTGCTTAGCATACTCATAAGGGCTCTTAGTAGAATAACCTCCTTGCATAGTAATAATAGGTTTCTTAGGAGTGCAAAAAGAATCATTAGCATAACCACCTTGAACCACTAAGATAGGCTTATTTAAAGGTTGAGAATTTTGAGAAGGACAAGCACCTTGGACAGTGAAGAGAGGTTTGTTAGGTGTTTCGTTCACATGTATCAAATTTATTGAGGATGGTTTAGAGGAATGAACAAAAGTGTTGGAAGAATTATTGATAGTCTTCTCTTTCACTAAAATCTTATCACGGATTAAATCAATTTTAGGAGAGAGACAAGGGGTAGGCATTGATGTTCTAGTAGGAAAAGTAATACTAGGGGTAGGCATTGATGATCTACATGGGGAATAAACTATCTAGGAGAAGGATCAACATTACTCTCTAAAGTCTCACTTTTGAGAGGGAGATCTTTGAAAGAGATGTTAACCATCTTGCTTTGAACTAGGGTATCCTTATGAGTAGATCCAAGTTGAGGAGAGGGAGATGCTTTATTTTTAGAGGGAGAATAATTGAGATTCAAGGAAGGTGAGAAAATATCAAGGGAGTTTTCAATCTTGATTTCATCCCCTTTGGCTAGGGTTCTCTCATGGGATAGAGAATAATCTACACCTTCTTCTAATGGTTCATCCCAAATAGTGAAGTTGTTGAAAGGAATGTTTGAAGTATTGTCAATTTCGGGAGAGGAGATAACATTGTTTATTAATTCCTCATCCTTAGGAGGGAGAGCATCAATAGATGTGTTAAACTCATCCTCTTTCCTCAAAATATGTTCAATATGATCTTTAGAGGAGAGAGAGTTATGGAAATTGCTTATTATTTCATCTTCTTTCTCTAAGGGATGCTTATGGGTAAGACCAACTTTAGGAGAAGGGTAAGCATTTATCATTAATTCATCATCTCTAGTGAGAATTTTGTTGGAAAAGGAAATGCCATCACTAGGAAATGTAGGGATAATGTCATCTTCTTGCACAAAAGGATCCTCATGAAGGGAGTGTTTTTTAGGAGGAACATGAACATATTTCTCCAAAGATTCATGCTTAGGAAGGAGATCTTTGAAAGAAGTGTTCATAACCTCTTGTTGCACTAACATGCCCCCATTGGAAGGACCAACTTTAGGAGAAAATAAGTCAATGTCCATCAATACCTTTTCACTTAGAGAGACATCATGTAGGGAAGGCGAAGTAACATTAAGAAAGGTGTTTATGATATCATTCTCTTCCTCTAGGATAGCTAAATAGGAAGGGCACATTTTAGGAGAATTGTCAAGATCACTCTTAAAGTCTTCATCCTTAGAGCATGGGAGAGTCTCAAAGGGATTGGAAGCAACTCTTTTAGGCACTAAAATGTTGTTATAGATGGGGGGAGGTTCTTTAGGAGAAGGAAAAATTGAAACAAGGGAAGCTAACTCATTATCACATCTATGAAATGAATGCATCATGACAACAATTTTCCTCTTTCAAATGATGACACATGCAAAATAGAAGGAAATGTTTAATTTTAACCAATGCAAGAACTTAAAATGTAGATTTAGAAAATGAAATTTATGATTCAAATGAGTTCCTAAATCAGATTTGAAATTATTGATCCCAATTAAGCTATCCACAAGTTCAACAAAACTAGGGTTTTAGCAAAAATTTCCTCTAAATTTTTGAATCTTGCAAGAAATTAAAACTTGTAAATACAAATTTGAATTTGAAATAGCATAAACTTTCAAATTTGAAAACATAAATCAGAGTTAGAGAAGATTGGAGTTCACGTCGGGTTCACCAAAATGTGTGGGGGAAAAAGTGACACTAAGCAAACATGCCCTAATCCTACCTTTTGACACACACTGTGGAATACGAAAGAGCCTAGAGGTATCACACAATTGGCTACTTCTTTTTGTGGAAGAGAGAGCCATGGGCTACCTATTAGGGTTTCTATTCCTTCGTTGTAATTGAAAGATAGAATGATGCAAGTTCAACTATTAACCCTAAAGTGTAAGTATGAACTAGTAACTTTGAGCACAAGATTGTAGAATTGAGATTTAATGATGAACAATTGTAAGGATAAGAGGAGAAATGTAAATGTGTACCTTGAATGGATTTGATTCTACAAGATCTACTGTTGAAGCCAGAAGCCTGAAATACTGAAGCTGCTACCTTTGAAACTGCCAAAATTCACTGAAATGGACAAGGACCAGGGCACCCAGCGCCCCTATCCCAAGGACTAGGGCGCCCAGCGCCCCTGTCCTGGCAGGACCAGGGCACCCCACGCCACTGTCCTAGCTTTCTGGGTTTGAATTTGGTGTGAAGTTCTGTCTTAGTCCACTTCCGTCGGATCTGCAACTTGCGGCGTCCTTCGAATTTGGAAATCTGCACTTATATCTGAAAAGGTGTGTTGGGCGGCTATATAGGGTTTTGCCTTAGTCAAACCCCCGCTTTGGTGATTTCCACCTCCACGAATAGCCAAGTTGTATTGTAAAAGTAGTGTGTGTGCAGACCTTGTGTGTGTGCAAGATCCTAAAAAGCAAGTAAGCAAACTAGAGCAACCTAGAAAGTAAACCCTAATTGTTTGTAAATGATAATGTAAATGTTCCAAATCAAGATACAAAGTGATCTAAAGCATGAATACAAATGATATAATGAGGCTTATGCCAAGACATGAAAACAACATGAAATCATACCCAACCCCAAGGGAGGGGTACAAGCCAATCTTCAGTCAGTAATCCCCTATTGCTCTTCAATGTCTTCAAAGCCCTAAATGGATGAATGAAATTGATGAATGCTTGATGGATGGATGTTGAATGTTGTTGAAATATTCAAAGATCTACTCTTTCGCTGCATAGAAGGCCCCTGAAACCAAAATTCGGATCCTTTCAAATGAAGAAAGAGAGCTCTTATATATGAAACCCTAGGTCTTAATTTCAACTTTTGGCCGACCTAGAGATTGAATCTCCTGCCAATTTCTTGGGGTTAAGCTTTATTTTATGATTGGATTGCACTCCTAAAATTTTGAGAAAAATGTCCAGGACCATGTGCACTCTGGGTGCCACGGTCCCGAAAACTTTTCACCAAATTTTTAGGGCCGTCGGATATGATGATTTTAGAGTGAATCCCAAAGTTACAAGTGATTTCGAGATGTTTTGACCCCCGAAATCAAGCCCCCAAGTTCAAAATAGGACCTAATTAGGGTTTTTGATTGAATGATGTATTGGAGGAATAAAATGTAAGGGGCACACTTTAATGAAAGGGCCCAACTTTATGATGTGGAAGATGATGAAATAGAACCTTAGACCTAATTAATTTAATTAATTAAGTGCTAAAGGGGAAATGCAATGCAAAATGCAAAATGCACCAAGGTGGGTGCTAAACTAGGTGTGAAATTGTACCACTTTAGCAAGTGTGTACAATTTACGATGCTACAAATATAATGGAGGTCAAGTCAGATTTGGAGATGAAAAGCATGTATGATCAGAGGTAGAGGTATTATTTCTTTAGATGGAAAGAATTACACTGATAAGGTCTATTATGTAGAAGGCTTAAAGAATAATCTTTTGAGTGTTGGTCAATTGGTTGACAAGGGTTTCCAACTTCAGTTTAAAGATAGAAAATACAAAATCATTAACAAGACTGGTTTGGAGACTGCAACCGGTATTCAGACTAGAAGCAATATCTTTCACTTGAACACTAGTAATAAGACATGTTTGATTGCTAATATTGATGAGAGTTGGTTATGGTATAAAAGGTTGTGTCATGACAATTTTGATCATATTGTTAAGATCAGTTCAACTAAGGTAGTTAGAGATATACCTAGGATTGTGAAGCCTCATAATCCAGTATGTAAGGAATGTCAATTGGGAAAGCAAGTTAGAATTTCTTTTAAGAGCATACAAGATAAATCTAATGATGTACTTGATTTGATTAACACTGACTTATGTGGTCCAACAAGGACTGGAAGTTTTCAAGGTGATAGGTATTTCATGTTGATTATTGATGACTATTCTAGAATGATGTGGGTGACTTTTATTAGGGACAATTCTGAAGCCTTTGAGAAATTCAAGATCTTTAAGGTGAAGGTTGAAATAGAAACTGGATTGAAAATCAAATGTCTAAGATAGGATCATGGCGGTGAATTCACTTCTCATGAGTTTAACAGTTACTATGAGAAAAATGGCATAAGGAGATAGTTATTTGCACCCCAGACTCCTCAGCAGAACAAATTAGTGCAAAGAAAGAACATAACCATTTTGGATGCAACAAGATATATGATGATGGAAGTCAAATTGCCTCATATCTACTGGAGAGAAGAAGTGAGTACAACAGTTTACACATTTAACAGAGTTCAGTTCAAAGGTGAAACCAGTAAGACCCCTTATGAATTATGGTTTAGACATACACCTACTGTTCAATATTTCAGAATTTTTGGAATTAAATTCTATATCAAAAGAGATGATTCTATTGGGAAGATTGATCCTAGATGTGATGAAGGAATATTTCATGGTTATTCAATTAAAAGAAAAGCATATAGATATTATAACAAAAGATTATAGAAAATTTTGGAGAGTGCTAATGTGAAAGTGGATGAGCAATACAAAAATCAATCCATATCATATGAGAGGGAACTAACAATGGAAATGATCATAACTTAATCGACAATGCCTCAACTGATACAAGAAAATGAGACAGTTACACCGACACAATCAGAAAATTCAACTGTGACTGATGATCAGAGCAATGAACTTGAAATTTAGAAGACACAAAGGTAAGATTAAATCATTCTAAAGATAAAATCATTGGAGATAAGAACAAGGGAGTTATGACAAGAAGGAGATTGGCAAATGAAGAGGCATGTCTTATTTCTTAAGTTGAACTGACAACTTTTATTGAAGCTTGTAAGGATAAACATTGGTTAAAGGCTATGGAAGATGAATTAGATCAGATAGAAAAGAATGAGACTTGGACTTTAATTCCCCAACCTAAAAATAAGAATGTTATTGGAACTAAATGGTTTTTTAGGAATAAAATGAATGAGGATGGTCAAGTTGTAAGGAACAAGGCTAGATTGGTTTGTAAAGGATATTCTCAAATGGAAGGAATTGATTGTGGTGAAACATTTGTAGCTATAGCTAGAATTGAAGCTATTAGACTATTTCTTTCCTATGCAGCTTATAAGAACTATAACGTTTATCAAATGGATGTCAAATGTGCATTTTTGAATGGTGAACTTGAGGAAGAAGTATACATTGAGAAACCTGATGGATTTTCACTCACAGATGATAAAGATATGGTTTTCATATTGAAGAAATCATTATATGGATTGAAATAGGCTCCTAGAGCTTGGTATGCAAGGTTTGATAAATATATTTTGAAGCTTGGTTTTACTAAAGGCAGTGCTGATAGTAATTTATATTATAAGATCATTGATGATGATATTCTAATTATTGAATTATTTGTTGATGATATCATTTTTGGAGGAGAAGATAAATTGTCCATAGAATTTGCTAACAATATGAAGAATGAATTTGAAATGACCATGATTGGTGAGATGGGATTTTTCTTAGTTTTGCAGTTTACTCAAATTGACAAAGGCATTTTTATCTATCAAACTAAGTATTTGAGAGAATTGTTGAAGAAGTTTGGTATGGATAATTCCAAACTAGTAAGTACTCCTATGGTAACAAGTAAGAAATTATCTATCAAGGATACTTCTACACTGGTAAATCCGACAAGGTATAAGTCTGTGATTGGTGGTCTGTTATATTTGACTCAGACTAGACTAGATATTATGAATGCAGTAAGTATTATTTCAAGATATCAAAGTAATCCTGAAGAAAATCATGAATGTACAGTAAAGAGGTATTCCAGTATTTGCAAGGAACAATAGAATATGGCTTATGGTATTCTAGTAATGATGACTTTACTTTATGTGCATATACTGACTCGGATTGGGAAGGAGATACTGATGACAGGAACATCACTTATGGTGGAGCTTTCTTTCTTGGAGAGAAACTCATTTCATGGATCAGCAAAAAATAGTCATGCATTTCTTTATCTACTTCAGAAGCTAAATATGTTGCAACATAAACTAATTGCCATCAGGTCTTGTGGATGAAGCAAATGTTGAAGGATATCAGGGTAGATTATAGTGAACCGGTAGTTATCTACTATGATAACTTTGTAGCTATCGATATGTCTAAGAATCTAGTATTTCACTCTAAGACTAGGCATATATCAATTAAGTATAACTTTTTGAAGGACAAGGTAGAAGGAAAGGAAGTCAAATTGGTTTATGTGAACACTAAAGAACAGATGGTAGACATATTCACTAAACTATTGTCTAAGGAATTATATGAGTATTTGAGAGATAGGTTAGGGGTTTCTGCCCCTCCTGTAGAGACTTGATTGATGTAGTTTTTCATCAGTCCGACATGCATTATCAGAGATATTATTCATTTTGGCACTGATGAGTGGTGCTACTACTTAGGGGGAGTAGTTAGCTTTGAGTTTCTGAAGTTTTCATTTTTACTTTGATATTTTTGTTAGATTTCTGGCATTGATGTCAAAGGGGGGGAGCTAGTGATGTGAAAAATAAATTGGGAGAGATATTCAGAACCTTACAGAGATATCTTTCACAAGGAGAGTTATTCAGGAGATTGTTGGTTGTCTTCCATAGGGAGAGACTTGTTTGGCATTTATTGGTACTTAGATGTTTTTCATATCTAGTGTTGCCATCAATTCCAAAGAGGGAGATTGTTGGTATTATGGATGAATTGATTATGTGTTGCATTGATGTTTTGTCATTGATTTCAACACTAGCTAATATGATTGGTTACTAGCACTGAGAGATGGGTTTTGGTTACCAGTAGAAGATCTAGTGTTACAGGCAAATGAGACTATCTATTGGACACTTTCGACATGTTTGGATCTGTGGAGTATGTTTGGTTACATGTGGTACGTGCTTCTGGAGCATGTCTTGGTCATACAATATGGACTTGGTAATCGGATGCTATTATACACTCTGGTAAACCCTTACCAACATTGGTTCAAGGCTTAACCGACAGAGCTTTCACTATGGAATATTGACAGGATGCATAAGTGGTGTTGGTGCAACTTCTAGATGGATTTCAGGATGTTGAAGATGTTCTTTGATCGTGCTTCAACTACTTGAAGGCATTTCTTTGGTGTGGCGGACTCAAAATAGGTCTGGTACCTATCTAGGTTACGGACCAGTATCATGCTAACATGTTCTTTGTTGGTATTTTGGTATGGTTTTGTCATTGATGTCAACACCTACTAACCATTATCAATTCTGGCACTTTGGAGAATCAGCAACATTCAACGGCAAGCAAGTAACTTATGCACAGTCATCGGTATCTGGTACACCGACAAGATAAATATTCACCAACACTTGGAATGGCATGGAAAACACCTGGTTATGTCAAAAAAATCATTCAGACACTTTGTCTTGGAGATTTGTTCATTGGCATATTTGTATTTGCATATTTGTTGTTACCGGTAAATAGCTCCAGGTTATACACCAGCAAGTTTATCTTTTCCAGATGAGCACGTCATGCTATGGAGATATCTTATTATTGTTGTAAATGCATCAAGCCGACATGTTGAATCGGTTATTACATCGGACATTGTTTTATTTGTAAATTGATTCTATTGTAATATCTTTTAGAGCCGACCTACTAAAATTGGTCCTAGGTTATGATATAAATGTAAGATCTTATTTGTAAGATTAGTGAGGAATGTGAAAAAAGAATTGTGTGAAGGTATATGCGAGAATAAGCAGAGTTATACATGCAGATATCATTTGAAGGTTGAAGAAGGGTTTTTGTGAAGACAATCAGAGCTACACCGGTACTGAATCCAACATAGTAAGATGCTATTTTGAGCAGTACATCCTTATTGGATTTAACCATCCAATTGTAGTCAGTGTGACTCATATTGTGTTTGAGCAGTGAGCTCTGAGCACTTGGCCTTTCTGCATGTGCAAACGCCATTTGTATACACATACTATCTGTAGTAGTATCATCTGATTGTGGGTAAGGTTTCCCACTGTGGTTTTTCCCCTTACAGGGTTTCCATGTACAAATATTGGTATTATGTGTTGTGAATGTTATTGTCTTTCTATTTCATGCATTAATCTTTATCGGTACTATAATTAACTAATAAAACTGTCTACCGGCATACAAGTCTGGTTCACCAATATCAAGCATTAAAGTTGGTTAAGTTGTTTTGGTTTGAATTTATTTGACAACTGATTCACCCCCCCCCCCCTCTTAGTTGTCCCCGAGACCTAACATTCTCTACACATTACCGAGATGTTTTGGGATGTTCTATGGATTGGTTATTATTTTTTTGGTCTTAAGCCAACATGGCATATCATTGTAATATGGATTTATGTAATGATCTTATTGTAATATCTTTTAGGTGGCCAACCTAATTGGTTTAGGCCTTAGGGTTTGTATAAATAAAAGGTAGAAAATATTTGTAGAGTATCATGGTTGGGAAAAGGTCATGGTCAAGGATTGTAATGTGTGAATATTCTAATATCATTTAGGCAGAGGAGTTGGTCGATCATTGGTGATCTAATTGGATTCAGATGAGAATTTAGTCCTCCGACATTGAGCTTAACTGGGACTGTAATCAAGCACGGTAGATGTTATCTCTAGCAGTTCACTTTATTGGATTATTGTCCATTTATCTTGAGGTGGTTTTAACCTCTGTAGTCAGTGAGACTCTTTTGTAATGAGCAGTATGCTCTAGACCATGTGCCTTCTTGTAATACTAGATCTACTACTGGTAACCAAAACCTATATGTCGGTGCCGGTAACCAACCATATCAGCTAGTGTTGACATCAATGACAAAACATCAATGCAACACATAATCAATTCATCCATAATGCCAACAGAAGGTACACCTCTTAAAAAACCAATAAATGCTATGCATCTTCATAGATACTATGCCTAGATGTATTTATCTTCCTTCTCCCTATTTAATCTTAAATTGTATGATGTGTTATCATATCTTTGTTAAAGCATGTGGTATTAAATTATTGTTATTTAATATATATTTCTTTGTTCTTAACAAAAATCTTTTAAGATTTGGTTATCTTCAATTCATTGTGTAATTTTTTAGGAATTTACATCTTGTTGTGCTAACTATCATGCAATTTTTTTTATGTGTTTGAGTTAAAGATACATCTTGTTGTTTTTAATTAGGTTCTTAATTAGATCACATTAGTAATGTTGTTTAACTTAAACACATTTCTACATCATCACTTGTTGAATTTAATTAAACAGTTAGTTGTTTATTTAAATCACACATATATGAATTTAATCATGAAATATTGAGAAATCAATCACATGGGAATTAAATTAGACATACATGTACATCTCCAAATCTGTTAATTTTTATCAAAGAAATATACACATTGTTTAATTAAAAGAGCACATTTGAGACAAATATCATCAAACACACACACACATCATCATCATCATCATCACCAAAATTTTGAAACCGACCACTAGAAACAAAATGTAGCCTCTATACATCATCACCATCTATGGATGGTGGCTACTTGAGCCCTTTGGCCCCTATCATGGTGGTCCCATAGGTGTGTGGCAGTGGGTAGAGGATCATGAGTGACTCCTAGATGAGCTCCTCTAATCGTGGTCCATTACTATTCTCCGATACATGGCTGACACCATTAGAGCCTTTGATAGCATATGTTGTAGTTGCCTTCTCTCCTCTCGTTCGTGCTCCATCTCTATCTGCATTGAATCAAATAAATCCTCATGTCATCCTGCATTCCTCTAGGACCTATGCATAATTTGAGAGGAAGGAGGAATATGTGATACATTGACAATGTCTAATAATGTGTGTTGGATAAGAGATTGCCACTCTTGTACGTCGACTATAGAAGAGAGAACAATAATATATAGACTTTTCACTTAAAAAAATTTCAAATGATTAAAAAATAATATTAATAAGCATATACTTGGGTCACCCTCTTGCCAGTGTGGGTCAAAAACAATAGGGGCCTATGCCATGGTTGGCTGTGGTCTAGAGCCACTTCCCTCTCCATTCTCATAGTGCCTAGGTACCTCAAGATGTAGGTCTATCAGGGATGAGCAACGTAGGCTCGAGGTCGACCTCTCCAGTACTGTCTCCCCCACATCTCTCACCGCATCCTTTATTCAATTCTCTACTACTAAAGGATCTAAGACTATTGTGTGAGGATCTATATGATTAGGGGCATCCTCATCCTCATTATCCTCCTCCTCCTCATCCTCCTGCTCATCTACACCGTCATCTCCCTCATGTCCTCCCTCCCCTATGATATCAACCTCCTCTTGATCTCCTTCCTCCTCTCTCTAATCCTGTTAATCCTAAGTATCTTTAGGATCCTTGGAGGTCTTGTGATCATCTCTATGAGAATCGGTTCCTCTCATCCATGGATTGGGATTCCCCCTCGGATAGTCTAGTGGGAATATGGCTTTGGGCTCTAGGGTAGTTCCTATCCCACTATGTGATGTAGCTACAATGCACTTCAACATCATCATTAAATGGTACCACTATGTCTATGTCCTCATCATGTAAATCTGTAAGCTCTATCTCATCAGCGTTAGGCCTAGGAGCAACTCTCAGTCTTATGGTGGTTTGAGAGTATCGTATGTAGACCAATATGGCTGAAGGAATGCTCTACTCTAAACCAAATTATTACCTCACTTGATAAAAATAGAATGGGGTGACGATATAGCTATGGTGACCCTCTAAGAAGTGGTTCCTCTACATGAGGCGAAGCTATCTGTGCTGATCTAGCCAAGTGGCTATCTATCGATATGACCTCTAAAGAATATTATTTATCCCAATCCATAAATAGTAACTCTCCATTATAATAGATCAAATCTCTACCAAGGTCTAGTGAGTGGATAAGCATATGACTTAGGCTCATCAATTTCCACATCTACTGGAAGTCTTGTCGGCTTGGTGCATGTAATATGCTCAAACATCTAGATCTATAGAAGGGTGCAAGTCTTCAAAGTTTGTCCCTCTCCATATGCAAAATATCCCAGATCATGGTAGATATGGGCTAGCATGTTTCATCCCCATGTGAATATGGTGCATTTTTCCTCCATCTCATGGATGGCATATGTAAGGATACCATTCATCTGATAGACCTATCCATTAGGATATATGGCTACTCCCACTGTAGCTATCATCAATATCCTTATAAGTGGAACTATGCCAGTAGGATGAAGTAGTCAACTGATGATGATGCGACCCTTCATCTCTGCATGCATGGGTTTGGCAATGAAATACATTTGCTCTTTCTTCAAAGTTGTCAATGTGTGATCTTTTTTATATCTCACAATTTGTCCTCTAATAGGGAGTCTAAAGATGTGGTATATGTCCTCTAGTGTAACTGTCATCTCCCCCATGGGTAGGACAAAGGTGGAGGTATCCAGATCCCATCTCTCCATCAGTGCTAGACCATCACTAGATGAAACTTGATGGAGGGCATGTTGCACATATACCACAATCCCACTGCCTCAAGAAGCTATCTATCCTTTTGTGACAATCATGAAATTTTTCTCTGCAAATTCTAGTATGTGAGCCTAGTAATATGCTCTCACATATAGAGAAATATCTGCAAATCAAACAATCAAGATTCAATATTCCATCCAAAATCCAAATCAACTAACTCATTACCTAGTATCCAATCTCATGCATGCCTCTAGTCAAGGATCGAGGTGCCATAGTAGGACCAGGGAGCCCTAGAGAGACAATGGCACCCTGGAAGGACCATGGTACCCTAGGGGGACCATGGTGCTCTTGCTGGAGGCTCATGTGGATTAGGGTTTCCTACCCACTCAAAAAGTCAAAGAAATCAAATAAAAAGTCAACATGTAGTTGAGTGGACCTACCTCATCAAGCGGGTGATCCTCGATCACAACACCTCATAGAATCTCCATTCATGTGGGCATCTCAAGTTGTCATTGAGGCATTTTCGATGCTATATGGGCTCCTCTCCTGCACTATGAGACAAAAGTGTGAAAGTGAAAAATAAAAATGTCATTTTCACTATTTAAGAGTATATACTTTTCTAAACCCTAATTTTACTTTTATTTGTTCATTCGTTCATATCCAGAGCTAGGGGACTCTGATTTTTGCACTGTTGGTTGCATTGGAATCATCTTTTAGCTCTCTTTCTTACCAAATGGTCCATGATGCACCGCGATATTGTATCAAGTTTCATTGTGAATATTTTTTTCTTTAATGCCTAGTAAACTTTTTAACGTGGTCAATGACACTGGCATGACATGCCCTTCGGCTCCATGTGAAACACTTTTGACCTGGAGATATGAACCTATGAGGCTAAAAATGAAGGAACTCATACTTGCACTTCACTTATTCAAACCTATGAGCACAATGGCCCAACGAAGACACAAGGCCTGTGAGAAAAATGGCCCAATAGGGATTTGAACCTTGGTGGTCGCTTCACCAATGAAGTGTTTTAATTGTGACACTACATGTCTGAAGAATTCATTGTGAACATTTATCATCACTTCTTTTCATAATTCATTATGGTAAACATGATATCCTATTTCAACTCACTAATTAGCAAGCTGAAACAAGAGGGGGCATATAGCTACCCATGAATTCTATCATTTCCTTAGTAAGCATTTAGGTGATTTTGTGATTTTATCTAGCAATGTGGTTTTGTAGGGTGCGGTTCCTAATAGTGTACTGCAGATACCATTGGGGAATTCATCTAACACCTTATGGATATATCATTTTTCATGAAATGTTTACTTTTTTGTACTTTAACTTGCATATGCACGTAGTGTCATATATCCACTAAAGTGGGGGATAAATGTAGCACCATAAATTGTACACCCTTAATTGGGTGGTACAATTCCATGATTAGATTAGCACCTGCCTTAGCGTGTTGCATTTTGCATTTTAAAATTCCCTTGAGAATTTAATTAAATCTAAAGTCTTCTTTTATCACTTCACACATCATAAAATTAGGCCCTTAATCCTAAGTGTGCCCCTTTTTATTTATCCTTTTAATCAATTAATTCATTAAATCCCTAATTAAGTCTTATTTTAAACTTCAAGGCCCAATTTCACACATCTAAACATCTTAAATCATCGCACCCACTTGGGGATAACCTTATAATCACAGTATCTTGCATCCCTAGAAATTTGGAAAAAAGTAATCACACAGGTCTCAACTTTTTCTCCCCAAATTTTGGGATCATGTTTTGGCAGTATTATAATGTTTAAATCCAAATTTTTGCGAAAAAATATCAATTAGAGGTCAGCCTTAGATCAAAAACAAAGTTAGGGTTTCATATATAAAGCTTTTCTTTTCCTCATTTGAAGGATCGATTCTCTAGAAAGTGAAGGAGCCTCTTATGAAGTAAAAGTGCATGTTATGTGAAGTCTTCAATCGACAAATCATGCATTCTTCAAGTCTACATCAACCATTTTCATCATCAATTGAAGCTTTGAAGATATTGAATAATAATAGGAGATCACCAATTGTTGTTTGGCTTGTACCTCTCCCTTAGGTTTTGATATGTTTTCATATTATATTCATATCTTCATATGAGTTTCACCACTTATTTTCAGATCTACATTATTGCTTTAGATCCATTATTGCATTTGTGATTTGAAGCATTCTCATTTACATTATGTTCATTTAGGGTTTTCTGCTCATAATGTAGGATAAAACTCTAATTCTTGCATTTTAGCATATTTAATATCTTATACACACATAAGGTTCTAGCACACACATATTTCAATACATTATTGGCTATTTGTGGAGTTGGAAATCACCAAAACAAGGAGTTTGACTAAGGAAAAACCCTATATAGTCACCTAAACACCATTTTTCAAGTTGCAAGTGTAGGTACATAAATCCAACAAATGTACAACTTTAGGGAAAGAAATAATTTACAGATATAGACCCAGATCCAAAAGAAGGTCATAGACTCCTAGGACTAGAATGCCCAACACCCTAGTCCTAGACCAGAGTGCCCAGTGCCCTAGTCCTCTGCATTTTTGTATTTTCTGTGTCGATTCAACATTTAAGATCTTCAAGGTGCAATTTCCACAAAACCAACTCAGTTCAGTGACAGGGACTAGAATGCCCAGCGCCCCACTCTGGCTCAGTTCAGCTCAATTTTTCGTGATAGGTGCACTTCTAAGTTTCATTTCTAGTTTTGCAATTTGTGTCCCAGTTTTAGATCTACATTTTCCTATTTTTTAGT
This sequence comes from Cryptomeria japonica, assembly GCF_030272615.1. Taxonomy (NCBI): domain Eukaryota; kingdom Viridiplantae; phylum Streptophyta; class Pinopsida; order Cupressales; family Cupressaceae; genus Cryptomeria; species Cryptomeria japonica. The sequence continues at coordinate 599,404,330 of NC_081409.1, forward strand.
TTATATTTACATTTTTAAACATCTCCTCATCTTATTTTGCACATCTCCTATTCATAGCAGCAAAGGAATAAAAATCCTAAAAAGTATTCCTTGACTCTCTCTTGCAAGAAGTAATCAAAGTGGATCATCTCCTTAGGCTCTTTCATAGTCCAATGTGTGAATGAGAATGGGATTAGGTCCTAATTATGTAAAATATAATAAGGGCACAATCACGATCTCAAATCAGCTCACTAAAGGACAAAATAACGATTATAAGCCAAGAAAACTTAACAACATCGAATAGAAATCAAAGGCATGAAGAAATTCTCCCGACAAAATAGATACAACTTCTGACAATACACAAAGAGCCACCATTTAATAAAACAAGTAAGATTACAAGGCTCACAAAATACTAGATACATAAAATAGAATGACAAATCAAATCCATCATCTTCCAAACCAACATCAGGTTCACAATAAGCTATGGCATTCTCAGAACATTCACATAGCCATTCACAACAGTATTCCAAACAAATAAGTGAGATATATGTATGAATAAATTATTTCCCCCCACCACTAAATTTATAATTAACTTTTATAAACATAAAATTTACAATTATTTCTGACTTCTCCCGCATACAACCTTTTCTCAGACATGCAGAAAGCATGCTTTTCAAGAAATAAAATTATAGAGGGGAAAAGACTCAACCAACCTAGAACAATAGAAGTTATGGCCAAAGAATTCGATGAAGAACAATAAAAACTCCAACAATATCCCAACCAAACCAAGTTAAAAATTCCATCGAGAAATCTTCAAAGTACAAGCAAATTCTCCAACAAGCCAACCCTCGTGAAAACTCGGGGAGATGTATTTATAAAAGTTTAACAAAAACTATAGCCCAAATCTATCCAATCAAAATAATCCAAAATACTATATTTCATACCGAACCTTTCCTGAATTCGAGGTAATAAATATAAAATAATATTATATTAATTACCCAATCCTCACAGCCAATGATATAATGGGGTAGGTAGAAAATATAATATTTAATTAACCCAAACAATAAAAAGAAAAATATAATAATATAAATAACCAATAATAAAATAAACCATAGGCAATATAAATGAATGCCAAAATCAAATATAAAGTCACAACCATATAAAAATAATAAATCCAAAAGGCACAAATAAAATATTTAAATATTAAATAATAAATAATATTAAACCAATAATTCAAATCTTAATAAACCATAATCAAAATAACATCAATAAATATTAAGTCTTAATAATAAATCGCCCAATAATAATTAAATATCAAAACTATATAATAAATTAGTTTTAACACTAATAAACTATATAAATCAAATATTAATTAATTAATTAAATGACCAAAGCACCATAAGGCAACCTGACATAGGGTCAAACAACTCATCAAAAGACACCATCCACAAATCAACTAAGACACTAACTGAAAAGGATTTCAACTTAAACCTAGAGTGTGCAGAAGGAATTCATGCCATCTCCAATCAACTTGGCATTGGGATGAAGACACACTCAAACATGTGAGACTTGGTGGAGTCAATGTCTAGAAACTGCAATCCTGCATCCACCAACATCCACAAAGCATCATACAATAACACATATCATAATGATCAAGAAAGTGAGAGAGAATCACAACATCATATCCCACTCATAGTGAGTGATATGACATCGTCTCTATCATGAAAACAATAGTAAGATAGTCACAACAATCATAGCATTAACTCATCCAATATAATCATGAAATGGGATTAGCACTATCAAGGTGCCATCATAATCTCATAAGCAATATAGTCCATCCATGAGTAATGAGTGCATATAACCCATTAAATATAAGTCCATCCATCAGAATAGCCTAAGATATGTCATCATTCACATAGATCATCATATATCAAATATTCATCTAAAATTCCTAGCATCATCAATAAGCATATGAGATATCAATAGATTCATAAGTATAAACCAAAACAACATCAAAGAGTCTAAATAAGTCTATCGATGCATAAATCAAAAGATGAATCAAGGAGGGACACTAAAAGGTGTTTCTTTTCTTTTAATTATTCATTGATCATCTTGAGCCAATTTCTAGTTGTATTAGTCATGACTTGAGCCTATTGTGCCATCATTGTGACTAGCCCCTCTTGTTAGCCATCCGATTCTCGTGACCTTTTTTCCTTTTTTTTTTTTGCTGAGCATCTTCCTCTAGACCAACAGTCCAAATTACCATGTGATTGTGTAGTTAGCTAAAGTTTCTCACTCATCCTAACTCCACAACCTCACCCACACACATGACACATGAACTCTGCTGAAATATGACTCCAATTGTATGGACCAATCCACTTCTTGCACATTTGAGGCTCTATGACAAGTCGAATATGTGGGCCCAGATCACTTACCCCATAAGTTGTTTTATTGAGTAATTATATCTTGTCAAACCAATGGCTCAAATCAAGAAGCTTCTGTGACAGTTTATGGTTAGATCACAAAGTCATAGCTTCTTCTAGTGGCTAGTCTTTGTTGGTTGCAATCCTATTCTCATTGGTTTATGTTATCAATGATGGTTCGATCACCACTTCATAGCCTTTCCTAACGGTTTGACTTAATCATTTTGATCTTGCTCCTAATAGTCCATCGCATTTTCGCAACACTCTTTGGAAGTTAACTCTAGCTGATGAGATCTTGTGCTTGACACTTCATGTTACCTCGACATGTGATCCAAGTTGGGCAACATAATCATGTGAGCTATTTCTCACTTAATAGATGAGCGCGCACAATGTGGGAGAATCCTACAAATTTTGTGCTTGAGAGACTTATGCAGGTGGAAGTGGATATGATAGGAAGAAAGTGTTGGAATCCAAGAACATTGAGAAGGGGGGTGAATTATTGTTCTACCGGTAATGTTAGTTTTGAACTTATTACTTATGAACTGGTTAACAATAAATAAAATTAAAGTACATACACCAAATAACACATAAAGAGGCAACACCATAACACAAATATTTATACTTGGAAAACCTTGCAAAGGAAAAAACCATAGTGGGGTTGATACCCACAATATTTATATACTTGATCAAGGTATACAAATATTACATGAAGGGGATTGCACATGCAATCAGGCCAACCGCCTAGAGCTCACTGCTCAACACAAAAGGAGAAGTCTCACTGACTTACAAAGCATTACAAAATTACAAAATAGAATGAACTTATAAGATGCATCTGACCATGCTGGATAAGTTCTGGTTCATGCTCTGATAACCTTCAGTATGTACCAGTTTGCTGATGCTCTATTCTGCCCTGTTCTACTACTGGTTAGGTTGTGCACATGAAACTACACACAAAATCTTCCATTCTCTAACCAAAATGAATATTGATAATCTCTGAATATTTTGCAACCAAAAATTCACATCCTCTCTAACATCTCTAGATCCATTGCTGGAAGGATCTCCTTAAATATCCTTCTATCTTCAACCATGTCGGCTTCAATGAAAATATAAACCTGACAACTGCCGAATCATAATGAATTTCAAACATAATACCAATGATCATGTCGACCTTCACACATTACCATAGATTCCATGAAAAAAATAATCGAGGCCATAAGATCTCCCAGTCGGGTCCTATCCATTACTGGGTTCCAAATACACGTTACTGGGATTAGGACTTAGCCGGTTGTGAAGCAAAGTGAATACCGGTTGAGTGTAATGAATCTCGATTAACCCAAACAAAGTAAAGTGATAAAAAAATGAATCCAAATAAAGAATATATACACCTGAAGATGAGTTCCCATGAGTTTCCATCAATGACAACCCAAAATGCTAGTAGGTCTTACCGAATGAGTGTCAATTGCCAACAATCTCCCCCTTTGGCATTGATGGTAACACTCATGTAAAAAATGATGTCATTCCTGAATCTGCCTCTGAATCTGTATGACCTCCTGACTTGTACATGAATCTACTATATGCATCTGATGCTCCCCCTAGGTACTATATACATTTGACACGTTATTCCTCCCCCTTTGACATCAATGACAAAGTGGGGTGCCCACAAAGAATTTTGTACGGTTATAAACATGAGCCAGTCCTATACAAGATTCAAAATATTTACATACATAGAATTTAAAAATGAAAATTAGGTATCCCAACCTTGCTTAAGGGAGTCAAGAATGGAGATGAATCCATTCAAGAGACTGGCATAATATTCAATTTATTCTGATGTAGTGGGATCCTCCTTCTGCATATTAGAAATACACCCAGTCTTATGAAACAATACATTACCCAACCAGGGACCAATGAGATTGCGGAACTTATTTGATCTCTTTATTACAATGTCTCTATCCTTCTCTAATTTTAAAATTTGATCCATGACTACCAAAATTGGACCATCCAAAGAACTTGTAAGAATAATTGTCAGGTTGTAAGAATTAGAAATCTAAATTCAATTATTCCTACAATCTGACAGTTGCTTGTCTATAGGGATTATGAGCTTATCAAAATCTAGACAAGTCTTATATACTCTACCTCCCTTTGCCAATGTTGCATCAATGGATTGCAAGGAGGTTTTGAGTTTACCCTTGTCAAACTCAATCATTTGCAAAAATGTCTGCTTCCTAGCCTCAACAAATTTTTCTTTAGCCTATGTCAATGAAATTTTCAGTAAAGAATCATAATGCTTGGGAATAAAATTAATAATCTCCTCCAATTTACTAGATGAGCTTTCACTCTCTTGTGCTTGGAATTCTAGTACCAATCGATTCAAAACTTCAAAATTGTGCTTGATTAATTCCATGTCTTTTGACTCTTCCTGAGCCAACTCCTGGGTTGCCTATGCTTGAAGTGTTGCTGCCACCAAAATTTTCTCACCTGGTGACATCTTATGGTAGGGTTTGTTAAAACTGATAGAAAATTGTGCCAAGTTCCCTTTGGCTATGGCTGAGGTGTCAATTGCCAAGCCAAAAGAGAGATCCATCATAGCTTCCTTACCCTTGTCTATCGGTGAGGTATTCTTAGAATCCTTTAACTCTTGTGCACCATTGGCTTCACCACTTGGTGCCCTATCCATATCCTGAACATCCTCTACAACCTTATTATCTATATCCTTATCTACATTTTGTACATTATCACTCGGTGTATCCTCTGTTGCAACATTTGACTCACTAGCCGGTACAGTGGTAGCCGATGGAGTGCTAGCTGGTTGCTCAGTAACTACACTTGGTTGTTTTGTATCTGTTAGTTGCTTATCTTTTGGAAATTAAATAATTTGAGACTATACAAAATAGGGAATCAATTCATAACCCAAACTCAAAAGAATCCTTACCCAAATATCTGTAGTTTCCTTCTGGATCTCCTCAAACTTTCCAACATAAGGTTGTTTATTCTGTGCTTAGGATTAAATTTGGATGAGCTAGTTTTATTTATTAGATCTACCATCTTTGGAGGAATTATTGTTGGATAGAGATTAACCAATTCTGTCTCTTTTATTTGTTGGTCCATAGTTTGAGTATGTAATTTTCTAGCCTCTAACTTATCATACAACTCCTTAGGCAAAATTTTCTCAAGTTCAATCAATTCTCTACTAAAAGAATCAAGATATAAAATAATCGCTTCCTTAATTTTATTTTTATCCTTCTCATCAAATCCATCAAAGAATGAATAAATGTTATCTAAGTTACCATCATTAATAATTTGATCAATTAGATCCTGAGGATCCAATTTCTTCTTATTGGTTCTTCTCTTTCCTTCTGGTTTGGGCTACTCATCATATTTAGGTTTGCACTTATGTACAATTGTGATTTTATGTTTTTGGGGAGTCTCCTTAATATGTTATTTCTTTTTCTCCTCCTCCCTCACTACTCTAGCAAAAAACCTTTCTTCTTTGGAACTTCCTTTGTATCCTCAACAGATTCCCTTTCCTCAAAAGAAACAATCATATATTTTCGGTAGCCTTTTTCTTTCTCTTGACTAACTCAGCCGGTTTAGGACTGGTAGGATCAGCTGAAGATCCTTTTGGTTTCTTGGAAGTCTCCATCTAAGCTGCCTTTCGGGCTTCCCTTTCCTCTTTCCTCTTCTTCTTCATCTCTTCTTTCCTCTGGGCTTCAAGAATTTTGACTTTCTATTCAACCTCTGCCCTATCATGCCCTTCACTTATGAGTGTTTAAGTTGAAACCTTAGTCATCTTCTTCCTAATAGCCGGTGCAACTTGTTCTTGGTGAACCTTTAGCCCTTTTTCTTAAGTTGTGCCAAATTTCTTAGGTCTTTTTCATCTACTAGTTCTTGCAGTAAGTGTTGTGCATAGGCATCTAGTATGGCCTCATCCACCTCATAACCCATAGGCATGATCCATATAATTCTAGGTTGTACAAATTCCATCATGCATTCATCGTTATTAACCATAAAACATATTGTGTCCTTATATTTTTCTATTGTAGACTTTGGAATTCTAGATCTGATTTTCATTTCTTCTTGGAAGGTTTTGAAAAATACCCATAAATTAGTCTTACTTGACTTATCTCCTTGCATATAAAAAATTTGATCTATTTGTGTAGCTACCAGATGGTCAAAAGCACATTGAATCTTCCCATAACCGGGAATAGTTCCCAAAAAGTAAAATGCCAAACAAATAACAAAAGAGTCATACCGAAAAGTATTTTTCTTATCTTGGTTGATTTTTTGGAGGTTTATCATAAGATCTTTCAGCATCACACTACAGAGATTGTAGTGTGCATCCACCTTTACCATTTAATGAGAAATCAAAATACTGTCGTCGGAGATAGATTTTAGCCGGTTAGACTGATAAAATTTGTAGCCAATTATCATTGTGGAAAAATTGACATCAATCTCTCTTACATCATCAACCCTCATTGAACAACCATCAAAAGTGGTATCAGTGAGTTTGCAGAGCTCTGTGTTGGAGAGCTTGCACTTAGGATAGAGTACACCTCCAATTTTGTGTAGACAAGTGATGTTTTTTATCACTTCCTCTATGATTTTGCATGGCCGGTCCAACCAGATAAATTCTCCATGAATGAAACTCAAAATGTATTAGACCCATTCCACCTCATCAAAAGTGGGAAAATCCATGAATTGAGTAAAACCCTTCCTCTACAAGAAGGCAAATTTTGGTTTTAGCTGGTTATCAGTGATCAGATTCTCAGTAAAGACATGGGACAACTCATATCCTCTAAGCTCCTTGATGTCATAATGGTTGTATGACCTAATATATTTTGTGTGAAGAACTCCATGGCACACCTTCGAGAATGCTCCCAATGGTTCATCTAGAAGGGATTTGAAGGGATGCTTCTTGAAAACAGGATAGGGGTAGTTCTTGATTTCCACCACCAAAGGAGTATCGATGTTGGATGATGAAGCCATGATAACCGGATACTAAAACTAGGGTTTCTGCAAATGAAAAATACCTTAAGATACTATTGGGAGATGAGATTGCTTTTGAAAGAAAGTGCTTGCACAAATCGCCTTGGACTCTGAATCTCTCTAGAAATCACTCATTTGAATGCTCAATGGTTGTGTGAAGAAAATAAGTTTTCTTTACCCTTTTATCATTGTTAACCCTACTGTCATAAATGTTGTTGGTTAGGCTGACCGATTCACATAGTCTGTGAGTAGGTTCTGATAAACATCTGAAATTTCCAGAGTACCCATCCGCAATTAGAATTCTCTAACTACATATCTAATCTGGGGTATTTGCATGATCTTCAATGATTTTCCTACCCCCAAGGCAGAGTGCCTTAGTTACGGTTGTGTATGCTACCGATGCAAGACCTGATGACTCTACCGGATGTTCTGCCTATGGTGTATCTGATCTCCTTACCCATCTTTTCTCATGTTGTTTTCTGATGTCTTCCACTTTTATCTTTCCCTTCTCATCTGAATTTCCATTAGTTGCTGGTGGGTTCTTACTTTTGCAATATTTAGCAATATATCCAATCTTGTTGTATGCATAACAAACAACATTGTTCTACTAAATTGCTTTGTTAAACCCTTGATTTCATTGATTTCCTTTAGATCTGCATTGGTTAGCCATGTGTCCAAATCTACTACATGCATGACATCTTACATTTCCAAGACCGGTGAATGATGCATTGTTTTGATTATTCCTATTTCTACATTGACTATCCATATGACCATATTTATTGCAAACAAAGCATGTACCATTGAATTTGTGAACATTAGGCTATCTTACTAGTGAATTCTGGTTCTAGTTGTTGTCATGATTCTGCTTCCATCTGGATGATTGATCTTTTTGTGCAGTACCAAAGCTTTTTCCTTTTTCAAAATTAATACCTCTCTTGTCATTACAATTCCTTTGACTCTTCAATAGTTCTTCAAGTTTAGCAGAGCTGGCTCAAAATTTGTCCTTGTACTCATTTGCAGTGACCAAGTCATCTCTCATGAATATAATCTATCTTTCAAGTTCCTATTGATTTCTTTGAGACTGAACCAATTCAAATTTCAACAAATCATTCTCATGTGTTAGTCTGTTGCATTCATCAGATCTATCCTTCAACGCATGAGCTAGGTTTTCTTCATTTTTCTTTTTATCTTCAATCTCCTTGCACATTCTCATGGTTAAGGTTTTCATCTCATTCTTCAAGATAGTGTTCTCCCAAGTGAGTTTGTGACATTGATCATTTATAGAATCTTCCTCATCACTGCTATGATTTTGCAATTGATCATAAAGTTCCTTCCTCTTAGCTTGAACAATTGAAATCTTTCCTTGTAATGAAATGATTTGTTCTTTGGATTGCTTTAGTTTATTTTTTAATTTACAATTCTCCATCTGCTCATTATCAAGATCCTTAAGAGAAAATTGAATTTGTTGCTGCAGACCTATTTCCATTGATTCCAAATTCCAGACCTTCCTCAATTGGTTAGACTTCTTTAGAGGAACCAATCTGTGATACCAATTGTTGGAATCCAAGAAGTGGGGGGCGGGGGAGGGATGAATCAATGTGTTGGGTCCTAAAACCACAGATTGGAAAACTTAAGGATTTACCATGCCCTTAAATGATCCAACTAGCCTTGGCCAACAAACAGGGATGGTCAAAGACCAAATCCCTCTGCACTTAAGGCTCCATTGAACCTAGGTGGGTATACCTGTCCCTCTCAAGCACAAAAAGAGTTATTTAAACTAGATTTAAGCTTTATGGTTAGAAAATGCAAAACTGGCAAATGATTGTTCTACAATTATGCCTTATTATGTTCTTTAAGTGAATGCTTTTGAAAAGAAATGAAAATGATTATGATTGTATCTTGACAATAAGATGCTTTTAGGACTTAAAAGAAATATGCAAAGATCAGTTCATTTAGGGTTTAGGAAGAATGATTCTCTATCAAGGACCTTAAATGCATAACAAACCAGGACCTTAAAAGATAAATAACAGACCAGTGCCTCTATCCAGGGATATTTATGACACTTTGTGGACAAGAGATCTTATCTACTCTTGAGACAATATTAATCATCAACTATGAAGGTTTCAGTATGTGTTACACAAACAATGAAAACCCAATCTCACATTTAATGTAATAGCATGTGATGGCACATCATAGCAAATCAAATGACAGATTTATCAAGAGGACAAAGATAACTCATCAACACAAAAGTATGCACAATATTTAGAAAAGAAATAGCAAACCTTGTATATTAATCTGTTAGGATTAATGACAGTTCCAAAGAGACTAAGAGGGGGGGTGTGTTGGCATTTTTGATGATGATGTTGTGATTGTCATTGATGGACACACACTTGCTTTGAGATCACTTTTTGTATGTATGAGTTATGCTCAACCGGTATTTATTCCAAACCGGTATCATGTATTATAGTCTTTAGACTATCGGTGTTTTGCAGAAATTGTTTACCAATCTCAAGTGGTATGAAGACCCAAGCGGTATGAAGACCTCAAGCAGTTCGAGGATCCCAAAATGGTACAAAGGAACAAAGCAGTTGTTATCATTTTTCCCAGTCTTCATTTTGATAAACCGGTAATTGGTAAAATGTGTGAACCGGTAATCAGCAAAATATGTGAACCGGTAATAGGAAAATGTAGGAACCAGTATTATTTTTGTGATGAGTTATCATCCACCGACACTTTGGCAGTGATTCTGTGTCGTGTTACCAAATGTCTCTAGATGCACTTAACCTAGGAACTTGCAATGTAATCCTATTGGACTGACATGAAATCAGATTCCTTTATAAGGACATCATGTCTAGGGTTTCAGTGGTGGTTAGAGTTGTTAGGTTTTTAGGTGGTTGATGAGGTTTTGTATGTGCGATCATAGAAGAAGATTAGGTCTGTGTGAAGAAACAAAGTGTGGAGATTTTGAAGACTAAAGTAATGCTAAAATGCATTAAAAATGAGCTATCAAGGATCTAACCAAGCATATTGTGCTAGTATTTAGATCACTCACTTGTTGATTACCCACATCTTCGACAAGTCTGAAACCCTTAACCGAGTAGGCCTGGCAAAGCCTTTGTAAATCCTCTAACAAGGTGGTTCACAACTATAGATCTGAAATCCTCTCACAAGGTAGTCTTTAATCGGACTTATCTCCTAATAGAGATTGAGATTCCTAACAGGATCTATTTTGGTGAAGAACATTGTATGACCTTAACCGATCTAGTTACTATTCTACAGATAGTTACTCGTGAGTTTCATCTCACCGCGGTTTTTCCAATTTGGGTTTCGAGATCAAAATCTCTTGTGTTATGGTGATTGTTCTTCTGTGGGTGAATGCCTTATTTGTTGTTTGGTTTGCATTTGTGTTAACCGATTTGTTAGTAAAACTATTATACCAGTTTACTACTAAACTGTTTAAGTGTTTGAGCTCAGTATTTTTTGGTATACTAATTCACCCCCCCTCCTCTTACTATTCATCAATTGGTATCAGAGCCAACCTTTCTATAAGTTTAACCACTTGGAAGGAGATATGGGGGAATACATTGTGAGGGAACTTACTCATCATCTCAATCAGACTAAGAAAGCCTTTGATGAACTCAAAGTCAAATATAAAGCCTCTCTAGAAAAGAGAAGAGAGCATGCTGAGAAACTAATGGAGCTTACTGAAAATAGTTCTTCTGATGAAGCAGACATGGAAACCCTAGTTGAAGAAGTTGAAAAACTGAATGAATCTAATGCTAACCTAAGAAGGGAACTGGAAGGACTAACTATCAGAATGTGTCAAGAGCTTGAGAACCAGAGGAAAGCGGAAGATCTGGTAAAAGACAAAGATCATGAGATCTCCAAGCTGGAGCAAGAAATCAGTGCACTTACTACTCATCTCCAAGTGAGTAAAGTGGAAAAAGAAGAAATGCAAGGTGAACTAAACATGGCTATTTCTGAGAATGCAACCTTGAAGGAATCCAATGCTACTATTTCCAAAGAACTCACTGAGTCAAACGAAATACTTGCCAAATTCAGTAAGAGCACTGTTAAGCTAGAACAAAAGCTTGAATCACTAAAACCGTTTAAGAATACCATCGAACTTGGTTTTTCTGGTTATGAGGAAGGTGAGACCTCTGGAACAAAAGATGGAGCATCAAAGAAGCAACCAGCACCAAAGGATAAAGGTAAGCAAAAGTTCAAACCTGTTTGCTTTAATTATCTCAAGGAAGGACACACTACCAATGTATATAGAAGTAAGGCTTACAATAATTTTCCCTACTTTCTAAACAATAATCCTAGATCCAATAGATTCAATGGTAACTATTATGTATGCAACAAGTTTGGGAATAGAGCATTTGAATGCAGGTTTGTTATACAAAACACTAGAAGATATCCTCAAAGGAGTCAAGGAGTTTTTCCTGAATTCTCTATGAACTAGAATCCAAACCGGTATAATGCCTATGACTATCAGTCAGGTGGTGGTGGCTATAAAGTGGCAACCGATTGGAGAGAAACCTATTTGATTTGTCATGGTAGCAGTCACACTGCTGCAACATGCAGGAGGAAGAATGGTAGAATGAACAATGGACCATGGAGAACACCTGGAATGGTTTGCTATCATTGCAACAAACTGACACCCTGCCAGAACTTGCAGAATGAGAAAGAACATATCAGATGATATACCAGTCACTCTGAAAGGAAAGATTGATGTTGAAACTATTCAAGCAGATATGAAGACAACATGGAAGAAGAAACCTAAAGAAGTGTCACAAGAAGAACCAGTTTCTGCACCTAGTGTGGAAGTCATTGAACCGACAAACTAAGCTTCAGAAAAGCTTAGAGGGAGCAAATCGGTGAAATGTTTCGAACCCCCGATTTACACCAGTAAAAGACCTTAACCGGTATGTGATACCTGTCAATTGGCAGAAGACCAAAAATGGTAAAAGGCAAATTAGGGTTTACGCCCTAATGGTGGAGCATTTATTATGGTAGGTGAAGAATTCATTTAAAAGGGATTTTCAAGTCATTTTCACTTATCAGTTTGTGAGCGAAGAAATTTTCAAGTGCAGAGCAACAAAAGGCGATTTTTCTTGCGATTCAGAGAGATTTCAAAACTTTCAAGTAGAATCCAAAGATAATATCAATCAATCAGGTGAAGAACACAAAGCAGTAATCTAACAACCAAAGTAGTGTGTGGCGAAGCTAAAGTTGCAAACCCTAAATTGCGGATTTTCGAAGGTATTTATCAAAATTCTTTTTTATTTTTTTATCATGGCTTCTGTATTGCACTCCAGTCCTAGTGCGCCTGATGACTCAATAGATTTCATACAATGGAAGGAAAAATACAATGCCCTATCCCAGATACCCACTGGTGTTATAGTTGAATACTACTCTAGTCCCAGTGCACCTGATGACTCAGTAGATTTCATCCAACGGAAGGCAAAATACAATGCCTTGTTTGTTGTTTGGTTTGCATTTGTGTTAATCGGTTTGTTAGTAAAATTGTTATACTGGTTTACTGCTAAACTATTTAAGTGTTTGAGTTCAGTATTTTTTGGTACACTAATTCACCCCCCCCTCTTAGTATTCATCAGGGTGAATCAGTATATAACTGATTGACAGAATATTTAACCTCATTAATTATTTTGCATTCCAAAACAGTGTACCGAGTTAATGCAATAAATAGGAACAATAAATACAACATAGAAAACACACCATAACACAAGATGTTTAATGAGGAAACCTGGTGTGGGAAAAACCTCAGTGGGATTTGTGACCCACAATATTCACTCTCTGGCCAATGAATAAATACTACTTACAATGAGGTGCTTGCACATGCAGGAAGGCCAACTGCCTAGAGATCACTACTCAATCCACAAAATAGAAGTCTCACTAACTTACAAAATGGATTATGAAATCCAATATAATGTATTGTTTCAAATCAGCATCTACTATGCCAGGTTCAGTACCGGTTTAAGCTCATACTATAACCATAAACCTTATATAAAATTTGCTTTATGCATTCGCATATATATTCCTTAATAATCACTCATTCCGATCTCATCTATCATCCTCTTTACAAAATGATTTACAAGATCTCATACATATATGAGTCTATTACAATATGCCATGTCAGCTTTAGAAAAGACATTTACAATTAAATACAATAAACAAAAGTTTATTCCTATCGGCTGGGGTGTCAGTATGCATTGTTGCCGCTGCCGGTGAAGTGCCTACTGGTATCAGTGCCTACTGGTGGTTTACTAGATGAATGCCACAAGGTTGCTTGAAGGTTGCCACAAGGTTGCCATCAATGACAACACCATCAATTCTCATTAGTATGTGAATCAGTAGGCATAGATGAAAGGACACACCCTTTCATTTCGCTAAACTAAAACTTAACTAAAACCTAACACCTAACTGCTTAATTTCTAAGATGACATAAGACAATTATAAAAACATGAAAAAAGATTTTAATTCTTTGGATCCAGCCTCTTCCCGCATTTCTTGATGTGCTTAAGGTAGCCTTCATCTCTACGGGTAACTGCATTAAATATTGTATCCCTGAGTGCCATCTCCATCTTGATTCAGTTCTCTAACAGATCCACTATCTCATTCATACCCAGGGCATTTGCTTGGGCAGCACTGAGGGCTGCACTAAGTAAAGCCTTACACTCTAAGATCCATGCACTTTTATCCTTGATAAGATGAAACTATATAAATTCAAATGGTATTTTAGAGACAATTTTGTGGAAAATCACACATGCCTTGCATATATGTGAACCTGCAAACTAGAACAAAACCAAGTGTCCTCTTTCCCCAACTGAAAAAATTCTATGCATCATCCCCCATGGAAATTTCTCTCAAAATATCTGATATTTGTTGAAACCGAGAGAAAAAATGAATTCCTCATTCCGAGAGCTTTTCAACGACATATAATATTGTTTATAATTGGGCAAAAATAACCCCTCGAGTGAATTAATCTCGGATGGAGACCAATCATTTAATTTTTTGCATTTTCGCACTATAGTCTGAACTATACATTTAATTTTGATTTTTTCCTTTTGCGCCCTGCCACATGTCAACCTCTGGTTCACTTGGAATCCACCTGGGTGCCACTTAACTTGCCACCTGTCTGCCACCTCAACACCATCGGACCCACCACTGGACCTTGGCTCTTCTTTGTTGCTGGGTCACGATGGGTAACCGTCAAGCTATTTCTCATTGTGGATCAGCGACCACCGTTGATCTTCCTCGGACTTGTCACCTCTTTAACACACTTGAGCTACTCCCTTCTGTAGGGCCCACCATTCAGTCATTGGGTCGCGATGAATAAACATTGTACAACTTCTTATTGTGGATCAACGACACTCTTTAGATCATCTCCAACCTACTCGACCTTTAGTCTCCATTTCTATCGTAAAATTTGGTTGCCTCAAGATGTGTGCACACATGTGGGTCCCATCGGTTGCTGAGTTTCCACTTGCCATAATCCTTTAAGCTTTTGACACTATAGATGTGTGTGTTCTTGTATTTAAATATTAAAAATTTCCTCCCCACTACCAATGTGGGATAAAGGCTTTATGCTTGCATTTGCATTGCTTGAAAGTTTTAATACTCTTTTTTACAATGCCATTCCACATTCCACGTGCATTTATTTGAAACTTTCTAAAGGCTTTACCCATACCGCAGGGAGGAAGGAGCTAGAAAAGGTCTTGGAGTTTGGTATTATGCCTACCAAGTGCATTTGTTTGAAGCTTCTTTGACGCCTTGCAATTGCATTCTACTGAAAGTCTTTACTTTTGGCCTTCTCAATCTGCATAGCACACAGGAAATTGCTTACCCTTTGACTGTATCCTCTTTCAATAGCATTTTGTCCTTTTGATCGACATAACTTTATCGATTTCCTCGTCGAGCGTCGACATAGCATATTTCCCTTACTCCTGATAACTATGGCTTCCTCGATAGATCCACCCTCTATGGCATTATGCCCATCGAGCATCGGTGTAACTCATAAAATGTTCCTCCAATACTCCAATATTTAAAACATTTCATCTGCACTCTCCCTTATCGGTGTAGGTCATGCTGATAGCTTCATTGGCTATCGGTATAACAACTTCTTCGCAGTTCCGATATTGAATTCTTTTGTTGATGGATATACCTTCTTACTTACTCCTCAGTATGAGCTATCCCAATGATAGTGCCTCATTTCTTTTGCACACTGATTTATTTTCCATCTAAAAAAATCTTCTTGGATCACATTCTAATAGATTGATGGATGTTACGTCGATAGATCTCTTTACTATTTTGGCTATGCAATCCTATCGAGATAACCTATGTCGATGATTCAAATTTTACAAATTTAAAAATTACCATGAATGTCAATGACTCCAACTCTTCATAGAGGTTGTATGTAAGCCAAAGGCACTTCTTATTTCATCTAACTGACTCCTCTGATATCTGCCAGAATGTTGATATGATGGACTCTTTATGCAGTATTTACCTAGTGCTCTCTTTCAATGTACCCAAGTGACCCCTATCATTCATGAAATAGTTGATCCTTGGACAACTCCATTTTTTTCAGTTATGCTCCTGCATATAAGAAACCAACAGTAAATGCTCTTATGATGGAAAAAAGGCATCCATATATAGCACAAAAATATTTAATAAAATATGTGCTAACAGTGGCTCTTTCTTGGGATGTATGTTCTCTTTAAGGACATAGCAAGATCTCAGCTATCTCTGGAAAGCAGACCAAAATGAAAATTGAAAACATAGAATAGAAAATAAAAGAAAAACTACATTACTATGATACAAGAGATACTCCTTGATTATCTAGAAAAGAAATGCTTGAGGTACTGAGCATGGACTGAAAACTCCTATGTTTCACCATTAGTATTCTTCAAGAAATGTGCATTTTCTCCTCCTTTCTATAGATCCCTGTCTGAGTTTAATTTGGTGGCCCCAAGCCCCCGAAAATGAACATCAATTATTTCCTCTGTCAAAAACCCGATTCCCGTCCTGTAGCAATATTTACCTTCTGATTGTATGATCATCCTCTTTACTAACCACACACTTCTGATACTTATTTGCCTTTTCACCACACACTTCCTGAATATGAATTGAATCTTTTATCTGAAAAATTTTTGGACCATTTTTTTGAATATATCTCTGATACTCAATATCTAACAAATTTGAAATTTCTTCTGCGTTGAGGAAAGTTTCTCCTTCATTGTCACATTTATTCATGTTTATTTTTATAGATATGGATTTGTCTTCCTTATTTGAAATTGTGGCATTATTAGATTCTTCTTCTAAAATGCTTTCATATACAATTTTGAGGAAATATTTTACTTGAGGGTCATGATAAATCCCTAACTCATGCATTTTTCTTGATAATGAAGGTCTAACATCCAAAGGTATTTTTGTGTATATGTTGAACATCCTCAAGAACAATTGTGTTGCAGATTAATCCTCATACCTTGCTAGATTGAGAAATGCATCCAAAAGGGAAATGCAAGACTCTTCTTCCATAGTGTAAATATGATTTTTGTCCCTCATAGCAAATGGCATCTTCTTCCTCATCCACATCATAAAACGTATGAAAGAACCATTTCTTGAATTCTCTCCACGATGAAAGGCACTGTGTGGGTAATGAATTATACTCCTCCCTTGCCCTGTCCTTCAATGCTCTGGCAAATAGCATCATTACCTGTCCTTCATCATCAATGTCATGGTTTTCTATAAATAAATAAAATATTTTTAAATGCCACTTTGCTGATTCATTATGTTCACCATAGAATTTTGCTACAACTTGTGCAAAATGTAAAAATAGATCATCAATATTACATGAAAATCTTCTAAGATCCAACGGCTCATTGTCCACTAGAAATAATAATCTTCTTAACCAATTCTGAGACATTTTGTAATAGATTTCCTATTACCCCCAAAGGGAGGAATTTTCATCTCCCTCTGGATTCCCTCCCTCAATAGAGTCACCAAAAAAAGATCTGGTTCTATAGAATAGAGTTGCCACCTCCTGTGGAGGAAAATATTACCTACTAATCTCATGGGTTCTTCCTTCCAATAGAGCACACCTTAACAGAGATTCTCGAATTGAAATTCTATAGACAAATCCCCAGCAAAGTCGCCAATCTGTTGTGTGACTCGAATGGGGAAAACAAAACTTATCAAATATTCAATGAAAAAACACCAGAGCCTCTAGGTGAATGTCAAACTATGTATGACAACTTTCCAGCAGAGTCGCCAATCTGTTGGTTCCCAAAACCATAGATTGTAAAACTTAAGGAGTTTCCATGCCCTTCCAACTAGCCTTGGCCAACGAACAGGAATGGTCGAAGACCAAATCCTTCTGCACTTAAGGCTCCACTGAACCTAGGTGGGTATACCTCTCCCTCTCAAGCACAAAAAGAGTTATTTAAAGTGGATTTAAGCTTTATGGTTAGAAAATGCAAAACTAGCAAATGATTGTTATGCAATTATGCTTTAAAATGTGCTTTAAGTGAATGCTTTTGAAAAGAAATGAAAATGATTATGATTGTATCTTGACAATAAGATGCTTTCAGGACTTAAAATAAATATGCAAAGATCAGTTCATATAGGGTTTAGGAAGAATGTTTCTCTATCAAGGACCTTAAATACATAACAAACCAGGACCTCAAATGATAAATAACATATTAGTGCCTCTATCTAGGGATATTTATGATACTTTGTGGACAAGAGATCTTATCTACTCCTGAGACAATATTAATCATCAACTATGAAGGTTTCATTATGTGTTACACAAACAATGAAAACCCAATCTCACATTTAATGTAACAACATGTGATGGCACATCATAGCAAATCGAATGACAGATTTATCAAGAGGACAAAGATAACTCATCAACACAAAAGTATGCACAATATTTAGAAAAGAAACGGTGAACCATGTATATTAATCTTTAAGAAATGATTGCATACATAAGCTACACTTGAAGATACTCCATTACATTCTGTTTGCACAAAAAGATACTTCTTCTTCCTATAGACTTCCTTAATACATATAACCTGCAGACCTTACTGGCAACAATGATTGTTATTTTTCCTGTAATTATTCTAAAATCATATCCTAGATGCCTTTTACATACAAAATGACTCACTATAAGTATGTGAATCAATAGGCATAGATGAAAGGACACACCCTTTCATTTTGCTAAACTAAAACTTAACTAAAAACTAACACCTGATTGCTTAATTGCTAAGATGACATATGACAATTATATAAAGATGAAAAAAGACTTTAATTCTTTGGATCCAGCCTCTTCCCGCTTTTCTTGATGTGCTTAAGGTATCCTTCATCTTTGTAGGTAACTGCATTAAATATTGTATCCATGAGCGTCATCTCCATCTTGATTAAGTTCTCTAATTGATCCACTATCTCATTCATATCCAGGGCATTTGCTTGGGTGACACTGAGGGTTGCACTAAGTAGAGCTTTACACTCTGAGATCCATGCACTTTTATCCTTGATAAGATGAAATTGTATAAATTCAAATGGTATTTTGGAGACAATTTTCTGGAAACTCACACATGCCTTGCATATATGTGAACCTACAAACTGGAACAAAACCAAGTGTCCTCTTTCCCCAACTGAAAAAATTCTTTGCATCATCCCCCATGGAAACTACTCTCAAAATATCTGATATTTTTTGAAACCGACAGCAGAATTGAATGTCTCATTTTGAGAGCTTTCCAAAGATATATAATATTGTCTATATTTGGGCAAAAATAACCCCTCTAGTGAATTAATCTCGAATGCAGACGAGTCATTTAAAATTTATGTATTTTTGCACTATAGTCTGAACTATACATTTAATTTTGATTTTTGCCTTTTGCGCCCTGCCATGTGTCAGCCTCCGGTTCTCTCATAATCCACCTAGGCACCACCTAACCTACCACCTCAACACCATCAAACCCACCACTGGATCGTGGCTCTTCTTTGTCGCTAGGTCGCGATGGGTAACCTTCAAGCTATTCTTCATTGCAGATCAGTGACCACCGTCAATCTTCCTCAGACTTGTCAACTCTTTAACACACCCAAGTTGTTCTCTTCTACCGAGCCCACCATTCAGTCGCTGGGTTGTGATGAATAAATATCATGCAACTTCCCATTGTGTATCAACAACACTTGTTAGATCATCTCCAACCTGCTCAACCTTTAATCTCCATTTTTGTTGCAAAATTTGGTTGCCTTGGGATGCATGCATGCACGTGGGTCCCATCGGTTCCTGAGCTTCCACTTGCCAAAATCCTTTAAGCTTTTGATAAAGGCTTTATACCTGTGTTTGCACTGCTTGAAAGTTTTAATAGTCTTTTCTACAACGCCATTCCACATTCCACTTTATTTATTTGAAACTTTCTAAAGGCTTTACCCATACCACAGGGAGGAAGGAGCTAGAAAAGGTCATGGAGTTTGGTATTACGCCTGCCAAGTGCATTTTTTTGAAGTTTCTTTGATGCCTTGCAATTGCATTCTACTGAAAGTCTTTACTTTTGGCCTTCTCAATGCCATGCAACACACATGAAATTCCTCACCCGTTGATTGTATCCTCTTTCAATAGCATTTTGTCCTTTTGATCGGTGTAACTTTTACCGGTTTCCTCATCGAGCATTGGCATAGCATATTTCCCTTACTCTCGATAGCTATGGCTTCCTCGATAGATCTGCCCTCTATGGCATTATGCCCATCGAGCATCGGTGTAACTCATAAAATGTTCCTCTAATACTCTGATATTTAAAACATTTCATCTGCACTCTCCCTTATCGATGTAGGTCATATTGAATTCTTTTGCCGATGGATATACCTTCTTACTTACTCCTCGGTATGAGCTATCCTGATGATAGCACCTCATTTCTTTTGTGCACTGATTTATTTGTCATCTAAAAAATTCTACTTGGATCACATTCTAATAGATCGGTGGATGTTACACCGATAGATCTCTTTACTATTTTGGCTATGCAATCCTATCGGGATAACCTATGTTGATGATTCAAATTTTACAAATTTGAAAATTACCATGAATGTCAATGGCTCCAACTCTTCATAGAGGTATGTAAGCCAAAGGCACTTCTTATTTCGTCATACTGACTCCTTCTTTGATGTCTGCCAAAATGCTGATATGATGGACTCTTTATGCAATCTTTAGTTAGTGCTCTCTTTCAATGTGCCAAGTGACCCCTATCATTCATGAAACAGTTGATCCTTGGACAACTCCATTTTCTTCAGTTATGCTCCTGCATATAAGAAACCAGCAGTAAATACTATTATGATGGAAAAAAGGCATCCATATATAACAAAAAAATATTTTGTAAAAATATGTGCTAACACAATGTTCTACTATTAATGTTAGTTTTGAACTTATTGCTTATTAACTGGTTAACAATAAATAAAATTAAAGTGCATACACCAAATAACACATAAAGAGGCAACACCATAACACCAATATTTATACATGGAAAACCCTGCAAAGGGAAAAACCATAGTGGGGCTAATGCCCACAATATCTATATGCTTGATGAAGGTATACAAATATTACATGAAGGGGATTGCACATGCAATCAGGCCAACCGCCTAGAGCTCACTGCTCAACACAAAAGTAGAAGTCTCACTGAATTATAAAGCATTACAAAATTACAAAGTAGAATGAACTTATAAGATGCATCTGACCATGCTGGATAAGTTTTGGTTCATGCTTTGATAACCTTCACTGTGTATCAGTTTGTTGATGCTTTGTTCTGCCCTATTCTACTACCGGTTAGGTTGTGCACGTGAAACTACACACAAAAGATTCCATTCGTTAACCAAAATGCATTCTAATAATCTTTGAATAATTCACAACTAAAACTTTGCATCCTCTCTAACATCTCTAGATCCATTGTTGAAAGGATCTCCTTAAATATCCTTCTATCTTCCACCATGTCGACTTCAATGAAAAGTATAAACATGTTGGCTGTCGGATCATAATGAATTTCAAACATAATCCCAATGATCATGTTGGCCTTCACACATTACAAAAATACATGAAAGAAATAATCAGGGCCATAAGATCTCCTAGCCAGGTTCTATCCATGACCGGGCTCCAAATACTCATTACTGGGATCAGGACTTAGCCGGTTGTGAGCAAAGTGAATACCAATTGATTGTAATGAATGTTGGTTAACCCAAACAAAGAAAAGTGATAAAAAAAATGAATCCAAATAGAGAATATACACACCTGAAGATTTCCCATGTGTTGCCATCAATGACAACCCAAAATGTCATTAGCTCTTACCGAATGAGTGTTAATTGCCAATAGAAAGGAGATCAAGATGATGCTATTTGGAATGGGGAGGAGGATTTTCCCTAGCTTAGGACTGGTCATACTCAATATTGAGCTTATTTTGGCCACACTGGTTTAGAAATTTGGGTGGCAGAGTAAACTGAGAGATACAGTGGATCTTGCTAAGATGGAGGAGTTCACTATGGTTATGAAAAATCCTCTACAGGCCATAATGAAGGAGAGAGATTTAGCTCCCTGTTATTGAACAGTAAAAGTTTTACTTTTGTGAAATGAAGGATTCATTTTCATATATTTCAAGTTAGAAGCACGAGAGAGTACCCACATGCCCACAGTGATTTGCAGTCTTCTTGATTAGAAAGGATGTTTATATTTTTATTATATTAAAAATATAATTATTGTTTAGATTTAAAATGGTTAATAAATATAATATGTTTTATGAGTTTGGTGGCAAAAGTTCATATATTTAAAATTTATTGTCAATATCATGATATAATATAAATTGTACAATGGTTTTTTAGAACCTTGTTTTGACCAATGGTAATATTTTATTGTGGCATTTTGAGTCCCCATGAGTCTATATATTGAGGGGTTGAGCTGGAGACAACATGAGTTATTTCACAAGTACACACACGTTGTTGAATTGATACAAGATTGAGGAAATCTCTTTGTATTTTAATATCTATGAAGAGAAATAAATTTTTCATCTTTTTTGGTGGAGTTAAAAGGGTTTCTCCATGTAATCATGGTATTATGTGTTCATTTTTTTATGGTATTATTTATTTTTTGTTATAACTAATTTTATTTCCATTCAGTAAACATTGTTGGATCTGATTCACAGTTTATTTTGAAGCTTCTATTATTTCTATCCACCTCTTATTTTCTAACAACCATATTAAGTGACTTTTGGAGTGTGGGTTATTTTCTTTTGAAAGGGTTTTCACCATGTAAATCATTATGTTGTGGTATGCATGCTATTTATGTTTAATTTGTTAAGTTTCTATAGATTTTATAAAGATCTAAATTTTTTGCATAACCCTCCTCTCAAGGTTAGGATAGAAATTTGTTCCACTACCTTAACTTCCTTTGACATGCATTAGGTAAAAAACTTGATCCCCTACATCTATTTTCTCCTTTGCATGTGTTGGGTGGAAACCATCAATCTCTAATCTTTGGCAAGTGCTTAGAATATGTTGAGGAAACATTGATCCTTGACCTTTCACAACTTCTTGGTATGCACCAACCTTTTATTAGTCCTTGGCACGCATTGGGAAACAACCTCTACCCCTTACCTTTGACAGATCCTTGGAATGCATTGAGAAGCAATGCTAATCTTTGACAAGTATTTTATAGGCATTGAGCAACAACCTTGATTCTTGACCTCTTATAGGTACATTCCATGCATTAGGTACTAGACTTGATCCCCAACCTTTGATAGGTCCTTGGCATGTGTTAGGTAGAAACCTTGATCCTTGACCTATAATAACTCCTTAGCATGTGTTGGGTAGCAAGTTTGATCTTCAAACTTGAATGGAATCCTTGAGGAAACACTCTTCCATTTTATTTTTAAAGAGACATGACATGCTTTCTCTCCTCATATATGTAACTTGCAAGAGATTCTCAATCAATCTTAGCCAATAAGCTAAATTTTACACATGACAAGTTGAAAAGCTACTTGTGCACTTACTTTTATAAGAAACAAGCTTGCAAAAAACTACCAAGTGTGGAGTACTACAACCTTAGAAAACCATGTCCTTTTCATTTACTTTATGGTATTGAATTTTTTCAATATATATTTTTTTTAATGTAGAAGCCACATTAAATATTTATCTTAATGTTACATACAACATAAAAATGCTTACAATAATGTTCAACCCTTGTGGCACACACATCCCTAGATTCCCTAAGTGCACCACAAATAAATTTCTTATATTTTTTATTATAAGCATTATGCAAAATGAACAACAAACCTTTTGCCAACATACATCTTTACTAGTACCAATTAAAATTTGGTAATAAATAACATAGGTACATGCCAGAAAAATTACTAGTAAATTTATTTAAATACTAGATATTGAAGTTTACAATTTAATCTTAAGAAATATTAGAAAAAAATAAAAATTTAGTAGAAGTTGCGTGTTACAATAAAAATATCACTTACTATCAAACAATATAAAAATAATAAATAATTTGACAAAAATTAATAAAAAAATGATTTAAAAAAAATATAGATTGAATCTAAAAGAGTAAATGAAACAAAATTATTGGTTTACATCATCTTTATAATCTTGACACATTTTTATATATAATTGATAAAATGTACTAAATGTTGAGTTTTGTGGCCTAATAAGATAAAAAAATTGGAACATAATATTGTTCTTCACTCCTCAAATGAACAAAACTACCTTTAACAAGTATTACTTAAATTTTTTTTTTTCTATTAATGAAATGAGGAAAGGTACATAAAGAAGACTTATTTTTATAGTAAATCCTAACATATAAAAGATATCAGTTAGCTTAGAATTAAAAATTGGCTTCAATTAGCTTAGAATTAAAAATAGTTGGGACAAGTCAATTTAAATTGTGTCTCCTTCTCTCCTTCATGTCAAATTAGATAAGCCTCAATTTAACAAACCAAAAAGTATTAATTTAACAAATCAAAGAAGTCTCAATTTAAAAAATTGAAGAAACACCAAATGGTTTTTCATATAAAGTTCACATTAAAAAAATATAGCTTAATATCAAATAATCATGAATATAATTTTATAAATAAATATTATTAATTAACACACTAAACTACTTGCCACATTTCTCATTATTGTTTTATTAAAAATTAAATATTGATTTTCATGGCTTAATATGAGAAAAAAATGAAACATAATAGTGTGCTTCATTCCTCACATGAACAAAACTACATTTAATAAGTATCACTTAAGTTAGTTTTTTTTCTATTAATGAAATGAGGAAAGGTACATAATGAAGAATTATTTTTATAGTAGATCCTAACATAAAAAATAGGTTGGCAAGAGACACTGCATTGATGATCAGATGTTGTCATTGATGGCAACTTGAGTTAGATATCCAATCCCCAGTTCATGGTTCATTCATACTAGAAGATTGATTAAGGTTTGGTGAGAAGAACAAGTCATTAGGTAGAGTGTATACTGTTGTGGTTGGCGATTCAGTTGTGTTGAGTATTTGCATTTGTGGATCTCAGAGATGCATTATGGATGTATAATATGCTATATCCCAAGTTTATGGCCTCTAGTGTTGAGAATTGAGTAAGCTGGAAGATCCGATAGAGATTTTTCTGGTAGAACAGTGTTTTGTGGCAGTAGCATGTGCGGATCATGCAGAGTGATTTTGGCGATTGTTTGTGTGTTCGAGGTTGTTGATCCAACAAATGGGAAGAGTGTGGAAATTTTGTTTTGGTCTTCTTAGTTGTTTTTGGATCAGATTAAGCTAACTTGGGTAACACATTTCATTTGTGTGTTATGTTGTTTTTGGGCCGACATGGAATTGATCTAATTTGATGTTGTGGATATATTAGACTAATTTATTTGATCATTTGGAAGAACGATGGTTATGTGTGAAGTGTGTACGAGCGATGGTGTGCAGTTTCACTATGTGGTTGGAAGATTGGTTCTCCAGTATAATGCAGAATATCAGAATAGAGAAGAGTAGCAGAGAAGAGTGTGATCATGTGTTTTGTGTTTAACTAGAACTATACTCAAACATTTATTGATGCTATTTAATGTATCTTTTATCTTTTAATCATTTATTGTTCAAAGCCTCTTGTATCTTACAATAATTTTGTAAGACAGTGAATCTTCCGGGTTTGTAGCCCTTACTTGTAATTGAGCAGTGAGCTCTAGGCAGTGTTCCTGAATGCATGTGCATTCCCCTTATGTAATATTTTTATACTTCTAATAGAGTATATTAATATTATGGGTTTGAATCCCACCGTGGTTTTTCCCTTAATCCGGTTTCTATGTAAGAATATTTTTGTTATGGTGTTGTTGATCTTGGCTTTGTGATTCTACACTTTTCTTTTCTTCATTTGCATTAAGTGGTTGAAAGACTAGGTTATTAAAGTTAAAAAGTGTTGAACATTGATTCACCCCCCCTCTCAGTGTTCCTTTGATTTCAACAATTGGTATTAGAGCCAAGTTCCTTGGAAGGAGTCTAATAGCTTGAGGAAGATCCGGGAAGGTGTCTTAATGGATTATAGTGGTCTTAGACAACAACTACTTGTTGCACTTGATGATCTTGATCAATCCAAAGCCAAAATCTGGGAATTAAAAAAAAATCTCAAGGATATTGAAACTTCATTCAGATATTAAAAGAGCAATTGAGTAAGTCCAAGGAAAAGAGAAAGGAGCTTGTTGATCAGCTTCAGGAGAAATAAAGTCAAAGCAATGATGAAGAAGCCCTAAAGGAAAAGATAGAAGAATGTGATAGACTTGCTAAAGCTAATGCAGTTTAGAAGAATGAGATGGAAGCCATTGTGATGTAATTGACAAGGGAGATTGAAGAAATGAAGAAGAATGAGGAAAATCTTGCTTAGTCCTTGAAAGACAAATCTGAAGCATGTTGCAGACTTAAGAATGAGAAAGGATAGTTGATGAGTGAGCTTCAAGATGCTAGAGAACATGAGGAAGATGTTGGAAAGAATGTCCTACTTCTTAAGTTTGATCTTGAAGCTGCAAATGAATATAAGGAGAAGTTCTAGATCAGTTAAACTAGACTAGAAGAGATGCTTGCAAGTCAGAAGAATCCTAATGATACACAAGGTCTTGGCTATGAGAAGGGTGAAATCTCCAAATCAGCAAAACAAAAGAACAACTCAAGAAAGCCTCCAATAAGACAACCTAATGCTCATAAAATCAATGGTAACTGTTTTGTTTGCAATAAATTTGGTCATATGGCTAGTTAGTGTAGAAATAGGATGAACAATAATGGTCCATCTTTTATTGATCATTGTTTCAAATGCAATAAGTATGGTCATAAGGCAAATGTATGCAGAAGTGTGATGAATAACTTTCAGAATAGGAGAAATGTCAAATGTTATGCATGTGGTATGTTTGGACATGTTTCTAATTAGTGTAGATCAAGGGGAAACCAAATGAACTTGAGACCTATGCAAGGAAATGTTGTTTTCTATGCTTGTAACAAATCTAGTCACATTGCTAAGTATTGTAGAAGTGGAAATGCGAATAGGAGAGGTCCGAAAGATGAGAAAGAATGTAAAGCCAGATGTGAAAGGCAAAGAAGAAGTTGAAGAGATCAAAGAGTAGATGAATAATACTTGGGTAAAGAAGAGTGATGATAATGCAGTGAATGGGTTTGTACCTAATTCTAGTGTTGGAACCTCATCTCGTAACTAAGCTAAGGCATTCGGCCTTAGGGGATGTTTGCATGAAAATATTTCAAACCCCCTGTTAGAGATCTATACCTGGTTCCGACAAGTTACAAAGATGTGTGTCATGGTCATAGATGAATTTCCAAAAGTTTTTTATCAAACTTGATGATTCACAAATGATCCTTTGAGAGAACTCTGTGAATGCAGGGTATTTGGAAGAATTAGGGTTAATAGAATTAATTACACCTAAAATTTAGGTATATGGAGAATAAAAATAAAATCAAACTTCCATTTCTCACTTTGCATTTGAAGTGAGGTAGTAGAAGAGTGCAATGAAGGAGAATTAGCAAAGATTCTAAGCGATACGCAGATTTGGTGTGCGATCTTGCATCAGGTTGAAAGGTATTTAAGAGTGAAACCCCTTTTTGATTGTAGCTTGAAATTTGAATTTGATAAGATGGTTGGATCTGGCATTGCAATTCCTTTGGTTATTGAAATCACTAAGTGTGTGCATCCAAGCTTCAAGAATCATCCATTCATTTCGATGGAAGAGGATCCAAAGAGTGTGTTTTCATTAGTTCCCTATGAAGTACTGCATATTGAAGACATTAGGGTATATACACACTACCCCATTGAGGAATTGGGTAGCTCGCAAATGCTAAATCTATACAACAATCAACTATTAGACAAGAGTTTGGTATTGAAACTAGAATTTCAAGAATTGGGAAACAAGGGTTTAGTTCATTAGGTTTCTAAAGTTCTATGAACATGAATGGTTCTCGTTCATCTTGAGTTGAGTTCATGATAAATTTATATGGTTGGATAAGCCTCACAAAATCACCAAGATAGTCATTCAAGCCGTAACAGGATTATGTGCAATTGGAGAACTGCCACTCTTAAAGGTTGTGAGGAATGACATTGTGACCAATGTGAGAGGATCAAAATTTGACAAATGGGAAATGACAATTAACAATATCCTAGAGAATGATATCAAGTTTTCATCAATGGTCATTGGGTATAAAATCTATTATTTTAGTAGAGAAAAATCTATTTCCAATACTGCCATTTATGTTGCATATAAGATGATGAGAGAGAATAAGAAATATGATCTTTGTGAGTTTCTCCAGAGTGAGCTTATCAATAATATTAAGAAGATCAAAGAAAATAAGAAACATCCTTTCAAGTTTAGCACATTGCTTCCGTGTTTGTTTTTTTACTTTGTGCAAGAGGTTTCAGGTGTTGGGCAAGTACAATGGGCATTTGATAGACCTATAGGAGTTCAGATCCTAGAATTCCTATACAATTCTGGTGACTCCAAGGTTCGAAACAAGAATCTATGGGGTTATTTCAAGAAATTCCAAAATGAAATGCACGAAAGGGAAAGAATCCGTAAAACTATTGTAGAGAAATATCAGGATACCATCTACTTTATGGTAGATATAGACCAGTGTTTGATGGAAGCAGTAGAACCTCAGACAGTATGGATTATACTAATGAGCTATGAGGTCGACGAAAAAATTTGGAACTGTATGCAGTGTTAGGGATCCCACAGATACTGAGAGGGGGGGTGAATCAGTATCTGACTGGTAATTAGAATTTCTTAACTTAAAACATGCAAAACATAATATAACAGTGTACTGGTATGCAAGAAATAATGCAATAAACAGAATCAAGAACATCCACATGAAAAGCACACCATAACACAAGATGTTAATGAGGAAACCTGGTGTGGGAAAAACCTTAGTGGGATTTGTGACCCACAATATTCACTCACTGGCCAATAAGAGAATATTACTTACAATAGGGGCTTGCACATGCAGGAAGGCCAACTGCCTAGAGCTCACTGCTCAATCGGAAGTCTCACTGACTTACAATAAGGATTATACAAATCCAATATCTTGTACTGCTTTACAATAGCATCTTCTATGCTAGATTCAGTACCGGTTCCTACTCTATTCTTTACATATACCCCTTGACCTATATTTCGCACATTAGGTCTACCTAATATTTTTCTTAATGCTTCTCCTTTTCTTTCACAAAATGTCTACAATGATCTCTTTTATATATAAGAGTCATTTTACTATTTTCCAAGTCAACTTACACATTTTTACAGTAATAAACAAAATATAATATAACAAAATCCTATCGGCCTCTATGCCGGTATAATGCCTTTGCCGGTGTCATAGGATTGCAAGGTTGCCATCAATGACAAAACCTTCAATCACATACAATGTCTCATTGGAGTGTGCATATGCCAACAATCTCCCCCTTTGGCATTATGGCAACACTCATGAGAAATTTCAAAAAGTATCCAAAAAATGTTACCAAAAATGTGAGAGCTCCCCCTAAGCATATGATTCATGTCTTGTGATTTGAAATTTCTCATCCCACTACTCCCCCTTTGGTATCAATGACAAAGGTTGTCAAGATGTTAGTAGAGTTTGTGGTTTCAACCTTGTAGCTAGGTAGTTATAATTTGAAAAAGATCTCCCAAAATCAAGTTTATACTATCCATAAACTTCTTGCTATCCTTTATTGTTGTCTCCGTTCTCTTCACTTTACCACTGAGATATTCCAAATGCTCTGCCGGTGTTTTTCTGCCCTATATTATTGCCTCAGAAATTTCCTTCTGCAGAGATGCTAGATAGTCCAATCTTGGACTTAGTTTAGATCTCAAATGTTTTACCTTACTTATTATTATTTCTTTCTCTCTTTATAATTTGAGTAGTTCTTCCTCAAAATTTGTTATCTTTTCCTCAAAAACTGATAGTGTATCAGGTGAGTTGACAAAACTATCTGCAAGTTTATTGATCTCATCATGTACCTTGCTAATTTTCTTGTCAATATCTACAGTCAAAAAGTTTGTTTTACAGGTATCTTTGTACAGATTTTTGTACTCTTTCAACAAATTACATAATTCCGGTAGAAGTGTGTCAAAATCTCTATTACACTTCTTTATTTGTTCATCAAAGAATTTTTGTGTTTCAACTTCTACTTTATCCTTTACTGACTCTTCTTTTATTTTCTCAATGTTTTATGAGATATATTTACATAGTGTATCCGATGGTCCTAAAGAATCTTTTTTATCTATATTACAGTTAGGAGCAATTACCTTCAAAATTGGTATGGTATCATCAATTTCTTTGTAAGCTTATGAGCTGTAGTCGGTTATTTTCTTGATAGAATCAAGTAGTACCTCAGTCACATTGGTTGATTTGAAGCTTGATGATGAGTCAACAATCTAAGTACCAGTGGAAGTAACCAAGCTTGTATTGACCTCTGGTAGGTTAGTTTGTGTCTGCATTTCTTTAAGAAAAGGTTTTCCTACTTCACTAGTTGCCGGTGGCACTATTTCCTTATGTATCTGTTCCGGTTGTTGTTGTTATGGAGCCTTTAGCTCTGTTTGTTTCTCTGTATGTTTCATTTCCTTAGTTTGTTTCTTAGTCTTTACCTTTAGCTCTTTATCTTCTGCCGGTTTATCAGTTTCCCCTACTACTGGAGGCTCACTAGCCATATCTGTCTTTTCTGTTGTATTTTTGTCTACTACTATGTTGATCTTCTGAGTATCAACATTCACAGTATATAGGACTTCAGGATTAGGATTATTATCCTCTACATCCATACTCTTGGTTGCTGGTTAATCTTCAGTGGTCCACCAACTTTTCCTTTACCCTTATCTTTGTCTTTCCGATAGACTTTAATAGGCTTGGGGTTCCTGTATTCTTCCTGCTTTTCTTTCTCAACCAGGAATATATCCCATCCATTTTCTGTTTCTTTTGTTACCTCATTTACTCTTCCTACAATTAGTGTAATATGTTAGTGTGTAGTAGAGAATACTGACCTGTTGGCCTTTGCAATCAGATCATCAATTTCTTGTGGAGAGTTTACCGGATATACAGCAAGTAGCTTCTCAATTTTTATTTTCTTATCCAATTCTATCACTGCTTGTCTTCTTGCCTCTAGTCTTTTGAATAATTTATCTAGTATTTCATTGACTACTTCCATCAAAAATTTCTTGTACATATCCATGTGCAATATAACACTGTTTTCAAGTTGCTCTTTTTCATCAGCTATTAGAGTGTCATAAATTTTCTCTATATTTTTCAGTTTACCTTCCTCTGTGATTTCATTCAGCAGTATATCAAGAGGGGCCAAGCCCTTGTTTGTCCTTTTCTTCTTCTTGGGTGTTAGTTTCTTCTTTGGTGTGGCCTTTCTTACCAAAGATCTCACTTCTTGTTTCTTTTGCCTTGTCCTCCTGGGTGAGGGTGTGGTTGCCGGTGAGGGATCTCTTTTTCTTACAACTCTTTTGAAAGTTGCAGGCATGTCACTTCCTGAAGAAGTACCTACTAGTGATAGGTGAGTTTCAGGCTGTCAGGCTGTTAACTCATCCTCTGTTATGTCAATTTTCTTCAATACATCTTCTTTGATGGCTTTTACTTGTCTGGACCCTTTCCTTACAACTACCTCAACCTTTTTCACACTTTTCTTTGATTGAATTTGTCTTTCAAAATTTTTTGCACTGCCAAATATTTCTTGATAACTCAATGATGAACCACTAGTACCAAACTGGTACTGAGAGGGGGGGGTGAATCAATACAAACACAAATGCAGTCTAAAACCGGTTTGATAGAAAATACTCCAAATGACTGACAAACAGGGATACTGGTTAAAATAGAGTGCAATCGGTAACATCCAGTATAGCTCTAACAGTCATAAACCGGTCACTCACTAAGCTTTCATCTTAGCTCAATACTATAGTACCATTACGCTCTCATGCATGAACATGTAAACTAACATCAGATCTTCATAACAGTGAGTTCAATATGTTTTATAGACAGGCATAAAACATAGAACCCTCATATGCTCAACAAGTAAAAACAAAGCATCACAAGATAAAAGCATTACACATGACACGCATATTTTTCACATGGAAACCCAACTGGGAAAAATCACGGTGGGGATGAATACCCACAAGTTGATTTTGAACTCTTTTGAAGTCTGCTCTGTTAGGAGCCTTGTCTGGTTAAAGACATTACAATAGGTTCTACTAGGAACCGATCCTGTTAGGGATCACCCGGTTAAGGGATGGCTATAATACCCAGTTAAGGCTTAAACCCGATTAGGGTTACCTTGTAAGAGGATTTCAAGAACTCAATAGCTAAAGGATCTCCAGAGCTCTATAGCTTCTCAAAACTCATTAACCTTGAGTTACCCTGTTAAGGGATTTGAATCAAGCCGGTTAGGACTACCCTGTTAAGGGATTTTGCATCAAGCCCAGTTAAGGCTACCCTGTTAAGGGATTTCACAACTGTTGAAGTGGTTAAAGATCAATAGGAATTACAATGATCTGGTAACAACAATCAATGCTAATGCAGATCCATTTTGGCTCCTCTTCTCCTTCTGCACATTCACTTTGCAGATATCTCTTCTCTCCTTTGGTTTAGTAAGAATCACATATGACTTCCCTTGGATACACACTTGCAACTTTTGCCAACAAACTTAGAAAGAAACACAACATCAACCTTATAGGAAACAAATAGGTCAATAGCAAAAACCCTAAACCCTAAACCTGTTAGGTTAAGCAAATCAAGCGATTCAATCCTGACCATTGAATCATACTGCATTAAATGCAACAATCTTGAATCGATCTCAAGACATTCTCCATCGTTCATTTTCCACCGATTTCATGGCGGCTGATAACCCATCACGCGTTATCACCATTTGACAGACTTCACACATTCCTGAGGTAGATAGGAATAGTCTTCTTCATGCAAGATCCTTCATGCGCACAGAGCTTATGTGGCAACACAATCTATTCTCCATTATACTGCTAACTCATCACACAAAGATCACTGATTGAGTCACACAGGCTTGAGGTACTCCAACCAAAAATCCTAAAGTGGAAACTACCTACCAACCGATAGTAACACAATGCTTCCATGTGCCGGTTCCCATAACTGCATGCTGGTTCATCTTGAACAAATATGCCACTTTACTTTGGCATATAAACTGGTTCATACATATGTTGGTTCCTCTCTCTTTTCACCTATCACATGTGCCGATTTACACCATGTCACATATTGACATCAATGACAACATACAATATCATTATGTCTTCATGTGGGTTCACATAATGCCAACAATCTCCCCCTTTGACATTGATGGCAATATACAAAGATATCTTCTCCGCTTCACATCTTCTCCCCCATTTGTTGTAGATATCTTTTCGCTTCACTCCTTCTCCCCCTTTGACAACAATACCAAAGTGGAGGCACAAGCATCTCTGTTCCATTATGCTTCTCCCCCTGAGGAGTAGCATCCTTCAACACATCAATCAACAAAAATTTGACTTTTCAATACCTGACTGATGTGGAACAATTACTTTTAGTTCACCTCCTGAAGGGGAAATACCCCTGATTCACCTCTTAAGTGCACAAATGTAGTCTTTGGGAGAGGCTTGGTGAATATGTCTGCTAACTACTCCTTACTAGAAACATGTTCCAGTGCAATCTCCTTATTCTGAACCTTTTCCCTCAAGAAATGATACTTAAGCTCAAAATGCTTGGTTCTAGAATGTAAAACCGGATTCTTTGATATATTGATAGCACTTGTGTTATCATAGAATATACTTACCAGTTTAGATACAGGGATCTTGAAGCCTTCCAGTACATGCTTCATCCAGATTGTCTGAGTGCAGTTCATGAAAGATGCAACATACTCCGCTTCCACTGTAGACTGAGAGATACAACTCTACTTTTTACTCATCCATGAGACCAGTCTACCACCAAGAAAGAATGCACCACCGGTTGTCCTTTTTTGGTCATCCACATTACCTGCCCAATCAGCATCTATGAACACTTTCATATTGAAATCATTGTTGTATGGGTACCACAATCCATAGTCAACTGTGCCCCTGCAATCAAGTGGGATTCTCTGGGACTCTTCTGGAACCTTGCACTAATGACAACTACATGTGTAATATCCGGTTTGCTATGCACTACATAATGCAACTTACCAATCATTGATTAGTATTCCTTCTCATCAACCAGTGCAGAATCATCCTCTTTTGTCAATTTGCAACCGGTCACCATTGGTGTACCAACCGGTTTGCTATCTTCCATGCCAAAGGTCTTCAACACCTCTTTGACATATTTGGACTGAGTGATAAAGATTCCATCTTTCATCTGTTGGATCTGTAGTCCAATGAAGAACTTAATCTCCCCTATGAGTGACATCTCAAACTCTTTCTTCATCTCATCAGCAAACTCATGACTCATCTTGTCATCTCCTCCAAAGATAATGTCATCAACAAAAACCTCACAAATCAGGATCTGATCTCCTTCAGACTTCAGGTAGATATTGCTATCTTCACATGTTCTCTCAAATCCAATCTTCACAAGATGGGAATGTAGGTGCTCATACCATGCCCTAGGTGTTTGCTTTAGACCATATAAGGCTTTATGTAGCCTGCACACCATATCACTATCTTCAAATAGGGAAAACCCATCTGATTGCTCTATATATACCTCCTTTGCAAGTACACCATTTAGGAATGCAGATTTTACATCCATTTGATATACTTTGAACCTTTTAAAAGCTACATATGCAAGAAGCATACGAACTCCTTCCAATCTGGCTATAGGAGAAAAGGTTTCTCCATAGTCTTCTCCTTCTTCTTGAGCATATCCTTTGCACACCAATCTGGATTTATTCCTATTCACTGTGTCATCCCCATTCAACTTGTTTCTGAACACCCATTTGGTGTCAATGACATTTTTATGCTCTGGTCTGGGTACCAAGGACCATGTACCATTTTTCTCTATTTGGTCAAGTTCCTCTTCCATTGCCTTGATCCAGTCTTCATCTTTATGAGCTTCTTTGAACAATTTAGGCTCAAATTCAGAGATCATACATGAGTTTTCTCTCATCTTTCTTCCTGTAAGGATTCCTGCATCCTTATCACCTATGATCTACTTAGGATCATGATTCAATATGACATACTAAGGAATGGTCTTAACTGGTTCTTCTTGCTTTTCCTCTTCATCCTCATCTTCATCAGTATCAGTGTTCACCAGTTCAGGGACACTATTACTGGTACTTGGTTGACTAACAACCGATTCCCAGAAGGTTGCAACAGGTTCATTTACAGCTTGCTCACTACCAGTTTCCTCAGTTTTCTCAAAGGATTCATCAACTCTTACATTGATACTTTCCATGATTCTCTGAGTCCTATTGTTGTAGCACTTGAAAGCTTTACTCTTGGTGGAATATCCTAGAAATATTCCCTTATCACATTTAGCTTCAAATTTTCCCTGATGTTCACTCTTGATGTAACATTTGCTACCAAATACCATAAAGTAGCTAACCATAGGTGTCTTATCGGTCCAATACTCATAAGGAGTTTTGTCCTTACATTTCTTTATGAGTACTCGGTTCATAGTGTAGACTACAGTGCTCACCGCTTCTCTCCAAAAGGTGTGAGCTACATTTCCTTGAATCAACATGGTTCTAGCTACTTCAACCATAGTCTGGTTATTCCTCTCTGCTAGGCCATTCTGCTGTGGAGTTCGGGGGGTAGACAGCTATCTCTTGATGCCAAATTCTTCACAATACTTGTTGAATTCACCAGAAGTGAATTCCCCTCTTTGATCAATTCTGAGACACTTGATCCTTTTACCGCTTTCCTTCTCCACTAATGCTCTATAAGATTTGAATTTCCCAAAAGCTTCAAACTTGTCTTTCAAGAATGTGACCCACATCATTCTTGAGCAGTCATCAGTGAGGATCGTGAAGTACCTATCACCCTGCACACTTCTAGTTTTCATAGGACCACACAAATCAATATGTACAAGATCAAGCAAGTTGTCAGAGTGAAAGATTTACCTTTAAAGGTTGAGGAAGACATTTTCCCCAATTGACACTCTCTACACAAGGTATTATCTGGTTTGTTTAGCACCAGCAACCCTCTAACTGCCTTGATCTTACTAGCCTTCACAATGTTATCAAAGTTTAAATGGCAGAGTCTCCTATGCCACATCCAACTATCATCAAGCTTAGCCATAAGACATGTACTTACATTTGCATTTAGATGAAATAGGTTACCTTTGGTCTGCATGCCGGTGGCCACCAATTTACAATCTTTTCCTTTGATTCTACAAACTCCATTCTTGTATTCCAGAGTGAGGCCACTGTCATTTAGCTGGGAAACACTTAGAAGGTTGTGTCTAAGACCATCAACCCAGTACACATTGTCAGCACTACTCTTTCCATTCAGAGAGATGGACCCTCTGCCTTTGACCATGCATGGTGCATCGTTGCCAAAGCGAACCACACCACCATCATACTCCTCCAAGGATAGAAACTTGCTCCGGTCACCAGTCATATGGTGAGAACAACCACTATCAATGATCTACTCATTGGAATTATCAAACCGGGAGACAAGAGCCTTCTTGTCTGCCACATCTTCCTTTACAGCAACAAACACAATGTCTTCATTTTCTTCATCTTCTGATTCCTCATCTGTGACACCTTCATCAACTGCCACAAAATAGTTTCTTCGGTTTCCTCCTTTCAATTTCTTGAACCTTTCTAGTTTATCCTTGTTATCACCATTAGGACAGTTTATATCAATATGTCCTATTTGGTTACAAGATAAATATTTCAAAGGTAGCTTACCTTTGTATTTACCAGTTCCTTTAGGAAGCTTCCTGGCAAGGAGAGCTTCAAATGCCATTAGAATCTCCTCATCATTCATTTCTCTACTCTGACTAGGTTCCCCACTAGTGCTAGCCTCTTTTCCTTTTCTGGATGGTATAGTAGAGGCTTTAAATGTTGATTCAGTCTTTTGAACATTTCCATCAAAACTATTTAGCTCATAGGCTGTTAACTTGGCTATGATGGAGTCCAAGGATACTTTAGACTTGTCTATTGATCTCAGCTCCTGAATAGCAGCAACCCTTATTGCATAGACCGACAATAGGGATCTCAGGACTTTATTTACCATAGTGGAATCTTCTATTTTGCCATCTACACTCTTGATTTCTCCAACAACCGTTTTTATTCTTATTCCATACTGCTGAATGGTCTCTCCTTCAACCATCCGCATGTCTTCAAACTTCCCTCTCAAGCTTTCTTCCTTAGCCTGTTTTACATGCTCATCACCACCATAGATATTTTCAAGAGCATCCCATACCTCTTTGGGATTTTCCTTGTCCTGAACATCAATAAACTCAATGTCAGATAGACTACTAATGAGGGCTTCCATGACTTGCCCATTTTCTTGTATCTCTCTCTTTTGGTCATCAGTGAGAGTACTGGTAGGAACAACATATACATTTTCAACATAACTCTAGTGTTGAACACCCATGCTTTTGATTGATATCTTCATCCTGTCTTTCCATATACCGAAATTTTCCCTATTAAACTTTGGATCTTCCCTCTTCATCATTTGACTAGGATCTTTTCCTCAAGCAGTTAAGCTTACAACATAGAGGACCTAGAGTGCTCTGATACCAATTGATAACTCAATGATGAACCAATAGTACCAAATCGGTACTAAGAGGGGGTGGGTGAATCAGTACAAACACAAATGCAGTCCAAAACTGGTTTGACAGCAAATACTCCAAATGACTGACAAACATGGATACTAGTTAAAACAAAGTGCAATCGGTAACATCCAGTATAGCTCAAACAGTCATAAACCGGTCACTCACTAAGCTTTCCTCTTAGCTCAATACTATAGTACCATTACGCTCTCATGCATGAATAGGTAAACTAACATCAGATCTTCATAATAGTGAGTTCAATATGTTTTATAGATAGGCATAAAACATAGAACCATCATATGCTCAAGAGGTAAAAACAAAGCATCACAAGATAAAATCATGACACATGACACACATATTTTTCACGTGGAAACCCAACTGGGAAAAACCACGGTGGGGATGAATACCCACAAGTTGCTTTTGAACTCTTTTGAAGTCCGCTCTGTTAGGAGCCTTGTCCGGTTAAAGACATTACAACAGGTTTTGCTAGGAACTGATGCTGCTAGGGATCACCCAGTTAAGGGATGGCTATAATACTCGGTTAAGGGTTAAACTTGGTTAGGGCTACCTTGTTAGAGGATTTCAAGAACTTAATAGCTAAAGGATCTCTAGAGCTCTATAGCTTCTCAAAACTCATTAACCTCGAGTTACCCTGTTAAGGGATTTGAATCAAGCTGGGTAGGACTACCCTATTAAGGGATTTTGCATCAAACCCAATTAAGGCTACCCTGTTAAGGGATTTCACAATTATTGAAGTGGTTAAAGATCAACGGGAATTACAATGATCTGGTAACAGCACTCAATGCTAATGCAAATCCATTTTGGCTCCTCTTCTCCTTCTACACATTCACTTTGCAGATATCTCTTCTCTCCTTTGGTCTGGCAAGAATCACGTATCACTTCCCTTGGATACACACTTACAACTTTTGCCAACAAACTTAGAAAGAAACACAACATCAACCTTATAGGAAATAGACAGGTCGATATCAAAAACCCTAAACCCTAAACTTGTTAGGTTAAGCAATTCAAGTGGTTCAATCCTGACTGTTGAATCATACTGCATTAAATGCAACAATTTTGAATCGATCTCAAGACATTCTCCATTGTCCATTTTCCACCGATTTCATGGTGGCTAATAACCCATCATGCACTATCACCATTTGATAGACTTCACACATTCCCAAGGTAGATAGGAATAGTCTTGTTCATGCAAGATCCTTCACGCGCATAGAGCTTACATGGCAACACAATATGTTCTCCATTATACCGCTAACTCATCACACAAAGATCACCAATTGAGTCACACAGGCTTGAGGTACTCCAACCAGAAATCCTAAAGTGGAAACAACCTACCAACCGGTAGTAACACAATGCTTCCATGTGTTGGTTCCCATAATTGCATGTCGGTTCATCTTGAATAAATATGTCGCTTTACTTTGGCATATAAACTGGTTCATACATATGTTGGTTCCTCTCTCTTTTCACCTATCACATGTGTCGGTTCACACCATGTCACATATTGACATCAATGACAAAATACAATATCATTATGTCTTCATACAGGTTTACATAATGCCAACATTTCTTCCTTAGGTTCTCTAGGGGCTTCCAGAAGTGCTTTAGCATATGTTTCAACTATGTGATCATCTGTTTCATAGCCCATCTCGGTTACCCAAACTATCCTTGGGATGACTGTTTCCATCTAGATTTCATCTTTCTTGATGACAAAGCATATTTCATCTTTGTATTTGTCTACAATCTTCTATGATATCCTTACTCTTTTCTTCATTTTGGTTTTTAATGCTTGAAAGAAGTCATTAATATTGCTTTCCTTGTTCTCACCCATGTTATTGAATAGTTCTGTTAATTGTTTGCCTACCGGTATGTCATATCCAAGTTCTTTGTAACCTAGACCGAGAACCTATTTTGTTATATGTAGCATTAGGCATACTAACAAATTTCCAAATCTTAAAGTTCCTTTCTTGTCCTTCTTGATCTTTCCAAGGTTGTCAATTAATTCATCCTTTAACCATTCACATATGTCAATTTTTTCATTATCTGTGACCATATCATAAGCACTCTTAATGCATAAACTTGAAACTGAATTAAGTCTATTAGCATGAGTAGCTTTATACCCTAATATCATAGTGATGAATCTCACATTGATATCTGTTACATCATTTACTCTTAGAGACCTCTTGTCGAATGTTGCACCAGTTAGGTTTATAACTAGGTCATTAGAAACTTTCTTATTTTTATCTAGTCTTTTACCGGTGGTCGGTAACCTTGTGACAGCTTACACAGCTTCCTTGGTGATCTTGTGGATTGCATCTAACCAAAAAAATTCTCCATGTACCTTGCTTAAGACTATCCTAATCACATCCTTTGGAAATTTAGGAATGCTAAGGATCTCTGTAAATCCTAGGGTCTCAATGATCTTGTGTTCATCCTTTACATTGTCAGTATTATCACATATCACAGTTTTATACATGGTTTTAATTTCCTCATCTCCTAATTCCTCAATGTTGCAGTGGATGTACATTCTAGGGTCTTCAACATACACAACTTCTTTAGGAATTTGAGAAAAGCACCTAAGGTATCATCCTTCTTTGCTATCTCGGGAACTAACTGAAATATGGGCCTAGGTCTTTTTATTACCTCAACAACAATAGGGTTTTATATGTATTCAATTGCAGAGGTGGTTGCCATGATTAAATACCTTTTACTATCTTGGATGGATGATTGCTTGGAGTGTTCTTGCTTCTTGCTCAAAATGCCTTAGCTCGGAATCTTCACGCTCTTCGAAAATTTGAAATCTCGGTGAAATGAAATGGAGCCAAAACCTTAATTTATAGTGTTTTTTCACCATCTACCATATTAATTTCATGCCGGTTAAGTATTCACTTAACATTGTTTTGCCGGTAATAAGTAATTTCCAACTTCTTATCTCTAATCGAGGGAATAATAGCATATGTATCAATAGATTGCCAAACCCTCAAGAAAATTTTCTTCAATTAGATGAAGAACTTCCTACCGGTGGAGCACTGCTCTATCCTTCCGATGAAGCATCACACTATTCTTCTGGTGGAGCATTGGTTTGTTCTACCGGTGAAGGAGTATTCCCAATATTTAGATCAACTTTTCTAATCCATTGTTTTGAGAATTCTTGCTTAACCTCTTCAACTTTTTCTTTACCTTTCAAGCTAGAACTTTTGTTGTCTACCGGTGTTCCTTTACTTCTATAGAATTTAGCAATATGCCCAATCTTGTTACATGCATAACAAGTTACATTATTCTTCTGAACAACTTTCCCATAACCTATACCGGTTTGCATTCTGCATTGATTAGATAAATGTCCAAATCTTCCACAAACATAACATCTCACATTCATTCTGTAGTTTTCAGAATTGTAACCAACTTTGTTGCATTTAGAACATTGACCGGTGGCTGTGTTGATATTCTGATAATTTCTAGATCTACATTCATTCGCTCTATGACCATACTTATTACAGTTAAAGCATTTACCATTGAATTTAGAAGCATTAGGTTGTCTTACCGGTTTGCTGCGATCCAGAGTGTTTGTAGTATCGGAGCTTTCACCAACTTCAAAGCCATATCTAGAAGTGTCACCTTTAGGTTTTTGATTCTTTAGTAAGGTGCCAAGTTCCTCTGAGCTTTTCTTGAATTTTTCTTTGTGTTGATTTGCAGTTTCTAGTTCTCTTTCTAAGACTTATTTTTGTCTCATCAGTTCATTTGAGTCATTCTGAGTATGCATCAGATCTGTCTTCAACATGTCATTTTCATAGCTAAGTCTTGTGTTCTCATTTGCTGCATCACTTAGTCTTCTAGTCAATTCTTCTTCATTCTTCTTCCTATCCTCAATCTCTTTGCAAAATCTCATAGTCATATCCTGCATTTCATTTTTTGTTGTCATGATCTCTTGTTTCAACTTGTTTATCATATCATTAAGTGATTCCTTTTCATCATTCTCATTTTGCAATTTTTCACAAAGTTCTCTTCTCTTATTTCTTGCAACAGTAAAATTTTCTTGAAGTGCCTGAATGATGTCCTAAGCTGCTCTTAAATCATCTTCTAATTTGATATTTTTTTAACTTTTCTGCATCATAGTCTGTAAGAGCTCCTTCCAGTTGATTCATCAGATTTTCCATCTTTACCGGTGTCAAGATCTTCCTCAAGTTGTTAGGCTTTTGAAAATAGAGGACCAAACTCTGATACCAATTGTTAGGGATCCCATAGATACTGAGAGGGGGGGTGAATCAGTATCTGACCGGTAATTAGAATTTCTTAACTTAAAACATGCAGAACATAATATAACAGTGTACCGGTATGCAAGAAATAATGCAATAAATAGAATCAAGAACATCCACATGAAAAGCACACCATAACACAAGATGTTAATGAGGAAACCTAGTGTGGGAAAAACCTCAGTGGGATTTGTGACCCACAATATTCACTCACTGGCCAATAAGAGAATATTACTTACAATAGGGGCCTGCACATGTAGGAAGGCCAACTGCCTAGAGCTCACTGCTCAATGGGAAGTCTCACTGACTTACAATAAGGATTATACAAATCTAATATCTTGTACTACTTTACAATAGCATCTTATATGCCAGATTCAGTACCAGTTCCTGCTCTGTTCTTTACATATACCCCTTGACCTATATTTTGCAGATTAGGTCTACCTAATATTTTTCTTAATGCTTCTCCTTTTCTTTCACAAAATGTCTACAATGATCTCTTTTATATATAAGAGTCATTTTACAATTTGCCAAGTCGGCTTACACATTTTTACAATAATAAACAAAATATAATATAACAAAATCCTATCAACCTCTATGCCGATATACTTCCTTTCTTCTGTGTCGGTGTCGGTGTCCTGAGTGCCGGTGTAGAGTGTGATCTGCTGATGTCGGTATAATGCCTTTGTCGATGCCATAGGATTGCAAGGTTGCCATCAATGACAAAACCTTCAATCACATACAATGTCTCATTGGAGTGTGCATATGCCAACATGCAC
Organism: Cryptomeria japonica; assembly: GCF_030272615.1. Lineage (NCBI taxonomy): Eukaryota > Viridiplantae > Streptophyta > Pinopsida > Cupressales > Cupressaceae > Cryptomeria > Cryptomeria japonica. Next base: position 599,447,027 of record NC_081409.1, read on the forward strand.
AACATATATTGAGAAAACTGGTGGATCCCAATGAGGAAAGGTTCATAACATATAAAGAGAAAATCATAAAATTGCATTAGCAGTTCAAGAAACTAGTGATTCAAAAGAAGGTTCGAAAAGAGGTTGAGGCTCTTGCAAAGATCATGGGGATATCTAAGGAAGTTGTCTGGAAAGATAGAGAGGAAAATATTCTCCTTGAGGACCAGACTGTGAAGAAGGAATCAAAACTAGAAGTGCCTAAGCCTAAGCCAAGGCAAGTCAAAAGGATAGCTCCTTCCTCTGGTCCTACAAAGCCAACAATCAAGCCTAAATTTTTAATGAATCCATGTAGTGGTGAAAAGAAGAGGAAGACAGTCCAATTTGTGACTATGGATGATTAACATATTGAATCTAATGAGGTAGTGAAGGAGGTGAAGGCCAAATCTCCTAAAGCCACTAAATTTGCAAAAGAAAAACCACTCGATGGAAGAAAAAATGGTAGGAAATCTAAGGCATCTGAGTTTGATGAAGCATTGAAATAAGGAAAATTCACTATTGTACTTCCCATAACATTAGAATAGATTGTGAATGAAGTAGTTAAGAATGGTAACCTGAAGCCACTATCTGAGTGGTATGACAATTTTGATGAATCCGACAAGAGAACACTAGAAGAGACTGATGTAGAATATCTAAATATATATAGTAAAGCTCTAATTGAATTAATGATAGTTATACCTAAGAGCTTGTATGACATTTTGGATGCTAGAAGGAAGACAACAAATAAAGAAGATGAGAGATTGAAGGAGTATGTATTAGTCAGCTTATGTTTAGTTATTTCTCCAAAGGAGATAGATAGATTGCTTAAACTAGCAAAGAATGAATTTGGGAGTAAGCACAGGGTAAATAAAATCATGGTAGGGAAGATAGATGAGGTTGCAAAGGAGACTGAAAATATTTTGACAAAAATTTTGTTAGATAATCAGTATGAGGTAATGAGGCTAAAGGGAAAAAGAACCTCATCTGGGAGAACATGACATGACATCATAGGTCAATCCGAAAGCTGAGCAAACAGTGGATGATACTTTTGTTCCGGAAGTCTAGACTAAGGAACAAGTAGAGTTCAGTGTGCAAGAAGAAGTTAGAGAAGAGGATACATGGAAAGTAGAGGAAGGAAAGGACAAGGTTGAGAATCCTCCAGTTGTAGCAGTCAATCCTTCGGTTCCTGAGAATATAGAAAAGGAGGAGATGGAACCTAAGGTGGAGGTTATGACTAAGGCAAAAGACACTACTGAGATAGTGAAATGAAATCAAGTCATTGATGATCCAGAGATCATTCAAGGTCCAATTAACCTTTCCTTTTTGTCCCCGATTCAAAAGATTCAACTTGCATCATTTTCCCAAGCCAAAGCCAGTGAGGATCTTTGGAAATCTCATACAAAAGACAATATGATGCTAACTTTGGCAACTAGTGTTTTGGAGAAATTAATGCCCTCATTTCAAAAGGACACTACAGACACTCCATCCAGGAAATTAAAGAGTTTGATTAATTCTGTAGATAACCATTTTGAATCTTTTGAAAATTCTGCTGAGGAGAAAATCCAAAATGAATTTAATGCAAAGAGGCTTCCAAATTTGAAAAGGATGATTGCCAAAGATAGAGCCACATTAGGAGAGTGTGTGAGGAGCATGCAAGATGCATTTTCTGAAGGTGGGAACTTGTATAAATCATGTCTATTCTTGAACAAGTTCACTACAGATATTGAGAAGAAGTCTAAGCTACATGAGAATGAGCTTGAACACATATCTTAGTCAGTTGATTCCCTGACAGTATCATTGCAGTCATGAGAATTAGGTAATATCTCTACTTGAGAAATCAGAATCATGAACCATGACCAGGAGAGAATAATTGGGAGAGTTGGAGAAGTTAGGAGTCTCATTACTCCTAAGATGGACATTATGTCGAGTGCTCTCAAAGATACTCAAGAGCATCTGGCTAGCAGTGATCCAGATGATGTGAAGGCTTCAGAGGCACAATCTTACTTGTTTAGTGGGTTTATAACCGTGTTGGAGAATCTGCAAAAAAGGTCAGGACAACCACTTGGATTCATTGAAGAACTCTTATGATGATATCTTCAAATTTTTGTGTGTGTAAGGACTGTGTACATAGGTAAATAATATTTTTTATTTTTGAGACCATACCTTTATCATGGATGTCAAAGGGGGAGAATAGATGAGTGAAAAATGTTGATCTTCAGGGGAGATCTTTGATTCTTTGATTCTTTGGAGTCTGATAGTTATATTCTTGTTGCAGTGTATATATCTTGGTTTTGGTCCAACACTTAGTCATTTTGTCACTAAATGTTGCCATCAATACTAAAGGGGGAGATTGTTGGGAAGGGACACTACATTGATGATCAGATGTTGTCATTGATAGCAACTTGAGTTAGATATCCAGTCTGTAGTTCATGGTTCATTCATACTGGAAGATTGATTAAGGTCAGATGAGAAGAATAGGTCATCTAATAGAGTGTACAATGTTGTGGTTGGTGATTCAGTTGTGTCGAGTATTTATGATTGTAGATCTCAGAGATGCATTGTAGACATTTAATATGCCTTATCCCAGGTTTATGACCTCCGGTTTTGAGAATTGAGCAAGTTGGAAGATCCGATAGACAGTTTTCTGGTAGAATAGAGTTTTATAGCAGTAGCATGTGAATATTCTATGTGTGGATCATGCAGAGTGATTTTAGCAGTTGTTTGTGTGTTTGAGGTTGTTGAGCCAACATATGAGAAGTTTTTTTTGGTCCTCTTAGTTTTTTTTGGATCGAATTGAGTCGACTTGGGTAACACGTTTCATTTGTGTGTTATGCAGTTTTTGGGTCGACATGGAATTGACCTAATTTGATGTTACAGATATTAGATAGATTGATTCGATCATTTGGAAGATTTATGGTTATGTGTGAAGTCTGTATGAACGATGGTGTGCAGTTTCACATGCACAGTTGGAAGATTGGTGCTTCAATATAATACAGAATATCATAATAGAGTGGAGTAGTAGAGCAGAGTGTGATCATGTGGGTAAGTGCACAAAGATGGTGGTAAAAAAGGGGGGTATAAGTGGACACTTTTTTTTTAAAATCAGGTGAACCTGAACTTGGAGGCAAATTTTGAAAGTCATCCACTCAAGATATGAAGATAATCAAACAACAAACATTGGAGTACTCTAAATCTAGTTTCCAAACTACTAAACTTTTTCAAAATTGGGTAAGATTAAGGGGGTCAAATCATTCGCGCATGAAAAAAAAACCTTGATTTTTTTTCTGAAAACATAACATAGTGTTTGACGCGCACATCAAAAAAGTCATAGTTAGATTTAGTATTTAGACAAATCCTTTGGCAGAAAGATAGTTAAGAGTGAGCACTAGAAGATGTGTATTTTTTTGTAATTTTTTGTTCAGTATTTGTTTTTTTATGATTTTTCCAATCGAGCACATACTGAAAAATTAGGTACCTGTTCGTGCACGATGCATAAGTTGCACTAAACAAATCGAAAAAATATATATTTTTTTTAATTGTAAAGAATAAAGTGTACTATAATAATATATAATTTTTTTAAAATTTGGATAAGTATATCAAAAGTTATTAAAAAAATGGTGCACCTATGTCTATGAGAACTATGGAGACACTGATAAAACAAATTCAATAATAATATGTTATTGTTGTTCAAATTGAAAATGAAATATATGGTTAAAAAGCTCAGAAGATGGGTGAAAATATGGTGGCAATTTTAGAAATACCCACTTGATGAAGTGTAAACCTGATGATGACAAAGTCAATAAACCAAGTTGATAAAATAAAACACATCAAAAATGAGAGAAATGGAGGGAAATCAAACTTGCAAACCATAGCTTTATCATCCAGGCCTATTTCCAAGCCTAAACAGTCAAAAGCGCGTATGGGGTACTTATGGTTTAAAAAGTGTGTACGGGGTACTTATGGTGTAAGAAGCACGTACATGCTATTGTATAATATGATATTGTACATATAATATGTGTATATACATATATTATATAATATTTATATATATTAAGTATATATATACACATATAAGTGTATTATCTCTCCCTCTCAAATGCATACAAGGTGCCTCTCTCTCTCTCTCTCTCTCTCTCTCTCTCTCTCTCTCTCTCTCTCTCTCTCTCTCTCTCTCCCCCCCCCTTCTCCCTTCCTCCATACCTCATCCCTCTCTCTCTCCCTCCCTCTCTCCCCTTCTCCCTTCCTCCATACCCCATCCTTCCCTCTCTCCCCTTATCCCTTACTCCATACACCATCCCTCTCTCTCTCTCGATCTCTCCCCTTCTCCCTTCCTCCATACCCCATCCCTCTTTCTCTTCTTATCTCCCTCCCTCCCTACATACCCCACTGCAACTATGCCTGCACTTCTATAGAAGTAAGTAAATTTATTTCTTGTCTGCAACTTCCTCTTTGATTTTTATCATGTATGCTCTCCTAAGAAAATTGACTGATGGATTTGTGTGTGTATATTTAGGAGCATTAGGGTTTGAAATTGAAACACGGGTGCATTACTGTGACAAACAAGGAAAATTGCAGCAATATTCTTCTTGAATATGTTTTTAATGAGCAGAGCAGATGTGGAAAATAGTGTCAACAAAGCAACATGATGAGTCAGAGCCTGCAATATGTTTTTCAAAAGGAAACAACTGGTACGAAGAGAAAGAGGGAGAGTAACACAAATGATGTCCTAGAGAATGATAGTGGTGGGTATGCGAGAGTTCCCATGTTGTTACACAACGCCTATCACCTAAAGAAATTAAAGTTTGTTGTATGCATGGCAGTGGTAGTATATGATGATCATCACTTGTCAAACGGCTTGGAACGGTACATACCCATGAAAGAAATCAAGTCTGTAATTCCTATAGTCACAATTGAGATCAGTCCTATAACCTTGCAAATTTAATAGCATCACATGTTTTAGAAATTACGCAATACTCATAGGTTTAGGTCAAGCTCTTACACTTGCTTTTTAGTGAATCCTCATTGTTTGTTCACTTGGAGTCTCTCTTATGCTAACAATGGTCTAACTTAGCTATATCAAAACTAAACTACTGATGTTCTATTGTATGATATTATATTGTATAATGCTCTATTCATAACTTTAAATTTAATATATCATTTGATTAGCCCACCATATGTACCCTTAGGTGTCATTAGAGGTTGTATTGTTTCCTAAGAGGTCATATGGTGTCTTGTGACCCCTTAGGACACCATATGACCCCTTAAGACACCATACGACCCATAACAACACCATATGGTGTCCTAAGGGGTCATGCGATGCCATATGACCCCTTGGGACACCAATGACCCATAACAACACCATATGGTGTTCAAAACGGTCATATAGTGTTCTATGATCCCTTAGGACACTATTTGATGTCGTTATAGGTCCTATGGTGTGCTAAGGGATAATATAGTGTCATATGACCACTTAGGACACCCTATGATCCCTTAGATGTTGTTAGGGGTCATATTATTTTCTAAGGGTCATATTGTGTCCTGGATTTGATCTCTCTTCCTCTCCCTCCCCCCTCCTTCTCTCTCTCTCTCTCTCTCTCTCTCTCTCTCTCTCTCTCTCTCTCTCTCTAATGCTCCCTTCCTCCATACCCCATCCCTCTCTCTCTTGCTCTCTCCCCTTCTCCCTTCCTCCATACCACATCACTCTTTCTCTTCTTCTCTCCCTCCCTCTTTCTCTTCTTCTATAATTCCTATAGTCACAATCAAGATCAGTCCTATAACCTTGCAAATTTAATAGCATCATATGTTTTATAACTTAGGCAATACTCTTAGGGTTAGGTCAAGCTCTTACACTTGCTTTTTAGCAAAGCCTTGTTGTTTGTTTGCTTGGAGTCTCTCTTATGCTGACAATGGTCTAACTTAGCTATATCAAAACTAAACTATTGATGTTCTATTGTATGATGTTCTATTCATAACTTTAAATTTAATATATCATTTTATTAGCCCACCATATGACCCCTTAGGTGTCATTAAAGGTCGTATTGTTTCCTAAGAGGTCATATTGTGTCCTGTGACCCCTTAGGACACCATATGGCCCCTTAAGACACCATATGACCCATAACAACACCATATGCTGTCCTAAGGGGTCATAGGATGCCATATGACCCCTCCGGACACCAATGACCCATAACAACACCATATGGTGTTCTAAAGGGTCATATGGTGCTCTATGACCCCTTAGGAAACTATTTGGTGTCGTTATAGGTCCTATGGTGTGCTAAGGGTTAATATACTATCATATGACCCCTTAGGACACCCTATGACCCCTTATATGTTTTTAGGGGTCATATTATGCTCTAAGCATCATATTGTGTTCTGGATTCGATCTCTCTTCCTCTCCTTCCCCCCTCCTTCTTCTCTCCATCTCTCCCTCTCCCTCTCTCTCTCTCTCTCTCTCCCCTTCTCCCTTCCTCCATACACCATCCCTCTCTTTGTCTCACTCTCTCCCATTCTCCCTTCCTCCATACCCAATCCCTCTTTCTCATCTTCTGTAATTCCTATAGTCACAATCAAGATCAGTCCTATAACCTTGCAAATTTAATAGCATCATATGTTTGAGAACTTAGGTAGTACTCTTAGGGTTAGGTCAAGCTCTTAAACTTGCTTTTTAGCGAAGCCTTTTTGTTTGTTCACTTGGAGTCTCTCTTATGCTGACAATGGTCTAACTTAGCTATATCAAAACTAAACTATTGATGTTCTATTGTATGATGTTCTATTCATAACTTTAAATTTAATATATCATTTTATTAGCCCACCATATGACCCCGTAGGTGTCATTAGAGGTTGTATTGTTTCCTAAGAGGTCATATGGTGTTATGTGACCCCTTAGGACACCATATGACTCCTTAAGACACCATATGACTCATAACAACACCATATGGTGTCCTAAGGGGTCATAGGATGCCATATGACCCCTCAAGACACCAATGACCCATAACAACACCATATGGTGTTCTAAAGGGTCATATGGTGTTCTATGACCCCTTAGAATAATATTTGGTGTTGTTATAAGTCCTATGGTGTGCTAAGGGATAATATAGTGTCATATGACCCCTTAGGACACCCTATGACCCCTTAGATGTTGTTAGGGGTCATATTGAGCTCTAAGGGTCATATTGTGTCGTGGATTCGATCTCTCTTCCTCTCCTTCCCCCTCCTTCTTCTCTCCCTCTCTCCCTTTCCCTCTCCCTCTCTCTCTCCCCTTCTCCCTTCCTCCATACCCCATCCCTCTCCTCTCTCTCTCTCTCTCTCTCTCTCTCTCTCTCTCTCTCTCTCTCTCTCTCTCTCTCTCTCTCTCTCTCTCTCTCTCTCTCTCTCTCTCTCTCTCTCTCTCTCTCTCTCTCTCTCCCCTTCTCCCTTCCTCCATACCTCATCCCTATCTCTCTTCTCTCCCTCCCTCTTTCTCTTCTTCTATAATTCCTATAGTCACAATCGAGATCAATCCTATAACCTTGCAAATTTAATAGCATCATATGTTTTAGAACTTAAGCAGTACTCTTAGGGTTAGGTCAAGCTCTTACACTTTCTTTTTAGCAAAGCCCCATTGTTTGTTCGCTTGGAGTCTCTCTTATCCTGACATTGGTCTAACTTAGCTATATCAAAACTAAACTATTGATGTTCTATTCATAACTTTAAATTTAATATATCATTTTATTAGCCCACCATACGACCCCTTAGGTGTCATTAGAGGTCATATTGTTTCCTAAGAGGTCATATGGTGTCTTGTGACCCATTAGGACACCATATGACCCCTTAAGACACCATACGACTCATAACAACACCATATGGTGTTCTAAGGGGTCATAGGATGCCATATGACCCCTCAAGACACCAATAACCCATAACAACACCATATGGTGTTCCAAAGGGTCATATGGTGTTCTATGACCCCTTAGAACACTATTTGGTGTCATTATAGGTCCTATGGTGTGCTAAGGGATAATATAGTGTCATAAGACCCCTTAGGACACCCTATGACCCCTTAGATGTTGTTAGGGGTCATATTGAGCTCTAAGGGTCATATTGTTTCCTAGATTCGATCTCGCTTCCTCTCCTTCCCCCTCCTTCTTCTCTCCCTCTCTCCCTCTCCTTCTCCCTCTCTCTCTCTGCTTCTCCCTTCCTCGATACCCCATCCTTCTCTCTCTCTCATTCTCTCCCCTTCTCCCTTACTCCATACCCCATCCCTCTTTCTCTTCTCTCCCTCCCTCTTTATCTTCTTCTATAATTCCTATAGTCACAATCAAGATCAGTCCTATAACATTGAAAATTTAATAGCATCATATGTTTTAGAACTTAGGCAGTACTCTTAGTGTTAGGTCAAGCTCTTACACTTTCTTTTTAGTGAAGCCTCATTGTTTGTTCACTTGGAGTCTCTCTTATGCTGACAATGGTCTAACTTAGCTATATCAAAACTAAACTATTGATTTTCTATTGTATGATGTTCTATTCATAGCTTTAAATTTAATATATCATTTTATTAACCCACCATATGACCCCTTAGGTGTCATTAGAGGTTGTATTGTTTCCTAAGAGGTCATATGGTGTCCTGTGACCCCTTAGGACACCATATCACCCCTTAAGACACCATACGACTCATAACAACACCATATGGTGTCCTAAGGGGTCATAGGATGCCATATGACCCCTCAGGACACCAATGACCAATAACAACACCATATGGTGTTCTAAAGGGTCATATGGTGTTCTATGACCCCTAAGAACACTATTTGGTGTCATTATAGGTCATATGGTGTACTAAGGGATAATATAGTGTCATATGACCCCTTAGGACACCCTATGACCCCTTAGATGTTGTTAGGGGTCATATTGAGCTCTAAGGGTCATATTGTTTCTTGGATTCAATCACTCTTCCTCTCTTTCCACCTCCTTCTTCTCTCCCTCTCTCCCTCTCCCTCTCCCTCTCTCTCTCCCCTTCTCCCTTCCTCCATACCCCATCCCTCTCTCTCTCTCACTGTCTCCCCTTCTCCCTTCCTCCATACCCCATCCCTCTTTCTCTTCTTCTATAATTCCTATAGTCAGAATTGAGATCAGTCCTCTAACCTTGCAAATTTAATAGCATCATATGTTTTAGAACTTAGGCAGTACTCTTAGGGTTAGGTCAACCTCTTACACTTGCTTTTTAGTGAAGCCCCATTGTTTGCTCGCTTGGAGTCTCTCTTATGTTGACAATAGTTTAACTGAGCTATATAAAAACTAAACTATTGATGTTATATTGTATTATGTTCTATTCATACCTTTAAATTTAATATATCATTTTATTAGTCCACCATATGACCCCTTAGGTGTCATTAGAGTTCGTATTGTTTCCTAAGAGGTAATATGGTGTCTTGTGACCCCTTAGGACACCATATGACCCCTTAAGACACCACACGACTCATAACAACACTATATGGTGTCCTAAGGGGTCATAGGATGCCATATGACCCCTTGGGACACCAATGACCCATAATAACACCATATGGTGTTCTAAAGGGTCATATGGTGTTATATGACCCCTTAGGACACTATTTGGTGTTGTTATAGGTCCTATGGTGTGCTAAGGAATAATATAGTGTCATATGACCCCTAGGACACCCTATGACCCCTTAGATGTTGTTAGGGGTCATATTGAGCTCTAAGGGTCATATTGTGTCATGGATTCGGTCTCTCTTCCTCTCCTCCCCCTCCTTCTTCTCTCCCTCTCTCCCTCTCCCTCTCCCTCTCCCTCTTTCTCTCCCCTTCTCCCTTCCTCCATACCCCATCCCTCTCTCTCTCACTCTCTCCCCTTATCCCTTCCTTCATACCCCACCCCTCTTTCTCTTCTTCTACAATTCCTATAGTCACAATCAAGATCAATCCTATAACCTTGCAAATTTAATAGCATCATATGTTTTAGAACTTAGGGAGTATTCTTAGGGTTAGGTCAAGCTCTTACACTTTCTTTTTAGCGAAGCCTCATTGTTTGTTTTCTTGGAGTCTCTCTTATGTTGACAATGGTCTAACTTAGCTATATCAAAACTAAACTATTGATTTTCTATTGTATGATGTTCTATTCATAACTTTAAATTTAATATATCATTTTATTAGCCCACCATATGACCCTTAGGTGTCATTAGAGGTCGTATTATTTCCTAAGAGGTCATATGGTGTCCTGTGACCCCTTAGGACACCATGTGACCCCTCAGGACACCAATGACCCATAACAACACCATATGGTGTAGGGTCATATGGTGTTCTATGACCCCTTAGGACACTATTTGGTGTTGTTATAGGTCCTCTCTCTCTCTCTCTCTCTCTCTCTCTCTCTCTCTCTCTCTCTCTCTCTCTCTCTCTCCTTCCATGCTTCTCTCTCCCACCCTCTACCACCCTCCCTCCCTCTACCTCTCTCCCTTTCTCTACCTTCCCTCTCTCCTCTCTCTCCCTCTTCCTCCTTCCCTCTCTCTCTCTCTTCCTCTCCCTCCTCCCCTCCTTTCTCTCTCACTCTCCCTCCTTCCCTCTCTCTCTCTCTTCCTCACCCTCCCTCTCCATCCCTCCCCCCTCTCCTCTCCCTCCCCCCCTCCTTCTTCTCTTCCTCTCTCCATCCTTCCCTTCCACCCCCCCTCCTCTCTTCCTCCCCCCTACTCTCTCCCCTCTCCCTCTCTCTCTCTCCCTCCCTCCCTTTTCATTCAAATTTTTTCTTCTACCAATAGCGTGTATGGGGTACTGAACCTATTAGTTCACTTCCCTACCATAAATATTTTAAGGTGTAAGAGTGTGTACATGGTACTTATTACTTGTAAGTGCGTATGGGGTACTTATCCCATTATTCGCTACCCTGCAATAACATTTTTTAGGCTTAGGAGTGCGTATGCGCTACTTATTAGTACAAAATGGGGAAAAAAAATATCGTTGGGCTTGCCAACATTTTATGGACTAATAGCGCATATGCGGTTATTAATGTAGCATGTATGCGGTACATAGACATAGAAGTAAGTGAAATTTTTGTTTTTGCATGACTTCAAATAATTGAATTGTTGTTCTTATTAGTTTTGTCAATAGTATTGTGATTTTTTAATACTTTGATTCCAAAAAATAGTGATAAGATGCATATTTATGGTTATTTGTTTGTTTATGAACTTTTGTGGATTAGATGCATATTTATGGTTATTTAGGACAACTGATATCAACCATGGGAAAGAACAAGTGAGGAATGATGGAACAACGAGAGGTTGAAAAGGAAAGACAAAGGCAACATATGAAGAAATTACGTGACATAAGAATAATGGGAGGAGAAGGTATGTCATCCTCAACATCTCAATTCGATTTACCAAACGAACATAATGCACCTAATGCAATTGAAGAAGAGACATTTGATTTACCGTATGAACCTAATGCAATTAAAGAAGATACCACATTGAATAATCAATTAAATGATGAACATACACCTTCTCTATTTGATGAATTGAATGTACATAATGCACCGATGTTAACACCTCCTAGAATCATTCATAGGAAACCAAAGTATCTAATTGACATTAATGAGAATATATTGAATCCAATACCCAATAAAATGAATGAACGAACTTGTAGGAGAATGGTTAAAAGAATATGGCAAAACTATTTTGAAAACTTAAATCAAACCGCAAGATGTCAATTAATTGTTGAAATGATTAAAAATTTGAATTTTAGAGAGACAATGAAAATTCTAGGCCTAAGATCATCTCAAAGTAATAGTGAAAGAACTATTGTGAGAAATCTATTTGATGCATATCAAGCTATTGGTTCAAAATCACATACTAAAGATTCTAATGCTACTCGGTCCATGTCATTACATCAACCATAATGAGCAAGAAAATAAAAAAGATCGTTTGATAAGAAAAACAAGTAAGTCATTAAAGAGGCGGGAAAAAATAGAGGAACCTAACAATAATTATCTTTAGGCATTCTCGGGTAGACTACCATGCAAAGACAAGGTTGTTGTTGATGCACTAAGAACATTAATTGAAATTTTTTGGCATGACAACACAAGAGTTTCGCCCTACCAAAGAGATGTTGTTAGAAGGCAATTTGGGTCTAAAAATCATGAGCCACAAGCCAAACACTATTTGGATATGACTCAAACTAAATTTTATGAAAGATTCCTTCAAAAGTTTCCTCAAATAAGAATTTCTCAAAGATTTTTTGAAATGACAAAACTTTTTTATATTAAGATTAATCATGTACACACCATGTGTTGTTGTAGGATGCATATTGAATTTTCCATGCACTATGATATTTTCCATCATATTTGTTCTACTTTGCACACTAACAATGTTTTGCAGGAATGCAATATACAAGCACCTCCTAAGTCGGTAAGAGAATTTATTTCAAGTGTGCTATGTAATAGACATGATGGTTGCATTTATTATAAGATGTCTTGTTTGGAAGGTTCTTGTGCTATATATGGTGGTTTGCAACGTTTATAAAGATGCGTACATTTGGAGAGCACACATGAAATTGGTATGAAACTAGTTTCTTTCAAAAAATACAAGACAGTCACATATGGAGTTAAAGATGGAAAAGATTTGAAGAGATGTAAGCTAGTGAAAAATGATATATGTGTAGCTGAATTTATGAAAATGTTTCAAGAGAAACTAGTTTATGAGCACATAATGCATACTATAGACACCTAAAATTGTCATGTCTAATTAAATAAATATCTTTATTTATTTAATTACTTTAGCCTAATTCTTCTATTAATTAAATAAATCTTTATTTATTTAATTCATTCATTTATCCTCTTCTAGCCTTATTTCTCATTTAAATAAAATACATTTACTTATTTAAATTATCCTTTTCCTAAATTAAATAAATATTTATTTAATTGATCCCACTTCTTCTATTAATTAAATAAATCTTTATTTATTTAATTAATTCATTAACCTTTTCTACCCATGACACATGTCATTCATCTCTTAATTCCTACACTACCTACCCCTCTTATTATTTTCTTATTTTCTTTACCTACCTTCTAATCGTAGCCGACCATTTATCTTTTATACCTCTCAATCTTATCCCTCCATTTCATATAGTGGTTTCTATATAAGGAGATGCTTCCTTCATTATCAAACCCTCACTATGCATTCAGCTTCGACTACGCTTTCGAACTTGCATATGCAATCAAGCCTACTTGCAACCACATTTCCGTTCTTTGTTGAGCTATTGTGCACACATAAAATCTGAGAGCAAATATATCAAGAAAGATCAATGGAGATAGGAAGAATGGAGATCCAAACCCTATTGGACATGTGATGGTATAATCTTTGTGATTTCATTTGATTTGCATTGTCTTAGGTAATCTTCATATGTTATGGTGGATCTTTGTTGTTGTTAGGCTAGAGTTTTGTGGTTGAATTCATTTAGTCTTTCAACATTGTTGTTTCCATTTTCACCATACACATTTTGGCACGCCCTGTGGGACATAGATTTTTGTTAGATCTATGTTTTTTGCAGGTTTTTTAAACCCTATATTGCTATTTTGTAAAACAATTTGGAGAATAACCTTGTGTAGCTAGGGTTTTGGACACAAAATCAAGATCTTGGAGAGATTTGATCATATCTCACAAATGGCTTGGAAATTGGGGACCAAATGTTTTTCATGGGTTGAAGACAGTATCAAGAACTCTCAATCCAAAATTCAGAATTTTTGGAGCACATTTTTATTTTCTATGAATTTGTTATGATTTTTCATAAAAAATTAATTTTGAGAGCAAATGAGAGAATTTTTTGGATTTTCTTACATTTTTGGAAATATCTCATAGTTATACAAAGATATGTTCTTTGTGATTTTAATTTGGATACAAAATAATTCCCTAAAAATCAGATCTTTAAAAATTAGGGTTTTTCCTTATTTTGATCAGATCTCACAAACGGCTTCGAATTTTGGCATAAATTTTTTTTTTTCAATCAAGAAAGTTATTAGAGGTGTTTAGTAAAAATTTCAGATTTTTTGGATCATAGTTTCATTTTATATGAATTTTTTATTTTTTTTCATAAAAAATTAATTTTGAGAGAAAATGAGAGAATTTTATGGATTTTCTTACATTTTTGGAAATATCATAGAAGTATACATAAGATCTGTTCTTTGTGATTTTAAATTTGATGCAAAATAATTCTTCAAAAATCAGATCTTTGAAAATTAGGGTTTTACATTATTTTACTCATATCTCACAAACTGCTTGCATTTGTTGTGGAAATTTTTTTATGAAGGTTTGGAAGACTATTAGGACTCTCTAGTAAAAATTTCAGATTTTTTGGATTGATTTTTCATTTTATATGAATTTTTTATGATTTTTCATTAAAAATTAATTTTTGGAGCAAATTAGCAAATTTTTTTTATTTTCTTACATTTCTGGAAATCTCTTGATATTTTACAGTTGATATTTTTTTATTATGAATCAAATCTTTGAATTGGTCAACAACACGCATTGTTGAAGGCCCCTATTTCACAAAGTCTTTTGGATCTAAAATTTACCTAACTTGTGTGCTTGCAGGAAGGGGTGATCATTTAAAACAATCCAAACTACTAACAAATATTTGTTGCAGGACCTTGACAAGGATTTTATTTTGATCTTTATTGTGTGCCTTGTTCTCATAGACTAGCAAACACTTCAATTGGTGCACTAAAATTGAACCATTGTCTTTTGTGTCTTGAGCAATATGCTCTTTTTGTTTCATCTTTAGAGGGCCTGTCTCCCCGTGTGGTCATTAGGACTACTAGTGAGGAGAGAATGACCCAAGTGGTAGCGAGGAAAACCCACCTCTTCTGAACCACTATAAACAACTGTATTCATGTTGAAAACTATGGATAACGTGTGTTGATTAGTTCATACCGACACTATGTCTCCCCATAAACCCGTTTGATCAAATTTATTTGATCAGTTGTAGGGCATAACCCCTACCAGCTGGGAGCCTTCTATATTTATAGAGCTAAAAGTGCCGCATGTATGGCCACACGAGTGGATGCCCTTACTAGCACCTTTTTTTTTTAGAAGCCAAAATCCTTCTAGTTGTTGGGGCAGGAGGTCGGACCTCTGGTAGTAGCCCACACACATACGGTTCTTAGTAGAGATACAAATTTCGCCACGAGGAGTTTTCATGGGGACTAATCCTTGGCTACCCCGAGAAGTGAGTGTCGAGGGTGGAGCCAGTGGGGTCAAGCATCTAAGCATCCACTCTGAATAGCGTAGCCTCGGGGGAAACTCCATGTGGGATCAACAACTATTGTCTTGGCCAGCCATAAGAATTGTGCTTGACTTATTTTGAACAATCAAACATTCAAGACCAAACAACAAAACATTGTGTCTTTTGTGTCTTCAAGTGTATGCAAAATTTTTTTACATCAAACAACACATTTTTCTTTGAGTCATTTTGAGTCTAGACACTTGCAAACATTGAGTCCTCATCAACATTGTGTCCTCTTGTCACGAAAAATAGTCAAAAATTCAGATTGGGTCACAACAACAACTTCACAAATTGGAAAAATTTACAGTCCAACAAACAAGAGCAATTAGTTTCAGAATTCTTGAGCTTCCTAAGCTATCTCTTCAGGTTTTCATCTAGCATTCAACCTATCTTTTGGTCTCACAAAGTTCATCATTGCTTTACACCTTACATTACATTCACATTTGTCTAAACTTGAGTCAAAAGGTCACTTGCTTGTTCTCATCTTACTTTGTCAACACACTACATACAACAACATTTTGCTAAGTGGTCCCTCATCAAGGTCTATCACCTTTGGGTCTCATTTGGTCTTGCTTAGAGTCAAGGTCAACTTACCTCATCAAGAGAAACTATCCTCTCTTTGGAAGCCACACCTACTCTACTACATACAAACTTGGTCTTACACTTTGGACATTGCAAGTACACTTTAGATTCATTTACATTCCATCCAACTCTTGGTCTTCCATACTCTTTTCCATTTTCATCTAGTCTCCCACATCTTGGTCAAGACCTAGTTCATGGTTGAAACCCGTTCCCAAAAATCTAGGAGAGAAGATAAAGAGGCTCAATAGTCTGCAAACATGAGTTCCTATGAATATGACAATGATATCTTTTTCAATTCTGATCATAACACATTACCTGACATGGATACCTATAGAAACATTCCAAATGTTGAGAACATGGACACTACAAATAACAATGATACACATAATGACAATATGGACAACTTTTCTGTACATTTAGTAGAAGTGGAAGACATCATTATGAATCCCCATTTCAATAGATTGGTTGAGGAAATAATGAAGAGAGATAGACAATATTTCTTACAAGTGATGGCACATAGTGGAGCCAAGATCCCTCATGATTTTGACATGTCTCAAATAATGGAACATAGACCTTTGCAACAAACTCACCTCAACATAGATCAAAGGAGGCCTAATAATTGAGGCAATAGAGGACCACATCTTGTGCCTGAATCACCATCATCTTTGTTTCAAAAAATAGAGGTCCCATACACACATGGTCAAGCATATGATACTCACCTTCACAGACCATTATGGAAGTCTTATGCAGAAAAATATACTCAATCACATACCAGTGCTAAGGACCAACCACCAAAGCAATTGGATATTCAAAGGCATGCTCAAAATTTGGACACAAGGAAACCCCGTGTCAAATTTGGGGGCAACACACTAGAACAAACTCATGACATGCCTGTAGAGTATGGTATACATGGACAAAGCAGATATTTCATTTCTCAACATGACTCTATACCAAGTGGTCCATATATGCAGCATCATTATAGACCTCCTCCAATTGGTGCCTCAAGCATGGGGTATGGTCCAAGAAGTCGGTCTCCACCTAAGAACAATTTGGAACAACAAATTAAGGACTTACAAAAGAAAATGGAGGATATAAATACACTGAAGCCAACTTACACAATGAGAGACATATGTGCTTATCCGTTTGACAAAAGCATTCCAATGCCTCCATTTTCTACACACTTTGTGACACCTAAGTTTGATAAGTATAGAGGAAAAGGGGATCCTAAGGCACACATATGACAATTTTTCATAGCTTGCATTGAGGTAGTAGCAGAAGAGACATATTTGATGAGATTATTCCCACAAAGCTTAGGAGATCAAGCTATGGAATGGTTCTCCCAACTCCCACCTGGAATTAAGTCTTGGGGTGATCTAGCAGAGGCATTTATCCAACATTTCTCATACAACATAGAGACAAACATATCGGTGACTACTTTGTGCAACACCAAACAAAAGGATGGAGAATCTTTTTCATCATTTTTACAAAGATGGAGGAATCTAGCCAGTAGATGCTCTTGTGAAATTCCACAAAAACAAATGGTAGAAATGTTCACCCAGAATGTTGATAAAGACATTGGCTATGATCTAAGGAAAGATTTTTTGTCCACCTTCAAGGACGTCATTGAAAAAGGCTTAGCAACAAAGAAGGTCCTAATTGAAAAAGGAGTCATTAAGATATTCAAGGAAAACAAAGATGACTTTAAAGGAAAAGATAAGCCAAGATTTTGGAATAAAAACAAAAACACAGTCAATGATGGTGTTGTTGATGCCAATACAGTACGACCAAAAGTCATTTTTTCTAGATCAAGTTCTACAAACAATCAAGTGAATACTCAAACAACTTCAAAGTCACGAAGGAAGTACACCCCATTGGGAGAACCACTTGAGTCAGTTTTTAAAAAGCTAGTGGCAAACAAGATAATAAAAATTCTAGATCTACCTCCATATGAGCCAAAGGTCAAACCAAATTGGTGGAATGATGATGAATATTGTGAATTTCATAAGAGCAAGGGCCACAAGACAGGAAATTGCCATTGACTGAAGAACATTATACAAGATCTTATTGATAGAGGTGACATTGAGATTGAAGGACACTCATCCAACCAAGAACATGAGATGTTTAAGGAACCATTCCCAAAACATGACAAGGGAAATTCTAAAGCCACAGATGACCAAACCAACTATACTAGAGCATCTTATAACTATATTCAACTATCAATCACATTTCGATGGATAATTATGTCTCTACCATTATCATCAAGGACAAAACACCTGAAAACTCTACCCAAAGACCCAAAATTGTCCTAAAAGGCATTGGATCTTCTTCCGAACCTACCTCTGAATGTCATGTTACAACCCATCAAGGTAAATTCACTTTGCAAGGTGCTCCAACTAAAAACACCACTTCCTCATCGACCAAGCCTGAGTATGACCTTGTAGAACAGTTAGGGAAGACACCCACACTTACCTCAATCCTTGAGCTCTTATGCATATCCCCTGCACATAAAGCCATTCTTGACAAAATCTTGAGAGAAACTGTTGTTCCTACTGATCTGAATGTGGACTAGTTTCAAGCCATGGTGGGATACCTTTCTGTTCCATATTCTCTTACATTCACAAAAGTCGATGACACCTCTGTAAGTCAGCCACATAATGCACCATTACACATTGAAGCCTTCATACACAAAAATCAAATAAAATGAGTCCTAGTAGATGGAGGAGCAAGTCTAAACATTTGTACGTTGAGCACTATTAAACGATTGGGATATTCTGAAAAAGCTGTGAATGCTACAAACAAAATTACCATCAAGGCATATGATGATGAAGAGCGTTCATCCAAAGGCATAGTCACCTTACCTCTTAGAGTTGGGCCAGTTACAAAAGATGTGGTTTGTCATGTCCTTGATCTAGAGCTTACATACAACATACTTTTGGGATGTCCATGGACTCATGAGATGAGCGCAGTCCCATCTACATATCATCGATGTATCAAGTTTCCTCATAATGGAGTTGAAGTGACTATCAAAGCTGATCCAAATCCATTTATATATTGCAACAATCTGTGACCTAGATCAAAAATAACAATCCTAGTCAATTGAGAAGCTATTCCTTCATCAGCATATGTGGATCTAGAATCATTGAAAGCTTCTACATCAAAACAAATAGAGCTCAAAGAAAAATTCAAGGTTAAAGACCTAGGATGTGGTGAGTATATCTTTCATGTTGATCAACTCCCATTATCTCCTAAGACATTCAGTCGACAGGAACAAACTACAAACAATTTGCAATGCCAAGGAATTGGGTGTGAACCACCTAGTGTTGTGGCTACTAAGTTTGAATGCAAATCTTCTCTAATGGTGCAAGCATCTCTTGATATCAATAGTCCTAAGAGTGGTTCCAACAAAGAATCTATTGAGCGTATCACCAACCCTCTTGAGAACTCACATAGCCTTACTATGTCATCCGCTCATTCCATTTCCATTTCGCTCCTAGACTTGGATCAACAAGAATCACAAAAGCCCTTACTCATTGGGGATCAAAAATCAAGCTTTGAAAAGAAAAATCTAAAAGTCAAAACTAAAGAAAAGTCCTTTAGTCCAAATCAAAATCAAAAGCTATTGGACTCTACAAAAATCAAGGTCAAGGATAAAAATCCTATGAAAGAAAAAGAACAAGAGTTGATCTTCCCTAATATCAAAATAACTGGGGGCAAAAGTTCTAAAATTTCAAGTCAAAAAGAATACTTGTTGATCCTAAGTCTCCATCATGCTATCCTACTTTCACTTCTTTTCACAGTCATAAGCCTTTATAACTCATCCACTTGTTCCACACATCCATCCCCTTTTGGTGATACATCACATCAATGGACCTTTAATGGAACTTCCTTGAAGGACTTTGTTATCAGTGATGCCCAAACTTCTTTAGGTGACACACATATGGGCCTGTGTAGTCCACATGCTAGTAATTCTATCTCAGTTCCTTCATCAAGGAAGACAGTCACTCGAGCTACGCATAATTCAGTCAAGGAACAATGCAGTTACAATCATAAAGTCAAGCCTCACACATTTGAGGTACGTGACTTAGTTCTCAGAGAAAATCCTAAAAATCAGCAAGACAGAGAGAAGGAGGGCAAGTTTGAACCAAATTGGCTTGGTCCTTACATCATCATAATAGCCTATGGATCTGGTGCATATTAGCTCTCAACCACAGAGGGTGAACCTTTGGAGGATCCTATCAACAACATGTATCTTCACAGGTTTTACACATAGCTCTTTAGAGTATCCCAAATTCAAAAATACAAAAAAATTAAAAAAATAATTCAAAAATACAAAAAAAATAAATATCAAAAATATTAAAAATACAAAAAAATCATAAAACATAAAAAATCGTTACTTGGTGAAAACCTGGCAAACAGGCGCCTTGTGACACAAAAAAAATAAAAATTGGAAAACAGGAAAAAATTTCGTCCAACAATGAAAACCACTTCGGTGGCGCCCTGGGCAAGTGCCATGGTGAAAATTGGGTCACCAGCGCCATGCATAGAGACATTGCTCCTCCCTCCTTCAGGATTCCATTTCATCCTTTCACTTTGCACACACTCACAACCTATCCACTCATAATAAACTTACACATTACCATCATGTCTTGTTATTGATCTACCCAAGATTGGTTAGCCATTCATAATAAACATTCATTTTCATCTTTTTCCATCCACAATAAATCAGCTCCTATATGTGGCTAAGGCAAATCCTACGTCTAGTAATGGGTATGGAACTAAGAACATCACATGTTTCGAGGAGTACAGTCTCTTCCAACCTTCTTTAGTCTATCCGTGCACAATCCACAATAAAGCAACATTTGCATCGCCAATCCGCAATAAAGTATCAGTTTCATGGATTTAGTCAGTTTTAGATGAGACATAGAAACAACAATGGGATTCAACAAATCAAATCTTTCAACAGACTCATACAACATATGGTTCAGTGCTATCTATCCTTTTTGTGAAAGTAAACATTGTGACCACAATCAAATAAGACTTATACAAGTGACAAGAGACACTAAACTTGAGGACTACAGTGAATGTTGGTGTCGAGTCTTGGTTTTCTTTTGATTTTTTATCTTTTGGTGACATGTCATTTAGCTTTTCCGAGATGTCTCTGACTAGAGATTCTATCTCCAGGATGTCTTTGAATAGAAAGGTGAGGATGGGGTATTGTCACCTAGTTTTCTTTTGTTGTCTGTGGATTGTCTCTTAGTAATGCTATGACTTTTCCAAGGATATGAGGACACTGTGAGTCTAGTATGAACTGGGGCATTCCTTGTTTGTGACTGTCTTATCTCCACGCAAATAGGTACAATGACTTTCTGGGTCGAACATATGTCTCAATTGTCATAACCTATTTTGCCATAATAAATCTCAATGATGATAACGCACAAGAAGCTCTTTCACTTTCATATCTTCTATCTTTCATCCCCCTTTCTTGATTGACTTCCATCGTCCTTCTTGAGTCCGTGTAGCCTTCTATCACACGACTGAGTATAATGACACACCAAAAATATCTGCATTTCATGTAGTTTCACATGCATTACCACATATTAGCATTTCATACATATATATAGATATCACAATTGCATCACAGCCTACACACAACACATGTTAGCACATTTTACAATTTCATCGAATAGTCATTCGCATTATCATATTCATTTGCATTTCATACATTCACATTTGCATCATACATAACATATTAAACATAAAAGAACAAAAAAAAATTTCATTTCATCATGTACATATTTGCATCCATATCATAATCATCATCATAAAACATATCATAAGCATCACATAGCAACATAAATCATGAAACATCTCATCACATAGGTACACACGCATATAGCTGCCGCAAGGATTAATCTCATATATATAATCATAAGTGTCATGATACAATGATGTCAAAATACATATGGCTACAAAATCACCCAAAGGTGTCTACATCATCATACAAAATGGTACAAAACTGATACAGAGGAACCCACTAATCACTCCTGCCAGTAATGCTGGTAGCGCCAGTCCTATCGATGTCATCATGTCCCACGCCACATGTCCCACCCTCATCTCTAGTCTCGGATCCTAAAACACTCATCTTAGGGCCTCCCTATCTCTGTCTCGATCATAGGGTATCAGCTACCCATCGATCGGTATCCTCAGAATCCTGTAAACATCCTCCAAGGTGACTGTCATCTCACCCATCGGCAAATGAAAAGTGCATGTCTTAGAATGCCATCTCTCGGCTAAAGTAGTTAGCAAACCCATGTTTGCCCGAAATTCAGGCACATACAGAATATATCTCAAACCCATAACCTCAATGGTAGCTCAGTCCTCAAATGTCAACTCTAATCGTAACCTTTGAGTTGATGGGAATCTCTCCCGTGACTCCAGCATAGGTAAGTACTCCTGCAGTCAAGAAAATCAACTGTGTCAGTCAAAGTGGCATTCCCTATTCATCACAAAATGCTACTCTTTATCCTAATTCTTATATCTATCATATGGTGCTCTATCCTAGTGACACTCACTGTTCATCACAAAGTGTTGCTCTTTAGCCTAGTGACACTCACTGTTCATCACAAAGTGTTTCTCTTTATCCTAGTGACACTCACTAATCATCACAAAATGTTTCTCTTTATCCTAGTGGTACTCCCTGTTCATCACAAAGTACTACATGTTTTTGCACTCCATGTTCATCACAAAATGCTGCTCATATTAGTACTCCCTATTCATCACAAAATACTTTGTCTTGGTACTCCCTGTTCATCACAAAGTGCCTTGATCTATCTTGGTCTTCCCTAGAGGACCTGCTTGAGTGTATCCTCTTAGCAGCTTATCCAATCGACAACATAAGTTCATCACAAAACTGTCGATTTGACCTTGAAGACATAAACGCATCTTCATGACACAAACGCGCATTCATGATATAGACATGCCTTGACGTTTTTACCCCACTTGACATTTTTTCTAGACCTACCTAGAGCATACATTTATTGCGCTACCTAACATGCATTAATGACAACATTTATTGCAACAAGGTACAAGGAGGTTTTGTGGTATTTACCAGCTCTCCTGCATCTGCTGGCCTCTGAAATCGGCAAACACGATCAAATCTGTGAACCAAAGCCATCATTGCTAACTGTTGTTACTCTATTCTCTCTCTGCACTCTGATCTCTTGGATGTGTGGATGACAATGAGGATTTTTTCCCCTCGTGGTCTAACTTATAGACTACCCTAGCCCTCGTCTCTCAAGTCAGTCTTCATTATCCTGTGACTCTATCACTCTATCCTATCTGGTTAGTCCATTGTAGCCTTTCTTTCTTATCGAGAGATTGTCTGCGATCTTTTCAAACGTTTTCATCCAATCTCTCGAGGGGGCATATCATTCCCATCTTGGGGCAACTTTGTATTAGTTCATATTATCTTCTTTGAAACAACGTGACAAGCTGCATTGTCTCAAAGAGGGGCAAAATGTAGACACCTAAAATTGTCATGTCTAATTAATTAAATATCTTTATTTATTTAATTACATTAGCCTAATTCTTCTATTAATTAAATAAATCTTTATTTATTTAATTAATTCATTTATCCTCTTCTAGCCTTAATTCTCATTTAAATAAATACATTTATTTATTTAAATTATCCCTTTCCTAAATTAAATAAATAAATACTCTTATTTATTTAATTGATCCCACTTCTTCTATTAATTAAATAAATCTTTATTTATTTAATTAATT
Organism: Cryptomeria japonica; assembly: GCF_030272615.1. NCBI lineage: Eukaryota > Viridiplantae > Streptophyta > Pinopsida > Cupressales > Cupressaceae > Cryptomeria > Cryptomeria japonica. The sequence continues at coordinate 599,470,664 of NC_081409.1, forward strand.
CATTAAACTTTTCTACCCATGACACATGTCATTCATCTCTTAATTCCTACACTACCTACCCTCTAATCGTAGCCGACCATTTATCTTTTACACCTCTCAATCTTATCCCTCCATTTCATATAGTGGCTTCTATATAAGGAGATGCTCCCTTCATTATCAAACCCTCACTATGCATTCAGCCCCGACTATGCTTTCGAACTTGCATATGTAATCAAGCCTACTTGCAACCACATTTCCATTCTTTGTTGAGCTCTTGTGCACACATAAAATTTGAGAGCAAATATATCAAGAAAGATCAATGGAGATAGGAAGAATGGAGATCCAAACCCTATTGGACATGTGATGGTATGATCTTTGTGATTTCATTTGATTTGCATTGTCTTAGGTAATCTTCATATATTATGGTGGATCTTTGTTGTTGTTAGGCTAGGGTTTTATGGTTGAATTCATTTAGTCTTTCAACATTGTTGTTTCCATTTTCACCATAAACACATACACATAGAGCTCGATGGTTAGATGAGAAATTTAAGTTATGTAAGGACAAATTTCCTCTTGGCACCATTGTCTCTATCATTGATTTCACTAAAAATTATACACTACAACCTCAAAATGAAGTGCAATCTATGTATTATCACTCTACACAAGTTTCTATTTTTGTACACATAGCATTCATGCATGCAAATGATAGCACAGAGGAGGATAGAAAGGTTGTAAGAGAGTATCATTTCTACATAAGTGATGATCGTACTCATTCATCGAAGTTTGTACAAGGATGATTCAGAGTTTTCTATGATAGTTTAAGGGAAAGGAACATACGATACAGCTGACACTTAATAAGGTCAGATAATTGCACCGCACAATTCAAGAATGCAAGGATGTTTTATTGGTTGACAAGGATGCATATGACAAGTGGTGTACAATATTTTTGGAATTTCACTGAGACTGGACATGGTAAGAGAGAGCACGATATTGCAGGAGCATGTGTGAAAAGAGCCCTAGCTAGAGAAGAATTGAAGTACGAAGGTGGTGTTGAGTTGATAGATGCAGAAACAATTGTGCGATGGTGTAAGTCTATGATGGGTCCAAGTAATCCATGTACGTCAATGGTTCATAGATATTTTTAGTTGATCACTGAATCTAACATTGAAAACTATCTAGATTGTTGTACAGTTGGACGATTGAGTGACATGCACTCATTTATGAGTTCAAATTCAAGTTCACTGGTAATTTATACAAGACATATGGTATGTGTTTGTTCTTCATGCATGTATTATTTGTGGGAAGAATGTGAATCACAAGAGTGGGTTGACAAATGGTCTTGTAGACCATTGGTTCCCATTGATTCATATCAAATTCCCAAAGCACTATAATTGAGTCAGATGGAGACATCAGTGGATTTTGACCATGTATCCGACCTAGTGGATTCAGGTTATTTTTTGAGTTAATTTTTTTGCAAGTATTCTTTTTGGTTCATTTTGTTGTACATCATACTTTATTTTTGGTGTTAATTAACACTTTATAAAATGCAGGTCATGTGTATGCAGTTGTTGCAGAAGAGAACAATGAAGAAGGAACAAATTACTATTTGTATTGTTGCGTTGAGCCAAAAAGAAAATTGACAACCATAATCATTGATGGAGAGGGTATTGATTGCCCAATAGGGTCAGTTTTCGTGACACGAACATGGCTTCGAAGATACCCTATCAATAATTATGATGTTTGGTTGTTCAAGGACTTTGAAACACATAGACATATTCTTCATTTCTATAACCTTGTTGCAACAAATATTCATTTGATGAAGTATCATGGTAGACCTCATAACAAGATTTTATGGAAAGTTTATGAATCTGATCACAAGGCAATACTTGACACAATATGGATTAGAGTCAATCCCGAAGGCTCACTTGATTGATTCTACAATTCAGAGTAAAATGATTTTGAGAATTTTGTATAAATCATCGACGAATTGTTCTATATTCATTTTTTGTATATATAAATGCCCATGGGCTGATTTTTACATGTTTAGGGGCATAATTTTGTATATTTAAATGGCAATGAGCTGATTTGTACATATGTACATGCCAAATTTTGTATATTAAAATGGCAATGAGCTGGATCGCACATATTGTAATGCCAAATTTTGTATATTAAAATGGCGATGAGCTAAATCACACATATTGTAATGCCAAATTTTGTGTAAAATCCCATGAGATGATTTGTAAGACATTTTTTTGTATAATCAACTAGCCAAGAGCTGATTTGACCATATTTAGAGGCAAATTTTTGAATAATATGTGACAATGTTTTGAGTATATGTGATGTGTCCTTGGTCAATCATGCGCATTCTTGATTCATGTATAATTATGGAGAATTATTTGATTCATTATCGGGTCATATGGGTCATAGATTGAGTCTAGATACAATTTGAGCAAAAATTGTCATTGTTGTAAAAAAAATTGTCAAAAAAGTTGTCAAGCAACTTCTACATTGCAGCGGTAGGGTATGACTCTCGATGTTTCAACGCTTTGGGATGCATGAAAGGGGCATGCATAGTGTAAGCCTACCCACCCAGACGTGCTCGTGACGTCGGATTGTGCACAGGACAAGCCGAATCAATTCTAGCCAATCTTGTAACTTTGCATTGCATGCAACTGACGGTTTTTGTAGCAAGCGAAAAAATACTACCAATTGAAAATGGCTTTGAGTATTCAAAAGCCAAGATAGGCCATTGTAGAGAAGCCTCACATGACCCCACAGATTCAAACAGATTGACCATATGTGTCATAGATTTGAAGAAATAGTCCATCAAATTTTGACATTTTTCGAACTCATGGCACTTGAGAGATCGCCCTGGTTCCGATGCTTTGGGATGCACAAGAGGAGCATGCATAGCGTAAACCTACCCACTCGAATGTGCTCGTAATGTTGAATTGTGTACACGAGGAACTGAATCAATTCTAGCCAATCCTGCAACTTTGCATTGCATGCAATTGACGGTTTTTGCAGCAGGCAAAAAAATGCTACCAATTGAAAATGGCTATGATTCGTCAAAAAATGAGATAGGCTATTGTAGAGGAGCTTCATGCAACCCCACAAGTTCAAACAGATTGATCATATGTATCCTGGATTTGAAGAAATAGTCTGTCAAAATTTGACAATTTTTTGGACTCAGGGCAATTAAGAGATCACCCTAGTACAGTATGACTCTCGACGTTCTGGCACTTTGGGATGCATGAAAGGGGCATGAATAGCATAAAATTTACTACTTGAACGCGCTCGTGACGTCGGATTATGCACACGATGAACCAAATCAATTCTAGCCAATCCTACAACTTTGTATTGCATGCAACTGACAGTTTTTGCAGTAACCGAAAAAATGCTACCAATTGAAAATGGCTCCAATTCATCAAAAAACAAGATAGAACATTGTAGAGGAGCCTCACACAACCCCACAAATTCAAACGGATCGACCATATGTGTTCTGGATTTGAAGAAATAGTCCGTCAAATTTTGATAATTTTTTGGACTCATGGCACTTGAGAGATCACCCCAGTATAGTATGACTCTTGACATTCTGGCACTTTGGGATGCATGAGAGGAGCATGCATAGCATAAAACTTCCCACTAAGATGCGCTTGTGATGTCAGATTGTGCACACGATGAACCAGATCAATTCTAGCCAATCCTGCAACTTTGCATTGCATGCAATTGATGGTTTTTGCAGTAGGCGTAAAAATGCTACCAATTGAAAATGGCTCCAAGTCATCAAAAACCAAGATAGGCCATTGTATAGGAGCCTCATGCAACCCCACAGGTTTGAAATGAATTGACCATATGTGTCCTGGATTGGAAGAAACAGTCTGTCAAATTTTGATAATTTTTTGGACTCATGGCACTTGAGAGATCAACCCGATACGGTATGACTTGACATTTCAACGCTTTGGGATGTATGAAAGGGGAATGCATAGTGTAAACCTACCCACCCAGATGTGCTCGTGATGTCAGATTGTGCACAGGATGAACCGAATCAATTCTAGCCAATCCTGCAACTTTGCATTGCATACAACTGATGGTTTTTACAGCAGGCGAAAAAATGCTACCAATTGAAAATGGTTCTGAGTAGTCAAAAACCAAGATAGGAAATTGTAGAGGAGCCTCACATGACCCCACAAGTTCAAACAGATTGACCATATGTGTCCTGGATTTGAAGAAATAGTTCATCAAATTTTGACAATTTTTTGGACTCGGGGCACTTGAGAGATCACCTAGGTACGGTATGACTCTCGATGTTCTGACGCTTTGGGATGCATGAGAGGAGCATGCATAGCGTAAAATTTCCCACTCAGATGCACTTGTGATGTTGGATTGTGCACACGACGAACCGAATCAATTCTAGCCAATCCTGCAACTTTGTATTGCATGCAACTAACGGTTTTTGTAGTAGGCGAAAAAATGCTGCCAATTGAAAATGGCCCCGAGTCGTCAAAAACTGAGATAGGCCATTGTAGAGGAGCCTCACATGACCCCACAAGTTGAAAAGGATTGAACATATGTGTCTTGGATTTGAAGAAATAGTCCATCAAATTTTGATAATTTTTTGGACCTAGGGGACTTGGGAGATCGCCCATGTACGGTATTACTCTCAATGTTCTGGCAGTTTGGGATGCACAATAGGGGCATGCATAGCATAAACCTACCCACACCGATGTGCTTGTGACATCGGATTATGTACACGATGAACCAAATCAATTCTAGCCAATCCTGCAACTTTGAATTGCATGAAACTGACGATTTTTGTACCAGGCAAAAAAATGCTACCAATTGAAAATGGCTCTGATTCATCAAAAACTAAGATATACCATTTTAGAGGACCCTCACACAACCCCACAAGTTCAAACAGATTGACCATATGTGTCTTGTATTTGAAGAAACAGTTCATCAAATTTTGACAATTTTTTGGACTCATGGCACTTGAGAGATCGCCCCAGTATGGTATGACTCTCGACGTTTCAGTGCTTTGGAATGTATGAGAGGAGCATTCATAGCATAAACCTTACCATTCGGATGTGCTCGTGATGTTGGATTATGCACATGACAAACTGAATCAATTCTAGCCAATCCTGCAACTTTGCATTGCATGCAATTGATGGTTTTTGTAACAAGCAAAAAAATGCTACCAATTGAAAATGGCTCCAAGTCATCAAAAACTGAGATCAGCCATTGTAGAGGAGCCTCACATGACCGCATAGGTTCAAATGGATAGACCATATGTGTCTTGGATTGGAAGAAACAGTCCATCAAATTTTGATAATTTTTTGGACTCATGGCATTTGAGAGATCGCCCTGGTACGGTATGACTCTCGATGTTTCAGTGCTTTGGGATGCATGACAGAGGAATGCCTAGTGTAAACCTGCCCACCTAGATGTACTCGTGATGTTGGTTTATGCACATGACGAACCAAATCAATTCTAGCCAATCTTGTAACTTTGCATTGCATGCAACTGACAGTTTTTGCAGCAGGCGAAAAAATGCTACCAATTGAAAATGGCTTTGAGTCATCGAAAACGGAAATAGGACATTGTAAAGGAACCTCACGTAACCCCACATGTTCAAATGTATCGACCATATATGTCCTGGATTGGAAGAAATAGTCCATCAAATTTTGACAATTTTTTGGACTCAGGGCACTTGAGAGATCACACCGGTATGATATGACTCTCGACGTTCCAGCCCTTTGGGATGAAAGACAGGGGCATGCCTAGCATAAACCTTCCCACCTAGACATGCTCGCAATGTAGGTTTAATCACATGACGAGTCAAATTAATTATAGCCAATCCTGCAACTTTGTATTACATGCGATTGATGGGTTTTGTAGCAGGCGAAAAAATGCTACCAATTGATATTGGCTCCAAGTCATCAAAAACTGAGACAGGCCATTATAGAGGAGCCTCACGCAACCCCACAAGTTCAAATGGATTGACCATATGTGTCCTGGATTTAAAGAAATAGTCCATCAAATTTTGACATTTTTTTGGACTCAGGGCACTTGAGAGATCGCACCGATATGGTATGACTCTCGACGTTTCGACACTTTGGGATGCACAACAAGGGAATTCTTAGCATAAACCTGCACACCCAGACACACTCATGATGTTATTTTGTACACACAACGAACAAAATTTGACCATTGCAAGCATGAGGGTGCTTTCGCACCAAACACATATTGTTGTTTATATTCATATTGTCAATTTTTGTTGTTTATATTCATATTGTTGATTACATATGCAAATATTCATTTAAATTTATAAAAGGGCAGCCACCAAATACAGCAGATACACAATAATGAACTGAATACAAGGAGTTTTGTAGGGTTAATTCAACATTTAAGAAATTTTATCAAATCATATTCCACGATTGTAATGTTTTATATCATATATTTTTGTTGTTTATATTCATATCGTTGATTACATAGGCAAATGATCAATTAAATTTATAAAAGGACAACCACAAAATACAATGAATACAAAATAATGAACTGAGTACACATTTATTGGATCAAATATCGACATTTATATATATATATAAAAGGCATGTCTGCCAAGTCAATACAAGTATTACAAAAATATGGCATATGCCATGTCCAAATTGATATACAATAAGAATGTAGAATATATCTACATGTATTGTTCATTCTATGACCAAAAATAACACTATGTGATCCTAAACTTATGGTGGATCATCAAAATCAAGCCTCTTCGATGCAGTACGCAGCTCTGTAGATGGCAGGAAAACCACAATTCAAAAGCCAAGTTAAAATTCTTTTGTAGAAAATAGTTCATAATTAACAACTTAACTATGCATTTAACTATAATTCCTTTGCAATTGAAATGTAGATTACCTCATCGGCTGATCTAGGAGCTAATGTCTTCGCTCTCCTCTCCTTGTCACTCTTAGGAGTTTTCTTGAAGACATACTTAAATGGATCCACGTTATGGTCGTACCACGAAGGGGTCTATTGTAGATTAAATGTACAATTAATACCATGTACTACCATAAATTTATCAAAAACACTTAAAATCTATAATATAGAGAACAATGGTGTACCTGTGCCTAAGATGCTTCTATAATGGACTGAGGATGGCTCACCATCGATGGAGAAACTGTCGCTATTACCTATACAAAAAATGTTCAAAGATTAAATACAATTAATATAATGATAAGTATTGTAGGTCAAAAACAATTAATTTTACATATCAAACAAAAGTGTACTAGATCCTGTGATGCTTCTCTAGTGCACAGAGGAGGGTTTGCCATTGATGAAATAGGTATGGATATTTCCTATATGAAAAAATTATAAGATTATAATATATCACAAATTCACATGTACGCGTGCATATAATCATGAAATCAAGAAAATAAAGTAGATATACATACCTCTGCCTTCTCTTGATCCACAGGCGAATCAGGTGCATTCAACAAATCCACATAGCTCAATGGTCACTGTACATGTAAAATAGATAAAAAAACACTAATCAATCTACAAACCTCAACTAATACTTGATTTCAATATTTTCAAACAATTGTACAGCTAAAAATGTGTTCAATACAATACAGAAAATGGGTTGTACAAAATATGATACCGTATAGCCTTGTAGGCCAAAATCGATTGCTGAGAGCATGATGTCATCAATCTAGGACATTTGGTCCCCTTTTAACACCTACAAATCAAAAATTGGACCAAACATTAAAGATAGTTAGTGTATCTTGTATGTTTTTGAATTCAAAGTGTACTATTCTATTTTAACATGCTACAAAATTTATACCTTAGGCATTGAAGTTGTAGCTGTAGTAACTAGGGGAGGAGTATGGGATACTGTTTGCATTTTTTATGATGTTGTGATTGTAATTGATGAACACACACTTTCTTGAAGTATGAGTTATGCTCAACCGATATTTGTTCCAACCGGTATTATGTATCATAGTCTTTAGACTATCAATGTTTTGCAGAAGATGTCTACTGGTCACAAATTCACTGAAGACCCAAGCGGTATGAAGACCCAAGCAGTATGAAGACCCAAGTGGTATGGAGACCCCAAGTGGTTCAAGGATCTCAAGCGGTACAATGGAACAAAGCGGTAGCTAACACTTTGATTTACCAGTCTTCATTTGTGTCAACTGATAATCGGTATATTGTATGAACCGGTATTACTCTATGATGAGTTACCAACTGGTATTTCTATGATGAGTTATCATCCACCGACACTTTGGTGGTAATTTTGCATTGTGTTACCAAATGTGTCTAGATGCACTGAACCTAGGAACTTGTAATCTAATCCTATTGGACTGACATGAAATTAATCTCATTTATAAGGACATCATGTCTAGGGTTTTAATATAGGATGTTGAGGGTTTTTGTATGTGCGATCATAGAAGAGAAAGGTCTGTGTGAAGAGTTAGAGTGCGGAGATATTGAAGACTGAAGTAATGCTGAAATGCATTAATAGTGAGCTATCAAGGATCTAACCAAGCATATTGTGCTAGTAACTAGATCACTCACTTGTTGATTACTCACATCTTCGACAAGTCTGGAACCCTTAATCGGTTAGGCCCAGCAAAGCCTTTGTAAATCCTCTAACAACGTGGTTCACAACTGTGGATTTGAAATCCTCTCACAAGGTAGTCTTAACAAGACTTATCTCCTAACAGAGATCTAGATTCCTAACAGGATCTGTTCTGGTGAAGAACATTGTATGACCTTAACCAGTCTGGTTTCTATTCTATAGATAGTTACTTGTGAGTTTCTACCCACCATGGTTTTTCCCATTTGGGTTTCCACATCAAAACATCTTGTGTTATGGTGATTGTTCTTTTGTGGGTGAATGCTTTATTTGTTGTTTGGTTTGCATTTATCTTAACCGGTTTATTAGTGAATCTACTGTACCGGTTATTTGCTAAACTGTTTAAGAGTTTGTGTTCAACAATTTTTGGTATACTAATTCACCCCCCCCTCTTAGTATTCATCAATTGGTATCAGAGCCAACCTTTCTATAAGTCTAACCACTTGGAAGGAGATATGGGGGAATACACTGTGAGGGAACTTACTCATCATCTCACTCAGACTAAGAGAGCCTATGATGAACTCAAAGTCAAGTATAAAGCCTCCTTGGCTAAAAGAAGAGAGCATGCTGAGAAACTGATGGAACTTACTGAAAATAGTTCTTCTGATGAAGCGGACATGGATGCCCTAGTTGAAGAAGTTGAAAAACTAAATGAATCCAATGCCAACCTGAGAAGGGAGTTGGAAGGAGTGACTATCAGAATATGTCAAGATCTTGAGAATAGAAGGAAAGTTGAACATCTGGTAAAAGATAAAGATCTTGAGATCTCCAAGCTGAAGTAAGAGATCAGTACCCTTACCACTCATCTCCAAGAGAGTAAAATGGAAAAAGAAGAAATGCAAGGTGAACTAAACATGGATATTTCTAAGAATGCAACCTTGAAGAAATCCAATGCTGCTATTTCCAAGGAACTCACTGAGTCAAAAGAGATACTTGCCAAATTCAATTAGAGTGCTGCTAAGCTAGAGCAAAAGCTTGAATCGATAAAACCGGTAAAAAATACCACTGGACTTGGTTTCTTTGGGAATGAGAAAGGTGAGACCTCTGGAATAAAAGATGAAGCATCAAAGAAGCAACCAACATCAAAGGATAAAGGTAAGCAAAAATTTAAACCTGTTTGCTTTAATTGTCTCAAAGAAGGAAAGCCTACAACATTTTTCCTTACTTTCTAAACAATAAGCCTAGATCCAATAGATTCAATGGAATTTTCTATGCATGCAACAAGTTTGGGAATGGAGCATTTGAATGCAGGTTTGTTTTGCACAACACTGGGAGATACCCTCCAAGGACTCAAGAAGTTATCTCGGAACCCTCTGTGAACCGGAATCCCAACCGATATAATACCTATGACCATCGGTCAGGTGGGTATCAAGCGACAAATGGTTGGAGAGAAACCTGTTTAATCTGTCATGGTAGCGGTCACACTACTACAACATGCAGAAGGAAGAATGGTAGTATGAATAATGGACCATGGAGAACACCTAGAATGGTATGCTATCATTGCAACAAACCGGGACACACTGCCAGAACCTACAGAATGAGAAAGAACCTATCGAGTGATATACCGATCACTCCATAAGGGAAGATTGATGTTGAAACCATTCAAGTGGGAATGAATAAAACATGGAAAAAGAAATATGAAGAAGTATCACAAGATAAATCGGTTTCTGCACCTAGTGTGGAAGCCTCTGAACTGGCAAACTGAGCTTCAAAAAATATTAGGGGGAACAAATCGGTGAAATGTTTCGAACCCCCGGTTTATATCGGTAAAGACCTTAACCGGTATATGTTACCTGTCAATCTACAAAAGACTGGAAGCGGTAAAAGGAAAAATTAGGGTTTATGCCCTAACAGTGATGCATTTATTATGGTAGGTGAGAATTTGTTTAAAAGGGATTTTCAACGTCATTTTCACTTATCAATTTACAAGCGAAGAATTTTTCAAGAGCAGAGCGACAAAGGGTGATTTGACTTGCGATTCAGAGAGAATTCAAATCCTGTTGAAGAATCCAAAGATATTTTCAATCGATCAAGTGAAGAACACCAAGCGGTAATCCAGCAACTAAAGTGGTGTGTTGTGAGCTGCATTGGAAAACCCTAAATTTTGAAATTGTGAAGGTATTTCTCGAAATTCTTGTTTATTAGTTAATCATGGCTTCTGCATTGCACTCTAGTTCTAGTGTACCTATGGATTTAGTTGAATTTATTCAAAGGAAAATGAAATACAATGCCCTGTCCCAAATACTTGCTGGAGTCATTGTTGAAGAAGATATTTCAGGGTACATTGATTGTAATTGGAAGACCTAGGATCCCTAGTAATCCATTCCCAACTAGCTCTGTTTTGTGGGGATGACAAGAAAATCAAACTGGAATATAACATCCTAGAGAGGAAGAAACTGCACAGTGTTGTTTATTTTCTTGAAGAGTTCATTGAAGATCACATCCGCAACATCCTGAGTGGAGTACATGGTGACAAAATGTATCTCGAGAGGACGCATGACATTACACTTGAAGCAATTCATGTCGTCACTGGTTTCTATAACATTGGTGAGGTGCCAGTCCTAAGGAAGGTCATCAAGGCTGAAATGACTAGGCTCACTGGTTCTCTGAGTGACCAACGGGGAATGACCATCAACACCATCAAAGATGATTTGGTTAAGTATGCTTACATGGTGATTGGCTACCAGACATTTTATGCCAGCAGAATAAACTCTGTCCCTGCTGTTGGAGTGAATGCTGCCTACAGAATGATTAAGGAATATGCCTCTTTTGATTTATGTACCTATTTGCAAAAACAACTGCTATTGAACTTGAAGTCCATCAAACATGACAATGCTCTAAGGTTCAGGTTTGGACAAATTTTTATCGACCTATTTTTTTACTTTCAAGGCTATTTCCCTGGAGTAGGTGATATTCAATGGTCTGTTGACCAGCTGGTCACTAAGCAAATTAGGGAAAGTCTCCAAGCAGTAGGAACCGGATATCCTGAGGTTTTGAATAAATATTTTGATGAATTCAAGCGGAAAATGAGCCAGAGGATGAGGATATCTGGAGACATTGTAAAGAAATATGAAGATGGCATCTGCTTTATCATTAAGATAGATGAATGCATAATGGAAGTGGTAGAGCCAAGAAAGGAAGAAGTAGAACCTATGGGGTATGAAGTGATGTATGACATGTTGGATGGGTATGCCTCTACCTTGCTTGCCTCACCTCTAGACGTTAAGAAAAAGTGCACCGACACCTATCTAGAGAGGGTAACACCGGTTGAATAGCCTACACAGGGAAAGGGCAAGATAGTGCCATCGGTATCGGCACCGATTACTTCAGCCAGTCCCAAAGTGACTGAGCGGTCACCTGCCAAGAAGAAACCTGAGGCTGTTCCGCTAAAGTATTTGAACGAAAGCGGAAAAACAAGAATAGCTCACTAGAATTAGAGGATATTGAACCAGAGGTACAACCAAAGAAGACAAGGCAAACAAGTAAGAAGGCAAAATCTACTGGTAATGTACCTACAACTGCAACACCGATAAATATAAACATTTCCTCTTACAAACCTTTGACACATTGTCAAAGAACTATTAAGAATATTAAAAAGAAATTGCTTGATGATTTTATTGATAGTGAGAAAGAAGAAGTAGAGTGGGAAGTTATTAATTATTTATGTGTTTATGACCGGTCGCCATCAGAAATTAGATCGGTTTCACCAGATTCTTTGTACAATTCTTTAGATAATAAATGGCACATTGCCGTTGAGAGAGAATAGGAGATCAGAGAGAATATTTTTGTAGAATACTTCCTTGATGCCTCAAACTCAAAATTATTTGAAATCATGGATAAGTACAAAGGCATTTTGTTCATGAGAAGAAGAAGACTCTTGCTACTGGAAGGCAAAGCCTCTGAAGTGGTGAAAGACACACATTTACATGTTAAATCGACTGTCAAAATGCAACAAGTAGCTGAAGCCAATAGAAAGGCTGAATAGGAACCTGACCTTTCATCAGGCAAACTAGATGAGATATTTGATGGTCAAGGAGAAAGAGTGACAGAACAAAATGATCCCATTGATGTGGATGCATTGAATGTTGAGGATGTCACCCTTGATATGGAAAATGTTGAAAAAGATAAATAGGAGAAAGAAAAAGAAGAGGACGAGAAGAAGAGAAAAGAGCAAAAGGAGAAAAATAAACAGGAAGCAGAGAAGAGGAAAGAAGAGGAGAAGAGGAAACAAGAAGAGGAGAAGAGAAAAGAAGAGGAAACAAAGAAACAAGAAGAGGAACAAAAGAAGAAAGAAGAAGAAAAGAAAAGAGCGGCAGAGGAGAAGGAAGTAGAGAAAGCCAAACGAGCGGAGACTCTCAAGGCAACCGGTAGTCAAGCCAAACTGGTTGACATCGCTAGTCCTATTGATCTCCAATCTGCAGATGAATTAGAGCTGCTTCAAAGCATAATGCTTGCATAAGAAAGATTGGAAACATTGAGGAGGAAGAAGGAACAAGATGTCATTCAAACTGCGGTTAACACCCTTACCAGTTTGATTCCTGATACTAATTTCCCTAGTACCGATTCCTCTCTATCCAAGCTGAAACTCCTTTGTACTAGAGTAGAGGACCAAGTACAATGCTTGGAAGATGTTGCTGCAACCACTGCAAAGAAGAATCATGAAAAGGCACCAAGCACTTCCTTAGTCAAGAAACTGAATGAGCTCTGGTCTCAACTTCTGAAGTAACAAAAGGATATAAGTGTTGCTATGGATGAGGGCAAATTACTATTGAGTAAAATAATCCAACCCCATCTATTCTGTGATGATGTGCTCACGCAAAAAGATAAACTCCAATCAGAGTTGCAGGCATACATAAGCAACTTCAAGATGCCATATGAATCCTTCACTACATATGGGCAAACTATTCATCGTTATCAGCTTTAGACTGCCAGGATCGAATTAGAAATCAGCAACCAGTCAAAAGATTTGCAAGAGCTTCAACTAGTCTTATTACCTAGATTGCAAATTCTTCAGAAATATTTTCTCAATCTAGAAGCCATCACGGTAACACAAGAAATGAGTACCATTGATGTTATGGAAGACCCGGTGTTCTAGATGCAGACAAAAAGTGAGGTTGCTACCTCATTACTTGATTCATGCTCATTAGCCATGAAAACTTTTATGCAGGATTTTAAATTTATTTTTGATAAGTTTCATTCCTTATTGTCATAAACATTTACTCTATTTTTATATATAAGGAAACAATGGTTATACTACATTACTTTGTCATTGTTGGCAAAGGAGGAGTAGTATTTAAAATTTTGATGAATGTTACCATATCATGTCCTTTCATGTTATCATTTTTCTAGAAAGTAGTCTATATTGTAATTTCTGCAAAAAGGGATAGTGTATATGCTTAGGGGGAGTAATTTTGATTATGGCAATTTTTGTTGTAAAACACTTAGTTCTCAAAATTTTCCTAAGTGTTGCCATCAATGCCAAAGGGGGAGATTGTTCGCATTTTTGATGATGTTGTGATTGTCATTGATGGACACACACTTTCTTGATGTATGAGTTATGAGCAACCGGTATTTGTTCCAACCGATATTATGTATCATAGACTTTAGACTATCGGTGTTTTGCAGAAGATGTCTACCGGTCATAGATTGACTAAAGACCCAAGCGGTATGAAGACCTAAGCGGTATGAAGACCCAAGTGATACGAAGACCCAAGCAGTATGAAGACCCAAGCGTTATGGAGACCCCAAGCGGTTCTAGGATCTCAAGTGGTACGATTGAACAAAGTGGTAGCTAACACTTTGATTTACCAGTCTTCATTTTTGTCAATCGGTAATTGGTATATTGTATGAACCGGTATTACTCTGTGATGAGTTACCAACCAGTATTTCTGTGATGAGTTATCATCCACCGACACTTTGGTGGTAATTTTGCATCGTGTTATAAAATGTGTCTAGATGCACTGAACCTAGGAACTTGTAATCTAATCCTATTGGATAGACATGAAATCAATCTCCTTTATAAGGACATCATGCCTAGGGTTTTAATATAGGACGTTGAGGGTTTTCGTATGTGCGATCATAGAAGAGAAAGGTCTGTGTGAAAAGTTAGAGTGTAGAGATATTGAAGACTGAAGTAATGCTGAAATGCATTAACAATGAGCTATCAAGGATCTAACCAAGCATACTGTGCTAGTAACTAGATCACTCACTTGTTGATTACTCACATCTTCGACATGTCTGGAACCCTTAACTGGGTAGGGCTAGCAAAGCCTTTGTAAATCCTCTCACAAGGTGGTTAACAACTGTGGATCTGAAATCCTCTCACAAGGTAGTCTTTAACAAGACTTATCTCCTAACAGAGATCTAGATTCCTAACAAGATCTATTCTGGTGAAGAACATTGTATGACCTTAACCAGTCTGGTTTCTATTCTGCAGATAGTTACTTGTGAGTTTCTGCTCACCGTGGTTTTTCCCATTTGGGTTTCCACGGCAAAACATCTTGTGTTATGGTGATTGTTCTTATGTGGGTGAATGCTTTATTTTCTATTTGGTTTGCACTTATCTTAACCAGTTTATTAGTGAATCTGTTGTACCAGTTATCTGGTAAACTATTTAAGAGTTTGTGTTCAGCATTTTTTGGTATACTAATTCACCTCCCCCTCTTAGTATTCATTAGATACTGGTGCTGCATCCTGAAATGCATATTATTTGTCTCAATTTAAGTCGATGTATAAATGAAAATTCATTTATATAATTATAAATTTAAAGTGACTGATAAATAAAATGCTATGAATTCAAATCAACACACCTATGTTTATTGCTCATGGGCAAACACCATGTCCATCAACTCATCTGTCAGCGCGAAATCCTCAGTCATGTAGGCCTGACATCTAGTCCCGAAAATCGTGAATAGATGAGATGTGGATCCATCTGTACCGGTTGCATCATCTATCCCTGAGCAACTAACACACATATGCTAGATGGGTTCTTCGTCACCACCTGGAGAAACTAATGGCTCATCATCTAATACAATAGGGTGTGCTAACGATGTCCCATGCTAGATGATGACACCAATCAATGTTGTGGCCATCTGAAGAGTCTGTAACTCCATCAACTCTTTTAGCTCTACTGGGACAGCCTGATGCACCTTGGGTTTGGGTGCTAGGGGGCGATGACTCTCCGCGGGTAATCACCTATGGGCTCCAGGTCTATCTTGGGCAAAGCCACCACCTCTACCATGGAACTCTCTCATGTCAACATAGTTTGGGTACACATTGAGCACAAACTCACAATATACTTTTCTCAAAAAATATAATGTCACCTCATAATTATTACAAGGTGGATCATCAAAGACCATCCACCACCTTTGCCAAAAAAGATTCTTCATTTGCACATTGGTACACCAATGTATGGGGAACCTCTTTGCATTAAGAGGTAATGACTGACTAGTTTTGGGATCAATGAAAAGGGCACATATTTGTTGTTTACTAATATTTTTGTTTTTTACTCCCTCGTATGATAGCCCATTGACATAGAATTGATGACACCTATCCCTAAAGCTTCCCCATTTGGTAATTTGTGTGGAAACAACTATGGCACCACTAGCTAATGTTTCTAGGCTAGTGGTGACAGATTGATGATGCTTAAGTTCAGATGTTTTCAATTAAATAATCAGTCTATTGATTTTAGATGTATTTTGTCCTAACTGATTAATTAATTGCTCCTATGTTTTAGGTGTGCGGTCAAAAGGAGTGATTGGGGATGTATCTTGTGGGTTTTCAGGAGGTGCATTTGGTTGTTCTTGTTGTGGATTAGAGGAATCTGGTTTTTGAAACAAAAAATGTAAAAACCTAATCAAAATTAATGAAATTAAATTCAAAATGTAAAACAAATTGAACAAACGGGAAAGAAGGTAAGAAATAGAATATGGAGAGCTCGAGTGGAGAAGGATAAGGTAGCAATGGTAGAATTCAAAATTGGAACTCTAGTTCCAATGGAGGAAGTGGCCAGATTGATGGAGCTGGCTAGATGGGGAGAAGGATAAACCTCCGAATATTCTGCAGGCCGACGATTCTCTACTAGAGAATAATGTGGGTCTTGGAAATGCGGTGGGGGGGTCCAGCCCACGTGAAACAGTTTGTGAGATTGGACAAGAAACTAGAAAGTGGTCAACCCTCTTTGGAACTAGACCTTCTAGGAAATCTTCCCTGCCTCTTGTCAAGAATATATCGGATCCGAAAGGTGGGAAGTTTTCCATCTCTATCCCTAACTCAATAGTGGATCATAACATAAGTAGTATGTCGAACTCTCTGGTAGGTAAATTTATGGGACCACGTCCAAACATTGAGGTTGTTAGGGCCTATGTTAAACAGAAATGGGGTTTGAAAGGTAATGTTGAAATTTTGGCTTTGCCCAAAGGTCTTCTCACATTTTCTTTTTCATGTGATGAAGACAAAATCAAGATCCTTTGTGGTAGCCCTTGGTTGGTTGGAAAGATAGCTCTGGTCCTCCAGAAATGGCATCCAAATATAAATATGAGTGACTCTCCTCTGGTACAAGTCCCAGTTTGGGTAAAGTTACCAGGTCTACCTCTTGAGTATTGGGTAGAAAGTATTTTCTTAGATATAGATAGCTCTTTTGGTGAGCTACTCTCAATAGATCCAGTCAGAGCTTCAAGAAGGAGGCTCACTCATGCCAGATTGTGTGTAGGGATCGCCCACGATGCAAATATGCTTGAGTAGATAGATATTGTGTCAAAGCTGGGAACCTGGAAACAACAGATTGAATATGAATCCATCCCCTTTGCTTGCTTCCACTACAAAAAATCAGGTCACTAGGCTAAACATTTCCCTCTCAAGCCCAAAGGGGAGAACAAGAAAGCCAAAACTACAGAAGAAAGTAAAAAGGTTCCAGAGAAAAAGGTATAGCAAGTCCAAAATTTAGAGAATAAGGAAACTGATCTAGTTGATATCAACTGTCTTGGACCCTTTGGGGAGAACAAGGATGTGCTCTCCTCAGCCTCTATCTCTAAACATCTCTCACCCCCCCAGGAAGCTCTGAGGAAGGAACAAATGAAAGAAGACAACCCCCTGGGAGGGCAGATCTAAAGAACGAAAAATAATAGACCAGAATGAATCTTCTAAAGAAAATACCCAGATGGTAATTCCTAACACCTTGGCTAGTAAGGAAGCTTCCAATGAAGAAGATCAGAAGG
Organism: Cryptomeria japonica; assembly: GCF_030272615.1. Classification (NCBI taxonomy): domain Eukaryota; kingdom Viridiplantae; phylum Streptophyta; class Pinopsida; order Cupressales; family Cupressaceae; genus Cryptomeria; species Cryptomeria japonica. The sequence continues at coordinate 599,488,499 of NC_081409.1, forward strand.
ATAAGGATATTAAGGAAGTGGAACAATCTAAGGAAGGGGAAATCATTGGCTCACAAAATGAAATGGCTCTCTTCCCCTCTCACAATCAGTTTTGATTTGCAAGAGGTCCAAAAATGTGCTATATTGGGTTTGAACCTTTCAGATTTAGATCTAGCCTCTAAGACAGTTAATAGTTCTTCACATGAGTCCAGATCACCTAGCTGGGGTAATGAAGAAGAAATTTCTAGAATCCTTAGTAATCTTGAGGTGGTCTGTGAGAAAGAAGCCAAATGGAAAATTCCAAAACACAGGAACAAAAAAGGATCCACTCCCTCTGTTGCCCAATTAAGGAAGTCTAGTATAATTGCTCAAGTTGATGTACGGTATGTCTCCTCATCCCTTGGATGACCTTCAAACCATAAAGTCAGAGATAAGGAAGCTAGTAAGAACATAGCATATGGGACTTAGAGGACTCTGAAGGAGTTAGGAATTGGTAAGTAATCATGAATATTGTTTCTTGGAACATTAGGGGACTTAACAATCCCCACAAGCATGATATTATTAGGAATATGATTAGGGATAGTAAACCTAATATTTTTCTTATTCAATAAACTAAGGTGAGTAGAGATGAGGTTGAAGCTTTGAATTTCTTTAAATCTGGGAGCATTTGTGGTGGTAGCTCGGAACGTGCCTTTGGAGGTATTGCAACAATTTGGAATCACAATAGTGTCAGAGGTCAAGTTCTTATTCAAGAAAGTAATTTTTCTTGCTTTAAATTTGAGCATTTACAAGATGAAGCCTCTTGGGTCCTCACAAACATTTATGCTTCTAACACCTTGAAAGCCAGAAGCAATTTTTGGAAAACTTATGGAAATAAGGGACAACTTCAAGAACCTCAGCTGACTGGTCATGGGAGACTTCAACACCACGTTGAGAGAGGAGGAAAAATTTGGTGGAAGCCCTTCTCAGTTGGACAGTAGACTGGGCCTCATGGATTTTATTAACACTCAGGCTCTTAATGATGTGGAGATGCAGGGTTTCAATTACACTTGGACTAACAAGAGGTCTAGAAATGACCTTATTCAAGTTCGCCTTGATAGGGCTCTTATTTCTGATGATTGGTACATACACTATTTATGTTCTTTGTCTGCTCACATCTACGTTGGGTCTGACTGATATCCCATAACGCTTATTGCTGATCCCATAAATAGGAGAAGGCATTTTCCTTTTAGGTTTGAAACAATGTGGACTTTACATCCGGATCTCACCCATAAAATTTAGGAATTGTGGAACATTCAAATTGAGGGTACTGCCATGTATAGAGTTGTGAAGAAACTCAAAAGCATAAAATACAACATAAGGACCTAGAATAAATCTAGCTTTGGGAATATTTTTTAGGCCAAAGGAAAAATTCAGGAAGACCTCAATAAAATACAGGTCCAAATCCAAAAGGATGGATTCTCTACTGTGACTATTGTTGAAGAAAATAACATCCTCAAAAGATACCATGAAATCATTGCTAAAGAAGAAGCTTTTTGGAAGCAGAGGTCTAGGTGTATTTAGTTGAAGGAAGGAGATAAGAATACCAGATTCTTCCATATGTCAACAATCAAACATAAATTGGCTAATAGGATTGAAAAACTGATGGTGGACAATGTGGAGCTGGTTAAGGAGGACGAGATAAGAAATGAGGCTAAAAGTTTCTTCTCTGATCTTCTTTGCAGGGATCAAAGCTTGGATGATGATGTTCAAAATTCCTTCCTTCAAAAAATTCCTTGCCTTATTGATGAGCAGAAGAATGTTTTCTTAACTTCCATCTTTTTGAATTTGGAGATCAGAGATGTTGTCTTTTCCTTTGAAGGCAACAAAGCCCCTGGATCTGATGGCTTCCCTATGTTCTTTTTCCAAGAGTACTGGGACATTGTTGGGAAAGATGTCTCTAGTGGAGTTAAAGAATTTTTGGGGGCTAGAAATCTTCTAAGAGAAATTAATGGTACCTTCATTGCTTTAATCCCCAAAATTCAAGGTGCTGACTCCATGGATAAGTTCAGGCCAATCAGTTTATGCAACTCTTTTTATAAGATAATTTCCAAGGTCCTAACCTCTAGAATCTTGAAAGTTCTTCCATCTTTGATCAGTCATCAGCAAAATGGTTTTGTGCCTGGCAGAAAAATTCTTGATTCCATCATAACTGTCCATGAGAACATCCATTCCCTTGTTATGGCTAAGAAACAGGGTTTTATTCTCAAGCTTGATCTTTCTAAGGTCTATGATCGAGTTGATTGGTCCTTCCTCATGAAGGTCCTTTTGACTTTTGGCTTCTCTTTCAAATGTGTGGACCTCTTCAAGCAGCTTATCTCTTCTGCCTCCTTTGTTGTTCTTATTAACGGATCTCCCTCCTTCTTCTTTAAAGCCTCGAGAGGATTGAGACAAGGAGACCCCATCTCCCCTATTATTTTCATAATTATGGTTGAATTTTTTGGTAGGTCCATGGAAAGCATGGTGACTAGTGGTATTTTTAAAGGTCTCCAACCCTCCTCCGCAGATCATACTTGCTCCCACCAGCAATTTGTGGATGATACCATCATTATGGGGGACTAAAGCATTTCAGAAGCCAAAATCCCAAAGGATATTCTTTCCAAGTTTGTGTCTGCTTCTAGCCAACTTATCAATTGGGTTAAAAGTGAAGTGTTTTTCATCAACACCCCTGAGCAAAGATAACATAGAATTAGCAAAATTCTGGAATGCCAGATTGCTGATCTCCCTGCTACCTACCTAGGCCCCCCCCTAAGCATTGCTCCACTTGATTCCTTTTGGAGTTCTTTAGTGGATAAATTTCAAAGAAAGCTTGTTGGTTGGAAAGGTGCTCTCCTAAGTCAGGCTGGTAAGCTACAACTTCTTAAATCATCCCTTCAAAGAATTCCTATATATGCCCTCAGCCTCTTTAGAATTCTTGTCAAGTTTGCGGATGCTATTGAAAAAATTAAAAAAAAAATTCTTTGGTCTGGGGTAGAGGAAAAGAAAAGAATGGCATTAGTGGCTTGGGACAAGGTTTGTAGACCGAAAAAAAAAGTGTTTTGGGACTGAGGAGAATCCGGACCCTCAACGAAGCTCTTTTGTCTTAACATATCTAGAGATTGTTTCACTCTGACAGTGAATGGTGTAAAATTTGGAGAATTAAGTATCCTCTTCTATCTTCTTCTTTGTTCTCTTTCATTAATTCTAATTTTAGTATCAATGGGTCCCACATTTGGAATCATGCCTCTAAGTGTAAAGACAACATTGCTAAAGGGGTGAAATGGAGAGTTGGAAATGGTAGAAAAGTTAGATTTTGGGAAGATCCCTGGTTGTTTGATAAGCCTTTGATGGAAATCCCTAATTGGGCCCCTAATGTTGTCCCTTGTAAAAGAATCTTCATTTCCTTGGTTGGGGGGTATTGGATAGGTGACAAATGGCAGAACATAGAAGATATTCACCCTGACCTCATCAATCTTAAGAAACACCTATCTTCTACTTGGTTGAACAATGTGGAAGATACTCTTATTTGGAAACTCAAACCCAAAGGTGACATTATTGTTTCTTCTATGTATGGAGTGTTATCTTCGGTCCCCTTAGAGAACCCCTTCTAGTTTAAGGCTTGGATAAAGGGTCTTATCCCAAAGATCAGTATTTTCTACTGGACTATTCTCCAAAACAAAATTTTAACCTTAGACAATCTAAAGGTCAGAGGTTTTATTTTCCCAAATAGGTGTGTTCTTTGTCTTGAGAAGGAAGAATTTGTGGACCATTTGGCTATCCACTATTCCTTCACTGCTACTATTTGGGAAATTTTTCTTAAGAAGTTTTGTATGGAATGGGTATTTCCTAACTCTATCCAAGAATTGTTCCATTCTTGGAGTTATTATTGGTCTAATCCCTCTTTGAGATCTTTGTGGCAGCTCTCTCTCCCTCACATCCTGTGGGGGATCTATAAAGAAAGAAACAACCGCATCTTCAGGGAAACTTCTCTCACCTAGGTTATTGTCTTTCAAAAAATTCAAAGGGCTATTGTGGAGAACTTTAGGATCATTGGAGAACCATGCAATTCTGCCAACCCCATGGAAAAGAACAGGTCAATGCTAGTGAGAAACCCCCCCTGCAAATCCTCCTACCAAAGGTTTGAAAGGGTTTGTGGATACCCTTAATTAGTTAATTAATAGTCACAAGAAAGTTGTGGAGGATAATCTGAAGTTGAGCCACAGGGTTCAAATTCTGGAAACAATTAGTATTGGAGATGGTAAATCTATGACTGAATATGTTGAGGACTTGAGTAAAACTATTGCCAGAGCTGAAGAGATTAGAGATTGCTTCAACCTTAGGTTCGAGCATGTGGAAAAGGCCTTGGAAGAGATAAAAACCAATGTCAATACAATGGACCAGAGAATGGTGGAAACTGACAGCAAATTCAACAAAATTGAAAACTACCTCAGAAGCATTACTGACCAAAGCCTTAACATTTTGAAGGCCTTGGCAACCAACACCAAAACTCTCATCAGCAAGCTAGAGAATGATAAGGATTCCTTGGAGCTGGAGCCTGACAAAGAAGGTATGGGAGAGGTGCAAGGATCCAAAATGAGAACCAGAGGCAAGAAGAAGGAGTCAAAGACCAATAAGGAAATTGAAGAACTCAAAGCTGTGTCGGCAAACTATGACATGCTGGTTTCTAAGGCGGCTAATCTAATTAAGTCCTTGTAGTTGTTTGTTGTTTTGATCTTTTATCTGGTCTTTTTTCTTAGTTGTTCCTTTCTTTTGTTGTTTGTTCGGTTCACTGGCCTTTGTGCTAGCCTTTTGTATGTTGTTTTATTGTTGGTCTTGTTGCTCTATGCTGAACTATCTTATGATCTAATGTTAAAGGTTTCAGGTCCTTAAAACCTATTTTTCATATTAATCAGAACAAACGGGAAAGAAAGACAAAAATAAACAAAAACGAACCTTGATCCATAGTGTTGGAACGTGCTATTCATGGGAAAATAAGACCTAGTTTTTTTTTTAAAACTTTTTTTGACAGGCACCGCGTACGCGGTTCTTTTGGGATTATTAGTGCATGCTCATTTTCCTATAAGTAGTGCGTATGCGATAATTTCAAATTTTAGAACCGCGTACGCGCTGCTTGTTTTTCCATATTTTTTTTGGGTGGTGTCTACTTTTTTGACCACCATCTTTGTGCACATACCCATGTGTTTTGTGCTGAACCAGAACTATAGCATTTGTTGATGCTATTAAATAGTTCAAACCCTCTTGTATCTTTTTAATCATTTTGTAAGGTAGTGAGCCTTCTAGGTTGTAGCCCTTACTTGTAATTGAGCAGTGAGCTCTAGGCAGTGTGCCTGAATGCATGTGCATTCCCCTTATGTAATATTTTTATACTTCTAATAGAGTATATTAATATTGTGGGTATGAATCCCACCGTGGTTTTTCCCTTAACCAGGCTTCCACGTAAAAATCTTGGTGTTATGGTGTTGCTAATCTTGGCTTTGTGATTCTGCACTCTATTTTTTTTCATTTGCAGTAAGTGGTTGAAAGATCAGGTTATTACAGTTAAAAATTTCTGAACACTGATTCACCCCCCCCTCTCAGTGTTCCCTTGATTTCAACAAGATATCATTTTTTCATAATTTATAATAGGTGGGACAAAGCCAATTTAAATTGTGTCTGAATCTCTCATTCATGCGAAATTAGATAAACCTCAATTAGCAAACCAAAAAAACCTTAATCTAACAAACCAAAGAAGTCTCAATTTAAAAAAGCTAAAGAAACATCAATGATTTTACATATAAAGATCACATAAGAATTATAACTTATGATCATATAACTATGAATATAATTTTATAAACAAATACTATTAAATAATAAACTAAACTACTTCCCACATTTCTCAATGTTGTTTTGTTAAAAATGTCAAAAAAACATATTACATGAGAAAAATTTTGACAATTAAAAAACAATTGAAAGCAAAGAGCACAACTATCACAACACTAATCATTTTCTTGTATTAGTTCCTACTAAGAGAACTATAGGGAAGAGACTATATTTTATTAGTTAAACAAATCATAAATCAATTTTTTTTTCTATTTAAAAAATAATTGTCTTTGTTAAAGTAAGATGCAAGATTTTTAACTTAAAAATATTTCAAAATCATTTATCACTGATATCATTGGTCTAAAATTTTAAGCGACATGGACAAATGATAGACATGAATAATTTTTTTATGATTTATTTCCAAATTTATCTTGACAATTTTTCTAGTTTGTGGGATTGGCATAATCTTGTGGCATTTGCAAAATCTATTTTCAATCTAATTGTAATGTTTGCATAAATCTTATACTTGGTTCAGAATTTTTTTTAGAGCACAAAATATATTGGTAGAAGGGTTTTAGTAAGCCAAAAAAACAAATATAATTAATAAGAACATAGTATTAATCAAATTAGCAGAATGAACAAAATGTGTTGCAAGTATAAATTGTGAGGATATTTGATTGTGTGAGCCAAAAGAAAAAATAAAAATGCATGAAAGCCTACTTTATTTTTCTGAAAAATTACTAAATTTTTTCATTGAACTCCATTATGTTATAAAACTATGGTTGATTTTGTATAGTAAATTCATTGAAAAATTTAATATTAATTTAAATACATTTGTTAACCCCAAATCCTTTTCTTATCTACTATCTATTAAGGTGACATAATTTGCATTAATATATATATTTTTTTTGGAAATTTAGTACAGTTAAAAGAATTCTAAAATATAAAATAGATTTTAGTTTTATTTTTTTACTCATTTAATAATTATTTTGTTAAATTATAATAATATTTATATAAATAAATAAATTATAATGTGTCATATAATAGTTGATTTAAAGTATTGTTATTATAATATTTAATTGTCACTATTGCTAATTATATAATCAAATTTTATTAAATGTTAGTATGTTTGAGAATCAATTGATTCACCAACCCAAATAACAAATCAAGATGCTAAGTCATTTTCAATAGTAGTGTAAATAGACATAGTTACAAATGAGGCAAGGTTAGACCCTCATTTGACATACCTTCTTCTTTGATAGCCTATTCCAACGCCCACTCCAAGTAATAACCACATGTCAGGGCATTGGTGTCAAAGATAGTCACAACATAGCTAGTGATTTAGAACATGGTCGATGGTTCCATGCCTAATGTGATTTTGATTGGATTAGTGTTGCTCTTAATTTGGATCTAAATCAAAGAACAAAATTGTCCTACTAGCATTTGATAGGAACTTCACAACAATGCAAACTTGTTAATCTTGTTAACCATTAAAAAAATGTTTATCCACCGATAAAAATTAATATCACAGTGATTTAGAAAGAGTTTTAATATTTATGTGTACCATTTGCATTACAAAAGAATATCATTTGCAAATAATAAAAAGAGAAGTCTTGTTAGGACTACCAAGGTCACTAGAAAGAGGACATAATTACACTCTTTTGGATAAAGAAAATCTAGGCAATTAGGGGAAGAACACTAGTAGACGTTATAGTTCCAATAACCGTTCACTCCTTGCACACTCAAACCCCCAATTACTAACTTTAGAGAAACCCAAAAAATAATAACTAAAAGCCCATTAATAAATTTCACATGTACCAATAGCCACCAACTTTAGCTCTAGTAGTTATCATTTTTGGACCATAATTGGCCCATTTGTGCACCTTTATTGGTACCCATAGTACACTACTACTAAGCATTTGTGCATAAGTATTGACAATTTTAAGTGCACGGTTATTGGGGCATCATTAAGTAGGTATTGGCGACACTTTGAAATGTGTATTTTTTTACTCTTACGCACATAACGGATCCCACAACATACGTCATTACTACTCCATGCTAAAAGTATAGCTATAAACAATTAAATCGCACACAAAGACAACTTAAAAATCCTCAAAATTGAATATACTGTTTAAGATATATAAATGACTCCGTGCCAAAATAATTATGCCGAGAGACATCTACAATGACATCAAAATGTCTGTAAACAAAAAATCAATTTTGAAACAATTTAACGTACAAATGATGGGTAAATGCATGAAATGTGCCATTTTTGGTTTTTGTGGAGTTGTTATTTTATTGCTCCAAATAAAAGAGAACCCTTGCCACTTGTCTCCAACTATATGAAACCATTACAGTCAAATGATAGTGGAAGAGTACCATAGTATTTAAAAGGGAAGAATCAATAAAAACTAGTGTTGAGAGGTTAGTGGAGGAGTGGGCTTAGCATTGTGAGTATATGATGATTCTAAATTCCAGGTTCATGTTGTCGTCTTAAATAATGCTAGTACATACTTAAGCAACTCTATTATATTGTTGCAATCCTCATATTCCCTTCTATTATAAGATATCTCTCTGCATAATTTACCTATATTTTTTAAATATAGATATACTAGTAGTTATAAACAATTAAATCGCACACAAAGACAACTAAAAAATCCTCAAAATTGAATATACAGTTTAAGATATATAGATACACAAAGTTAACTAGGACACTTTCCCTAATGAAAGCCACCATCTTATGCCTAACTAAACATTGCCCCACTTCCCTGCATCCTCGGGAAAAACGTGGACCAAACAGTTCTTAATTTACAATATTTATCTGATTCCATTCAAAACATTTATGTTTGATTCCAATTAAAAATCTTGAAGTTGATTCCTCCTACCTTTTGTCTGTTCATTGGTTGACAAAAAATGCGTAAATATTAATCTTTGTGGGTTCCTCGTGTTCGAAGCCGGCCACAAGTGCCTCTGCTCTTGGAGAGTTGGGAAGATTTCTGAAACTCTAAGATGGCCCAGCAGGCTTTTCTCCTTCAATCTTCTCCAATCTCCTCCCAGCCCCATTCACGTTGGGGTTTTCTGCTCATTTTATCCCTTCTATTCAATGCCCTGTGTCTGGTAATAATCGGAAAACACGGGCAACTGCTAAACAGGGGCAGCAAGACAGAGAATTTGCAGAGTCTCGGGTGGAGCAGAAAAGCTGCGGAGGAAGCCGAGGCGGCAGCACAGTATTCTTGCTCTGGCCATGGATACGTCTTTGTTGATACTTTCCGGCGGAATCAAGACGGAACTCCTGTTTGCGAGTGTAATGAGTGCTATTTGGGACCGGATTGCTCTGAAATCGATCCCAATTGTGTGGCAAACGCAGATAGGTCAGATTTTATTCTTTGCTTTTGGAATTTCTTGTTTCAATCTTAAATTTCTGAATTTGGCAAAGCTTTGGTAAGTCTGTGAGCTCATAACTGTCTGTGTTTTGCGGGCTTTTCTGTGAAAATCCTTTTTTGGGCACAGAAGTCCGATGTTTTTAGTGAGATGCTAATTTGCTGGCTTTTCCGTAGAAACCCTTTCTGTACCAGAAAAGTTTGTTGTTTTTACTGTAATGCTAATTTGCGGGCTTTTCTATAAATACTCTTTCTTTACCACAAAAGCCTGTTTTTAGTGTAATGGTAAATCTACTCTCATACAGCTTTGTTTCATGAGACTTTTCTTTGAAAGAAACTGCCTTCTATAAATAAAACCACAAGATCAATTATATCACAAATCTAGTATAATTCTCTGAAAACTAATCTTCCTCCACACCTTTTAGATCTATAGATTCAACTGTATTTCATATTGATTGATTTGGATCATTTCGATCTGGCTCCAAAGTCAAAGGGAAAAAAACCCCTTTTTATCTGTGTTGACTCTGGCTATTCGAAGTATTTATTGTAATCCTGAAGGAATTTTTGTGCTACAGTGGAGATCCTGGGTTTCTGGAGCCATTCTGGATGGCAAATTCTGAGGCAGGAGCAACTGTTGTACCTGCCTGGTATAGGATGAGCTATCGCATTAAAGACGGCTCGGCGGCAATGTTTTCCCCTGAATTAGAGGAACAGATTCGTGCCATTCATGCGCTCGTAGGCAACGCTGTTACAGAAGAAAGATATATCGTGCTCGGAACGGGTTCCATGCAGCTCATCAATGCCGCAATTAACAGCCTTTCTCCAACACAGTCTTCAAACCCGGCACAAGTAGTAGCAGCTGTGCCATATTACGGGGTAATTTCTCAAATCATCTCCATGAAGAAATTCTATTTCAATCGTTCACAGAATTTCTCTTTATTTTATATCTAGATTTCACTGTCAATAAAATTTACAGAGCTGAAAATTGGAAGATACAGGCAACCTCCAAAGATTTCACATATTTAAATAATGAATTTGGCAAAGTTTACAATTTTCAGATTTACTACAGAAAAATTCTCTGGAAAATTGAAGACATCCTTTCTACCTCTATGTTCAATTTGCAGGCTTACAAAGGGCAGACGGAATTATTCGACTCATCGGACAATTTGTGGACGGGAGACGCGAGGGCTTTTCAAGAGAGGACGAAATCCCTCAACTCAACGACATTCATCGAATTCGTAACTTCTCCAAACAATCCGGATGCTCAGCCGAACGAAGCCGTTTTGAAAGGCAAAAATGTAAAGGCAGTTTACGATCATGCCTATTACTGGCCTCACTTCACTGCAATCTCTCACCCGGTAGACGAAGATATAATGCTTTTCACAATCTCCAAACTTACTGGACATGCAGGCAGCAGGCTAGGGTAAATTATTTCATTCTTCATCTTAGAACCTAAAATTGTCTGGTTTGATAATTTTATACATTGAAAGTCCATTGATACAGGCAGATTCAGTAGGAATCACGAATTAATATGCAAATTTTCTGGAGACTTAATATGCTCCGTATCCTCTGTAGCTTCGTACCAAACGCTGTGCACCGACCCTGTCAGAATTTTTTAACTTGGTTTTCATCCGTACAGACTTCCATTCAACTAATATCGATGGCGATTTTTGCAGATGGGCAATTATCAAGGACTACGACCTATATCAAAAGATGTATCTATACATCCAGTACAATACATTGGGCGTATCTCATGATACACAGTTAAGAGCAACGACATTACTAAAAGCAATAATAAGCGGTTACAAACAGTCCAAGGGGATGAAAGCTTTCAAAACAGATTCAAAGCAGTTGCTTTTCCACTACGCTTACCCTGTTATGAGAAGGCGATGGGAGAGCCTTGAGCGGATTTTTAGCGCGTCTGATCGATTCTCGCTTCAGAATCTGCAACCTCTTTACTGTAACTTTTTCGGAAAAGTCACCGATCCCTCCCCAGGTAAAAGATTAAAGATATCAGACAATCTATAAATCTGATCGCTGTTATTTCTGGATTTGTGTGTCCTAATATTTAGGATTACATTCTACGATCATTCAAAATAATTGTCAATATTTTAGATCACATTTTATTATGTACCAATATTTCGAATTACAGTCCATGATCATTAAAAAAAATTTGTCAAACCATTTCACATTTCATTATGAAAGGAAAAAAATTTTACCTTTAAAATGAACAGTACTAAGAAAATCAAACTTAACAGAGTGAACTAGAACAGCAAAAACATTTTATTCTGATAAATTTCTGAAAATGAGAATTTTTCAGCATATGCGTGGGTGAAATGCGAGAGGGAGGAAGAGGATTGTGCAGCGGTGTTGGAGAAGGCTGGAATCATTGGTCGTGCCGCAAAAGAATTTGGGGCAGATAAACGTTATGTTCGCTTGAGCTTGCTGAGGCGAGATGATGCTTTTGCTGTGTTCGAGCGTCGTCTTCAAGCTCTTGTTTCTCACAATAAGACTGCACAAGAATCAATGTGAAGACAAATTCATGGGCATAAGACATATCTGGGCCGGCTGTAGCTATTCTGGCTCCAAAACGGCATGCCTCTATACATATCTGGGCCGGCCAAATAGCAGGACAGAATAGCAATAACCACCATTTCTGTTTTGTAAATTTAAAAAGAGGCAAGGACATGACAGCAACCATCATTGCTGGTAGTCAAGTATTTTATAATTTAAAAAATAGCAGCAACTACCATTGCTGATAATTATGTTTTGTAAATTTAAAAAGAGGCAAGGACATGACTGCAACTATCATTGCTGGTAATTAAGTATTTTATAATTTAAAAAATAGGGCAGGACATAACACCAACTATCGTTGGTGCTATATAAATTATAAATTCAAAGATTGTGCTTGAATGTTTTAGTTGCAATTTAATAAACTGTATTTGAAATGTTCAATTACATTTATTTTTTGCAGTTTTTTAAAGCCGTACAACATGCCATTTTATTATTCGTGCAAGCTACTTGCTATACAATATATTAGTTTATCATTTGCATAAGTTAGTGGGTATAAAAGGGCCAATTTATCCCACCTCAACAAAGAGAATTTTTTATGCTCAAGTTTTCTTTTCGAAATTTTGTATTGGATTTTTGCTTAACTAAGAAGATAGGAGATTGATTTATTAATCTATTTTAATCTTAAATCGAGTGGTTTAAGTCTATTATTGTTAGAGATCTATTAGATTTTATATGTGAATCTAGCATTTAAATATTTTTTTTAATATTATTTTAGTTTAATCTCTATTCAATTTTTTTTTGATATATTAAATTGTTAAATCTTTTATCTTAAGCATCAAAATATTTCAATAGTGTAATGTTTCATAAAACTAATATTGATTGATATCGTTTGAAGTATTGTTTAATATTTAAAGTAATCTTTTAGAACATGTATGTTTATGAAATGATGAAATTTGATTAATGATAGAATTAATATTGGCATGCAAAGAGGCAAAATTCTTCATCGCCATTTCCTTGCTTAGAGTAGTCATCTCCTCAACTTTCTTTTTCACGGCCTCGTGATTTTCCTTCAACTCGTCCATGTCTTTCCTCTCATTCCTCATATTGATATTTGCATCGATTTCTTTAAGTTTCTCCTTCATAAACTCCTAATTTTTTAGTTTTCCTGCCATGTCGTTGGCTGCATTCCAAACCTTCTTGTCTTTTTCTTCCATAGCCCAACTGTCACCATGAGCCTCCACCACTGCTACCAACATGTTCATATTCTTCTTGGCTACATTCAACTAAGAAAGGAGCCAACAAACGACCACATCTTGTCTATTGACGACCTCCACCAACACATTAACTTTATCTATCAGAGCAAGAAAATCTAGCTTGAGGGTAGAAACAACATGGACTGAGGAAAGGGGAACCTAAAGGGGGTGTCAAGGGGGATTTCTTCCCAAAAACAACTAGAGACCAATCTGAACTTGTGAACGAAGAAGAATTAGAATCCTCAAATCTCTCATCCTCCTCGGAGTCCACTAAATCAACTTCCTTAGAAGGAGGAGCAGGGGGATTTTTCTATTTGGCCACACAAAGAGGGTTGAACTAGGTTGGGATTTTTTTAGTCTTAGATGAGAAGGCCAAATTGGGTTCAATCTTAGCAATTTAGGGATTTTAAAAAAGTTCCACCACTAGGTTAGACTCATAAATGGGGCCAAAGGAGATTAAAGGGGCCTCATTAGGTGGGTCAAAGCCAGATGAAACTTATAAAGCCTCAAATTAAAACCTTGGTGAAGAGGGAGAGTATTCTTGTCTTTAGCCGAAACAATCGACTAGGATAAAAAGGAGCAAACCCAAAATGGGAAATTCATTTTAACACCATACATGAGATGGTTCAACATGGGGAAGAGTTGGGTGTGAAAGCATTCAAGCCTCCCATTCAACATGAAATACTTCATGAGCATAAGTGCCACATCTTTCCAAACCCCAGGGAGATCCTCTCTATTGTAGCCACTCTGAAGCCTTGAGACACCTTCACACAATTTAAAGAATCTCTTAAAATCATCCTTGTAAATTCGCTTAGGCTTTTTGAGGAAAATCACTCTGTCCAAGGATAGATCAATAATAGTGGCAATGGTCTCTATAGAAACAATAATGAGCATGCCCCCAATTTTAACTTTGCCTTTCTCCCAAGATTGGGTAGAGTTCACAGAGAATGTCGGGGCATAACTTGCATCCCTTCCACATAGTTCACAAGATTTTCATTCACCACCTTTGGCCACAACCTTCCATTGTTCTTGAAGTTATCACAATTATTTGGTTCTATTTGGATTATGTCTTCACCTATTTCTAGTCATGGAGAAACCAAAGGCTAAAAATAGCGAAGGAATCTAAAAACTAGAAGTAAGAAAGGGACAACACGGGTTGGTAATGGGGAAAGTGTATCTAATACTAGAATTAAAGGCACACGACCAAAACAATAAATGATTGGCAAATAAGGTGGCTATGATAAGAAGTTAAAAGGCAATCTTGGGATTATTCTACATCATCATAACTTATTCATTAATCTATTTTAACTTTAAATATAATGGTTTGAGTTTATTATTGTTAGAGATCCACTGGATTCTAGATGTGAATAGAGCATTTAGATAAAATTTTAAAAATTATTTTAGTTTATTTTCCATCCAAATCTTTTTCGCATATTAAATTGTTATCTTTTATCTTAAGCATCAAAACATATCAATCAAGCGTAGTGCTTCATAAAAATTTAATATTGTTTAATATTATGTGAAATATTGTTTAAAATTTAAATCAATGTTTTTAAACATGTATGGTTATGAGATGATGACATTTAATTAATGCTTGATATATTATGCTATATTGTACATAATCCTGTGATATTAAGAAGAACCAACTAATTTTGATGTCTTACATTTTAGGATTATCTTTAGGTGGTGAAGGGTATCATGTGAGAGGGCAATTATCATAGTTTATATTATTAAAGGTAGATAGATGAAAGAGTCTATGCGTTATTTAATAGATCAAAACCAATTTTAAACAAAGTTTAGGGACTTATAGATTGATAGATATATTAAGATAAGAAATGAAGTGAAAACTTAAGGTTAGTAAATTTTTTTTATGCTTAACTAAATCTTATTAAGATAAGCAATGAAGTGAAAATTAAGCTGGGTGAATGTTTTTTATGCTTAACTAAATCATATTTGCGTTTTATTTTTTGTTGATAGGGCCTTGTACATATTGACATGTTTGAGTATTCAATTCTTTAGGAAATTATTTGATCTTGTTTAGTGGAGCTAGTCATGGATTTATTATTGTATAGTCATCTTGTTTGGTTACCACTAATTAGCCATTAGTTGATGAGTAACCTTGGTTTTTGAAAATAAGCTTGTCGAGTGGTGAGCGAGAATGATTTGGCGAGGTTCTGGGATTTCCTAGTAAGGATGATACAGACCTAAAGCAAGTCCAACATTTGGAGAGTCAGGGACTGGTGTATGTCGTGTATTTGTGTGGTGTACCTGTTATACCTGTTCCTGCAACACAAAACACTCAATAAATCATTACAAGCATGGTTAGTAGATTAAATCAATGAAATGTAAAACCATAGCTAATCGACTTATTGCCTCCTAGTATTTATGCGAGTGTGGATTTTTCTCTCAGATCTTAGTATGCAAATTCCAGTGACTTGACTACACTTAGATGGAGGATTTGAATGATTGAGATGCATGATCTAGCATGATAGCATGATTAAGCTATATGAATTCATGATTATCCTAGCATGATTAAGCTAAGAGTTAAGCTGAAATGAGCATGATAACATTGCTAAAACTGATAAACTATAAGCTAGATGCCTATAGTAACAATGAAAATGAGCTACGAATGAGATGGGATCCATATTGCTCAAAATGAGGTCTATTTATAGGATTTTCCAAGGCTAGGGGTGAGTTGGCATGAATCAATGGTTGAGATTGATCTGAAGATATCAATGGTTAAATTGGAGGAGGTTGGCAAAGGGGGTTGGATTAAAGGGAACATTTAGTGACAAGTGTCATAAAGGTTCTAGAAGATGTTGGATGAAAGGGGACATGGTGGTAGGTAGAATGGGTTAGGTTTAGGAATAGTTAGGTTTAGGAGTGGTATAAGTTAGGAGAATTTGAAAAAATTCAAATATTAGGAAAATGGCTAATTAATCTCAACAACTCATGATTTGATTTGTTTTAATTAATTAGGGGATTTAGAAGAAATGATTTTGCATGGAGGGAATTAATTAATTAAAGGGGTGTTTTGAAATGAACCTATTTAATAAATCTTAGATTTATTAATAAGTAGATGAATGAGAGATTTAATCAAATTGCTTCGTGAATTCAATTAAATTGGGAAGGAGAGATTAATTAAATAATTTCTTATTCAATTAATTATCTTCAAACCATTTTTAGGTGTATACATTTTGCCCCTCTTTGAAGCGAGGTGTGATGACGCGTTGATTCAAAGAATAATCTCATTTTGATGTTGATATTGATTTGATAGGATGCCCCAACTCTTGATTGCTAAATTTCGATATGATGATGCCCCCTCGGGAGATCAATTGAGATAATTGATCTTTGGAGTTTTTGCGAGATTGATATCCCGATAGATTTGATTTGATTTCTGCAACAGTTGTTTGATGAAAGTGCGAGTTCTTCGATTAGCTTGATTGCTTAGGTTGGTAAGATTGAAAAATCTTGATTGATTAGATTCAGTCTGGTTTCAGGAAGGATTCATCCTGTATAAGACAACAATGATCAAAGCATCTAGTTTCAGGAAGGATTCATCCTATATAAGACATGATCAGAACGTTTGGTTTCAAGAAGGATACATCCTGTATAAGACATGAATCAGAATCAGATCGTCTAGTTTCGGGAAGGATACATCCTGTATAAGACGTGATAGAATTGATTATGTTTGATTGATTGATTTGATTTGATAAGGTTGATTAGATAAAGAACTGACAGTTTGTTGATATCAAGATGCAGAAATATTTGGATATGCTGATGTTGATGCATTTGAGGGAGATAACATAGGATTTTTGTTGTTGACAATATCTAGAGAGATATGAATCATCATTCTGATTATGTATACACTTGTGATGATACTTTGATGATTCCTGCGATAGATTTAACTTTGGATAAAAGGAGCTTTGATGGATCCATGCAAAAATGAAATGCAAGCTAAAATGCAAATGAAATGCAAAGCTATGACTGGACTAGTCACTGGATTATTTTGCGTTTTTTGTCATCATTAAGCTTTTGAAATGTGGGAAGTGAGTGCAAACATCGATGGTATAATTAAACCATGATGACCTGAACACTATTTTCCTCGATTTTGATATAGCAAGTTAACACAAGCATCAAGGTATAATTGAACCGAGATGACCTGAGTGTCGTTTGCGTAAAACAAGCAGTATTAATCATTTCAATACGCAAATTGGAAATGTCTTCAATGATATTCTAATGATCATGTCCCGAGACAAATTTGCACATATTAATGATTAATTTTCAGATAGCAAACAAGAAAAATATCATGTTTCTTCCTTGTTCCTCTAGTCAATGACATCCCAGAATCACTCAGAAATCATGATAGCGAAAAGCAATATAAAAAAGTTGAACAATCATGTTACAATCAATCATTAAAAAAGATATTATCCACTGAAAAGTGTGTGATGCGCTTAGATTGACTTCGTGATAGCTTGATAGTTGATAGTTTGATCTTGTGTTCAATGTTGGATGTGTCTCAGTTTTCGCTTGATAAGAGTTGTCTAGCTATTTGGTCTACTTGTTTGATTAAGCTCAAAATGGTCAAGAGTTTGCCCCCAGCAAGGTGTAATATTTTGCCCCAAGCCTAGAAACAAAGTCGTTATGATATATCCAATGATCCAAACCATGGTAAGAAGCCACCTAGGATGTCTGCATATGTATAAAGGCTTCATGATGATCAACGCTGATGGAAAAATGAATGCAAGTGGATAAATGCATGAGCTAATAGATGGAAGAGCTAGCAGACACATAGCGCCTGTTTGCCAGGTTTTCACCATATGCTTTTATTGCACTTATTCTGATATTTGTTTTTTTTTTGGATTTTCTGCTTTTTCACTTTTTAGGATTTTTCTGATTTTTCACTGTTTTTGATTTTTTTGATTTTTCACTGTTTTTGATTTTTTCTGATTTTTCACTGTATTTTATTTTTTCTGATTTTTCGCTGTTTTTTATTTTTCTGATTTTTCACTGTTTTTGATTTTTCTGATCTTTCAGTGTTTTTGATTTTTCTGATTCTTTAGACATAAAACTTCTTCAGATGCATGCTATTCACTGGTTCGTCGAGCTGATCCCCATCCTGTGTTGATAGCTGATATGCTCCTGACCCAAATACTGTTGTGACCACAAATGGACCTAACCAATTTGGTTCAAATTTTCCTTTCTTTTCTCGATCTGCTTGGTTGCGTGGATTTTCTTTTAGCACTAGTTCTCCAACTTGAAAGATTCTTGGTTTAACCTTATGATTATAGCTTCGACACTTATTTGCTGATATACCTTTAGATGATCAAAGGTATTGTGTCTACGTTCATGGAATAGTTCTAACTCTTTCAGTTTAGGTACTCTGTGTTCTTCATCTGGGATGAGTCCTTTTAGTGATACACGTAGAGAGGGTATCTCTACTTCGATTGGCAATATGGCTTCTGATCCATATACAAGAGAGAAAGGTGTGGCACCTGTCGGTGTGCAGATACTGGTGCGGTAAGCCCATAGAGCAGGGTTTAGTTGGATATGCCAATCTTTCCCAACATCATTCACTGTCTTTTTAAGAATTTTCAGGATAGTTTTGTTAGATGCTTCTGCCTGCCCATTTCCCTTTGGATAATATGGTGTGGAGAATCTGTGCTAGATTTTGAACTTCTCACATAACTCTTGTACATCTTGATTCTTGAATGGTCGCCCATTATAAGTGATAATAGTCATTGGTATTCCATAGTGACAGATGATATAATTCAAGATAAATGCAGTAATTTGTTTTCCTGTGATGTTGATGAGAGGTACAACTTCAATCCATTTTGTGAAATATTCAGTAGCTACCAGGATGAATTTGTGTCCATTAGATGAAGAAGGATTTATCTTTCCTACTAGATCAAGTCCCCATTGACAAAAAGGCCAGGATGTTGCTAAAGCATGTAGTTCTTGTGCTGGTGCATGAATCAAGTTCCCATGGATTTGACATTGTTTGCATGTTCTTGCTATCTTAAAAGAATCTCGTTCCACAGTTGGCCAATAGTAGCCCAATCGTATGAGTTTTTGCAAAAGGGTAAGACCACTTGAATGAGTACCACAAATGTCGTTATGGACTTCATGTAAGGCCTTCTCAGATTCTTCTTGTTCAAGACATCTTAAGAGAGTACCATCTAGACCTCGTTTATACAGGGTATCCATGACGAGAGTAAAATGTGAGGATTGGCGAATAAAATTTCTCTTTTGGTTTTTCAATAAGTCAGGAGGTAAGATATTGTTTTTCAGGTATGTTTAAGTTTGGCCATAGCGAGAGGAATTGTGTCCAATAAGTTGACAAATGGTTTGGGAATCAGAACAATTATAGGCGGGATGAAACAACTTTTCAACCAGAAATTCATAACACTGTTGATTTTCCTGTGTCTGCAATAGAGAAGAAAGTGTAGCCATGGCGTCTGCTGCTTTGTTGTCATTTTTGGGGATCTGTTCAAAAGTTATTTCTACAAAGTACTTCTTGAAATCATCCACCATATTTTTGTAAGGCATGAGTTTGTCATCTTTTGTTTGATAGTCATCATTGATTTGATTAATGTTAAGCTGAGAGTCTCCAAAGACCTGAAGTTGTTTAATATTCAATTCTACAGCCATTTTGATGAATAGAATTCCTGCTTCTGATTTATGTTGTGTTCCTTTATCGATGCTTGGTCTTGATCCATATTGTGTTCCATTATTTATGTTTGCTCCTGGACTGATATTCGGGTGATGTATAGTAAGATATGGATCGAACCCTGGATCGTCTGTATATGACCAGGTAAAATTGACTTGCCACCTTTTGAATGGTTCAAAATATTTTTGCCTTGCTGGTTCTGATAGAGAAGTTGTTGTATGTAGATTAGTTGTGCCAATGATAGTTTCCTTTGTTGGTGCTATTATGATAAATAACTTCTCTTGATAAACTTTAGGAAGGTGTCAAATCTCCCATCTTCCGACACCTCAAGGAGGTTTTCACCATTAGATTCATCCTTTATTTTTACTTTTTCTCGGTCTAATGTTGGCAGTAAATGGTTTTTAGCATTAGACTTTATATTGTTTTCTTGATTTTCAATTTTGTGACTAGGAGATTTAACACACACTTGACTTGAAGATACGTTAGTGAAATCCCTAATGAAAGTTGTTGCAGGTTTGATTTCATCAAGATATAAGGATATGGCATGGTCATTAGGTAAGGTATGATTGGCAGTATGTCCTTCATTTTCCCAGTCCATAGGTTCAGGATAGCTTACGGATTACGGATAAAGGATCTTCAGGTTGAATAGTTTCAATGATATTAGGGGTCATGATAGAGATGTCAGAGCTTTCGGTATGTATTTCCATGTCTAGAACAGTACTCTCGTCAGAATGACCTCATATAAGAAAATCCTGATCGTCCTCGGTTAAGTCCATGTTAGTCGAATGTGATTCTGATTCAAGTAGGCTAGTTCCAAACGTTTCTTGTACATACGTGTGTACTACATCGACTACTATATCTGCTTCTTCATCCCTCTCAATTTGAAGTTGGTCTTGTTTGTTTTTCCATGAAAGCAAATATTCTTCGTATCCTTGATCTTTCAACTGCATTTGTTTTTCCATGTTTGATAAAATTGATTCAAATGATTGTTCCTTGGATTGTGTGCTTGAAGGTGCTACCTCTTTGTTATGTGAAATTATGATCTCTTGAGCTGATTTTAGATTACTACAACACTGCAATGGATTTGAGTCTACTGATATTGTGATTTCTTGTCCATTGTAGGGGGATTTTACACATTGATGACCTGTTGATGTAGTAGCTTGCATGTCTTGAATCCATGATCTCCCAAGAGTATATTATATGGTAGGTCCAAGTCTAAAACTTGGTAGGCTATGTCCTTCTGCAAAGGTCCCACTATGATGGGTAATATCACCATTCCTTTAGATGAATGTTCTTCTTCATTATGTGCTTTGATTTTTATCTTTTTCCAGGGATCAACTGCATCTTCTGAATAGCCTAGAGCACATACAAGATTCATAGAAAAAATGTTGAAGCTAGCTCCCCCATCTATTAGGACACGTTTAACAAGCGTTTTATGAATGAGGACTTCAATTTGCAAGGAAGTGTTATGGGGATTCTGCAATGAATTAATGCTTGGATATGAAGGAGATGAGCTTTGAATAGGACCATTTGAAATGGGCTTGATGGCAATTATGGACATCCCTTGGGAAACTTTAGCTTTGGATGTATTATTTGGCAAGGATGCTATGGAAGGTTCTTGCAAGATTTCAGGAGGTGTAGGAATAGATGCCTTTGGAGCGTCAATTTGCTTATGGATGGATGGATCATTGTTAGACATGGGTGCACGATTTTGATCTTCTTTAGCCAAATCCTTTAGGGATCTGTTTAAGAGGTGCATAAAAGAGCCACCTTTCTTTTGAGATGTATTTGAATCCTTGTGAGGTTTTAACATAGTTTGATTTTAAAATTGTTTGATTGCTCTGATATGTTGGCTTGTTATGTTTTCTTCTTGTGTTTTGCTTTGGTATGTCATGTTGATATGACTTTCAGCAATTTCAAATGTTCCTGTTTCCATTTCAGGGGTTCGATTGTCTAAAAGTTGTTTTGGGTAAGTGATCAATAGTAAATTTCAAGGCCATAGAGTGATATGACATGATGAAATGATTCAAGTGTTTAAAGGTTTGCAAGTTTTTGGATCTTCGGTTTAGGAGTGCAATGATGGTGATTTGATAAGAACCAAGTCTAGTAGGAAAGATATATCTTACGATGTGGGACAAGGTTATCCTGACCAAATGTTTCAGTTTCGTGATAAAGGATGATTGATCCTGATGAGAAACTATGTTTGAGTGGTCAGTTTACCAAAGAGGGTGATAATGCACTTTGAGATGTTTAGATTTTGAACTTGTTGGGGGTAAGTACTTGAATATCTTGAGGTGTATATTTTCTAAAGTCTGATTTTGATGGATGATACTTGACCAAGCAAACTAAGCAGACAATCTAAGTATGAATTAACAGATAACAGGTGTTTATGTTTACTGCAAATTGATTAGGAAGAAATGATCAATCTGAAACAGGCATGTAAGACACAGTTCTGGATTGACAAATGTAGAGTTTCATACGACATAAGATTGAGCTTAGGACGACAAGAGATACAAAACAGAATGACAGACTAGTGACTTCATGTGTAAAGCAGTGTTTCGTACGACATAGAATCTTGACTCGTACGACAAAAGATCAAGCATTACGACAGAATATCTTGAATCGTACGACAAAGGATCGAGAAATATGACAGAGAATTTTGACTCGTACGACAGGTATTTGAACAGTGATAAAAAGTGTTTGTTTGTTTGAGTTTTGTTCATTGAATTTTGATGTTTTACTTTGGTTTTCTAGTTTTAAGTGTCTGGTTTTTCAATTTAGGTATGAATACACAGCAAACACATGATGTGATACATGACTCTCAATCAAGCTAAACCGTAAAGAAGTTGGCTGAGAATGAAAACCTTTGCTTGCTGACTTAGGTACACAACCAATAGCTAATCAGAATACGACTACTGAGTCTCACGCAATGGATTCTCAACGTCGTATTGTCTGACTCCAAACGCTAATGGGGGCACGATATGGCAAGTGTCTTGGGAGAGTTACTATCTCTCTTGCACAAAGATTATCACCCTTTCAAAGGTGAATTAGGTAGCTTCTATTTTAACCGACACTAGTAAGGGATCCCTTCAGCGCGTTGGAGTATAAACTCAATTAAGAGGTCTCCCAGCCTTGAAAACCAAGGTTTGATATACCCAAAGGTATGGAGGAGACCTATTCCCGAGCACTGTCCTTGCTTTGATTTTCATCAAAAACACATTTATTTTATAGTGGGTTGGATTACTTGGCGTTAGCCGTTCCCACTTAGGTCGTTCCCCTCTCACCGGCATTAAGGGCTAAGAGTTAATAACTCCTCGGGAGGGCAGGTCTGCTAAAGAGATGCACTAATGAAAGCAAAAAAGATGAGTTTAGCTTTCTGATCACCAAAGAAAGGTGAGAGCATACTCGCCAATCATCAAAGACACATAAGACATGATAGTTAATTTCTTTAAGCCCAAATTGAAGTGTGCCTAAAAATCTTAAAGAATACACCAAGTTTTTTAGCTGAATCCTTAGGCAACCTGCAAAAACTCATTAGTAGTCACTGTTTTGAATTTTGTCTTTGACAAGCGTATCTTTGACAAGCATATCTGCAAGAAAGAGTTAGCCTGCCAAAATCTCATCAACAGATCAAAGTTAGCATTAGTGATCCGAATTACGAAATTTTCAAAAAATTATATGAAATTTTATCCTAACTTCAGATAGGCATAACTTTTTGCTTGAGACTCGAAATTACAAGTCGTTTACCTTGTTGGCAAGGTCTCCAATAATTCTAAATAACTTGTTTGATTAAGCTCAAAATGGTCAAGAGTTTGCCCCCAGCTAGGTGTAAGATTTTGCCCCAAGCCTAGAAACAAAGTCGTTATGATATATCCAATGATCCAAACCAGGGTAAGAAGCCTCCTGGGATGTCTGCATATGTATAAAGGCTTCATGATGATCAGTGCTGATGGAAAAATGAATGCAAGTGTATAAATGCATGAGCTAATAGATGGAAGAGCTAGCGGACAGATAGCAAACTCTTGACCATTTTGACCATTTTTGATAGCTTACCCTGTTAGGAGTATCAAGATCTTTAGATCTACCTTGCTAAAGGATTTTACAACACTTATACTAAATGCTGCACCTCGTTAAAGACTTTACAATTTATAGACTTTCTTAGAGTCTTTTACCCTATTAAAGGTTTCTCTTACAACTTCAAAATATTACAATAAAATCTTTACAAATATATACAACTTTACATCTGAAATGTTATAGTAGATTCTATGTGCTCAAAATGAGATTACCTTGCTTATAGCATACCTCGGTAACCCATAAAGTAACTCGGTAAACCCTTCTGTTTACTCTATTCCTTTATTATTCTCTGAAATCCTTCTCGATGACCTCCGTGTCTCTATAACAGTCATAACACTCAGTGCTTCCTTATGTATAACACATGTCTTGCTTCATACACCTCTATATCTCTTCTTGTCACTTCTTATCTAATCTCAATCCATGCTATATAAACAGATCTCTTATGTCAGTAATCTGGTTCATTTAAGATTTTCCCCCAAGCCTAGAAACAAAGTCATTATGATATATCCAATGATCCAAACCATGGTAAAAAGCCACCTGGGATGTTTGCGTATGTATAAAGGCTTCATGATGATCAGCACTGATGGAAAAATGTATGCAAGCGGATAAATGCATGAGCTAATAGATGGAAGACCTAGCGGACAGATAGCACCTGTTTGCCCGATTTTCACCATCTTCTTTTATTGCACTTTTTCTGATATTTGATTTTTTTTTTGATTTTCTGCTTTTTCACTTTTTAGGATTTTTCTGATTTTTCACTATTTTTGATTTTTTTGATTTTTCACTGTTTTTTTTTTTTTCTGATTTTTCACTATTTTTGATTTTTTCTGATTTTTCACTATTTTTTATTTTTCTGATTTTTTACTATTTTTGATTTTTCTGATTTTTCAGTGTTTTTGATTTTTCTGATTTTTTAGACATAAAACTTCTTCAGATGCATGCTATTCATTGGTTCATCGAGCTTATCCCCATCCTGTGTTGATAGCTGATATGCTCTTGACCCAAATACTGTTGTGACCACAAACGGACCTAACCAATTTGGTTCAAATTTTCCTTTCTTTTCTCAATCTGCCTAGATGCGTGGATTTTCTTTTAGCATTAGTTCTCCAACTTGAAAGATTATTGGTTTAACCTTATGATTATAGCTTTGGCACATTCTTTGCTGATATACCTTTAGATGATCAAAGGCATTGTGTCCATGTTCATGGATTAGTTCTAACTCTTGCAGTCTAGATAATCTTTGTTCTTCATCTGGGATGAGTCCTTTTAGTGATACATGTAGAGAGGGTGTCTCTACTTCGATTGGCAATATGGCTACTGATCCATATACAAGAGAGAAAGGTGTGGCACCTGTTGGAGTGCGGATACTGGTGCGGTAAGCCCACAGAGCAAGGTTTAGTTAGATATGCCAATCTTTCCTAGCATCATTCACTGTCTTTTTAAGAATTTTTCAGGATAGTTTTGTTAGATGCTTCTGCCTGCCCATTTCCCTTTGGATAATATGGTGTGGAGAATCTGTGCTAGATTTTGAACTTCTCACATAACTCTTGTATATCTTAATTCTTGAATGGTCACCCATTATCAGTGATAATAGTCATTGGTATTCCATAGCGACAGATGATATAATTCAAGATAAATGCAACAATTTGTTTTCCTATGATGTTGATGAGAGGTACAACTTCAATCCATTTTGTGAAATATTCAGTAGCTAGCAGGATGAATTTGTGTCCATTAGAAGAAGAAGGATTTATCTTTCCTACTAGATTAAGTCCCCATTAACAAAAAGGCCAAAATGTTGCTAAAGCATGTAGTTCTTGTGTTGGTGCATAAATCAAGTTCCCATGGATTTGACATTATTTGCATGTTATTGCTATCTTAAAAGATTCTCGTTCCATAGTCAGCCAATAGTAGCCCAAGCATATGAGTTTTTTGGAAAGGGTAAGACCACTTGAATGAGTACCACAAATACCGTTATGGACTTCATGTAAGGCCTTCTTAGATTCTTCTTGTTCAAGACATCTTAAGAGAGTATTGTCTAGACCTCGTTTATACAGGGTATCCGCGACGAGGGTAAAATGTGAGGATTGGCGAATAAAATTTCTCTTTTGGTTTTTCGATAAGTCAGGAGGTAAGATATTGTCTTTCAGGTATGTGTAAGTTTGGCCATAGCGAGAGGAATTGTGTCCAATAAGTTAACAAATGGTTTGGGAATCAGGACAATTATAGGAGGGATGAAACAACTCTTCAACCAGGAATTCATAGCACTGTTGATTTTCCTGTGTCTACAGTAGAGAAGCAAGTGTAGCCATGGTGTCTACTGCTTTGTTGTCATTTCTGGGGATCTGTTCAAAAGTTATTTCTAAAAAGTACTTCTTGAAACCATCCACCATATTTTTGTAAGGCATGAGTTTGTCATCTTTTGTTTGATAGTAATCATTGATTTGATTAATGACAAGCTGAGAGTCTCCAAAGACTTGAAGTTGTTTAATATTCCATTCTATAACCATTTTGATGAATCGAATTCCTGATTTTGATTTATGTTGTGTTCATTTTTTGATGCTTGCTCTTGATCCATGTTCTGTTCCATTATTTATGTTTGCTGCTGGACTGATATTCAGGTGATGTATTGTAAGATATGGATCGAACCCTGGAACGTCTGTATATGACCAGGTAAAATTGACTTGCCATCTCTTGAATGGTTCAAAATATTTCTACCTTGCTGGCTCTAATAGAGAAGTTATTGGATGTAGATCAGTTATGCCAATGATAGTTTCCTTTGCTAGTGCTATTATGATAAATAACTTCTCTTGATAAACTTTAGGTAAGGTGTCAAATCTCCCATCTTCCGGCGCCTCAAGGAGGTTTTCACCATTAGATTCGTCCTTTATGTTTACTTTTTCTCAGTCTAATGTCGCCAGTAAATGGTTTTCAGCATTAGACCTAATATTGCTTTATTGATTTTCAATTTTGCGACTAGGAGATTTAACACCCACTTGACTTGAAGATATGTTAGTGGAATCCCTGATGAAAGTTATTGCGGGTTTGATTTTGTCAAGATATAAGGATATGGCATGGTCATTAGGTAAGGTATCATTGGCAGTATGTCTTTCATTTTCCTAGTCCATAGGTTTAGGATAGCTTAAGGATAAAGGATCTTCAGGTTGAATAGTTTCAAAGATATTAGGGGTCATGATAGAGATGCGAGTCGAATGTGGTTCTGATTCAAGTAGGCTAGTTCCTAACGTTTGTTCTACATACGTGTGAACTACATCGACTACTATATCTGCTTCTTCATCCCTCTCAATTTGAAGTTTCCCTTGTTTGTTTTTCCATGATAGCAAATACTATTCGTTTCCTTGATCTTTCAACTGCATTTGTTCTTCCATGTTTGATAAAATTGATTCAAATGATCGTTCCTTGGATTGTGTGCTTGAAGGTGCTACCTCTTTGTTATGTGAAATTATGATCTCTTGAGCTGATTTTAGATTGCTACAACACTGCAATGGATTTGAGTCTATTGATATTGTGATTTCCTATCCATTGTAGGGGAATTTTACACATTGATGACCTATTGATGTAGTAGCCCGCATGTCTTGAATCCATGATCTCCCCAAGAGTATATTATATTGTAGGTCCAAGTCTAAAACTTGGCAGGCTATGTCCTTCTGCAATGGTCCCACTATGATGGGTAATATCACCATTCCTTTATTTGAATATTCTCCTTCATTATGTGCTTTGATTTTTATCTTTTTTCGGGGATCAACAACATCTTCTGAATAGGCTAGAGCATGGACAAGATTCATAGAGAAAATGTTCAAGCTAGCTCCCCCATCTATTAGGACACATTTAACAAGCGTTCTATGAATGTGGACTTCAATTTGCAAGGAAGTGTTATGGGGATTCTACAATGAATTAATGCTTGGATATGAAGGAGATGAGCTTTGAATAGGATCATCTGAAATAGGCTTGATGGCAATTATGGATATCCCTTGGGAAACTTTAGCTTTGGATGTATTATTTGGCAAGGATGCTATGGAAGGTTCTTGCAAGCTTTCAGGAGGTGTAGGAATAGATGCCTTTGGAGCGTCAATTTGCTTATGGATGGATGGATCATTGCTAGACATGGGTGCATGATTTTAATCTTCTTTAGCCAAATCCTTTAGGGATCCCTTTAAGAGGTGCATAAAAGAGCCACCTTTCTTTTGAGATGTATTTGAATCCTTGTGAGGTTTTAACATAGTTTGATTGCTCTGATATGTTGGCTTGTTATGTTTTCTTCTTGTGTTTTGCTTTGGTATGTCATGTTGATATGATTTTTAGCTATTTTAAATGTTCCTGTTTGCATTTCAGGGGTTCAATTGTCTAAAAGTTGTTTTGGGTAAGTGATCAATAGTAAATTTCAAGGCCATAGAGTGATATGACATGATGCAATGATTCAAGTGTTTAAAGGTTTGCAAGTTTTTTGATCTTCGGTTTGGGAGTGCAATGATGGTGATTTGATAAGAACCAAGTCCATTAGGAAAGATATATCCTATGATGTGGGACAAGGTTATCCTGACCAAATGTTTTAGTTTCATGATAAAGGATGATTGATCTTGATGAGAAACTATGTTTGAGTGACCAGTTTACCCAAGAGGTGATAATGCACTTTGAGATGTTTAGATTTTGAACTTGTTGGGGGTAAGCACTCAAAAATCTTGAGGTGTATATTTTCTAAAGTCTGATTTTGACGGATGATACTTGACCAAGCAAACTAAGTAGACAATCTAAGCATGGATTGATAGATAATAGGTGTTTATGTTTACTGCAAATTGATTAGGCAGAAATGATAAATCTAAAATAGGCATGTAAGACACAATTCTGGATTGACAAATGCAGAGTTTCGTACGACATAAGATTCAGCTTAGGATGACAAGAGATACAAAACAGAATGATAAACTAGTGACTTCATGTGTAAAGCAGTGTTTCGTATGACATAGAATCTTGACTCGTATGACAAAAGATCAAGCAACATGACATAATATCTTTACTCGTACGACAGAGGATCGAGAAATATGACAGAGACTTTTGACTCGTACTACAGGTATTTGAACAGTGATAAAAAGTGTTTGTTTGTTTGAGTTTTGATCACTGAATTTTGATGTTTTACTTTGGTTGTCTAGTTTTAAGTGTCTAATTTTTCAATTTAGGGATGAATGCATAGAAAACACATGATGTGATACATGAATCTCAATCAAGCTAAACCCTAAGGAAGTTGGCTGAGAATGAAAACCTTTCCTTGCTGACTTAGGTACACACCCAATAGCTAATCAGAATACGGCCGATGAGTCTCACGCAATGGATTCTCAACGCCGTATTATCCGACTCCAAATGCTAATGGGGGCACGATATGGCAAGTGTCTTGGGAGAGGTACTATCTCTCTTGCACAAAGATTATCACCCTTTCGGAGGTGAATTGGGTAGCTTCTATTTTAATCGGGACTAGTAAGGGATCCGTTCGGTGCGTCGGGGTATAAACTCAATTAAGAGGTCTCCCAGCCTTGGAAACCAAGGTTTGATATACCCGAAGGTACGAAGGATAGCTATTCCCGAGCACTGCCGTTTCTTTGATTTTCATCAAAAACACATTTATTTTATAGTGGGTTGGATTACTTGGCGTTAGCCGTTCCCACTTAGGTCGTTCCCCTCTCACTGGCTTTAAGGGCTAAGAGTTAATAACTCCTTGGGAGGGCAGGCCTGCTAAAGAGATGCACTAATGAAAGCAAAAAAGATGAGTCTAGCTTTCTGATCACCTAAGAAAGGTGAGAGCATACTCGCCTATCATCAAAGACACATAAGACATGATAGTTCATTTCTTTAATCCCAAATTGAAGTGTGCCTAAAAATCTCAAAGAATACACCAAGTTTTTTAGTTGAATCCTTAGGTAACTTGCAAAAACTCATTAGTAGTCATTGCTTTGTATTTTGTCTTTAACAAGCGTATCTTTGACAAGCTTATTTGTAAGAAAGAGTTAGCCTCCCAAAATCTCATAAACAGATCAAAGTTAGCATTAGTGATCCAAATTATGAAATTTTCAAAAAAATATATGAAATTTTATCCTAACTTCAGATAGGCATAACTTTCTGCTCGGGACTCAAAATTATGAGCCGTTTACCTCGTTGGAAAGGTCTCCAAGAGTTCTAGATAACTTGTTTGATTAAGCTCAAAATGGTCAAGAGTTTGTCCCCAGCTAGGTGTAAGATTTTGCCCCAAGCCTAGAAACAAAGTCGTTATGATATATCCAATGATCCAAACCATGGTAAGAAGCCACCTGGGATGTCAGCGTATGTATAAAGGCTTCATGATGATCAATGCTGATGGTAAAATGATTGCAAGCGGATAAATGCATGAGCTAATAGATGGAAGAGCTAGCGGACAAATAGCAAACTCTTGACCATTTTGACCATTTCTGATAGCTTAC
This sequence comes from Cryptomeria japonica, assembly GCF_030272615.1. Taxonomy (NCBI): domain Eukaryota; kingdom Viridiplantae; phylum Streptophyta; class Pinopsida; order Cupressales; family Cupressaceae; genus Cryptomeria; species Cryptomeria japonica. The sequence continues at coordinate 599,518,668 of NC_081409.1, forward strand.
CCTCTTAGGAGTATCAAGATCTTTAGATCTACCTTTCTAAAGGATTTTACAACACTTATTCTAAATGTTGCACCTGGTTAAAGGCTTTACAATTTATAGACTTTGTTAGAGTCTTTTACCCTGTTAAAGGTTTCTCTTACAACTTCAAAATATTACAATAAAATCTTTACAAATATCTACATCTTTACATTTGAAATGTTATAGCAGATTCTATGTGCTCAAAATGAGATTACCTTGCTTATAGCATACCTCGGTAACCCATAAAGTAACTCGGTAAACCCTTCTATTTACTCTGTTCCTTGACTATTCTCTGAAATCCTTCTCGGTGACCTCTGTGTCTCTGTAATAGTCATAACACTTAGTGCTTTCTTATGTATCACACATGTCTTGCTTCATACACCTCTATATCTCTTCTTGTCACTTCTTATCTGATTTCAATCCATGCTGTATAAATAGATCTCTTATGTCAGTGATTTGGTTCATTTAAGATTTTGCCGCAAGACTAGAAACAAAGTTGTTATGATATATCCAATGATCCAAACCATGGTAAGAAGCCGCTTGGGATGTTTGCATATGTATAAAGGCTTCATGATGATCAGCACTGATGGAAAAATGAATGCAAGCAGATAAATGCGTAAGCTAATAGATGGAAGAGCTAGCAGACAGATAGCGCCTCTTTGCCAGGTTTTCACCATTTGCTTTTATTGCACTTTTTCTGATATTTGATTTTTTTTGGATTTTCTGCCTTTTCACTTTTTAGGATTTTTCTGATTTTTCACTGTTTTTGATTTTTTTGATTTTTCACTGTTCTTTATTTTTTTTTATTTTTCACTGTTTTTTTTTTCTTTTTTTTTTTCTGATTTTTCACTGTTTTTGATTTTTTTGATTTTTCACTATTTTTGATTTTTCAAATTTTTCAGTGTTTTTGATTTTTCTGATTTTTTAGACATAAAACTTCTTCAGATGCATGCTATTCATTGGTTTGTCGAGCTGATCCTCATCCCGTGTTGATAGTTGATATGCTCATGACCCAAATACTGCTGTGACCACAAACGGATCTAACCAATTTGGTTCAAATTTTCCTTTGTTTTCTCGATCTGCCTAGTTGCGTGGATTTTCTTTTAGCACTAGTTCTCCAACTTGAAAGATTCTTGGTTTAACCTTATGGTTATAGCTTTGACACATTCTTTGCTGATATACCTTTAGATGATCAAAGGCATTGTGTCTACGTTCATGGATTAGTTCTAACTCTTGTAGTCTAGATACTCTTTGTTCTTCATCTGGGATGAGTCCTTTTAGTGATACACATAGAGAGGGTATCTCTACTTCGACTGGCAATATGGCTTCTGATCCATATACAAGAGAGAAAGGTGTGGCATCTGTCGGTGTGCGGATATTGGTGCGGTAAGCCCATAGAGCAGGGTTTAGTTGGATATGCCAATCTTTCCCAGCATCATTCACTGTCTTTTTAAGAATTTTGAGGATAGTTTTGTTAGATGCTTCTGCCTGCCCATTTCCCTTTGGATAATATGGTGTGGAGAATCTGTGCTGGATTTTGAACTTCTCACATAACTCTTGTACATCTTGATTCTTGAATGGTCGCCCATTATCAATGATAATAGTCATTGGTATTCGATAGCGACAGATGATATAATTCAAGATAAATGCAGCAATTTGTTTTCCTATGATGTTGATGAGAGGTACAGCTTCAATCCATTTTGTGAAATATTCAATAGCTACCAGGATGAATTTGTGTCCATTAGATGAAGAAGGATTTATCTTTCCTACTAGATCAAGTCCCCATTGACAAAAAGGCCAAGATGTTGCTAAAGCATGTAGTTCTTGTGCTGGTGCATGAATCAAGTTCCCATGGATTTGACATTGTTTCCATGTTCTTGCTATCTTAAAAGAATTTCGTTCCATAGTCGACCAATAGTAGCCCAAGCGTATGAGTTTTTTCGAAAGGGTAAGACCACTTGAATGAGAGCCACAAATGCCGTTACGGACTTCATGTAAGGCCTTCTCAGATTCTTCTTGTTCAAGACATCTTAAGAGAGTACCGTCTAGACCTTGTTTATACAGGGTATCTGCGACGAGAGTAAAATGTGAGGATTGGCGAACAAAATTTCTCTTTTGGTTTTTCGATAAGTCAGGAGGTAAGATATTGTCTTTTAGGTATCTGTAAGTTTGGCCATAGTGGGAGGAATTGTGTCCAATAAGTTGACAAATGGTTTGGGAATCAGGACAATTATAGGTGAGATGAAACTCTTCAACGAGGAATTCATTACACTGTTGATTTTCCTGTGTCTGCAATAGAGAAGCAAGTGTAGCCATGGCGTCTGCTGCTTTGTTGTCATTTCTAGGGATCTGTTCAAAAGTTATTTCTACAAAGTACTTCTTGAAATCATCCACCATATTTTTGTAAGGCATGAGTTTGTCATCTTTTGTTTGATAGTCATCATTGATTTGATTAATGACAAGCTGAGAGTCTCCAAAGACTTGAATTTGTTTAATATTCCATTCTATAACCATTTTGATGAATAGAATTCCTGCTTCTGATTTATGTTGTGTTCCTTTATTGATGCTTTCTCTTGATCCATGTTGTGTTCCATTATTGATGTTTGCTCCTGGACTGATATTCGAGTGATGTATTGTAAGATATGGATCAAACCCTGGAACGTCTGTATATGACCAGGTAAAATTGACTTGCCATCTTTTGAATGGTTCAAAATATTTCTGCCTTGCTGGTTCTGATAGAGAAGTTGCTGGATGTAGATCAGTTGTGCCAATGATAGTTGCCTTTGCTAGTGCTATTATGATAAATAACTTCTCTTGATAAACTTTAGGTAAGGTGTCAAATCTCCCATCTTCTCTCACCTCAAGGAGGTTTTCATCGTTAGATTCATCCTTTATTTTTACTTTTTCTTGGTCTAATGTTGCCAGTAAATGGTTTTCAGCATTAGACCTGATATTGTTTTCTTGATTTTCAATTTTGCGACTAGGAGATTTAACACCCACTTGACTTGAAGATACGTTAGTGGAATCCCTGTTGAAAGTTGTTGTGGGTTTGATTTCATCAAGATATAAGGATATGGCATGGTCATTAGGTAAGGTATCATTGGTAGTATGTCCTTCATTTTCCTAGTCCATAGGTTCAGGATAACTTAAGGATAAAGGATCTTCAGGTTGAATAGTTTCAAAGATATTAGGGGTCATGATAGAGATGTCAGAGCTTTCAGTATGTATTTTGTAATGCCCCGCCAGGAACCCTAAAAGAAAACAACACAACTAGGCAACTAATGGGTGAAATAAATTTTTTTGGTTAAAGACTAAGTGCACTAACTAAAACCATTGCACGTTTAACAACACAACGAAAGTCTACCATATGTTTTCCTAAGGATAACTAACAAAGATTAATTTCATAGATTATAATAACACCATAGTTAATCCATTTAATTAGATAAAGTGAAAACTTAAGTTTAAAACTACACATACATCCAAATTTCATAATAAAGAAATAAAAGTATTGCATTGTATCCAATTTCCATAAACCATTTAAACATAAGATCAAAACAATAACATTCATTTCACTAACATAATAATATTACAATATCCATAAATACATGGCTTCCAATAATACCACTGGTTACAAAGATACAATATCAAGGTTACATAAAAGTCTGATACAATGACCATAAGGTCTCAACTGAACAATGATCTCAAACAAGAGCTGGTACATAAACCACGAACCAAGAAACACTAGCAAAGCCTTTCCTCACCTGAAGATACAATCCAGAACATCCGATGGAAAGTGGCACTACCACCCGACCATGTGATCCCAAAATGGAACCACCCCACCGTGCTAGGAGATAGTAGAAAACCCTCAACCAAGCAAAGTAAGACAAGTACAAAAGGACTACAAGACTCTGCAAACATCCATGTGTCTCAACTCACAAAACACTAGTGACTCTAAGAAGAGAGTGTCATCGCATAACCTGATGGTTACCATGGTACAGCCTCCATAGGTCCCGGCCCCCATCCTCGGGTTTCTCTTGGTAACCTCTCCCGAGCCTCCAGTTCCAACTAAGTCTCATGCAGACCCTACCAATCCTTTCATGAAGACAAGGTGGTAACTTTGCCATTCCAGGCCTTCTCATAACATTATGAGCCCTATACAAGCACTCACCTATGCATGAGGTACACTTATCTTAATTAATATTTATCTCACTCTCCCCCAATATATTATTATGTTATCACTTTTTAACCAACTTTCGACGGGTTATCCTGTCATCCACTTTGGGCACGACCCCCACTCGAAAGCCACTCTCTCTCCTAGGACACTAACAAGAAATATTTCTCTCTACGAGAACTCTATGGCGAAACAGACAACCATAAATAGTCCTGACAAGCACAAGTGAAGGATACACAAATACCAACCCAAGATTGACCATTTGGACAAAAACACATAATGGCTCATATCAAATAGGATTATACAACATCACTTGGTCTAGGAGAAATAATAACATAGGACACAACGACAAATCAACCAAAATTGCTATGAAATTAAGCTTGATTGAGAGCACAATATATGCAAGATCCTATTACAAGCAATTTTTCCTTAAAAACAACCAAAAGCATAAATAACATGCAATTTAAGAATTTCCAGATAACAAGAATTTACAACTATTTAATACATAAACTTGTCATTTGTCCAATAAAGTTAAATAAATTCACATATGAATTAATCTCCTAATGCATTTCCAACATGAATATCGAATTTAAAATTATAAACTTTTTATTTTATTTTTTAAATTACTAAATTCTAAATTCTTTATTCATATAACAAAAATCTTTAAATTGATAATTAAAAATAATATATATATATATATAAAGTAAAGTTTACTCATTTTATTAATAATATAAAAATAAAAATAGGAAAATATGGCGAAAATGCGAATTCATCACGCAGCGAACTTGTCAAGGTTTTCGGCGGGGGGGTGCAGACAGGTGTTTGCCACATGCCCGAGGAGCATCTCTATCTTCAGTCCGCCATGTAAGAAAATCCCTGCTAGAAACATAACGTTGTCAAATGAAAGGAGGGATTCGGTTTTTAGAGAGGGCGATTTTGGGATAAATGATGAAATTAGGGCAAAAAATGCCGAAGCCCTGTCGCTACCCTCCGACGGAAATTGGCAAGTGTTTCGTTCGAAAAAAACTATGAAAAAGATGGGCAATCATAGAGATACATCTTTAAATATTGATAGGCTCAAACACACAGCCTCAAAGCAATCTTTGGCAACTGGGGCTAATTTGGTGCCGCTCGAGAAAGTTAGAATTTTTGAGCCGAAACCTAATATTAGGCAGAGGCGTATATGCAATATCCCGGCTTATCTGATGGAACCCCAATTCAGTTTATATAGCAAATGTGGGGTTTTTGTAAAATGGACTGGATCTGGTGAAGATACAAAAAGGATTGTCGATTGGTGGTTGGCTATATCTGGGACAGGTAAGTATTACTATCCTGGAAAATAATTTTCTTGCAAAATTGTGTGATAATCAAAATACAAGGAATGACATTATGCATGGTAAGGTTAAATTATATAGAGGTTATGGTTTTTTTCGATGTGAATGGATGCCAAATTTTGACCCACATTCACAGAATTTAAAAAAATATCCAAGATGGATTAATCTGGGCTCATTACCAATTGAATATTTGGATTTTAAAATTTTGGAATACTTAGGGGAACAGTTTGGGTCCTTTTTGGGCTGTGAAGGGTTAGTAAGAATGGTTTTAAACAAGAACACCAAAATCTTAGTTGAATTTGATAGTAATTCTTGGGTCTTGGAACCCACCAAGCTAGTAACAAATAGGGGGGAGTGGAACATTCATCCCACCTTCTATGATGGGGTCATAAATGAAACTGATATATGGCTGAAATCAAGCCCGGTACTGGTAAATAGTATCGATCAAAAGGAAAACCCTCTTTCAGATCAGAATGAAAAAATCACATTAAATTCTATCCATGAAAATGCTAACTGCCCTCCTGTGACTAACACAGATGTAAATAAACAAAATAATATCAGTAATATTAATGATCTCGATAAGATAATAGATGAGGCAAATTCCATAAAAGAAGAAGCCTTAGTGGAGATGTCAAAAAGAATCTCCGATTCGGTGGATTCATTGAAATCTCCTTCTGAAACAAAATCAGTCGAAAACTTGGGGCAAGATAATGAGGCAGATCAAGAAGAAATGTCTTCTAGAATGGCTGCTGTTCTAGAGGTATTCAATAATAATGTAGTTGAAAATCTTTCCCCGGAAGAGGAAGATGAGAAGAGGTTTCTAATTCAGGAGCTTCTGGCCTCTATGGATGAGGAAGAAAATAATGAGAATAGGGTAGGAGATATTACCCCTCTCCCTGTCAATGACTACACAGCAGCTCAGTCCCAGCTGGGAGAGGATGACGGAGAAGGAGTGATAGTTCCCCAGCAAACCTTAGGAATAACAAACATTTATGACGGGAAAAACTTTCCTGACTGCGCTAGAGAAGCTAAAAGTAGAGGCAGAAAATCTTTGAGCGAATTAAGGTTGCAGGATGGAAATGCAAAAGACCAAGGCAAATTAACTTCCTTCTTTGATGCTGGGAAGGGGAAGGGCCTTCCCACGGTCCAATGAAAATATCTTCATGGAATGTTAGGGGCATGAATGCCCCTAACAAACAGCGTCTAATTAGACGCAACATCATAAAATGGAAACATGACATCGTTCTCCTTCAAGAAACTAAATTAGCCCAGGTAGAAGCTGAGGCTTTTAAAAGGAAATTAGGTCTTCTTAGCTGTGAATTTGTGGAAGCCAGGGGTGCCTCTGGTGGATTAGGTATCATTTGGAATCCGCTTAGTATATTATTTTGCCCAATAGCAGGAAACAGAAACTGGCTATTGGGAAAGGTAATAAGCAAACTCAGCAAGCTCTCATTTACCCTAATAAACATCTGTGGCCCGATTCTAGATGTTGGGAAATGCAAAGTTTGGTCGAAAATCTCGTTTATGATGGGGCTAGATCCCTCTTCCCCTGTTATTCTAGGAGGGGACTTCAATGCTATACTAAATTTATCAGAAAAAAGGGTGGTATTCGCAGGGAACCGCAGTCCTTAAAAGACTTTAGAGAGTGGGTAGCTCATAACAATCTGATTGATATAGAAACCAGTAATGGAGTGTATACCTGGTACAATAGAAGATCAGGCTTTACACAAATCGATGAGATATTAGATAGATTTCTTTTTAGAGGGAATCTGAGCGATCTAGCGGTTAACCTCTCAGCTTCGTTACTCCCATCTTCAGGATCTGATCACTATCCTGTCATCCTCAATATTGAGGGAGAGGCTACACCGAGGTGCTGCCCCTTTAAGTTTGAAAAAATGTGGATGCAAAATCCGGATTTCTATGATCTCGTAGCCAGGTGGTGGTCTGAGGTTAATTTTCAGGGATCAAAAATGTTTTGCCTCGTAAATAAACTAAAACATCTTAAAAGCAAGTTACTGAAATGGAATAATGAAGTCTTCGGTAACATTTTTGAAACCAAAATTTCATTAGAAAAAGAAATCGCAGACCTAAATGAAAAAGTGTTTAGACTAGGAATGGATCAGGATAGCTTCCTCAAAGAAAAGGAGCTCCTCGAGAAATATGAGGAAACGTTAACAAAAGAAGAAATTTTTTGGAAACAGAAATCTAGAGAGAATTGGCTTCAAAATGGGGATATGAATACTAAGTTCTTCCACAACAGTACAAAAAACAGGAGGAACACCAATAGTATTCACAAGATCATGAGTAATAATGGTATACTTCTGGAAGATCAAAAGGACATAACTACAGAAGCGGTGAACCATTTCAAAACCCTATTCAGTTCGGAATCTTCCCCTAAAGACGCCAATTTAACTTTGCTTAGGAATATTCCTAAGATCGTAACTGAAAACCAAAACAAAGCGCTTAGCAACAAATTTTCAGAATCAGAAGTAAAATTAGCATTGGGGAAACTTAACCCTGATAAAGCACCCGGCCCCGATGGTTTTCCAGCTTGCTTTTTTCAAAAATGCTGGCACATTATTGGTAAGGAGGTGGTGGAAGCATTGGAAGCTATTAGAAACTCTGGAAGTATTTTAAGGGAGATCAACAATACTTTCATTACTTTGATTCCTAAGAAGGAGGAATTAAGAAACTTTGATGACTTCCGACCTATTTCCTTATGTAACACAATCTACAAGCTTTTTACAAAAAATTTAGCGAATAGATTGAAGGGCATTCTCCCTTGCATAATTTCAGAGGAACAGACCGGATTCGTTCCAGGTAGATCTATCTTTGATGGCATTATTGTTGCTCAAGAAGTCATGCACTCGTTACAACAAAATCGTTCAGCTGCTATGATGATCAAATTAGACTTCAAGAAGGCATTTGATAAAGTCGATTGGAGATTTTTGTGTAAATGTTTAGAATCCTTTGGTTTTTCTAAACAATGGATCAATTTAATATTCGAATGCATCTCATCTCCCAGGGTGTCATTACTTATTAATGGTTCCCCTGGAGGCTTCTTCCAGATATCTAGAGGGATTAGACAAGGAGATCCTTTATCCCCCTTCTTATTTATCATAATGGCAGAGGGCCTTGGGAGAATCATTTCTTGTGCTCGTATGAATCAGATTATTAAAGGTATTAAAATCACTAATGGAATGGAGGCCATTACTCACTAGTAGTTTGCTGATGACACAATGCTGATGGGATGTGCGAATAGGACGGAAGCCATGACTTTCAAAAGGATTCTTGACATTTATGCATTAGCTTCTGGTCAGGAAGTGAACAAGAATAAATCAGAAATCTTCTTCTTCAATACTTCGCAAAACATAGAGATAGATATTTGTAATATTTTTGGGTTTGATAGAGGGAAACTTCCTTGTAAATATTTAGGGATACCGATGGATAAGGGAAACAATATTATTTCATTATGGAGAGGTATCCTTAATAAGATGGATCTCAGGTTGAATTCTTGGAAGAACAAATGCCTCTCTTCGGCTGGGAGGATTACATTACTTAAAGCTATTTTGGCGGCTATTCCGATATATCAAATGTCCTGCCAGCAATTACCTAAAGGAGCTCGGCTAGAAATGGTAAAAAAGATGAGGAAGTTCTTTTGGAATATGGATTCAGACAAAAAGAAATTCGCATTAATTTCTTGGGATAAAATTAGCCAACCTATCAGTTTAGGGGGAGTTGGCATCAAAGATTTGGGGGTACAAAACATGGCTCTGGGGGCAAAGTTAGTCTGGAAAATGTACTTGGAACCAAATCTTAAATGGGTAAGGATCCTCAAAGCTAAATATCTTACTAACTCCTACCCTGATAGCATATTGAGGACGGAAATATTACCCAAGGGATCCAAAGTTTGGAATTTTATGATAGAATGTAGAAAGGTGATCAGGGATTATCTAACTTGGGATATTGCGGAAGGATCTGAGGCATTGTTCTAGGAAGACTCTTGGGGGGGCTATCCAGCCTTAGACAAAATAGGTATAAGTGAAGAAGGTATAGAACATTGCAAATCTATCAGGGGTAGGTTTGTTAAGGATTATATCAAGCTTATCTCCAATGATCCCGCTTTGGGTTGGGAATGGAAACCCCTTGATGAGATGAACTTGTCAAATGCAGACAAGGAGATCCTCTGGAATAATTTGAGGCATAGGCATTTATCATTACATAGTGGGAAAGACAGGATAATATGGGCGGGTAGCTCTTCAGGAATTTACAAAGCCAAAGAAGGATACTCACTTTTAAAACTTAGTCGAGCTGCAACCAATCCTAATATACTGATTAGCCTATGCTGGAATAACGTTGGTCTTCCCAAAGCTGGTATCTTCTCATGGGCAGCTTTCCAAAAAAGAATTCTTACCTTAGACTGGTTCTCAAAATTAGGATTCCTGGGACCATTGAGATGTCCTCTATGCGAATCAGAGGAAGAAAATGCGGATCACTTGCTTCTCAATTGCAGTTTCAGTCAGAGATGTTGGGATTGGCTTTGCTCAAGCCTTGGATGGCTGACGCTGAGACCTAGGGACATTTCAGAATGGCTGATTAGCTGGCAACCTCCTCACACAAAGGATATATATCACTTAGTGTGGTCAATTTCCCCGGCAATCCTCATATGGGAAATATGGAAGGAGAGAAACAGGCGGATCTTCAAAGAATCAAAATTGAGGGTAGAATCCCTTCTAAATAAGATCGAAGCAACAATTGTGGAAAAAATTAATAATAAACTTAGACATACACAGGAAAAGTCTATTAACTAACCAGATGGGATGAGGTTCTTCGATCTAAATGGTTGGGTTTGATAATTCCCCTGTTTATTGGGAAGGGTGGGAAACAGGCTGAGTTAGATAGGAAGCTAACAAAATGGGCTCCCCCCCGAAAGGGCTGGGCTAAGGTAAACTTTGATGGCGCTTCCCGTGGGAACCCTGGTGTAGCAGGTATTGGGTGTGCTATTCATCAAGATAACGGAGATCTAATAGCTAGCATTAATAAGCCCATAGGTATGGCTTCAAATAACATGGCTGAGTTTTTAGCGTTGCGGGAGGGACTGATTATAGCTAAATCACTCAAGATTAAATATCTGGAAATTGAAGGTGATTCGACATTAACTATAAATGCAGTCAGGACTAGGGAAGTGTCTAACTGGAGATTGAAAGCGGAATTAAAAAGAATTCTGGATTTGATCAAATACTTTGAGGAAACTTCGGTTAAACATATTTATAGGGAAGGTAATTCTATAGCAGACAAGTTAGCAAATTTAGGGGCAGATGGTAATTCGTCTGTCTTTAGGAAGGATACTCCCTCGGATTAATACTTTGGCGTTGGCCATGTCAACAACTCATATCACTCCTCTCCAAGTCCTCTCCTTGGCCCTCATGTATAAATTCTAGGATATGCGGTCACCATTTCCTTATAACAGCATTTTGGTATACTAAGTTTCAGATAAATATATATATATATATATACAGATATATATATATATGCTCACATATATATATATATATGTATATATTTGTAGTTAATCCCATATGGACTGATTCATGTTATATGGTGTACTCATATAAATACAAATATATACATATATATATATATATATATTCATATATATAGATATATGTATATATATACAATCATATATATATACATATATATATATACTCATATATATATATATATGTGTGTGTATGTGTGTGGGTGTAAATAGAAACACATACAATTACACACACACATATATACATATATATATATACAGATACTATATATATATATGAGTATGTGTATATGTGTACAAAAAGGTATTCATTGATATCCTTATTCGAACCTTCATATATGCTTGCATTAATCTCTCCTCACCTGACCTTGTGTGTGGGTGAAAGGGGTGTTTCAGGAGTGTTGAAAGGAGATTGGTAGATGTCTGGTATTCCTGTTGTGGCTCATGTAGGTCTCCCCTCCAATGCAAGTTATCTGTGTTTAGACTGTCCTGGGCAGTGAGGGTATTGACTTCAATATGGCATATATGATGTCTTCTATTGACAATTAGAGTCTGCCAGGCTATGTGTATTCATGCTAAGGTTACTGGCTTTTTGCATTCTGATATTCTTGATTCATTGCATCGGATAGTGATTGATTTTAGCCCTGTGTTAAATAGGGGACAGATAGCACTGGTTTCTATTGCGATGATTGTGGTACAGTAGTGGATTCTATAGAGTATCATAGTATTGGACTTATCTTGGTTTTTAGATACCCCTTCTCTATCGGGTGGGGTTCATTTGGGTTATTACAATCTACTGAGAAATGGATGGAATGTTTTTTTTGTAGTGGTTTTGTGGAGGGAAGTAGAGGTCAGTCCAGGCTTAAGCATTGATTCAGATTTGTAGAAGGTTCTATTGGATTAGACTCTGTATAGGTCCTTTTCTCTTTTGTTGTTTCACTCCTATCTCCAGGCATATATATTTCTATGTGCATTTGTATATATTCATGATCCTGGCAGACTCTCTGATAATCTTGCATATTGACATTTAAATGTACATACATATGCATATGAATTATTTATGTTATGGAGTATCAGATGTCTGCTGTGTTAAAAGTAATTAAGGAACTGTTAGAAATTGATCCTTTCCATCAGTGTAGGCAGAATTGTAGCCTGGATAATCTCTTAAATTGAAACCTAAAAGGTTAAGATGGTTTCAAGCTAAGGGATATCCAGGCTACAATCCTCTTACATAAAATAGAAAAGATGTTATTATTCATTGAATGATTGTTACAAATTATCTTGTTTACTATGCTACTAACAGTCTGGCAAAGTGAGTTGTAATAAGGTTTTGCAGATTCGGGATATAGGACATAAGTTAAAGCTCGAAGTATTAGTGGATTTGCCATATTTGTGAAGATGGATCCAACCAGAAAGTGTTGCAAGATTTTATGTACAAAAAGAAACTAAAATGTCTTAATAAGACAGCCACCATCCTCAGATGAGGAATTGTAAAAATTTACAGTTGTTTTTGTTATCTGATCCCATAAGGGATCTGGGCTAGACCGGAGGTTTTCTTATCTCCATTCTTTCCTACCGGTGCTCACACTGAATGGAGATGTAATAATTTTATAAAAGAAATAAAATTTGGCTTCGGCCTTTTATCGATCAAAAAAAAAAATAAAATATATATATATATATAAATATACATATATATATATATATTAACACATTATAATTATTTAAATATTATTTATTATTTATTTTTATTTTTAAACTAAATAACAAATAAAATAATAAATAAAATTTAAAAATTAAAATTAAATTAAACTTTAAGAAAAACAAAAAAACTAACTACCCAAAGGTAGCGGTGCCACCATATGGCAGCCAACGCTACCCTTGGGTAGCGCTATTGCCCTATGGCAACAACTGCTATCTTTGGGTAGTGCTGCTGCCTTAAGGCAACAGCTGCTACCTTTGGGTAGCGTTGCTGCCCCCAGCCACTACCTTTGGTAGTTGTTGCATGGGTAGAGGCATAGCCTCCCCACATTTTTTTTAGTTCCTTTTTTTTTTTATTTAAATATTATTTTTTTAATATATATTTTTTTTTAATATTTTTTTTTTTATATTATTTTTTTTAATATTTTTTTTTTTTAAACCTTAAAAATAAATTCCCCATTTACTAAAAATTTTTGACAGCAAAAACATAAATTTCCCCATATCAATAAAATTCATTTCACAAAATTTTATTCTAATTATATATATATATATATATATATATATATATATATATATATATATATATATATATATATATATATATATATATATATATATTTTTAAAATTTTAGATAATCCAATAAATTTAATTCTCAATTAAATTTATTTCTAAAGTAATCATATAATTTCACAGAGACACCATTATTTAAAAGACTATTTAAACAAGAGAGAATAATTTCCCTAGTAAATACTATCTCTCAACTTTTGCAAATTTTCACGCAATCATGAGGATCTTGACTATTTTTTTTCATAATAATTTTTCCTAATTTTCTCCAAATTAAATCCTTTCCACAAACTAGAAATACACATCATGCATGAATTCTAAAACAAAAACTCGAATTCACCAAAAGAGGGTTTTGGATTTGACAATTATTTTACACACATCAAGCAAAGAAAAATAGAAATATTTACTAAAAACACACAACTAAGAAATCATCCAACTTGGTATAGCTTTCCTGGAAGAAATTTGTAGAAGAGCCCTAATCCTTTCAATAAACTTCCCATAAATTTCTTCACCTAAAATTCTTGACCTGTTCCTGTGTAACTAAAATAAAGACCTATTCCCCTATTTAAAGTTTTAGGTTCAATAGCTTTTTCACGAAAAACCTAAATTTAGAATAATAGTAATTTTTTTATTTTATTTTTTAAATTTATCACAAAAGATAAGCTAACATGCAATAATTAAAAAACATTATTCTTTCTTTTCTTTTCTTTTCTCATGCAAATTAATTAATTTTCTAAATAAAGAATTAAAGCAATACTTTAATTCTAATTAATTCTTTTATTCATTTATTTATTTATTCATTTATTTATTTATTCATTTATTTTTTTATTTATTTATTCTTTTATTCTTTTATTTATTTAAAATTCTAGGAAATAATAAATACAATTAATTTAATTTATTTTTCCACAAAAACTTTAATAAAAATATATTTCTAATATCATGCAGCTTGCAACTTAATTTAATAATTTCTTTTAATTAACTAAATTTATAATCTCAATGCATAAACAATACAATAATGAGACAATTTCATAAACTTAATTAATTAATTAAATCCACTAAAACACTCAAATTAAATAAATCTCAAGCAATTACCCATAAAAGATAACATGACAAAATATGAAGACCAAACTAACTGACAAGACGACCAACTGACGACACTCATACGAGTGTAACTGAGTAAAATAGGGTCAACTACTATCTCCTCCACTTCCATCGGAAAATATAAGGCACGCTCGGACTTGTGAAGCCAGGTGGAGACGATACCCCGTACCTACCCGGTACTTGTACCTGCAATATCCTGCATCACCGAACCACACATGCATATATACAATATAGAAAACACGGGATACACACTGTTGAAAGAGAATCGTGATGTTCACTGTCTCACCGAAATGAGTGAAGGAAAATCGTCCCCTTGTATCCAATACACTCGCAGACACACAACATATAATTCCACATTGCATAAATAAAGTAAAATGTCAGTACATAGCAATAATCCATAAAATGCCATAAATCACAAGTACTGAAATACTAGAAATAAATTATGCATCTCATATCTAGATAAAGCATAAAATAATGTCATTGAATAACACATCATGGTAATGTATCCACTGAAAACAAACAATAATAAAGCATGAGTCTAAAGAGTTCAAACAAGTAGGGGTACTACATATTTCCATGTCTAGAACGGTACTCTCATCAGAATGACCTCGTATAAGAAAATATTGATCGTCCTCAGTTAAGTCCATGTCAGTCAAATGTGATTCTGATTCAAGTAGGCTAGTTCCTAACGTTTGTTCTACATACATGTGAACTACATCGACTACTATATCTGCTTCTTCATCCCTCTCAATTTGAAGTTGCTCTTGTTTGTTTTTCCATGATAGCAAATATTCTTTGTTTCCTTGATCTTTGAGCTGCATTTGTTCTTCCATGTTTGATAAAATTGATTCAAATGATTGTTCCTTGGATTGTGTGCTTGAAGGTGCTACCTCTTTGTTATGTGAAATTATGATCTCTTGAGCTGATTTTAGAGTACTACAACACTACAATGGATTTGAGTCTGCTGATATTGTGATTTCCTGTCCATTGTAGGGGAATTTTACACATTGATGACCTGTTGATGTAGTAGCCTGCATGTCTTGAATCCATGATCTCCCCAAGAGTATATTATATGGTAGGTCCAAGTCTAAAACTTGGCAGGCTACGTCCTTGTGCAAAGGTCCCACTGTGATGGGTAATATCACCATTCCTTTAGATGAATGTTCTTCTTCATTATGTGCCTTGATTTTTATCTTTTTCTAGGGATCAACTGCATCTTCTGAATAGCCTAGAGCATGGACAAGATTCATAGAGAAAATGTTGAAGCTAGCTCCCCCATCTATTAGGACATCTCTAACAAGCGTTCTATGAATGAGGAATTCAATTTTCAAGGAAGTGTTATTGGGATTCTGCAATGAATTAATGCTTGGATATGAAGGAGATGAGCTTTGAATAGGATCATCTGAAATAGGCTTGATGGCAATTATGGATATCCCTTGGGAAACTTCAGCTTTGGATGTATTATTTGGCAAGGATGCTTTGGAAGGTTCTTGCAAGCTTTCAGGAGGTGTAGGAATAGATGCCTTTGGAGCGTCAATTTGCTTATGGATGGATGGATCATTGTTAGACATGGGTGCATGATTTTGATCTTCTTTAGCCAAATCCTTTAGGGATCTCTTTAAGAGGTGCATAAAAGAGCCACCTTTCTTTTGAGATGTATTTGAATCCTTGTGAGGTTTTAACATAGTTTGATTGCTCTGATATGTTGGCTTGTTATGTTTTCTTCTTGTGTTTTGCTTTGGTATGTCATGTTGATATGATTTTCAGCTATTTCATATGTTCTTGTTTCCATTTCAGGGGTTCGATTGTCTAAAAGTTGTTTTGGGTAAGTGATCAATAGTAAATTTCAAGGCCATAGAGTGATATGACACGATAAAATGATTCAAGTGTTTAAAGGTTTGCAAGTTTTTGGATCTTCGATATAGGAGTGCAATGATGGTGATTTGATAAGAACCATGTCTAGTAGGAAAGATATATCCTATGATGTGGGACAAGGTTATCTTGACCAAATGTTTCAGTTTCATGATAAAGGATGATTGATCCTGATGAGAAACTATGTTTGAGTGATCAGTTTACAAAAGAGGGTGATAATGTAGTTTGAGATGTTTAGATTTTGAACTTGTTGGGGGTAAGCACTTGAAAATCTTGAGGTGTATATTTTCTAAAGTCTGATTTTGACAGATGATACTTGACTAAGCAAACTAAGCAGACAATCTAAGCATAGATTGATAGATAACAGGTGTTTATGTTTACTGCAAATTGATCAGGCAAAAATGATAAATCTGAAACAGGCATGTAAGACACAGTTCTGGATTAACAAATGCAGAGTTTCGTACGACATAAGATTCAGCTTAGGATGACAAGAGATACAAAATAGAACAACAGACTAGTGACTTCATGTGTAAAGTAGTGTTTCATACGACATAGAACCTTGACTTGTACGACAAAAGATCAAGCAGTACGACAGAATATCTTGACTTGTATGATAGCGGATCGAGAAATATGACAAAAACTTTTGACTCGTATGAAAGGTATTTGAACAGTGATAAAAAGTGTTTGTTTGTTTGAGTTTTGATCACTGATTTTGATGTTTTACTTTGATTTTGTAGTTTTAAGTATCTGATTTTTCAATTTAGGGATGAATACACAACAAACACATGATGTGAACATGACTCTCAATCAAGCTAAACCCTAAGGAAGTTGGCTGAGAATGAAAACATTTGCTTGCTGACTTAGGTACACACCCAATAGCTAATCAGAATACGGCCCCTGAGTCTCACACAATGGATTCTCAATGCCGTATTATCCGACTACAAATGCTAATGGGGGCACGATATGGCAAGTGCCTTAGGAGAGTTACTATCTCTCTTGCACAAAGATTATCACCCTTTCGGAGGTGAATCGCGTAGCTTCTATTTTGACCCGCACTAGTAAGGGATCCGTTTGGCACGTCAGGGTATACACTCAATTAAGAGGTCTCCCAGCCTTGAAAACCAAGGTTTGATATACCCGAAGGTATGGAGGAGAGCTATTCTCGAGTACTACTGTTGCTTTTATTTCCATCAAAAACACATTTATTTTATAGTGGGTTGGATTACTTGGCGTTAGCCGTTCCCACTTAGGTCATTCCCCTCTCATCGGCCTTAACGGCTAAGAGTTAATAACTCCTCGGGAGGGCAGGCCTGCTAAAGAGATGCACTAATGAAAGCAAAAAAGATGAGTCTAGCTTTCTGATTGCCTAAGAAAGGTGAGAGCATACTCGGCTATCATCAAAGACACATAAGACATGATAGTTCATTTCTTTAAGCACAAATTGATGTGTGCCTAAAAATCTTAATGAATACACCAAGTTTTTTAGCTGAATCCTTAGGCAACCTGCAAAAACTCATTAGTAGTCATTGTTTTGAATTTTGTCTTTGACAAGCGTATCTTTGACAAGCGTATCTGCAAGAAAGATTTAGCCTACCAAAATCTCATAAACAGATCAAAGTTAGCATTAGTGATCCGAATTATGAAATTTTCAAAAAATTATATGAAATTTTATCCTAACTTGAGATAGGCATAACTTTCTGCTCGGGACTCGAAATTACAAGCCGTTTACCTCGTTGGAAAGGTCTCCAAGAGTTCTAGATAACTTGTTTGATTAAGCTCAAAATGGTCAAGAGTTTGCCCCTAGCTAGGTGTAAGATTTTGCCCCAAGCCTAGAAACAAAGTCATTATGATATATCCAATGATCCAAACCATGGTAAGAAGCCATTTGGGATGTCTGCGTATGTATAAAGGCTTCATGATGATCAACGCTAATGGAAAAATGAATGCAAGTGGATAAATGCATGAGCTAATAGATGGAAGAGCTAGCGGACAGATAGTAAACTCTTGACCATTTTGACCATTTCTGATAGCTTACCCTGTTAGGAGTATCAAGATCTTTAGGTGCACCTTGCTAAAGGATTTTACAACACTTATTCTAAATACTGCACCTAGTTAAAGGCTTTACAATTTATAGACTTTGTTAGAGTCTTTTACCCTGTTAAAGGTTTCTCTTACAACTTCAAAATATTACAATAAAATCTTTACAAATATCTACAACTTTGCATCTGAAATGTTATAGCAGATTCTATTTGCTCAAAATGAGATTACCTTGCTTCTAGCATACCTCGGTAACCCATAAAGTAACTCGGTAAACCCTTCTGTTTACTCTGTTCCTTGACTATTCTCTGAAATCCTTCTCGGTGACCTTTGTGTCTCTGTAACAATCATAACACTCAGTGCTTTCTTATTTATCACACATGTCTTGCTTCATACACCTTTATATCTCTTCTTGTCACTTCTTATCTAATCTCAATCCATGCTGTATAAATAGATCTCTTATGTTAGTGATCTGGTTCATTTAAGATTTTGCCCCAAGCATAGAAACAAAGTCATTATGATACATCCAATGATCCAAACCATAGTAAGAAGCCACTTGGGATGTCTGCGTATGTTTAAAGGCTTCATGATGATCAGCGCTGATGGAAAAATGAATGCAAGCGGATAAATGCATGAGCTAATAGATGGAAGAGCTAGCGGACAGACAACGCCTATTTGCCAGGTTTTCACCATCTTCTTTTATTGCAATTTTTTTGATATGTGATTTTTTTTGGATTTTCTTCTTTTTCACTTTTTAGGATTTTTTTGATTTTTCACTGTTTTTTATTTTTTCTGATTTTTCACTGTTTTTATTTTTTCTGATTTTTCATTGTTTTTGATTTTTTTGATTTTTCATTATTTTTAATTTTTCTAATTTTTCAGTGTTTTTGAATTTTTTGGTTTTTTAGACTTAAAACTTCTTCAGATGCATGCTATTCATTGGTTTGTCGAGCTGATCCCCATCCTATGTTGATAGCTGATATGCTCTTGACCCAAATGCTGTTGTGACCACAAACGGATATAACCAATTTGGTTCAAATTTTCCTTTCTTTTCTCGATCTGCCTAGTTGGGTGGATTTTCTTTTAGCACTAGTTCTCCAACTTGAAAGATTCATGGTTTAACCTTATGATTATAGCTTCAGCACATTCTTTGCTGATATACCTTTTGATGATCAAAGGCATTGTGTCTATGTTCATGGATTAGTTATAACTCTTGCAATCTAGATACTCTTTGTTCTTCATCCGGGATGAGTCCTTTTAGTGATACACATAAAGAGGGTATCTCTACTTCGATTGGGAATATGGCTTCTGATCCATATACAAGAGAGAAAGGTGTGGCACTTGTCGGTGTGTGGATACTGGTGTAGTAAACCCATAGAGCAGGGTTTAGTTGGATATGCCAATCTTTCCCAGCATCATTCATTGTCTTTTTAAGAATTTTGAGGATAGTTTTGTTAGATGCTTCTACCTGCCCATTTCCCTTTGGATAATATGGTGTGGAGAATCTGTGCTGGATTTTGAACTTCTCACATAACTCTTGTACATCTTGATTCTTGAATGGTCGCCCATTATCAATGATAATAGTCATTGGTATTCCATAGCGATAGATGATATAATTCAAGATAAATGCAGCAATTTGTTTTCCTGTGATGTTGATGAGAGGTACAACTTCAATCCATTTTGTGAAATATTCAATAGCTACCAGGATGAATTTGTGTCCATTAGATGAAGAAGGATTTATCTTTCCTACTAGATCAAGTCCCCATTGACAAAAGGCCAAGATGTTGCTAAAGTATGTAGTTCTTGTGCTGGTGCATGAATCAAGTTCCCATGTATTTGACATTGTTTGTATGTTCTTGCTATCTTAAAAGAATCTCGTTCCATAGTCGGCCAATAGTAGCCCAAGCATATGAGTTTTTTCAAAAGGGTAAGACCACTTGAATGAGTGCCACAAATGCCATTATGGACTTCATGTAACGCCTTCTCAGATTCCTCTTGTTCAAGACATCTTAAGAGAGTACCATCTAGACCTCGTTTATACAGGGTATCCGCAATGAGAGTAAAATGTGAGGATTGGCGAATAAAATTTCTCTTTTGGTTTTTTGATAAGTTAGGAGGTACGATATTGTCTTTTAGGTATGTGTAAGTTTGGGCATAGTGGGAGGAATTGTGTCCAATAAGTTGACAAATGGTTTGGGAATCAGGACAATTATAGGCGGGATGAAACAACTCTTCAACCAAGAATTCATAACGCTGTTGATTTTCCTGTGTCTGCAATAGAGAGGCAAGTGTAGCCATGGCGTCTGCTGCTATGTTGTCATTTCTGGGGATCTATTCAAAAGTTATTTCTACAAAGTAATTCTTGAAATCTTCCACCATATTTTTGTAAGGCATGAGTTTGTCATCTTTTGTTTGATAGTCATCATTGATTTGATTAATGACATGCTGAGAGTCTCCAAAGACTTGAAGTTGTTTAATATTCCATTCTACAACCATTTTGATGAATAGAATTCCTGCTTCTGATTTATGTTGTGTTCCTTTATTTATGCTTGCTCTTGATCCATGTTGTGTTCCATTATTGATGTTTCCTCCTCGACTGATATTCGGGTGATGTATTGTAAGATATGGATCGAACCATGGAACATTTGTATATGACCAGGTAAAATTAACTTGCCATCTTTTGAATGGTTCAAAATATTTCTGCCTTGCTGGTTCTGATAGAGAAGTTGTTGGATGTAGATTAGTTGTGCGAATGATAGTTGCCTTTGCTGGTGCTATTATGATTAATAACTTTTCTTGAGAAGTTGTTGGATGTAGATTAGTTGTGCCAATGATAGTTGCCTTTGTTCCTTTATTTATGCTTGCTCTTGATCCATGTTGTGTTCCATTATTGATGTTTCCTCCTCGACTGATATTCGGGTGATGTGTTGTAAGATATGGATCAAACCATGGAACATTTGTATATGACCAGGTAAAATTGACTTGCCATCTTTTGAATGGTTCAAAATATTTCTGCCTTGCTGGTTCTAATAGAGAAGTTGTTGGATGTAGATTAGTTGTGCCAATGATAGTTGCCTTTGCTGGTGCTATTATGATTAATAACTTTTCTTGATAAACTTTAGGTAAGGTGTCAAATCTCCCATCTTCGGGTGCCTCAAGGAGGTTTTCACTGTTAGATTCGTCCTTTATTTTTACTTTTTCTCGGTGTAATGTTGCTAGTAAATGGTTTTCAGCATTAGACCTGATATTTTTTTCTTGATTTTCAATTTTGTGACTAGGAGATTTAACACACACTTGACTTGAAGATACATTAGCGGAATCCCTGATGAAAATTGTTGCGGGTTTGATTTCATCAAGATATAAGGATATGGAATGGTCATTAGGTAAGGTATCATTGGCAGTATGTCCTTCATTTTCCCAGTCTATAGGTTCAGGATAGCTTAAGGATAAAGGATCTCCAAGTTGAATAGTTTCAAAGATATTAGGGGTCATGATAGAGATGTCAGAGCTTTCAGTATGTATTTCCATGTCTAGAATGGTACTCTTGTAAGAATGACCTCGTATAAGAAAATCCTGATCATCCTTGTTTAAGTCCATGTTAGTTGAATGTGATTCTGATTCAAGTAGGCTAGTTCCTAACATTTGTTCTAAATACATGTGAACTACATCAACTACTATATCTGCTTCTTCATCCCTCTCAATTTGAAGTTGCTCTTGTTTGTTTTTCCATGATAGCAAATATTCTTCGTTTCCTTGATCTTCCAGCTGCATTTGTTCTTCCATGTTTGATAAAATTGATTCAAATGATTTTTCCTTGGATTGTGTGCTTGAAGGTGCTACCTCTTTGTTATGTGAAATTATGATGTCTTGAGATGATTTTAGATTACTACAACACTGCAATGGATTTGAGTCTACTAATATTGTGATTTCCTGTCCATTGTAGGGGAATTTTACACATTGATGACCTATTGATGTAATGGCCTGCATGTCTTGAATCGATGATCTCCCCAAGAGTATATTATATGGTAGGTCCAAGTCTAAAACTTGGCAGGCTATGTCCTTGTGCAAAGGTCCCACTGTGATGGGTAATATCACCATTCCTTTAGATGAATGTTCTTCTTCATTATGTGCTTTGATTTTTATCTTTTTCTGGGGATCAACTGCATCTTCTGAATAGCCTAGAGCACGAACAAGATTCATAGAGAAAATGTTCAAGCTAGCTCCCCCATCTATTAGGACATGTTTAACAAGCATTCTATGAATGAGGACTTCAATTTGCATGGAATTGTTATGGGGATTCTGCAATGAATTAATGCTTGCATATGAAGGAGATGAGATTTGAATAGGATCATTTGAAATAGGCTTGATGGCAATTATGGATATCCCTTGGGAAACTTTAGCTTTGGATGTATTAGTTGGGAAGGATGCTATGGAAGGTTCTTGCAAGCTTTCAGGAGGTGTAGGAATAGATGCCTTTGGAGCATCAATTTGCTTATGGATGGATGGATCATTGTTAGACATGGGTGCACGATTTTGATCTTCTTTAGCCAAATCCTTTAGGGATCTCTTTAAGAGGTGCATAAAAGAGCCACCTTTCTTTTGAGATGTATTTGAATTCTTGTGAAGTTTTAACATAGTTTGATTTTGAACTTGTTTGATTGCGCTGATATGTTAGCTTGTTATGTTTTCTTGTTGTGTTTTTCTTTGGTATGTCATGTTGATATGATTTTTAGCTATTTCAAATGTTCTTGTTTCCATTTCAGGGGTTCGATTGTCTAAAAGTTGTTTTGGGTAAGTGATCAATAGTAAATTTCAAGGCCATAGAGTGATATGACATGATAAAATGATTCAAGTGTTTAAAGGTTTGCAAGTTTTTTTATTTTCGGTTTAGGAGTGCAATGATGGTGATTTGATAAGAGCCAAGTCCAGTAGGAAAGATATATCCTACGATGTGGGACAAGGTTATCCTGACCAAACGTTTCAGTGTCGTGATAAAGGATGATTGATCCTAATGAGAAACTATGTTTGAGTGATCAATTTACCAAAGAGGGTGATAATGCACTTTGAGATGTTTAGATTTTGAACTTTTGAGGGGTAAGCACTCGAAAATCTTGAGGTGTATATTTTCTAAAGTCTGATTTCGACGGATTGTACTTGACCAAGCAAACTAAGCAGACAATCTAAGCACAGATTGACGGATAACAGGTGTTTATGTTTACTACAAATTGATTATGCAGAAATGATAAATCTGAAACAGGCATGTAAGACACAGTTCTAGATTGACAAATGCAGAGTTTTGTAGGACATAAGATTCAGCTTAGGATGACAAGAGATACAAAACAGAACGACAGACTAGTGACTTCATGTGTAAAGCAGTATTTCGTATGACATAGAACCTTGAATTGTACGACAAAAGATCAAGTAGTAAGAAATAATATCTTGACTCATACGACAGAGGATCGATAAATATGACAAAGACTTTTGACTCATACGACAGGTATTTGAATAGTGATAAAAAGTGTTTGTTTGTTTGAGTTTTGATCACTGAATTTTGATGTTTTACTTTGGTTTTCTAGTTTTAAGTGTCTGATTTTTCAATTTAGGGATGAATACACAGTAAACACATGATGTGATACATGAATCTCAATCAAGCTAAACCCTAAGGAAGTTGGCTAAGAATGAAAACCTTTGCTTGCTGACTTAGGTACACACCCAATAGCTAATCAAAATACGGCCATTGAGTCTCACGCAATGGATTCTCAACACCATATTATCTGACTCCAAATGCTAATGGGGGCACAATATGGCAAGTGTCTTGGGAGAGTTACTATCTCTCTTGCACAAAGATTATCACCCTTTCAGAGGTGAATCAGGTAGCTTCTATTTTAACCGGCACTAGTAAGGGATCCGTTCGGCGCGTCGGGGTATAAACTCAATTAAGAGGTCTCCCAGCCTTGAAAACCAAGGTTTGATATACCCGAAGGTACGAAGGAGACCTATTCCCGAGCACTGTCGTTGCTTTGTTTTTAATCAAAAACACATTTATTTTATAGTGGGTTGGATTAATTGGCATCAGCCGTTCCCACTTAGGTCATTCCCTTCTCACCGGCCTTAAGGGCTAAGAGTTAATAACTCCTCATGAGGGCAGGCCTGCCAAAGAGATGCACTAATGAAAGCAAAAAAGATGAGTCTAGCTTTCTGGTCACCTAAGAAAGGTGAGAGCATACTCGCCTATCATCAAAGACACATAAGACATGATAGTTCATTTCTTTAAGCCCAAATTGAAGTGTGCCTAAAAATCTCAAAGAATACACCAAGTTTTTTAGCTGAATCCTTAGGCAACCTGCAAAAACTCATTAGTAGTTATTGTTTTGAATTTTGTCTTTGACAAGCATATCTTTGACAAGCGTATCTGCAAGAAAGAGTTAGCCTGCCAAAATCTCATAAACAGATCAAAGTTAGCATTAGTGATCCGAATTATGAATTTTTTAAAAAATTATATGAAATTTTATCCTAACTTCAGATAGGCATAACTTTTTGCTCGGGACTCGAATTTATAAGCCGTTTACCTCGTTGGAAAGGTCTCCAAGAGTTCTAAATGCAATTTTTAAAAAGCCTTAAAAAACGCATATTACCGACAGATAGACAAATTTGAAATTTCTAATTTGCAGTTTTTTCAAAAAATCATAGAACCAGAGACTCGTACGAAACAAATTTGCAATTAGCATGACAGATGATTAAACTTCACACAAAGAGAAAAAAAAACTCATTCGAGACAAAATCAACCTAGTACGAGTAAACAATTTTCAAAGCAGAAACTTGTACGAAAAGCATTTAGCTATCGTACGATAGTGAAAATAAACTCGTACGATAGAGAATCAACATAGTATGAGACAAGAATTTGCAGTTTAAAATCTCGTACGAGTTAGGATTATACCTAGTATGAGTCAGGATGACGTATCGTATGAGATTAAAAGGAGGTTCGTACAAGCCAGAAAGTCAAATCGTACAACATTTTGATTCTAATCTGACAGAGATGAAGTTTGAGGAAGCTTGGGAGGCTGAAAATGATGATTTCGGCCCCATGGTGGGTGCCAAAATGTTGTGTATTTGTGTGGTGTACCTGTTTTACCTGTTCCTGCAACACAAAACACTCAATAACTCATTGCAAGCATGGTTAGTAGATTAAATCAATGAAACGTAAAACCATAGCTAATCGACTTATTGCCTCCTAGTAAATGGGAGTGTGGATTTTGCTCTTAGATCTTAGTATGCAAATTCCAGTGACTTGAGTACACTTAGATGGAGGATTTGAATGATTAAGATGCATGATCTAGCATGATAGCATGATTAAGCTATATGAATTCATGATTATCCTAGAATGATTAAGCTAAGAGTTAAGTTGAAATGAGCATGATAACATTGCTAAAACTGATAAACTATAAGCTAGATGCCTATAGTAACAATGCAAATGAGCTACGAATGAGATGGGATCCATATTGCTCAAAATGAGGTCTATTTATAGGATTTTCCAAGGCTAGGGGTGAGTTGGCATCAATCAACGGTTGAGATTGATCTGAAGATATCAATGGTTAAATTGGAGGAGGTTGGCAAAGGGAGTTGGATTAAAGGGAACATTTAGTGACAAGTGTCACAAAGGTTCTAGAAGATGTTGGATGAAAGGGGACATGGTGGTAGGTAGAATGGGTTAGGTTTAGGAATAGTTAGGTTTAGGAGTGGTATAAGTTAGGAGAATTTGAAAAAATTCAAATATTAGGAAAATGGCTAATTAATCTCAAAAACTCATGATTTGATTTGTTTTAATTAATTAGGGGATTTAGAAGAAATGATTTTGCATGGAGGAAATTAATTAATTTGAATTAATTAATTAAAGGGGTGAAATGAAATGAACCTATTTAATAAATCCTTAGATTTATTAATAATTAGATGAATGAGAGATTTAATCAAATTGCTTAGTGAATTCAATTAAATTGGGAAGGAGAGATTAATTAAATAATTTCTTATTCAATTAATTATCTTGAGACCATTTTTAGGTGTATGTAGTGTAAGTGCAATTTTTAGATTGTTATTGTGCAGACTTTTTCTTCTTTTTTCCTGAGATTTTGGGGATGGATGATTCTCAGAAGGTGGGTGGATCATTCCTTTCTCCACTTTGTCCTTCTCAAATTTTTGTGAGGAGGCATCTCTTGGTAAGTCGATGCTTCCTACCATAGTTTACACTTCTCTTGTTCGTGGGTGTTGGAAGGATCTTTATGGTTGTGGACAGTCTTTGCCCATGGATGGTGTGTTGATTCAGAGATCCAAGAATGGCACTTGTGTTAATATCAAATAATTCTCCCTTAATCACATCTTGGATAAGATTGAGAATGCACTAGTGGGTAATTTCATGGGCAGGCACCTTGAGATTACCTCAGTTTGAAAATGGGTCTCGCAAGGGGCTATCAAAAGAAGTGGCAGTTTTGACTTTACCAAAAGGTGCATTATGTTTCTTATTTTCGCTCAAGGAGGATAATGTCCTTATCCTCTCTTTATGCCCTTATTTCTTTTGGAAACAAAAAATTCTTCTACATAAGTGGCATCCTGGGTTCAAGCTAGAATCTCACATGGTTAGTGCTATTTCGACTTGGGTCTGTCTCCTAGGACCACCTTTTGAGTTTTGGGATAAGGAGATTATTAGTGTTGTGGCTAACTCATTTGGTTAGTTTATCTCTCTTGATGATATGACCAAACAAAGATCCAGTCTAGTTTATGTGTGCTTTTGTGTGGGCATAGCCCCTGGTATGACACTACCAGTTTCCATTGACCTTAAGTCTCATCTTGGTGCTTGGACTCAACAACTACAATATGAGAATGCAATTCTCTTTTGTTACCTTTGTTCATCGGTTGGTCATCTCTCTAATAAGTGCCCTATGAGGAAGGCCAGATCTTCTTATAAGGCTAAAAACAAGAGACCCTTGGATTCGATGGTGATGGATTCTTCGACTCAGGTTGGTTGTGTTACTACTTATTAAGTTGCTATTAGTTTTATGTCCAAAGTCATTCTATATACTCTAGTTGGTTACTACTACCGAAACATTCAGTTGGTATGCACAGAGCAATTGGTTATAGAAGAAAGTATTCATAGAGCCCAGTATACACCGAGCTGACTACCGAATAACACTGTATGTCTACCCAGCAGTAATAATGATACACCGAGTTGATATACACCAAGTGAAACATGTTACCAGATTCATTGAACCTAGACACACTTGTGGAAACGTGTTACAAGATCGAGGAACAAAGAATCGTTATCACATTGGAAATTGCACTTAAGGATTGTGTATGATTTTGAGGTCATCTATCCAATGAAATATTTTGTATGGTTATTCATTCGATAAATCATGTTTGTAAGATCGAAGCAATGAACCAGATCACTGAAATAAGAGATCTATTTATAAAACATGGATTGAGATCAAATAAGAAGTGACAAGAAGAGATATAGAGGTGTATGAAGCAAGACATGTGTGATACATAAGAAAGCACTGAGGTTTATGACTGTTACAGAGACACAAAGGTCACCGAGAAGGATTTTAGAGAACAGTCAAGGAACAAAGTAAACAGAAGGGTTTACCGAGTTACTTTATGGGTTACCGAGGTATGCAATAAGCAAGGTAATCTCATTTTGAGGACATAGAATCTACTATAATATTTCAGATGTAAAGTTGCAGATATTTGTAAAGATTTTATTGTAATATTTTGAAGTTGTAAGAGAAACCTTTAACAGGGTAAAAGACTCTAACAAAGTCTATAAATTGTAAAGCCTTTAACCAGGTGCAATATTTAGAATAAGTGTTGTAAAATCCTTTAGCAAGGTAGATCTAAAGATCTTGATACTCCTAACAGGGTAAGCTATCAGAAATAGCTAAACATGTAGCTCTAACCGAGCACTCTTTATTATTGTAGTAGTGAAGTTGTGGGTGCCATCCCCATTGCAGTTTTTCTCTCTAACCAAGAGTTTCTGCGTAACCAAAATATATGTGTTATGGAGTGAATCATGTATGATTGTTATCTATTTGTTTTAGCTTTATGTTATGTTACAATAGTTTTTGGTTTATGCATAATAGTAAAGATATTGTTGATAAAAGGATTTGAAGTACTGATTCACCCCTCCCCTCTCTGTACATTAGCTTTCCATATTGGGCCTAACAATAATTTGAATCTTGGAAAAGGGTCTAACAGCCTAAGGAAAAAGATCTTATCAATGGAAGGCTATAAAAAATCTCGAAGAATTGTGTATCTGCAAGAAGAGTTGGATCATGCTAATCAAGTGGTTGCAGACATGCAAAGACAAATGCAAAAATCATTGAAAGTTAGAAGAAGATTTTATGATGATTTGCAGGACTCTCAAGAGTTAGTGGAACAGATTGAGACATCATCTGAGAACAGTATATCTGAAGAGACTGAAGAGATGATTGGAGAACTGAAATAAAAGAACAAACCACTTACTGATCAGCTAAAAGCAATGAAAAGAGGACATGAACATTTCAGCACACAGATGACTGAAAATCTTGATGCATTGAGGACAACTAAGGATAACGTAAGAGATCTAGAAAGAGAAAAACAATAGCTTGAAGCATTAGTATCTGAAAAGAATGATGAAATCACTAGGATGATTGGAATACAAAGTAATCTATTAGATCAATTGGGTTATGCACATCATGAAGCAAATCTGAAGGATAATGAGAATCAAGCATTGAAACTTGAAGTATCAAGGTTGATCGATGAACTTGAAACAGAGAAGAAATCCAAAGAAACACTGAAGAAGAGTTATGAAGCATCGAAGGTGTTGGATGAGCAACTGAATACAAGAAGACCCAACAAAGATGTAGGACTCAGTTATAAAGGAAAAGACTCTACCGAGAAGGGAATTCACACTACTGAGAGAGGAGAATCATCAAAGCAAGGTGGAAACAAGAAGAACATCAAAGGAAAGAAACCTATTTGCAACTACTATGGAAATCAAGGTCATACTGCTAACTTGTGCCAAATCAGAAAAGGTAAGCAACCGAATGTCATTAGGTCTAATGGTTATTGTTACAACTACTATAAGTATGGTCACACATCTAATCAATGTAGGACAAAGTCTGTTAACAATTATCAGAAGGAAAAATTCAAAAGGTTTTGTAAAAACTGCAATAGATATGGACATAGTACCGAGAAGTGTTGGTTTAAGCAAAAGAACTATATGTGGTCTGCACACCAAGCAAATGCTAGAGGTTATCAAACTCACATAGATCCTTACCAATAGTTTTCTGCAGTACCATGGGATTACAATACAAGGATATG
Source organism: Cryptomeria japonica (assembly GCF_030272615.1). Lineage (NCBI taxonomy): Eukaryota > Viridiplantae > Streptophyta > Pinopsida > Cupressales > Cupressaceae > Cryptomeria > Cryptomeria japonica. Next base: position 599,548,352 of record NC_081409.1, read on the forward strand.
GTGTGAATGTTGTGGAAGATATGGACATATAAGTGCCAACTACTTTATAAGGTTTGGAATGAACAACTGAAGATCATGGAGAAATCCTGGTATGGCATGTTTTCATTGTCACAAAATTGGACACTTGGCTAGAGATTGCAGAGATTAACCTAGAGGAGATACTGAAGAAATAAAAGGCAAATTACAGATGATTTGGAAAAAGAAGGAAATTGTGTCAAATGAAGAAAGCACCTTACCTACCGAGTTAGGTGCACCTATTCCAAATTAATCAGTAAAGGTATGAAGGGACTGTATTCTCTCAGAGGTTAAATCTTAACAGTTCCTATTTTATCATTCACTTAATACAAAATTTGCATAGTTAAAGATGCATTAGGAAATTTGAAATTTTATCCAGTCTTTTGGAAGCCTGTCTAGTCGGTGAATATAGGAAGACTGGCTACTCGGTAAAAGCATAAAAATGAAGTGGTACCGAGTGCATCTAATGTCTTTTGACCTAACTGCATGAATCCCAATAAGGTATATTGTGTACTTAAATCTTTTACGTGGTCATTTCACACTTACCAAGTTTTCAAGAAAGCAGAGCAAAGCAATTCAAGGCAATCAAACCACCTCCCGAGTGAATTTCAAGGTATTTACACATTGATCTCAAGCATTTCTAAGAACTAGTTTACCGATCACATCAGTTGTGAATATCTGTTTTACATTTGCTAAGTGGGAAGCGTCTATCATTTAAAAGTTTTCAAACCCTAGGAATCTTTTGTTAAGTGATTATCCGAAATCTGCAATGGCACCTAAGATCCAGAAGCCCGTTGTTGTTGAGAACATTGAAAAGCCCTCACTGAAATATTCTTTAACTCCCAAAGTAGCTTCTGAACCGGATGATAAAACTGCATTTTCACTCATTCCGGATAAGGTTTTACTAGTTGAAGATGTCAAATTCTTCACTAAGTGTCGTGTTGAGGAACTAGGTCATGTTGAAATCAAGGACACATATGATGAATTGCGTACCAATGGGAAATTGGATAGCAAGTATGATCACATCAAAATCAAGGGATTGACCGAAGCCCTAACCTATCCCTGTGTATTCAAACCCTAGTGGGTCAAGTTTGTTTTGAGCAGAGTTCATGATGATTTCATGTGGTTAGAAGAGGAACCATTTAAAAATCACCAAGGAAATCATTCATTTGATCACCAGTTACCCTATCTTTGATCATGCCCGAGCTCAGAAAATGATATCACAAAAGGAATTGATCACTCTAACCGGAGTTGAATCAGATTGCAGAGGATTGAAACTGAACAATGTGACAGATGTAGAGCTGAAGTTTGCCATTAGAGTAATAGGTTATTGTTTCTTCCAATCGGCAAGGGAAAACATTGTACCTTGTGCAGCAGTTGACTTAGCATATAAAATTGTGAAGAAAGGAATGAAAATTGATCTTTGTGAAGTATTTCTGAAAAACCTATTTGAGAATCTAAACACCATAAGGAAGCCAAAGAAGAACAACTTGGCTAACACTCTGAAGTTTGGATCACTTCTAGTATGCATGTTTTTCTATTTTGAGAAATTCTTTCCATCAGTCGGTAATGTAGTTTGGGAGCTACACCGACCAATCACCCATCAAATCAATGACTTCATCAAGAAGCTAGTGATAATTTTAATGATATTATGGATGATTACTTTAGCAAGTTTTAGGAAAGGATGCATAACAGGTACCGGATCCTACCCCAGTTAGTAGAGAAATACAAGGATGACATATGTTTTGAAGTGGACGCTGATTACTGCTATGTTAATGCTATGGAACCGAGAACCCAATCTTTGCCGCCTATGGGTTATGAGATTGATTTTGACATCACACAATAGAAGATAGATGCTTTTCTTACACTACCAAGGCATGCTACTGAGCTGAGATACGATACATATGAAGAAGTGAAAGAGAAAGTTAAGATGAATATTGTAGTACCAAAGGCTACAAGGAAAGCAACAAAGATGATCAAGGCATTAATGGAGAAATTTGGAGAAGGTTCTTCCTCCACACCTGTCAAGGGCACTATAGTCATCACCAAGGAGGAATCTGAAGCTCAAGAGGTAGCTATTACATTGAGCACCGAATCGCCTAAAGGGAAAGTTCTGAAAAGGAAGAAACTGGATACATCAAAGGTATCACCGACTCCTTCAGTCAAGTGCCCAAACACAAGATCATCTGTAGCATCACTGAGTAAGAAACCCAAGAATGTTGCCACACCAAAGGTAACAAAAACTTACAAGAAATATACTCGGAGACTCATTTTGACTAAAGAGTCTAGTTTCAGATTGTTAAGAGCAAAAAGGAAGAAGTACATAGTGTTGATGACTTTTGTGCTAATCTGAAGCAATATGGTGGATTTGGATCATTTAGATATGTTAAATATGAATCCATATCTGATGAAGAAAAGAGACAAATAGAAGAAGCTGTAATCTGCACACTTCTAAAATTCTGATTGGTCCCATTGGAAGTAACTAATTCTCTTCCAAAAGAATTGTATTTGCATATTGATAATAGGTGGAAATATGCCATGGACTCAGAAAAGAAGATGAGAGAAAGAAGTTTGGTACATCTCTTTCCAGACATGTCGGTAGATGAGATCACTGAACATCTAACAAACAACCACTCAAACTTCCTAGTCAAGCAAAGAGCTTTGAAATTGATGAATGGATTTTATCTAGATGTAGAGAATGAGACAAAGGAAAAGTGGAAGGAAATCTTTCGAATCAAGAATGATGGTGAGCAAGTTGAAGTTGAAACAGTTGATGTTACCAAGGAAGATCTTGATATTACCGAGCAGGATCCTGCTGACACTATACAAAGTGATGAGGATATCATGGACACCGAGGCACCTGAATAGGAAATGATAGAAGGGAATGCATATGGAAAACTGGTATCCAGTGAGTCAGTTTTGGAGCAAGTTCAGTCCTATCCTCCGGTCACTCAGCCTATTTCAACTGAGGCCCCTCAAGATACTGAACAAGGAACAGAAGGTCACAAGTCTACAGAAGGAGAGACTACTTCTCAGGCCACCGAAGGATAGACCTCTCAAGCTCTTTCTAGCACTAAAAATGTTACAACCAAGACCCCAAGCACAGAAGCACCAAAAAAAACAACAAAGGCTACATCAGAGGCTCAAGCAATTGATAAAAGTGTTGCCTCTACTGAGCAACCTACCGAGGGTCAACAAGCCTCACAAGCCATTGTGTTAGTTCAACCAGTGAAAGGTAAAGAAAAGAAGATGAAAAAACATAGTTTCAAATTAGATTTATCAAAACCAATAGTGTTGCCAAATGTAGACATTTCTAAACTAAAAGGGCAAGCACTCATTGAATTCGGTGAACTATGCAAAGCCAAAGCTGAACAGGAGAAACAAATGGCTATTCAAAAGAAAAATAAAGTACTTCAGAAGGTGAAAGCACTATTAACAGATATGCTACCTGAAGCTATAGTGACAATAGATGCAGCCATCCATGTTCAACTGGATGAACTCCTAACTAAAATTGAGACATCTGGAGTAGACGCATCTGAATATTTGAGCAAGTTAAAGGACAAAGAGCTCACTGCTAAAATGATTGAAGAGGTACAGAAAGCTATTGCTATTGGAAAAGTAAAACTTGTCAAATTTATTGCTGAGTTGTCCCCTCAACTCAAGCACATTCTTTATTTATTTCAAAAACTCTATACATTTTCTTTATTCATTAAAGATATCAAAAATAAAACAGAAGTGATTGAGAAAGAGATCACCGATCTCTCTAATAAGTTGACCACTAAGCCAAACTCTATTCAGAATTTTTATACAAAGCTACAAAAGCTCATGGCTCAACAATTGGAACTAAGGAATGAAGAGCACAAGATAAGGATGGACATAATGACTCTTCAGACATTATTCATTCCTCATCTTTCATCCATCCAAGAATAGATCAACAAGGCTACCTCCCTATCCACTCAATAAGAGGGAAGCACCTTAGATGGATTAATTTCACTGTTAGCTGACATTACAACTCAGAATTCACTCATGGACAGTGTCAAGGATGCCCTCTCTGCTGCTCTCACTGATGCAAGGACAAAATACAAATCCATTTTTGACCTGTTGCCTCCACCGAATGCTAACTAAGTTTTGATGTTTTTCAAAAAGGGGGAGAATAGTATCAAAGGGGGAGAATAGTATCAAAGTATACAGGGGGAGTATACCGAGCAGAACAAAGTATTCATATGCACAGTTAATTTTGACAGAAGAGCAGTAAACCGAGCAGTGACAACCGAGCAGTTAATATAGAACATTGATCACCGAGCATGCAAAATCAGAATTTTGTACAGTATATTGATAAGGGGAGTATATCTAAATATACTATTTTATTGACTAATGTATATACTATCTATCTAGTCAAATTTTGTAAGTATATAGATTTTTGAGTTATGACTTTGAAAGTAGTTTTGTCAAACATCTCAACTAATGTCAAAAGGGGAGATTGTTACTACTTATTAAGTTGCCATTAGTTTTATGTCCAAAGTCATTCTATATACTCTAGTCAGTTACTACTACTGAAACATTCAGTCGATATGTACAGAGCAATCGGTTATAGAAGAAAGTATTCATAGAGCCCAGTATACACCGAGTAACACTGTATATCTATCGAGCAACAATAATGATACATCGAGTTGATATACACCAACTGAAATGTGTTACCAGATTCATTGAACCTAGACAAACTTGTGGAAACGTGTTACAAGATTGGGGAACAAAGAACCGTTATCACATTGGAAATTGCACTTAAGGATTGTGTATGATTTTGAGGTCATCTATCCAATGAAATATTTTGTATGGTTATTCATTTGATAAATCATGTTTGTAAGATCGAAGCAATGAACCAGATCACTGACATAAGATATCTATTTATACAGCATGGATTGAGATCAGATAAGAAGTGACAAGAAGAGATATAGAGGTGTATGAAGCAAGACATGTGTGATATATAAGAAAGCACTGAGTGTTATGACTGTTACAGAGACACGGAGGTCACCGAGAAGGATTTTAGAGAACAATCAAGGAATAGAGTAAACAAAAGGGTTTACCAAGTTACTTTATGGGTTACCGAGGTATGCTATAAGCAAGGTAATCTCATTTTGAGCACATAGAATCTTCTATAACATTTCAGATGTAAAGTTGTAAATGTTTGTAAAGATTTTATTGTAATATTTTGTTGTTGTAAGAGAAACCTTTAACAGGGTAAAAGACTCTAACAAAGTCTATAAATTGTAAAGCCTTTAACCAGGTGCAGTATTTAGAATAAGTGTTGTAAAATCCTTTAGCAAGGTAGATCTAAAGATCTTGATACTCTTAATAGGGTAAGCTATTAGAAATAGTTAAACAAGTAGCTCTAACCGAGCACTCTTTATTATTGTAGTAGTGAAGTTGTGGGTGCCATTCCCACCGCAGTTTTTCCCTCTAACCAAGAGTTTTTGCGTAGCCAAAATATATGTGTTATGGAGTGAATCATGTATGATTGTTGTCTATTTGTTTTAGCTTTATGTTATGTTACAACAGTTTTTGGTTTATGCATAATAGTAAAGATATTGTTGATAAAAGGATTTGAAGTACTGATTCACCCCTCCCCTCTCTGTACATTAGCTTTCCATATTGGGCCTAACAGGTTGTCCATTGCAGACTCCCCTCAATAGAATAAGGTGGCTCAGAACCTGTCTAAGGATTCAACTAGCATTGGTAATATGGATGTGGTAATGACCCACTCCATTCTTAGGATTGGCCTCTCCCCTCCTTACGTCTCTCTAGAGGTATGGATTCCTATTCCTAAATTTGTGGATGAGGTTTTGAAGTAGAGTTATCCATTGATGGCCCTCATGGCCCCTTCTTCTTCTCAAGGGTTGGACATGGTCCCCTATGTTTCTTTGGGCTCCCCCTTGGTGCCTGATGGTCATGGGATGTCTCTAGATCCAGCATTTCCTATTTCTATTGCCACCATCTAGGTGTGGCCCCTTTCATATCAGCTTTTGTTCTGAGGGTCTCTTAGTTGGAACCTCCTAGCACTCTCGTTAAGAGATCTTTTTCTTTCTCTAAGGTTGTAGGAGCTTGATTGATGTTGGGAGGGATTCTAAGATTGGTAGGAAGTCTGCTAAGGAAATTAGATAGTCAAAGGTTGATCATGATGTTGCTAATGGCTTTCAAAGTACTTTGGAGTAGTGTTTCTCCCAGCTTTATTCTAAATGGAGTTCCTCTCCTAGAATGTGCAGGGACATAATGGCCCCCACAAAAAAATTCCAGTGGAAAACCTTGTAAAGGAATTAAACCCAAATTTCCTTCTTTTTCAAGAAATGAAGATGAGCTCAGATGTTTTTTAGATGCTAAGTAATTTTTTGTGGCCTTTTTCTAACGCCTATGCTTTGAATGCAAAGGGTGGTTCTAGAGGCCATGTTGTCTTATGGAAACCCCATCTTTTGGAGAGGTCTCTAGGTTTTTAAGATAAAGGTTTTTAGTCTATAGACTTTGAGAATAAGATGCCTAATGAAAAGTGGACTCTTACTAGTACTTATGCCTCTAATAATGTTGTTTCAAGGATAGATATTTGGAATACTATCATCTCTCATAGACAATCCTTCAAAGATTCCTTCTAGATCATAATGGGAGACTTCAACTCCCCATGTTATACCTTTCTGAAAAAATTGGGGGATGCTCCAAAATTTTCTAACAACATGTAGGACCTCCATAAGTTCTTGGTGAGGGGGTCTCTTTGTGATTTGGATCTTGAAGATAGAAATTACAATTGGTCTAATATACTCCCTAGAGATAACCTAATTCAAGTGTGTTTGGACATGTTTGCATTTTCTTATTCTTGGAATATTTTTAGGAATTGTCATCTATCCTATCTTATCTGATTTGTCTTAGACCACTACCCTATCCTTTTGTATTGGGACTCCATTGGTCCCAAGGCAAGGTTCCCCTTTCGCTTTGAGATTATATGGTAGCATTTCTATAACTTTATGGCCCTTGTTTCTCAATGGTGGGATGTCAAGGTTCATGGTACTGTTATGTTCAAAGTCTCTTGTAAGTTGAATCTCCTTAAGAATAGTATGTGATCAAGTAAGTGTTAGACAGTTCAAATAGCTGGAAGAAAACTGAGAGGGGGGAGGGGTGAATCAATTGTCACAGATTACCAAAACATTTAACAAGTATAAATTTAATACCAAAACCCAAAACATTAATACCGAAATTCATAAACACATAAACAATAATCAGAGAATAAATACCATCCACATGGCACCAAGATTTATACATGGAAAACCTAGTAAAAGGAAAAACCATGGTGGGAAGCCTACCCACAGTTAGATAATACTTCTACAGTAAGTATGTGAATTACAATTGAGGGGCCTACACTTGCAGGAAGGCCAACAACCTAGAGCGCACTGCTCATCAAAAAAGAAGTGTCACTGACTACATAGAAATCCAAACTACAATCTGGAGAAGTGATTGAACTACAAAGATATCATCTCTTATGCCTGAGTACAGTTCCAGTTAAGCTCTATATCGGAGGACTTAATCCTCCTACATAAACCCAATTTGATTTCCAATGATTGACCAAATCCTCTGCTTGAATCATATTACATTATTCACACATTACATATCCATATCCCATACCATTATCCTATCCCATGATGATCTATAATGAGATCTTACATCATATATATATATAAACCCTCAACCATAAACATTCAGGTCGGCCACCAGACAATAAACTAAATACATAGTTACAAAACATGTTGGCTTTAGACCAAACAAATAATATCCAAAACATAAGACATCCTGGAAACACATCGAGAGGTCCAATCCACACGTTACATTAAGTCGGTCCATAACCTAGATCAACTAGGACCCAATATAGGTCCACATGCTAAAGCAATGATCTCCATCTGCCAAGTCTTGAACATGATCACCATCAGCATCCTGAAACCATACCAGAAGCTACACCTACACCACTTATGCATATCATCAAAGATCTTCATCAAAGCTCTACCGGTGAAATCCTCACCAGAACTGCAAGCCAAGCTTCCAAGCAAACATTATAGCATCTGATCACCAGACCAAAACTAGTTGACTAAATATGAACATGAGTATCATGAACAAGCTAATTCCATAACCAAACCATAACAAAAGTCTACCAAACCATGTCGGATCCAAACCAACCAGAAACCACTCATCCTATCGGGACCAGAAGGGTGTCGGTAAAGCATCCAAAATAGCTAGTGTTGACATCAATGACAAAACATCAATGCAACACATAATCAATTCCTCCAAATGGACAACAATCTCCCCCTTTGGCATTGATGGCAATACTAGATGTGAAAAACATCTAAGTACCAAGAAATGCCAAACAAGTCTCCCCCAACGGAAGACAACCAACACTCTCCCACTGAAATATATAGAAATGAAGTTCTGAATAAAGATCAAACTCTCCCTATGAATGATATTTTTGTAAAGGTCTGAATTACAAATATCTCTCTCCCCCTAATGTATACAACTCCTTAAGTTTTTCTTTTTCACATCAATATCTCTCCCCATTTGACATCAATGCCAGAAATCTAACATAAATATCAAAGCAAAAACATAAACCACTAAAACTCAAAGCTAAGTACTCCCCTGAGTAGTAGCATCCCCACATCATTGCCGAAATGAGTAGTATCTCTGATAGTTCATACCGGACTGATGCCAAACCGCATCAATCAAGTCTCTACCAGAGGGGCAGAAACTCCCAATCTGTCTCTAAAGTACTCAAATGATTCTTTAGGCAAAGGTTTAGTGAAGATATCTACAATCTATATTTTAGTGTTCACATAAACCAGTCTAACTTCATTTGCTTCCACCTTTTCCTTCAAAAAATTGTACTTGATAGATATGTGCTTTGTCTTAGAATGAAATACTGGATTCTTTGATATATCAATAGCAGCAGAGTTGTCATAGTGAATAACTATTGGTTCATTATAATCCACCTTTATATCCTTCAAAGTTTGCTTCATCCATAAAAATAATGTACATTTAGTAGCAGTTGCAACATACTCAACTTCAACATTAGATAAAGAAGTGCATGACTATTTCTTGCTGATCCATGAAACAAGTTTCTTTTCAAGAAAGAAAGCTCCACTGGAAGTACTTTTCTGGTCATCAACATCTCCACCCCAATCAACATCTATATATGCACATAAAGTAAAGTTATCATCCTTAGGGTACCATAAACCATATTCTGATGTACCTTGCAAGTATCTAAAAATCCTTTTCACCACACTCTCATGATTTTATCTAGGATCACTCTAAAATCTTGATACAATACAAACATCATTCATTATGTAAGGCCTAGTCTAAGTCAAATAAAGTAGACCTCCAATCATAGATTTTTATCATATAGGATTTACCGAAAACATCTTTCCTTGTCAATTTCTTACTTGTAATCATAGGAGTACTTACCAGTTTAGAATCTCCCATACCAAATTTCTTCAACAATTCCCTAGCACACTTAGTTTGACAGATGAAAATACCTTTGTCAGTTTGAGTAATCCGCAAACCTAAGAAAAATTTCATTTCCCCAATCATAGACATTTTAAATTTATTCTCCATATTTTTAGCAAATTTCATGCACAATTTATCTTCACCTCCAAAAATAATGTCACCAACAAATACTTCAATAATCAGTATATCATCATCAGTGATCTTATAATATAAATTATTGCCAGCATTACCCTTAGTAAAACCAAGCTTCAAAAGATATTTATCCAACCTTGCATATCAAGCTCTAGGTACTTGTTTTAATCCATATAAAGCTTTCCTTAACCTGCAAACCATGTTTATATCATCTGATAGTTAAAAACCATCAAGTTTCTCAATATAAACTTCCTCATCAAGATCCCCATTAAAAAATGCACACTTAACATCCATCTGATAAACCTTGTAGTTTTTATGGGCAACATAGGCAAGAAATAATCTTACAACTTCAATCCTAGATACAGGTGCAAAAGTCTCTCCATAATCAATTCCTTCCTTCTGAGAATATCCTTTACAAACCAATCTAGCCTCAGTCCTTACAACTTTACCATCCTCATTCAATTTATTTCTAAAACCCATTTAGTTCCTATAACATTCTTATTTGTAGGTCGTGGAACCAAAGTCCATGTGTTATTTTTCTCAGTCTGATCTAATTCTTCTTCTATAGCTTTCAACCAGTATTCATCTTTACATACCTCAATTACTAATACTAGTTCAACTTGTGAAATTAAGCATACCTCATTAGTTGCCAGTCTTCTTGTTGTCATCACTCCATTTTTTTAATCCCCAATGATCTAATCTTCAAAATGATTCAATTTCACATACCTAGGAGTCCTCTGACTCTCTGTTCCTCTTCCCGGTTCTTCAGTTGCTGTAGAATTTTCTGATACTGCCAGAGTAACTTGTTCAATACTCTATTCTGGTAAGGTGCTACCAGTTTAGATATAATCATTTTGATGGAATTATGTGAACTAGTATGAGGACATGATGACATTGTATGTTGTCATTAATGTCAATATGCTGAAGAAGAGAGAACTGGTATGTTACCAAGAATCGGTATATGTGAGAACCGGTATAAAATTGTGAACTGGCATATGTGCCAAAGTGAAGCGGTGTGTTTGTTCAAGGTCAACCGACATGTGGTTATGGGAACCGGTATATAGAAGCTTTGTATGAATACCGGTTGGTAGTCTCAACTTCAGGGTTTCCGGTTGAAGTGCCTCAAGCCTGTGTGACTCAATCGGTGACTTTGTGTGATGAGTTAGCATTGTAACGAAGAATAGATCATGTTGCCACGTTAGCCTTGTGCGCATGAAGGATCTTGCATGAAGGAGATTGTCCCTATCTACCTTAGGAATGTGCGAAGTCTATAAACGGTGATAACGTGTGATGGGTTATCAGCCGCAATGAAATAGGTGGGAAACGAACAATGGAGAACATCTTGAGATTGGCTCAAGACTGTTGCATTTAATGCAATGTGCTCAACGGTTAGGATTGAACCATTTGAATTGCTTAACCTAACAGGTTTAGGGTTTATGGTACCGACCTATCTGTTTCCTATAAGGTTGATGTTGTGTTTCTTTCCAAGGTTGTTGGCAAAAGGGGTGTGTGTGTATCCAAGAGAAGAGATACGTGATTCTTGCCAGACCAGAAGAGAGAAGTGATACCTGCAGAGTGTAAGTGTAGAAGGTGAAGAGGAGCTAAAGTGGATCTGCATTGGCATTGAGTGCTATTACGAGATCATTGTAATACCTATTGATCTCTAATCACTTCAACAGTTGGCAAATCTCTTAACAGGGTAGCTTTAATCGGCTTACTATAAATCCTTTAATAGGGTGACTCAAAACCATTGAATTCTTGAAATCCTCTAACAAGGTTTAACCCTTAACCGGGTATTCTAGCCATCCCTTAATCGTGTGATCCCTAACAGGATCGGTTCCTAACAGAACCTGTTGTATCAGTCTTTAACTAGACAAGGCTCCTGACAGAGTGGACTTCTAAAGAGTTCAAAAATAGCTTGTGGGTATTCATCCCCACCATGGTTTTTCCTAGTTGGGTTTCCACATGAAAAATTTGTGTGTCATGTGTGGTGTTATTCATGTGATGGTTTAAGTGATTTGTGTCTGAAGGTAAATCATGTTGATCTAGCTATTTATATATATTTTTGATGATGGATTACCTTTTCATGCACTAGGGTGAAATGGAATGAAATATTAGATTGTATGTAAAGATAAGTGTCAACCGGTTTATGCTTGTCTTAGTTATTTTGGGTTTTGCCAGTTGTACTCTGTTTAAGACCGATGTTACTGTTTATTTGCCAAAGCTCAGTGTCTGCTGACAAACCGGTTTAGGATTGTGCTTTTGTTTGTACTGATTCACCCCCCCTCTTAGTACCAGTTTGGTACTATCCGGTCATCATTGAGTTATAAATTGGTATCAGAGCATCCTCCAGGTCCTTTGTGTTATAAGCTTAACCGCTTGAGGAAAAGATCCCAGTCTAATGATGAAGCGGGAAGGGCCAAAGTTCAACAGAGATAATTTCAGTATATGGAAAGACAGAATGAAGATATACATCAGAAGCATGGGTGCTCAACACTGGAGTTATGTTGAGAATGCTTATGTTGCCCCTACCAGTACTCTCACCGATGACCAAAAGAGAGAGATGCAGGAGAATGGGAAAGTCATGGAAGCCCTAATTAGAAACTTATTTGACATTGAGTTTATTGATGTCCAAGATAAAGTAAATCCCAAAGAAGTATGGGATACTCTTGAAAATATCTATGGCGGTGATGAGCATGTAAAATAGTATGGAATAAGAATCAAAATCATTGTTGGAGATATCAAGAGTGCAGGTGGTAAAATGGAAGATTCCACTGTGATAAGCAAAGTCCTAAGATCCTTATTACCGATCTATGTAATAAGGGTTACTGCTATTCAAGAGTTGAGATCAATAGACAAGACTAAGGTATCCCTAGACTCCATCATTGCAAAGTTGACAACCTATGAGCTAAATAGTTTTGATGGCAGTGTTCTAAAGACTGAATCAACTTTTAAAGCTTCTACTGTACCATCCAGAAAAGGAAAAGAAGCTAGCACTAGTGGTGAACCAAGACAGAGCAGAGAAATGGATGGTGAGGAGATTCTTATGGCATTTGAAGCTCTTCTTGCCAGGAAACTTCCTAAAGGAACCGGTAAATACAGAGGTAAGATCCCTTTGAAATGCTTTTCTTGTAACCAGATAGGGTATATTGCTATAAATTGTCCTAATGGTGACAACAAGGACAAACCGGAAAGGTTCAAGAAATTCAAAGGAGGAAACCAGAGAAAATTTTATGTGGTAGTTGATGAAGGTGTCATAGATGAGGAGTCAGAAGATGAAGAAAATGAAGATATTGTGTTTGTTACTGTCAAGAAAGATGTGTCAGACATGAAGGCTCTTGTCTCCTGCTTTGATAATTCTAATGAGTGGATTATTGACAGTGGCTATTCTCACCATATGACTGGTGACCAGAGAAAGTTTCTATCCTTGGAAGAGTATGATGGTGGTGTGGTTCGCTTTGGTAATGATGCACCATGTATGGTCAAAGGCAGAGGGTCCATCTCTCTGAATGGAAAGAGTAGTGCTGACAATGTGTATTGGGTTGATGGTCTAAGACACAACCTTCTGAGTGTTGCCCAGTTGAATGATAGTGGTCTCACTCTGGAATTCAAGAATGGAGTGTGCAGAATCAAAGGAAAGAATGGTGAATTGGTGGCCACCAACATGTAGACCAAAGGTAACCTATTTCAGCTGAATGCAAATATAAGTACATGTCTTATGGCTAAATTTGATGATAGCTAGATATGGCATAGGAGACTCTACCATGTAAACTTTGATAACATTGTGAAAGCCAATAAGATCAAGGCAGTTAGAGGGTTGTCGGTGCTGAACAAACTGGAAAATACCTTGTGCAGAGAGTGTCAACTGGGGAAAATGTCTTCCTCAACCTTTAAAGGTAAACCTTTCACTGCTAACAATTTGCTTGATCTTGTGCATACTGATTTGTGTGGTCCTATGAAAACTAGGAGTGTGTAGGGTGATAGGTACTTCGTTATTCTCACTAATTACTACTCAAGAATGATGTGGGTCACATTCTTGAAAGATAAGTCTAAAGCTTTAGTAAAGTTCAAAGCTTTCAGAGCATTAGTGGAGAAGGAAAGCGGTAAAAGGATCAAGTGCCTGAGAATTGATCAAGGAGGGGAATTCACTTTCGGTGAATTCAACAAGTACTGTGAAGAACATGGCATCAAGAGGCAATTGTCTACCCCTCGGACTCCACAACAGAATGGCCTAGTAGAGAGGAATAATTGGACTATGGTTGAAGCAGCTAGAACTATGTTGATCTAAGGAAAGGTAGCTCACACCTTTTGGAGAGAAGCGGTGAGCACTGCAGTCTACACAATGAACTGGGTACTCATCAAGAAAGGTAAGGATAAAACTCCTTATGAGTATTGGACCGGTAAGACACCTATGGTTAGCTACTTTAGAGTGTTTGGTAGCAAATGTTACATCAAGAGGAGCGAACACCAGAGCAAATTTGATGTGAAATATGATGAGGGAATATTCCTAGGGTATTCCACCAAGAGAAAAGCTCTCAAGTGTTTCAATAATAGGACTCAGAGAATTATGGAAAGAATCAATGTAAGAGTTGATAAAACCTCTGAGAAAACTGAGGAAAATGGTAGTGAGCAAGCGGTAAATGAACCAGTTGTAACCTTCTAGGAACCGGTTGTCAGTCAACCAAGTACCAGTAATAGCGTTCCTACACCAGTAGATGTAGATGCTGATACTGATGGAGATGAGGATGAAGAAGAAAAGCAAGAGGAATCTATCAAGACCATTCCTCGGTATGTCAAGTTGAATCATGATCCTAAGCAGATCATAGGAGATTAGGATGCAGGAATCCTTACAAGAAGAAAGGTTAGAGAAAACTCATGTATGATCTCTAAATTTGAGCCTAAATCATTTAAAGAGGCACAAAAAGATGAAGACTAGTTCAAGGCAATGGAAGAGGAACTTGACCAGATAGAGAGAAATCATACATGATCTTTGGTACCCAAACCGGAGCATAAAAATGTCATTGGTACCAAATGGGTTTTCTGAAATAAGCTGAATGAAGATGGCATAGTGATTAGAAACAAAGCCAGACTGGTGTGCAAAGGATATGCCCAAGAAGAAGGAGAAGAATATGGAGAAACCTTTGCTCCTGTAGCCAGATTGGAAGGAGTTCGTATGCTTCTTGCATATGCAGCTTTTAAAGGATTCAAAGTATATCAAATGGATGTAAAATCTGCATTCCTAAAAGGTGTACTTGAAGAGGAGGTGTATATAGAGCAACCAAATGGGTTTTCTCTATCTGAAGACAATGACATGGTATGTAGGCTACATAAAGCCTTATATGGTCTAAAGCAAGAACCTAGAGCATGGTATGAACGCCTGCACTCCCATCTTGTGAAGATTGGATTTGAGAGAATAAGCGAAGATAGCAATATCTACTTGAAGTCTGAAGGAGATTAGATCCTGATCTGTGAGGTATTTGTTGATGACATTATCTTTGGTGGAGATGCCAAGATGAGTCATGAGTTTGCAGATGAGATGAAGAAAGAGTTTGAGATCTCACTCATAGGGGAGATTAAGTTCTTCATTGGACTACAGATTCAACAGATGAAAGATGCAATCTTTATCACTCAGTCCAAGTATGTCAAAGAGGTGTTGAAGACCTTTGGCATGAAGATAGAAAACCAGTTGGTACACCGATGGTGACTGGTTGTAAACTATCCAAAGAGGATGACTCAACATTGTTTGATGAGAAGGAATACCGATCAATGATTGGTAAGTTGTATTATGTAGTGCATAGCAGATCATATATTGCACATGTAGTTGGCATTACTGCAAGGTTCCAGAAAAGTCCAAGAGAATCCCACTTGGTTGCAGTCAAGCAGAATCTTAGGTATCTAAAGGGAACTATTGATTATGGATTGTGGTATCCATATAGTAAGGATTTCAACTTGAAAGTATTCACAGATGCTGATTGGGCAGGTAATGTGGATGACCGGAAGAGCACAATCGGTGGTGCATTCTTTCTCGGTGGTAGACTGGTCTCATGGATGAGTAAGAAGCAAAGTTGTATCTCTCAGTCTACAGCGGAAGCAGAGTATGTTGCAGCTTTCATGAACTGCGCTCAGACAATTTGGATGAAACATGTATTAAATGGCGTCAAAGTTCCTGTATCTGAACCGGTAAGTATATTTTGGGACAATACTAGTGCAATTAACATCTCCAAGAATCCAGTTTTACATTCTAGAACCAAGCACTTTGAGCTTAAGTATCATTTCTTGAGGGAAAAGGTTCAGAACAAAGAGATTGCACTGGAACATGTTTCCAGTAAGGAGCAGTTAGCAGACATATTCACCAAGCCTCTCCCAAAGGCTACATTTATGTACTTAAGAGGTGAATTAGGGGTGCTGCCCCTTCAAGAAGTAAACTAAAGGTATATGCTCCACATCAGTCAAGTATTGCATAGTCAAATTTTTCTTCAGGATTGATATGTTGAAGGATGCTACTCCTCAGGGGGAGTAGCATAATGGAACAGGGAAGCTTGTGCCTCCACTTTGGCATTGTTGTCAAAGGGGGAGAAGAAGTGAAGCAGAGAAGATATCTGCAAAAATTGGGGGAAAAGATGTGAAGCGGAGAGATATCTTTGTATATTGCCATCAATGCCAAAGGGGGAGATTGTTGGCATTATGTGAGCCGGTATGAGGACATAATGACATTGTATGTTGTCATTGATGTCGATATGCTGAAGAAGAGAGAACCGGTATGTTACCAAGAACCGGTATATGTGAGAATTGGTATAACATTGTGAACCGACATATGTGCCAAAGTGAAGCGGTGTGTTTGTTCAAGGTGAACCGGCATGTGGTTATGGGAACTGGTACATAGAAGCTTTGTATGACTACCGGTTGGTAGTCTCAACTTTAGGGTTTTCGGTTGAAGTGCCTCAAGCCTGTGTGACTCAATCGGTGACTTTGTGTGATGAATTAGCATTGTAACGAAGAATAGATCATGTTGCCACGTCAGCCTTGTGCGCGTGAAGGATCTTGCATGAAGGAGATTGTCCCTATCTACCTCGGGAATGTGCGAAGTCTGTAAATAGTGATAGCGTGTGATGGGTTATCAACCACAATGAAATTAGTGGGAAAAGAATGATGGATAACATCTTGAGATTGGCTCAAGACTGTCGCATTTAATGCAATGTGCTCAACGGTCAGGATTGAACTGTTTGAATTGCTTAACCTAACAGGTTTAGGGTTTAGGGTTTATGCTACCGACCTATCTATTTCCTATAAGTTTGATGTTGTATTTCTTTCTGAGGTTGTTGGAAAAAGTTGTGTGTGTGTATCCAAGAGAAGAGATACATGATTCTTGCTAGACTAGAAGAGAGAAGTGATACCTGTAGAGTGTAAGTGCAGAAGGTGAAGAGGAGCTAAAGCAGATCTGCATTGGAATTGAGTGCTATTACCAAATCATTGTAATACTTGTTGATCTCTAACCACTTCAACATTTGGGAAATCCCTTAATAGGGTAGCTTTAACCGGCTTACTATAAATCCTTTAACAGGGTGACTCAAAACCATTGAGTTCTTGAAATCGTCTAACAAGGTAACCTTTAACAGGGTTTAACCCTTAACTAGGTATACTAGCCATCCCTTAACCGTGTGATCCCTAATAGGATCGGTTCCTAACAGAACCTATTGTATCAGTCTTTAACCGGACAAGGCTCCTAACAGAGTGGACTTCTAAAGAGTTCAAAAATAGCTTGTGGGTATTCATCCCCACTATGGTTTTTCCCAGTTGGGTTTCCACTTGAAAAATTTGTGTCATGTGTGGTGTTATTCATGTGATGGTTTAAGTGATTTGTGTCTAAAGGTAAATCATGTTGATCTAGCTATTTATATATATTTTTGATGATAGATTACCTGTTCATGCACTAGGGTGAAATAGAATGAAGTATTAGATTGTATGTAAAGATAAGTGTCAACTGGTTTATGCTTGTCTCAGTTATTCTGGGTTTTGCTAGTTGTACTCTGTTTAAGACCAATGTTACTATTTGTCTGCCAAAGCATAGTGTCTACTGACAAACTGGTTTAGGATTGTGTTTTTGTCTATACTGATTCAGCCCCCCCTCTTAGTTTCGGTTTGGTACTATCCGTTCATCATTGAGTTATCACATTTCCACTGTTAGTTCCTTCTCATAAGATCTTATTTGACTTGTGTTATGCTCATCCACCTTGACATTAGTGCTCTCCATAATTCTTTGCAATATTTTGTATATGCTTTACTTTCATTAGAATAACCAAAAAATATGCCTTCATCACATCTAGGATCAAATTTTCCAATATTATCATGTCTCCCGATATAACATTTACTACCAAAGATTCTGAAATATTTAATTGTAGGTGTATTACCAAATCATAATTCAAAAGGTGTTTTACCGGTTTCTCCTTTTATATGTACTATGTTGAATGAATAAATTTTTGTTCTCGCTGCTTCTCTCCAGTATATATGAGGTAGACTAGCTTCCATTATCATTGTTCTAGCAGCATCCAAGATAGTTCTATTCTTGTTTTCCACAACTCCATTTTGCTGAGGTGTCTGGGGAGTAGAAAATTGTCTCCTTATACCATGCTTCTCACAAAATTTATTAAACTCACCGGATGTGAATTCTCCACCATGATCTGACCTCAGATTTCTCCCTTAGAAAAGTAACCCACATCATTCTAGAATAATCATCAATGATTAGCATAAAATATCTATCACCTTGAAAACATTTAACTCTAGCAGGGCCACACAAGTTAGAATGAATAAGATAAAGAACATCATTAGATTTATTTTGTATACTCCTACAAGAGGTTCTGAAATGTTTACCCGTTTGACATTCTTTACATACCGGATTATAAGGCTTCACAATTTTAGGTATATCTCTAACTGCCTTAGTTGAACTGATCTTTATAATGCAATCAAAATTAACATGACACAACCTCTTATGCCATAGCTAAATTTCATCAATTTGTGCAATCAAACATGTCTTCTCACTGGAATTCAAACGAAATATATTACCTTTTTTCTATGTACCAGTTGCAATCTCCAAACAAGATCTATTAATGATTTTGCATTTTCCATCCTTGAACTGTAATTAAAATCATTTATCCACCAATTGTCCTGCACTCAAAATATTTTCCCTCAAACCTTCAACATAATTAACATTTTCAGTATTTTTCTTACCATCCAATGATATAATTCCTTTTCTTTTGATCATACATGCTTTGTCATCTCCAAATCTAACCAGACCACCATCATATTCTTGCAAAGATAGAAACTTCCCTTTATCTCCAGTCATATGATGTGAACATCCACTGTCAATCACCCATTCATCCTTGTCTTCAATTTTAGCAGCAAGTGCCTTCTCTTCAGGTACATTCTCTTCCAGTACCATAACATCTTCCTTGATAGCCAGGAACACCCATTCCTTTCCATTTCCGGAACCACTAGTAGAATCTTTTGCTAGTTCATCATTAGAATCAGTAATACCTTCCCCATCCGCTATGTAGCATGACTTGTCTTTGTTTTTCCTATATTTATACTTGTTCTAATATCCAGGGTTAGTCTTAAAATATCTTCTAACTCTTTCCTCAAATTTTAAATTCCTTTCAGGACATCTAGATGCAAAATGACCAATCTCAATAGATGCAAAACATTTAAAAGGTTCTTTTCCTTCATACTTACTTCATGTCGATTCTTTAGGTACTCTTCTAGAAAATAGGGCTTCAAGTTTCTCAAATTCTTCATCTTCTCTCTTCATATCATCCAATTCTTTTGCATATAAAGCTTTCCAATCTTTCTTAGTGGTTGATGATGCAGATGCATGAAAAGCAAGTTTAGACTTCACAACTCTAGAAGGTCCAAATTCTTCAAGCTCAAAAGAAGATAATTTTCCAACCAAGGTATCTTCATTGACAGATGTATTAGCTATTGTTCTCAACTCATTAATTGTAGTACCCTTCATCTTATAAGCCGATGGTATGGCTCTTAGAACTTTAGAAATAATTTCATCTTCACTTAGAGTTCCACCACAACATTGAATTCTCACAACAATCTCATTTACCCTTTCCATGAATGCAGTAATCCTTTCATCTTCATCCATCTTCAGGTTTTCATATCTCACCCAGTAACCATCAATTTTAGCAATATTTACTATAGGGTCACCTTCATTAAGAGTCTCCAACTTATCCCATATAGCCTTTCCAGATGATTTGTCAGTTAATCCCATTATTTGATGATCAAAAAGTGCACACAAGAGGGATTATCTTGCTCTAAAATCATTCTCAAGGTCCTTATCCATGTTTGTCAGAGGAGGATTTCCAGATGTTAGATTATAAGGTGTAACACCATTTTGTGTGATTTCCCAAATCTCCTTGCCAAGACATCTTAGACGAGTCTCCATCTGAATCGTCCATACTATGTATTTTGTTCCATCAAGCTTACGAATATCTCTCTAAAAGATAGTTCCAAATTAACTAGATGGAATTGAACTGTTAGTCGCCATAGGATCTTCCTCAAGTGGTTAATCTTTCTATAGTGAGGACCAAATCTCTATTACCAATTATTAGACAATTCAGATAACCAGAAGACAACTGAAGAGGGGGGAGGGTGAATCAGTTGTCACAGATTACTAGAAGCATTACCAATTTTAACTTTAATACCAAAACCCAAAACAATAATACCAGAATAGAAATTAATCCAATTAAGCATAAACAATAATCATAGAATAAAAGGCATTCACACAACACTAATATTTGTATGTGGAAAAGCCAGTAAAGGGAAAAACCACGCTGGGAAGCCTACCCACAGTCAGATGATACTTCTGCAGTAAGTATGTGAATTACAATGAAGGAGCTACACTTGCAGGAAGGCCAACAACCTAGAGCATACTGCTCATCACAAAAGGAGTCTGACTAACTACATACAAATCCAGACTACAATCTTGAGAAGTGTTGAACTGCAAAAGATAGCATCTCCTATGCCAGAGTACAGTTCTAGTTAATCTCAATACTAGAGGACTAAATCCTCATACATAAACCCAATTTGATCTCCAATGAGTGATCAACTCCTCTTCTTGAATGATATTACATTATTCGCACATTAAAATCCTTGACCATGACCTCTTACATTAATCATGATGATCTACAATGAGATCTTACATCTATATATACAAACGCTTGACCATAAACAATTAGGTCAGCCACCAGACAATAAACCAATTACATAAATACAAACCATGTCAGCCTTAGACTGAATATATAATATCCAATACATAAAACATCCCAAAAATAAATCAATAGGTCCTATCCACATGTTTCACTAATATCGATCCATAACCTAGATAAACCGGAACCAAGTATAGGTCCACACGCTTCAACAATGATCTCCAAATGCCAAGTCTTGAACATGATCAACAACAACATCGTGAAATTCTATCAGAAGCTGCACCAACACCACTTAATAAATTCATCAAAGATCTCCACCAAAATCTATGCCATTGAAACCCTTGTCAGAATCAGAAACCAAGCTTCTATGTAAGCAGGATAGCATTTAATCACCAGACCAAAACCAAATGACTAGATATGAATATAAGAATCATAAGGAAACCAATTCCATCATCAGATCATACCAGAGTCTACCAGATCATGTCGGATCCAAGTTAACCAAAAACCACTTAACCTACCGGGACCAGGAGGGTGTCAGTAAAGAATCCAAACAGATAGTGTTGACATCAATGACAAAACATCAATGCAACACATAATCAATTCCACCGAATAGCCAACAATCTCCCCCTTTTGCATTGATGGCAGCACTAGATGTGAAAAATATCTAAGTACCAAGAAATGCCAAACAAGTTTCCCCCTGTGTAAGAGAGCCAACAATCTACCACATATAGCTTTGAATATCAATATCACTCCCCCTTTGAATAATATCTTTAACTTTTTCACATTTTTTTTTCACATCAATATCACTCCCCCCTTTGACATCAATGCCAAAAATATGACAGAAATATCAAAGCATAAGTATAAACCTCTAAATCTCAAAGCTGACTACTCCCCCTGAGTAGTAGCATCCCACATTAGTGCCAGAATGAATAGTATTTATGATAATGCATGTCAGACTAATGCCAAAATGCATCAATCAAGTCTCTATCGGAGGGGCAGAAACCCCCAATCTGTCTCTCAAGTACTCAAATGACTCCTTGGATAAAGGTTTAGTGAAAATATTTGTAATCTACTCTTTAGTGTTCAGATAAACCAGTTTAACTTCATTTTCTTCCACCTTCTCCTTCAAAAAGTTATACTTGATAGATATGTGCTTTGTCTTAGAATGAAATACCGAATTCTTTGATATATCAATAGTAGTAAAGTTATCATAGTGAATAACTACCAGTGCATCACAATCCACCTTTATATCCTTCAACATTTTCTTCATCCATAAAACTTGTGTATAGTTAGTAGCAGCAACAATATACTCATCTTCAGTAGTAGATAGAGAAGTACATGACTATTTCTTGCTGATCTATGAAACCAACTTCTTTCCAAGAAAGAAAGCTCCATCGGAAGTACTTTTTTGGTCATCAACATCTCCAACCCAATCAACATCTGTATATGCACATAAAGTGAAGTTATCATCCTTAGGGTACCATAAGCCATATTCTGATGTACCTTGCAAGTATCTAAAAATCCTTTTCACTGCCATCTCATGATTTTCTTTAGGATCACTCTGAAATCTTGAGACAATACAAACAATATTCATAATATCAGGCCTAGTCCGAGTCAAATAAAGAAGACCTCCAATCATAGATTTGTATCTTGTAGGATTTACCAGTGCAAAAACATCTTTTCTTGTCAATTTCTCACTTGTAACCATAGGTGTACTTATCGATTTAGAATCTCCCATACTAAATTTCTTCAACAATTCCTTAGCATATTTAGTTTGACAGAAAAAAATACCTTTGTTAGTCTGAGTAATCTGTAAACCTAAGAAAAATTTCATCTCACCAATCATAGACATCTCAAATTCTTTCTCCATATTCTTAGAAAATTATAAGCATAATTTATCTTCACCTCCAAAAATAATGTCATCAACAAATACTTCAACAATCAGTATATCATCATCAATGATTTTATAATATAAAGTACTATCAACACTGCCCTTAGTAGAACCAAGCTTCAAAAGATATTTATCCAACCTTGCATACCAAGCTCTAGGTGCTTGTTTTGGTCCATAAAAAGCTTTCCTTAACCTGCAAACCATATCAATATCATCTGATAGTGAAAAACAATCAGGTTGCTCAATATAAAATTCCTCATCAAGATCTTCATTCAAGAATGCGTATTTAACATCCATTTGACAAACTTTGTAGTTCTGTAAGCAGCATAGGCAAGAAATAATCTTATAGATTCAATCCTTGCTACTCGTGCAAAGGTCTCTCCATAATCAATTCCTTCCTTCTAAAAATATCCTTTACAAACCAATCTAGCCTTATTCCTTATTACTTTACCATCATCATTCAATTTATTCCTAAAAACCCATTTAGTTCCAATGACATTTTTATTTTTAGGTCGGGGAACCAAAGTCCATGTGTTATTTTTCTCAATCTGATCTAATTCTTCTTCCATAACTTTTAACCAATGTTCATATTTACAAGCCTCGATTACTGATACCGGTTCAGCTTGTCAAATTAAACATACCTCATTAGTTTCCAGTCTTCATCTTTTCATTACTCCATTGTTCTTATCCCCACTTGTCTGATCTTCATAATGATTCAATCTCACATACCTAGGAGTCTTCTGATTCTCTGTTCCTCTTCCATGTTCTTCAGTTACTGTAGAATTTTCTGATGTTGCTGGAGTTACTAGTTCAACTCTATGTTCCAGTAAAGGTGCTACCGGTTTAGATATAATCATTTCCACCACCAGTTCCTTCTCATAAACTCTAATTTGATTTTTGCTCAGCTCATCTACTTTGACATTAGCTCTCTCCACAATTCTCTGCAATCTCTTGTTATAACATTGATATGCTTTGATTTCATTAGAGTAACCAAGAAATATGCCTTCATCACTTCTAGGATCAAACTTCCCAATAGTATCATCTCTCATGATATATCATTTACTACCAAATATTCTAAAATACTTAATTGTAGGTGTATTGTCAAACCATAATTCATAAGGTGTCTTACCAGTTTCTCCTTTGATATATACTTTGTTGAATGTGTAAACCATTGTACTCATTGCTTCTCTCCAGTAGATATGAGGTATATTAGCTTCTATCATCATTATTCTAGCAGCATCCAAGATAGTTTTGTTCTTCCTTTCCACAACTCCATTCTACTGAGGTGTCCGGGGAGTAGAAAATTATCTTCTTATACCATGCTTGTCACAAAAGTTATGATTAAGTAAAAACAAGTATTTGAAAGGTACCCAAACCTTGTACAAGCCAGGAGATTAGAAGAACATGAAAGAAACGTGCCTGATCACTTCAAAAAATAGAAAGATCCCACCCGAACAAAAAGGGGATTGACATACATAACATAAAAAACTAGAAACAAAGGACAACACAACAACAACAAAAAAGACAGGACCTAGAACCCCTACAGAAATAGAGACAGAGACCTAAATACTTTTCATGATATCCTCGACATTAAACTTACCGGATGTGAATTATCCACCATGATATGATCTCAAACATTTAATCTTCAATCCTGTCTCATTTTCCACTTTAGCTTTAAAGATTTTAAACTTTTCAAATGCTTTAGATTTTTCTCTTAAAAAAGAAACCCATATCATTCTAGAATAATCATCAATGATTAGCATAAAATATCCATCACCATGAAAACTTTTCACTCTAGCAGGGCCACACAAATCAGTATGAATAAGACCAAAGACATCATTTGATTTATCTTGTATACTTCTAAAAGAGGTTCTGACCTGTTTACCCATTTGACATTCTTTACATACTGGATCATAGGGCTTCATAATCTTAGGTATATCCCTAACTGCCTTAGTTGAACTAATCTTCACAATGCAATCAAAATTCACATGACACAACCTTTTATGCCATAACCAACTCTCATCAATCCGTGTAATCAAACATGTCTTCTCACCAGAGTTCAAATAAAATATATTACCTTTTGTCTATGTGCCAGTTGCAATCTCCAAGCCAGATCTATTAATGATTTTGCATTTTCCATCCTTGAACTATAATTGAAATCCCTTGTCTACCAATTGTCCTACACTCAAAAGATTATGCTTCAAACCTTCAACATAATAAACATTGTCAGTATTGTTCTTACCATCCAATGATATAGTTCCTTTTCCTTTTATCATGCATGCCTTGTCATCTCCAAATCTAACTAGTCCACTATCAAATTCTTGAAAAGACAAAAACTTCCCTTAATCTCTAGTCATATGATGTGAACAACCACTGCCAATTACCCATTCATCCTTGTCCTCAATTTTAGTAGCAAGTTCCTTTTCTTTTGGTACATTCTCTTCAAGTGCCGGATCATCCTCCTAAATATCCAGGAATACCCATTCTTTTCCTTTGGCGGTTCGGCTAGTAGAGTCTTTTGTCGGTTCATCATCTAAATCAGTGATGCCTTCCTCATCCACAATGTAGCATGATTTGTCTCTATTTTTCTTGAATCTATACTTGTTCTGATATCCATGGTTAGGATTAAATGATCTTTCAACTCTTTCTTCAAATCTTGAATTCTTATTAGGACATCTAGATGCAAAATGACCAATCTTATTACATGTAAAACAATTAAAAGGTTCTTTTCCCTCATACTTACTTCCTACCAGTCCTTTCAGTACTCTTCTAAAAAATAGTGCTTCAACTTGCTCAAACCCATCATCTTCTCTCTTTATATCTTCTAACTCTTTTGCATATAAAGCTTTCTAGTCTTTCTTATCGGTGGTAGATGTAGATGTATGAAAAGAAGGTTCAGTCTTCACAGCTCTAGAAGGTCCAAATTCTTCAAGTTCAAAAGAAGATAGTTTCCCAACCAAGGTATCTTTGTTGAGAGATATATTATCTAGTGTTCTCAATTCATTGATAGCAGTAGCCTTCATTTTGTAAGCCGGTGGTAGGGCTCTCAAGACTTTAGAAACAATTTCATCTTCACTCAAAGTTCCACCACAACATTAAATTCCCATAACAATCTCATTTACCCTTTCCATGAATGCAGTAATCCTTTCCTCTTCTTGCATCTTTAGGTTCTCATATCTCACCTAATAAACATCAAGTTTAGCAATATTCACTGTAGGGTCACCTTCATTAATAGTCTCCAACTTATCCCATATAGCCTTTCCAGATGATTTGTCAATTAATCCCATTATTTGTTGATCAGAAAGTGCACACAAGAGGGCTTCTCTTTCTCTACAATCATTCTCAGGCACCTTGTCCAGGTTTTCCAGATTATAGGGTGTGACACCATTCTGTATGATCTTCCAAATCTCCTTGCCAAGACATCTCAAATGAGTCTCCATCCAAATCTTCCATACTATGTAGTTTGTTTCATCAAGCCTCAATATATCCCTTCAAAAGATAGCTCCAGAAGAAATGGATGAACTTGAACTATTAGTCTCCATAGGATCTTCCTCAAGTGGTTAATCTTTCTATAGAGAGGACCAAAGGTCTGATACCAGTTTTTAGATAGTTTAGATAACTAGAAGACAATTGAGAGGGGGGGGGGTGAATCAGTTGTCATAGATTACCAGAAGCATTAGCAATTTAAACTTTAATTCCAGAACCCAAAACAATAATACTATAAATAGAAGTTAATTCAATTAAGCATAAACAATAATAACAGAATAAAAGCCATTCACACAACACTAATATTTGTACATGGAAAACCCGGTAAAGGGAAAAACCATAGTGGGAAGCCTACCCATAGTCAGGTAATACTTCTACAATAAGTATGTGAATTAAAATGAAGGGGCCTACACTTGTAGGAAGACCAATAGCCTAAAGCACACTGCTCATCACAAAAGGAGTCTCACTAACTACATACAAATCCATACTACAATCAAGAGAAGTGTTGAACTGCAAAAGATAGCATCTCCTATGCCAAAGTATAGTTTCGGTTAAGCTCAATATTAAAGGACTAAATACTCATACATAAACCCAATTCAATCTCCAATGATCGATCAAATCCTCTTCCTAAATGCTATTACATTATTTGCACATTACAATCCTTGACCATGACCTCTTACATTAACCATGATGATCTACAATGAGATCTTACATCTATATATACAAACCCTCGACCATAAACAATTAGATCGGCCACCAGAGAATAAACCAATTGTATAATTACAAACCATGTCGGCCTTAGATCAAATAAATAATATCCAACACATAAGACAACCCAGAAATACATCAATAGGTTCTATCAACATGTTTCATTAATGTCGGTCCATAACCTAGATCATCCGGGACCAGGTATAGGTACACACGCTTCAGCAATGATATCCAAATGCCAAGTTTCAAACAAGATCACCAACAACATCCTGAAATTCTATTAGAAGTTGCACCAGCACCACTTAAGAAATTCATCAAAGATCTCCACCAAAAGCTCTACCGGTGAAACCCTCACCAGAACCAGAAACCAAGCTTCGAAGTAAGAAGGATAACATTCAATCACTAGAACAAAACCAAATGACCAGATATGAATATAAGCATTATGAGAAAACCAGTTCCATCATCATATCATATCAGAGTCTACCAGATCATGTCAGATCCAAGTTAACCAAAAACCACTTAATCTACTAGGACCAGGAGGGTGCTGGTATACAATCCAAACAGATAGTGTTGGCATCAAGAACAAACCATCAACGCAACACATAATCAGTTCCACCAAATGGCCAACACTAATTGTTAGACAATTCAAATAATTGAAAGACAACTGAGAGGGGGGGGTGAATCAGTTGTCACAGATTACCAGAACATTTAGCAATTATAACTTTAATATCAGAACCCAAAACATTAATACCAGAATGCTGAAATGCATAAACAATAATCAAAGAATAAATACAATCCACATGACACCAAGATTTATACGTGGAAAACCCGGTAAAGGGAAAAACCACGGTGGGAAGCCTACCCACAGTTAGATAATAGTTTTGTAGTAAGTATATGAATTATAATTGAGGGGCCTACACTTGCAGGAAGGCCAACAACCTAGAGCGCATTGCTCATCATAAAAGGAGTCTCACTGACTACATAGAAATCAAAACTAGAACCTGGAGAAGTGATTGCAGTGCAAAGATAACATCTCCTATGCCTGAGTACAATTTTGGTTAAGCTCTATACCAGAGGACTAAATCCTCTTACATAATCCCAATTCAATCTCCAATGATTGACCAAATCATCTTCTTGAATGATATTACATTATTTACATGCTACATATCCATATCCCATACCATTATCCTATCCCATGATGATCTACAATGAGATCTTACATCATATATATACAAACCCTCAACCATAAACAATCAGTTCAGCCACCATACAATAAACTAAATACATAATTACAAAACATGTCGGTCTTAGAAAAAAAATAATATCCAATACATAAGACATCCTGGAAACACATCGAGAGGTCCAATCTACATGTTACATTAAGTCGTTCCATAACCTAGATCAACCGAGACCCAATATAGGTCCACATGCTAAAGCAATGATCTCCATCTGCCAAGTCTCGAACATGATCACCATCAACATCCTAAAACCATACCGAAAGATGCACCAATGCCACTTATGCATATCATCAAAGATTTTCATTAGAGCTCTTCCGGTGAAACCCTCGCCAGAACCACAAGCCAAGATTCCAAGCAAACAAAATAGCATTCGATCACTAGACCAAAACCAACTGACTGAATATGAACATGAGTATCATGAACAAGCAAATTCCATAACCAAAAATTAATAGAAGCCTACCAGATCATGCCGGATCCAAACCAACCAGAAATCACTCATCCTACTGAGACCAGAAGGGTACTGGTAAAGCATCCAAAATAGCTAGTGTTGACATTGATGACAAAACATCAATGCAACCCACAACAATTCCTCCAAATGGCGAACAATAAGTTGAATCTCCTTAAGAATAGTATGTGATCATGGAGTAAATCTTCCTTTGGGAATATATTTGAGTAGAAGAAGGATTTGAAGTCTCAGATTAATCTAATCCAAAATGAGATTTAGGCCTTGGGTGTCTCCTTGGCCAGGTAGGATAGAGAGAAGACTCTTCTTGTTGACCTTCATAATTTAGTGGTAAAAGAGGAACTTTGCTAGAAGCAAAGATCGAGAATTCCATGGATCAAGGAGGGAGACAATAATACTAAATTCTTTCATCAATCTAGCAGTAGACACAAAAAAAGGAACAAAATTTAGGAATTGTATGGTGCAAATTTCACCCTACTCTCTAATATCGAGGACATCAATTGGGAGGTTGTCTCACATTTTTTCCTTGTGCTCAACCTTCAAGATCCCTTGGAATAGGTCTCAGTAGAAGTATTGAAAAGACTTATTCAGGTTGTCCCTAAGATCATTGAATGCTTAGACCTATGATTATTAGAAAGGAGGGTTTCAAATGATGAGGTGAAGGAGGATGTCTTTGTTGGAATCCAAGAACACTGAGAGGAGGGGGTGAATTAGTGTTCTATTGATGAGATTAGTTTTAACCTTATTAATAAAACAACTATGCATAAAATTAAATAACAACAAGTAACAATGATGCAACCAGAGGAATGAACACCATAACACATAGATTTATATGTGGAAAAACTCAAAGAGGAAAAACCTTGGTGGGATTGGTGACCCACAATATCTATCCACTGGCCAAATGAATAAATATTACAAGAGGGGAATGCACATGCAAGAAGGCACACTACCTAGAGCACACTACTCAATACAAAGGAGCCTCACTAACTACAGATATGAAATATGGAGCTACAAACAAAATTCTAAATTCAGAGTATGCATCTGCTATGCTAAATGAGTTCCAGTTTAAGCACTGTCTGTACCGGTTATCACTATCTCCTTCCTTACTGGTAACCTAAATCACTTTCCAATCCTCTTCACAAATAACCAAGACCAACTATAGATCATTGTATTCACATTATGTCGATAAGATCTCGCTCGCATAATATCACATAACCTATCTTCTCCAAATGACCTAACTGGACCGACTTATATACCCTTTCCATACATAAACAAAAAAGCCTTATGTCGGCTTACATCATATTACAAAGTGATTACATGTCGGCCTAGACAAAAATAAAAACATTAATCTTCGTGACGGTATCCGCTTCCACGTTTGCTGGATCAATTTTCTATATCGTCCTCCAAATAACGGTTCCTAGTTTGTTGGTTTCCTTGAATGTCAGTTTCCTTGAATGCCGGTTGTCGAGCCATGACTACTAGATAAGTAATCAACCCAAAATGATGTGTGTTTCCATCAATGACAACACCATTATCGTGGATGAGTGTCAATTGCCAACAATCTCCCCCTTTGGCATTGATTGCAACACTCATGTGAAAAATGGATCAATGAAGTGTTGTTCCAGTTCCTTGCCAAAACTGATCTCCCAAAACTAATCCTACTCCCCTTGAGATATACATTACTTCTTATCTCCCTAATCATTTTTCACATCAACATCTCCCCCTTTGACATCAATGCCAAAGTCGGAGCAAATAATAATGAATGAAAAAATGAAATCAAAATCTATGATTATCGGTTCTAGATGAATTTGAAAATATCCAGATAAGCACCCTTCAAAAATGCCAAGTAAGTATCCCAACTGGTTTTAAGTGTGCTCAAAATTAATACAAACCCATTTAGAATGTAAGCATGCAATTCTTCTTCTATTAGAGTTGTCGGTGTGGGCTTACTCATCTATTCCATACATTCCCGATTATAAAGTAACAAAGTATTAAGTTGGGGACTGACCACACCTCATAATTCTCTAGCCCACCAGATTAACCTGTCCTTATCCTTTTCGAGGGCTGAAATTTCTAACTCAAAAAGAAAAATTTGACCATCAATAGAGCTAGTTAATGATTCTATACCATCAAAACTAACTACAAGTTTTTCAATCTTCTCCTTATCCGCCTTAATTTTATTGTCTAGGTCTACTCTTAGTTTAGTTGTGTTAGTGCCGATATATACGACTACATTGATGAAGAGATTCATCAATCCTTGTTAATTCTTCTATCAGCTTTGATTTGTCTGATGTGATCATATTATCACAAGTGACCTTCCTAGCTGCATTGTATCTTTCCACTAACTATCGGTTTGACACTTGTTGAAGAGTTTTGTACTCTTTTTCAATGTGTTCATTCAAACCTTTTATTTATCAGAGGGTCTGGCTACTTGATTTGTCTTGTACTCCGGTGCAAGATGCTACAAAATTGGAATGGCTTGCTCAATAACTTTCTTCTCTTCAGATCCTTCCTTCATTATTTTCTGAGCTGCAATTAACATCAACTCAAAATTTCTCAACTACTCAATGCTCTTCTTCCCAAAATCTACTTGACTATAAGTATCAAGTTCCAACAATGAATGAATGTCCAAATTTTTTTTGGGGGATTCAACCTAGTGACTTGCACCAGAGGATTTGCCACTTGGTGCAGTAACCTGCTCTACCTTGACGTCTTCCGTATGTACACTTGTTGTCGGAGGTTCAATGTCCTGAACCTATTTTTTAATTGCTTCAACATCAATAACCTCTACATCTAGAATGATCTCTTTCGGTGTGACTTGCTTATGTAACAACCCATTTTTTTAAAAAAAATACTAAAGTAATGATTACGATTCCTCAAACATAATCCATTAAATCCATAGATTCTATCATGATTTAATTTTCAATTAACATTTGATCCATGCATCCAAAATAATGAACAAACTAAAAGTAAACATCCATAAGGCAACACAATTTGATAACAGAGTTCACCCCTAAAGACAAATGATTCTCATGTTACTCTAATTTGAGGCAAAAGAAATCACTATCATACTTGCATAACACTCAATGAACCTTTAGGATACCAATGAGTCTAATTGTAAAATAGTTTATAACCATACTCAATTAGTGACTAACATCCCTACCCGAGTTCACCTACTGCATAGGAAACCTTGCACCATCATCTCGTGTACCTGCATGCCTATTCATACAACTAGATGTACAATACAAGATCTTTTAACTGTTATATATAAAATGTCCATGACAATTAATACCCTTAATTACTTTAATGGTTCCAATGAAAAAGCGACTTACGACAAGATTCACAAGGTGATCTAATACCATTGGCAAGATTAGACGCAATCAAGAGACAGACCTAAGGGCCAGACCTAATGTCTCGGGGGCTCATCATAGATGGCCTTGCCTACGTAGAATCACAAATACTTCATAGTTCAACTTAAACGATATAAATTTATTAAAAGTGGGTATACAACCCTTTCTAGGGCCTCATGTAATAACCCTAAATCCAACTTATGGATTCAACATATTAATATTTTGCTTATTTATTTTTAACCACATAACACATTTGTAGAAAAATTCAACACAGGTATATTATATCAAGTATCTAATTCCATACAATGTTGATAAACAATAGCGCATGGCTTCTGCTGGGTACAATTACTCATACCTTCTTTGTTCACGAGTTTCACTCACCAATCCATCATCATGCAACTGCTTTACTTCTAAGACCCGCATCTGCAAATTTGTCTACTTGTCTAGATACACAATAGAAGGTTAGCATATATTAGAATACGTGATTTCCACACCAAAACATACTAACACTTTAACCTATTCAATCATACAATAGATGACTATTGATTTTATAGAGACGATTAAGATAAACATACTAATGGAAAGGTACGGTAAGATCAATGGAAACCCAAAAGGAGCATGACCTAAGGGTTAGACCTAATGTCTCAGGGGATCATCACAGATGGCCTTGCCTATGTGAATGCAAAGAGACATCGTAGTTCATGAAAACAACTAAAAACCCATCCAATATGATGGAGTAAGAGTGGGTACGCAACCCTTTCTAGGTTCCAGTTTCCCTAGACAGATCTCTCGTCGGCTGCCACCCACTAAGGTGAAACAGAGACGAATACCTAGATATAGACAAGGGTTTGGCTCGTTTTACAACTATTCGAGTCTTATTACTCACCATAAAATCATTACTATTCATGATAATTATTACTGCTAATACTATTATAATAATTGCTTGGATTTCAAATCATTCTTTACAAGAGACTATTCGGTGTGGGTTCTCCACAAGTTCAATAGGATGCAGTGATCAACAAAACAATTGAGAATACATACATGTCAAACATGCAATACTATTAAACATCAAGTTATTGACCATACTGAGACCCTATCATATAGTTCATGATTTCCTATAGTCTAGTGCACTTCTAATCAATGACCAAAGTTAATTAATCTAGGGACTATGCATTAATATAATATCAATCGATATGCTAAAAACAAACCACCATTTAATTTATTAAGACTACAAAGAAAATATTTGCCAATGTATATCTTAAATTGGTTAGTATACCATCAAAACATCTATCACATAACAACTTCTTATAACCAAGACACAAGCATCCCTATTACATTATAAGTAGATCTCTACTATCCCTTACAATTATTTGAAAGAGTTGTAGTTCCAATTAAAAATCCCTACTTTTGCTTAACCACCCGACCACAACATCCTAATTGTTACTCAATGGGATCCATAACATTCTCTGATGTAATATCAACCTGATGACTGTTCGATCTTCAATCTTACGATTAGCTGCAGTCGATAACCAAATTGATCTTTTTCATCGTGTTTGATTTGTCTCTGCCTGCAAGTCATTTTAGACTGATGTGATATGTTGTCTGTCAAACATTGATCTGTTTCTTACTTATCGTATTCTGTTAGTGTATGCAGTCCGTTAATCTTTATGGATCGATATCAAATCACTGAGTGTGATATTTATCTTCCTTTTGGTCTGCCACCAGTTGTATATCCAACACGAGTCTAATATCCATGATCTATGTATTTACAGATGCTTGTATGTTATTCGCACCTCTGATCTGCTGTGTATTATCTAATATGTATCATTGTATCTTTAAGGGTACTGACTGCTATATATATATTCTTACCTTTATCGCTATGTTATATTATCTTCATTGACTGTAGAAGATTATATAGAATGTAGTATATTGTATCAAATCCCTGTCGTATTCCATTCCTAGTTCTTCAAAACTGAAATACACAATATATATAAAGCTTAACGGGTTTTATAGAAGTCATGACTATCCTAAGAGACACCAAGCCTCATATACTATGATGGTTTGTTATAGATCGATTAATGTAATTGGTGATATGTTAAATCGAAATCATATTAGACAATCGGTTATAAACAACCCATGATTATAAACCATCCAAGCAACCCGATGACAGGGATGTAATCGGTTATGATTAATAATCAATGTAATTAATAACATAACCGATATTAAACAAATCATAGAGAATTATGTTTTGAACGAATACAATCATAATCAGCCAATAATTGATATAGGTGGAATATAATAGAGCATAAATATTATAGGAAATACTATATGATTAATAGGTTTAAATATTATTGATTTATCGATCAAATGTGTAAGGCCGATAGGCCACTTACACATTTGATCTGCAGAATTGGGACCTACGATTCTGACTGAAGCTACATCTTCAACATGACTATCATTATCTATAAAAATTGGTTAGCAGGGACGACATGCAAAACGGCCAGACAGGAAACAGGGTAAATAACATAGCCACGACTTCTGATAAGGGATCGGTAACAAACAAATCTACTGATCGTTATTAATCGAATAGTGATGAGGCCAACCGATGCTGATTGTATAGGAGGAACAACAGATAAGTGTATATCGATGATGGGGAAAGTTTGCGAATTCGAGAAATTTTATGAGGAAAGAATGCTTATCGTTCCAAGTTATCGGCCAAAAGGAAAACAAAATTCTTTAGGATGAAGATAACCGTGGTAATAAAATAATGAATAAATCTATGCTACTAGAGGGA
This sequence comes from Cryptomeria japonica, assembly GCF_030272615.1. Classification (NCBI taxonomy): domain Eukaryota; kingdom Viridiplantae; phylum Streptophyta; class Pinopsida; order Cupressales; family Cupressaceae; genus Cryptomeria; species Cryptomeria japonica. Next base: position 599,583,161 of record NC_081409.1, read on the forward strand.
TTTGGATTTAAAAGGCAACATATGTAGGGCAACACTCAGAGAGTAAAAAGAAACTAGAAGACAGATCACAAAAGATCCCAAAAGGAAATAAGTGAAATAGGACTAAGAATTTGCAAAATGCAGACATGGCGTAGCAACGCAATTGAAATACGAATCTTGATAGAAGTAATGAAAACAAAATATACTGAAACGTTAATAGGTATACAGGAAATTAGTCAAGAATAATGGAATCCCAACTTGGAATCCAACGGCTTAGGGAGATTTCCAGACGTTGTAGAGTTTCTCCCCCCCCAAATTCTCCACGAAGCCCTCAGCAAGAAAACAATTTTCTTATCCCCAAACTTCGATTTGGATAACAAATTTTCAAGCTACCAAAAAGAATTCCAAAAACAAATTTCCCAATACCTTTCGAAATTCCCCAAAACTCCTTCCCATTTCATTCCAACTTCCCCATCCAAACTTTCATAGCCACCATTTTCACGGGATTCCCCCAAATTCTCTTTCTTCCTCCTTTTGAAAAGTAGAGAGAGAGATCCCTTTTCCAAACATAACCCCCCATTAAAGAATGCATGTCAGATTTTTTTCCACTATAGCCATAATTCGAAACTCCCCACTTACTCTCCACTCCCCACTCCACCGACAAGTTCTTAATGAATAGCTAAATAAATAGAAAAATTACCTATTAAAATAAGTTTCACATAAGTACAACTAAATTCCAAAGACAGATACACATTTGCTAATTAATCATTATTAATGTTTTTTTTTTTAAAGAACAAGAAGATATATATATATATATATATATATATATATATATATATAATTAAAAGAAACTCTTTTACAAAAGCATACCAAGAGATTTTCGATTGCGGCCAAAATTTAATTAATTTAATTCCTGAACTCCATTTACCTTTTTAAGTGTTAAAACAAACATTTGTTAATATATAAATAAGTTATTTTATTAGAACAATAAATAACTAAAATATTTACTTAGTCCCCTGTATTATATTTATTTAAAGATGTTTTCTTATTGTAAGTTGGAGTCACATTGCACAATTGCCTTTACCATACATATGTGAATTCTGAAAAGAAATATTATTAAAATCTAAAAAGGGTTTATATATGTTGATCGACAGAACTTGACACCAAGGGTCGTGAGAACTTAATCTGTATAACATCAATTACTAGTAAACTTGCCTCAACACCTTGTACAATTGGTTCAACTAGAGGAATGTCTTCAATTGTTTTCTGTTCCAAAACTGGTGGATCCATACCCAATATACCTTTACCTTTTGCATTAGTCGGGATGTTTGGAGTGTCAGACTTAGGATGTATAGTTGGTGATGTAAAGAAATTTTCTTTGTCAATAGAGAATTTTACCCATGCCTAATGGGTCTCCTTAACTATTTCATTTACTCTACCCACCATAAGACTTACATGCCTATACCTACTCTACAAATTTGTTCTATTAGCAAATTCGAGACACTATTGCATCTCCTCATCAGTGATAGCACCACGAACAGTCAACAATTCCTGAATCCTTATATGTTTATCTTCCTCAATAGTAGATAATATTCTAGCATCTAACTTAATGTATAAGACTATCGGTATTTGCTTTTCTATTTCTATCAAGGCTTTCTTATATATGTCTAGATATAAGAAAATTTCTTCTTCAATTTCCATTTGTTCCTTATCATCCATATGTATATAATAGTGTTGTATGTTATTCAAAATTCCATCCTTTGTAATCTAATCTATTAATTCACTTATACACAAAGGAGGTATAACCTTAACACTCCTACCATATTCTAATGCTATATCCAAATCAGATTTCTTCTTCTTACTGGGAGTGGGAGCAGTCTCTTTTATCGGTTTCCCATTCTCTATAGGTTTTCTCTCCTTCAAAGGTTTCTTTGGGGCTATCGGAGGGGTGACCTTTTCTTTCTATTGTTTTCCTTCCTCAAACTTATTCCTCTAAATCCTTATGTATGTTTTAGGAATCTTAGAGGACTCCTCTTTTGTCTCAGATCCAGAAGCAACAAGGGCAATAAAGGTTTTTGGTTTCTTCCTATTAATCACACCCTTGCCGATTGTGGCTGCCGATGAGGCTTGAATTGTAGTCGGAGAAGATCCTTATGCTAATCTAATGATTTGTTTGACCTCAGAGGATATATTTTGGACAACTTGTCCAACCTTCTTTATTTTCCCTTCTCTCTTCTTCTTGCTAAAACCTATCTGTATTTCCAATTCCTTTTGCTTTTTAGTGCCAAAAGTCTTCTCCTTTTCATCAATAAGCATCTTGGAATACAAGTCCAAGATTTGTGCATCAACTTTCTAGCCCATCTCTGTCACCCATATCATTCTAGGTTGCACTGCCTCCATTAGAGTTTCATCATTTTTAATCATAAAACATATTTCACTAGAGTACTTGTCAACAATGTGCTTAGGTACTCTTTCCCTCTACTTCATTGCCTTCTAGAAAGCTTTGAAATAACCTGAGAAAATGGAGTCTCTATTTCATCCTGAGTTCCTCAAGGAATCCTTAATCTATTTGCCTACTGGTATATCAAATGCCCATTGCTCTTACTGGATCTCGGTGTCTCATTGAGAAAGAAAATCATCAAACAAATAATAAGATTTCCCTATTGGAATACACCTTTCTTTTCTCTCTTAATCTTCCCTAGATTCAAAATTAACTCATCATACATCCACTGACAGAGATCATATTTCTCATTCTCCTTAACCATCTTGTGTGCACAGTAGATACAAGAGCTAGAAACAGAGTTCAACTAGTTGGATTGGGTTACTTTGTAGCCAATGATCATGCTGGCAAATTGAACATCCCTGTCTCTGATTGTGCTAATCCTCATCAACCAGTTATCAAAGTGACACTAGTTAACTTGTTCATTTCATTGTTTGATATCTTCTTCTTTCTAGGTGTCTGACCAGTCAGAGGCAAACCGGTGATTACACAAATAGCCTCCTTGGCGATTTTGTAGGACCATTCTAGCCACAAGAATTTGCCATGAACACGACTCAACACATACCAAATTATTTCATATTCAAACTCTGTCATCTCCAAAATATCGGTGAAACCTTGATCCTTGATATTTTGGAATTCCGGTTTGATCATGCCATCCTTGTCCAAAAATATGGTCATGTACAAGGTTTTGATTTCAGATGAGCCCAACTCCTCCAGAGTGTAGTGAATGTAAACTCAAACATCCTCAACATACATAATGTCATTAGGAACCCTAGAAAATGTGTCGACTGAGTCATCAACCTTCACAATTTGAGGGTATCTTTTGAATAGTGGGTGTAGACGATCCTTGATGTTGACCATAATAGGGGTAGCCACATCTACCCAAGCGGGAGTAGATCCAAAAGCCATTGCGATTGAAAAGATAGCTTGAAAACTAAGAAAATACCTCACAACCTTCGCTGGTGAAAATCCTTGAAAATTTTCTCTGAATGCACTGGAATTCGCTTGAAGATACTCTTAATCACCTTAGAATTCCTTAAACTTTCTCTACTTCATTCTGAATGTCATGTGATCAAAATGAGGGAACATTTCCCTTTTATTCTATGAAACCCTAACTTCTCATTAACCTAAATGCATGTCGGCATATCATACCGAATTCAAAATCCATTATCTCATTACCGGTGAACCTTCAGATTGACTTCTCCAAGATTTGAAACAAGCTTTTAGACCACTATCAGGGGTAATGCAAGATCTATCATTAATTTGCCCCCCCTAAGCTAATGCCTTAGTTATCGGATGAGTTTCCTGCCGGTGCAGGAACATTCTTCTTTGTCAGTTGAGTAACCGGTGTGTTTGTGTCTGTCGATTGATCTTTAGATTTCCTAATCCATTTCTTCTCATGCTCCTTTCGGATATCATCAACCTTTTATTTTCCTTTCTCATCATTTCTTATTGGATTGTTCTTTCTTCTACAGAATTTAGCAATGTGTCCTATTTTGTTGCATGCATAGCAAGTGAAATTGTTCTTCTGAATTGCCTTGTTGTATCCTTGATCATTCTTTGACCTACATTGATTAGCCATATTCCCAAACTTTCCACATGTATGGCATCTCACATTCATTCTACAATTTGTTGTCCTATGGCCATACTTTTTACAATTGGAACACTAACCAGGAACTGAATTATTATTTTGATTTTCTCTATTCTTGCATTGACTTGCCATATGACCAAACTTATTTTAAACAAATCATATACCATTGAATTTATGTGCATTAGGTTACCTTACTAGTGTCCTCTATTTCTGGTTGACGGGTGGATTCTCCTGATTATTGTTCTGATCGGTTGCATCATCCTCATTTCTAGTATGGGAGCTTTCTCCATACTCAAATCCAAGACCTCTAGTGTCTCATTTGCACCTTTGATCCTTCAATAGCTCATCAAGCTTTGCAAAACTAGCCTTGAACTTTTCTTTGTATTCATTTGTAGTAACCAGACCTCCTCTTAGGACTATCATCATTCTTTCCAACTCTTGTTCATTGTTTTGAGATTGTACCAATTCAGTTCTCAAAATATCATTCTCATGTGCCAACCTAATGCATTATTCAAATCTGTCTTTCAGAGATTTGGCAAGATTTTCTTCATTATTTTTTTGGTCTTCAATCTCTTTAGACATCCTTATAGTTAGGGCTTGCATTTCATTCTTCATGACACCATTCTCCTGACTCAACTTCTAACATAGTTCCTTAAGGTCATTATTCTCTTCATCATCCTAATTTTGTAAGAGTTCCTTCCTTTTTCCTGAGTAGATGACAACCTCTCTTGTAGGGTAAGAATGAGTTCCTTTGTAGAGTCCAACTCATCTTGCAACTTCAAGTTCTTCATCCTTTCAGCATCATAGTCTCTAAGTGCTACTTCAAGTTCTTTCTCTATACTCATCTCCATGGATTTTGGATTCAGGATTTTCTTCAAGATGCTAGACTTAGTCTGAGGCACCAGGCTCTGATACCAATTGTTGTAATCCAAGGGGTGAATCAATGTTCTATTGGTGAGATTAATTTTAACCTTATTAACAAAACTACTTAGTAACTGGTATGCATAAAATTAAATAACAAGTAACAATGATGCAACCACAGGAATGAATACCATAACACAAATATTTATAAGTGGAAAACCTCAAAGAGGAAAACCCAGGGTGGGATTGGTGACCCACAATATCTATCCACTAGCCAAATTAATAAATATTACAAGAGGGGCCAACACATGCAGGAAGGCACACTGCCTAGAGCACAATGCTCAATACAAAGGAGCCTCACAGACTACAGATTTGAAATATGGAGTTACAAACAAAATTTTGAAATCAAAGTATGCATCTACTATGCTGAATGAGTTCTAGTTTAAGCATTGTCTGTACCGATTATCATTGTCTCCTTCCTTACCAGTAACTTGAATCGCTTTCCAATCCTCTTCACAAATAACCAAGGCTAACTATAGATCATTACATTCACATTATGTCGATCAAGATATCGCTCGCATAATATCACATAACCTATCTTCTCCAAATGACCTAACCAAAATGACATATACTCTTTCCATACATAAACAAAAATTCCTTATGTCGGCTTACAATAATATTACAAAGTGATTACATGTCTGCCTAGACAAAAAATTAAACATTAATCTTCATGACCATTGCCGCTTCCACGTTTGTTGGATCAATTTCCTATGTCAGTGTCCAAATACCAGTTCCTAGTTTGTTAGTTTCCCTGAATGCCTGTTTCCTTGAATGTCGGTTGTCAAACCATGAATAGCGGTGAGTACCGAATAAGTAACCAACCCAAAATGATGTGTGTTGCCATCAAAGGCAACACCATTATCCCAGATGAGTGTCAATTGCCAACAATCTTTTCCTTCAGGCCTTTTAAATCTTTGGGTCCTGATGATTTCCCCCCCTTCTTCTTATAGTAATACTGGGACATTGTGGGGTTGGATATCATTTTGGCAGTGAGTAAATTTATGTCTTTAACTAGATTTCTTAAAGAGATTAACAAAAAATTCATTGTCTTAATTCCTAAAAAAGTTGCAAGCCAACTGTATGTCTAATTTTAGGCCTATTGGTCCCTATAGTACATTCTATAATTTTTTTGCAAAAATTCTTGTCAATCACATCAAGCCCTTTCTTGATAAACTTATCCATTACAATAAGAAAGGTTCTATTCCAAGGTGCCAGATCTCTGATGTGGCTCTAGTTGTCCATGAAACTCTCTATTCAATAGAGAAGAGTAAAAAGGAGGGAATGCAGTTGAAATTGGATATCTCAAAAGCCTATTATATGGTTTCATGGTCCTTTCTCTCCTTAGTTTTAATCAAGTTTAAATTTAAAGGGAATTTCTTGAAGCTTATTGAAGTTTGTATTAAAACCCCCTCTTATTAGGTGATAGTGAAGAGTTCCTCGAATGCCTTTTTTTCCTCATTTGGAGGTCTTAGATAGGTTGATCCTTTATCCCCTTACCTATTTATCTTGTTGGATAATGTTCTTGGTCGTAATATTCATAAGCTTGTTCTCTAGGGTACTCTTAAAGTTATTAAACCCTCTGCTAGTCCCTTTTTCATTTCCCACTAGCAACTTGTAGATGACACTATTTTACTTGGAGTAGCTTTAGTGGTGGAGGCTAAAGGATAGTTTTCATTACTTTTAAATTATGCTCGTGTGTTTGGGCTTAAATTAATTTGGATAAGAGTGCCTTATTTTTAATGAAAATTCCTAAATATATCCAAGTTTGCATTGCTATAATATTGAATTGCTAGATCACTTGCCTCCCCTCTTCTTATTTAGGTCTTTCTTTTACTGCTAGGAAGATACCAAATTCGGTTTGGAATAGTTTTCTTGAAAGGATTTAGAGAAAATTGGTTGGTTGGAAGGGTGCTCTTCTTAGTAATATAGATAAGCTTTAGCTCCTAAAAGCCTCTCTCCAAATCTTGACAATATATATCCTCTCCCTCTCCCTCTTTCATATCTTGACATCTTGGGCCAAGAAATTGTTAGGATAATCGGTGAACAACTAAGAGGGGGGGGGGTTGAATCAGTTGTTAACAGATTATAACTTTTAATCCACAATATAACCTTAAACTGGAGCACATAAATATTCAAATACTAGTAAAGAATAAACAGATGTCGGTAGACACAAATACCCATAATCAGTGCAAAGCAAACATACCACATAACACCATGATTTTTATGTGGAAACCCCAACAAGGGAAAAGCTATGGTGGGAAGCCTACCCACAGTCAGATGATACTTCTGTAGAAAGTATGTGTTACAATGAGGGGCCTACACATGCAGGAAGGCACACTGCCTAGAGTGTACTACTCATTACAAAAGAGTCTCACTGATTACAAAGGTTAAAACCACCTCAAGATAAATGGACAACAATCTAATAGAGTGAACTGCTAGAGATAGAATCTACCATGCCTGATTACAGTCCCAGTTAAGCACAATACTAGAGGCCTTTGACCTCTTCCTTAATCCCAATTCGATCCTCAATGATCAACCTAATCCTTTGCCTGAATGATATTACAATATTCACACATTGCATTCCTTTTTACACCACACCACTATCTACAATGAGATCTTACATCATTTTATACCAACCCTAAGACCTAATCCAACTAGGTCAGCCACCTAAAAGATATTACAATAAGATAATTACATAAATCCATTTTACAATTATATCCTATGTCGGCTTAAGACCAAAACAACAATTACAAATCCATAAATGACCTTGAAACATCCCGATAATGTGTAGATTACACGTTAACATGATACCAGTCCATAACCTAGATAGGCACCACACCCATTCTGATTCCACCATGCCAAAGCAATGTCTTCAGCCACAGTCAAAGAACATCTTCAACATCCTAAAGCTGCACCAACACCACTTATGCATCCTGTCAAGATTCCTTAGTGAAAGATCTGTCAGTAAAACCTTAGACCAATATCGATAAGGGTTTACAAGAGAGTATGATAGCATCCGATTACCAAGTCAATCCCAACTGACCAAAACATGCTCCAGAAGCACATACCACATGTAACCAAACATACTCCATAGATCCAAATATGCCAGAAGTGTCCAACAGATAATCTCTTCTTTCGGTAACACTAGATCTTCTACTAGTAACCAAAACTTGTTTGTCGGTAACCTTCCATAATAGCTAGTGTTGACATCAATGACAAAACATCAATGCAGCACATAATCAATTCATCCACAATGCCAACAGAAATTAGACTATATGTAAAGGAGATTCCTTTAGTCAGGTGTTGAGCAAAAGAATAGGGTGTCCCTTCTCTACTTGGATAATTTGTGCTATAATAAGAGATCTAGTGACTTAAGTATTTGTGATTCCCACTCTTTGAATTTTGCTCTTATGCCTAAAATTGGCTAGAGGCTTCTATCAAAAAAGTTGGATTTGACACATGTTATTGATTTCAAGTATCTTAACAGAAGGGACAATTATTTCTTTCTATCCTCTACAGATCTTTGAAGGGGATCCCATGTTTGGAATAAATTTATAAAAAATAAAAACATCCTTTTGAAAGGTATTCAGCTTGGAAAATTGGTAGTGGTTCAAGGGTGTGATTCTATAAAGATCCATGGGTTTCCTCTATCCCTCTAGAGTTCCATCCTATTTGCTCTACCATTGAAGGTATTATAATAGCTAGGCTAGATATTTTTGTGAGTGATTATTGGATCACTAACTCTTCCTTTCCTAAATGGAATTTTCTTACGTATGATTTTGACCCTCCATTGAGAATGGTAAATATGGAACTTTTCAAGATAATTAACAATGTTAAGTTTTTTAGAATAGATGCTTTAGACAGACTAAATTAGGCCCCTTCCAAAAATGCAAGTATCTAGTTAGTTCTAGTTTTGAGTTGGCTTCTCCTTCCCCTCCCCCTAAATTTAATTGGTTGATTTTCTAGAAAATGTGTACAATTACTAAAGTGTGTTTCTTCTGGTGGACAACTTGTAATTGTAAGATCCGAGTCATGATCAAAAATTTCAAAAAATATAGTTTTCAATTTGTTAACAGATGTGCGTTGTGTGAAAAGGAAGAGGAGAGTATCAATCACATCTTTTCATTGTGAATTTTCTTGGAAAGTGAAACAAAGGATATCTAACCTTTTACTTGTTAGATGGGTTTTGGCTAGAGATATAAAATATGGTGTGTCTATCTAGTCTCTCCCCTCAAATCATCTCCTTATTAAAGAGCTTTGGTGGCAAACATTTTTCCATCTTGATTGGAGTCTATGGAAAGAAATAAATAATAAAATGTTTAGGGATAAAAAGAGTGGTTGGGAGGTGATCATTGCTTCCATAATATCTAATGTTAAGAAAAAACTGAATTTCTTTGAGAAGTAAGAAAACATGTCCCCCCTAAGGCCTAGATTGGAAGGTGGCTAAAAATAAGGTTTATCTAATTATTTGACTAGATTTATAGCCCTGCCCATAAGATTAAAAATTTCAAGCAAATGGCCCACCCCCATCCTAGTTGGTTGAATTTAAACTTCAACAACTCATCCAAAGAAAACCCATGTTAGGTGGGTGGGGGTCGCATGGTCCGAGGCCATAGGGGTAATTTTGTGTTGGCTTACGTGGTCAGTTTGGGCTTGTAGACATTCAAATTTGTGAAAGTGGCAGCCATCTACTATGGTCTAATAATTATTAAAGAAAGGAAGTACAATTGTATTTAACCAAGGGAAAATCTAAGTGAGGGTTAATGGTTAGTCTAATCCATAAAAACATTCAAATAACATTCGAACAAGATTAAATACCATTATACCTTCACAAACTTTCTCATGCCCCTCAGATTGAGCCTTTGATGAAGTGGAATGCTCCACTTGATTGGATTGGATCCTAGATAGGATGTGGATTTCTCTCCAATGTTGCACAAAAATGATGGATAAAAGGGGATTGGATGATGGATGCTCAAGTGATGGATATGGATAAGGGTATGGATGTTACAAATTTTTTCTTATAATGATGATGCCTTTTTGATGGATTTCTAGAGCTATGTTGACAACATGAGATCACTTGATTGGAGATGGAAAATGAAGGGGATGAGACCCCAATTTATAGATTTGAGAGAGGATGAATGGATAGTCAAGATTGATTTGGGATGGAAGACATGGATCAAGGTGTATTGGGAGAATAAAAAAGGAATATAAAATTCCTTAGGGAAAGGGGATACGAATTAAAAATTCCAAAATAAAGGATGTGTGGGAAGACTAAATGGATAAAGGAATTAAAAATTCCCTAGGAAGAGGATGCATGGGGAGATTCAAGGAATTTGAATTTCTTTGAAAGGATCAAAGGTGATGTGATAGAGGAATATAAAATTGGAGAATTATGATAAGTATGATTAAGGAAGAATTAATTAGGCTAAGTGAGGATTAGGAAAAGTGATTTGTAGAAATCACATGACTTAAGTTAATTAATTAAAATTAATTAACTAAGAGGAATTTAGAAGACTTAATGATTTGGTTGACTTTAGAAGAATAGGGAGATAATTAATTTATTTGATAAATTAATTATTGGACTATAGTGACAAGATTGATTTAATTTGATTTAATTCTTAAATTAAATTGGTTAATTATGATGACATGCTTAAATTAATTAAACATTAATTTAATTAATTTTAGGTGTCTACATTTTGTCCCTCTTTGATATAGCGTCATGAAGTGATGTTATATCAGAGAAGAGTAAAACATAGTGAATGATGAAGATAAGGACTAGTAGCTTGATGCCCCAGTCATTAGATGAGGAAGAATGACGAGAAGGAAGGATGATGAGGAAGTAGTGGTATGCCCCCTCGAGAGGAAAGGCGGGTTCAAAGAACATGGTGTTGGAATCCAAGAACACTGAGAGGGGGAGGGGGGTGAATCAGTGTTCTACCGGTAAAGTTAGTTTTGAATTAATTGCTTATTAGCGAGTTAATAGTAAATAAAATTAGAATGCATACACCAAATAACACAAAGAAAGACAACACCATAACACCAAAATTTATAAGTGAAAAACCCTGAAAGGGAAAAACCATGGTGGGGCTGATACTCACAATATCTATATACTTGATCAAGGTATACAAATATTACATAAGAGTGTCTGTACATGCAGAAAGGCCAACTGCTTAGAGCCCACTGCTCAAACACAAAATAGGAAGTCTCACTGACTTACAATACATTACAAATTGTTTACAAATGAAAATGAACTTATAAATAACATCTGACCATGTTGGATAAGTTCTGGTGAATGCTCTGATATCCTTCTCTATATACCTATTCTCTGATGCTCCATTCTTCTCTGCTCTACTATTAGTTATGTTGTGCACGTGAAACTACACACAATTGCTTCCAATCGCTGACCAAAAAGAATGCAAAAATTTATTGAAATATTTGCAAACAAAAATTCGCATTCCATTCCATCTATTTGATCTATCGCTGAGGTGATCTTCTTAAATATCCTTCTATTTTAACCATGTTGGCTACAATGAATAATATAAACAAGTCGGCTACTAGATCATAATGAAAATCAAACATAAATCCAATGACCATGTCGACCATCACACGTTACCACCAAAATCCATGAAGACATAATCGAGACCAAAACATTTCCTTAGCCAGGTCCTATCCATTATCGGGTTCCATATACATGTTACTGGGATTAGGACATGTTACTGGGATGAAGACTTAGCCAGAATGAAGTGAATGTTGGTGTTGGTGCGGGTGTAAAGCAATGTGAATACTAATATGAGTTAATGTAATGAATGTCAGTTAACCAAATAATGAAACTATTTACCTTGAGATGATGATTTTCCATCAATGACAACTCAAAATGTCATAAACCCATGCCAGATGATTGTCAATTGCCAACAATCTCCCCCTTTGGCATTGATGGCAACACTCATGTGAAAAATGATACCATCTATAAAATTTCCACTGAATCCATAACCTTGTGATCTGTACACTAAATCTTCTATATACATCTGATGGTCCCCCTAAGAAATATATACATTTTTCACTTATTCCTCCCCCTTTGACATCAATGACAAAGCGGGGTGCCCACAAAGAATTTTGTACAATTATAAACATGAGCAGATTTTATACAAACTTCAAAATATCTTCATACATATTCTTCAAAAATGAAAAGTAATTATCCCAGCCATTTTTAAGAGATTCGAGAATAGAGATGAAACTATTCAAGATACTAGCATAATATTCTCTCTTTTGAAGTAGTGGGATCCTCCTTCCGCAAGTTATAAATACACTCTATTTTATGGAATAACAAATTATTAATCCCAGGACCAATCAGATTCTGAAGCTCATTTTCTCTCCTTATTATTCAGTCCCTATCCTTCTCTGGTTTCAAAATTTGATCCATAACCATCAAAATTGGACCATCCAAAGAATTTGTCAGATTAACTATCGGGTTGTAGGAGTTAGAAATCTGAACTAAGTTTTTCCTACAATCTAACAATTGCTTGTCTATGGAGCCAGTTATCTTATCAAAATCTAGACCAGTCTTATAAACATTACCTCCTTTAGTCAAATCTGCATCAATGGACTACAAGTAGGTTTGAAGTTTCACCTTATCAGTCTCAATCATGTGCAAAAATGTTACCTTTCAGGCCGCCACAAAATCTTCTTTAGCATGTGTTTGTGAGATATTCAATAAAGAATCATAATTCTTGGGGATAAAATCAATAATTTCCTCTATTTTACCCGAAGAGCTTGCACCTTTCTGAGCATGAAATTTAGGGACTAACTAGTTCAAAACCTCAAAACTATACTCAATCAATTTTCTGTCCTTAGACTCTTCCTGTGCTAATTCCTGAGTAGCCTGTGCCTGAAGAGTTGTTGCTGCCAAAATATTATCTACCTAATGCAGAGGCTCGGTTCCATGACTAAAAAAAATCCTTCATGTCAGGTTCAAACACACATCAATTTCTTTTGTAGAAACACTCACCTAAAGACACCTCAAACACATAGGCTCTCTCAAGCCACTAGGCTACACAAACCACCAAAAGCAAACATCAACTTCACAAAATAAATCCAATCCTTGGAATACATTTCATTAGTCTAATTATACATGTCTAAGACCAACTTTAAACTCACAAACACTCAAACTTCACGAAACCCTTATATCCTACTCACACAAGCAACTTCCCTATGAGGACCCAACTTGTCCATAAACTCATCTCACAATGCCAAACTTTACAAGTAAACACCTTGAGACACCTTTTAATGATAAACATGACATGAAAATACTAGACATGGTCACCAAGAACATAAACAAATCATACGATAGTTTTCTACAACCTTCCTACAGTAGCAGTGACAGGAACTCACATAGACATGACAATTTTAAGAAATTGCCTCATTTGACCCCTCAACTCATAAGATTTTTTTTTCTGATAAGAAGGAATTTTTTTCACCACATGATGATATATCCACACACCAAGGGATAGGTCCTTACTCGACCATACATAGCTGTACCAACACAATCTCTAACTGCAGTTTTGGAAAACCATTTTCTGAACAGGCTGCTTTCACAAAAATGATCATAACTTGCTCATTTTTCCATTTAATTCAACCAGACTTGAAGAAAATGAAATAAGAATCAATATTATTTCCATCCATATAAAACCTATACCATAATCCTTCGATACAAAAGATTACAAAGCTCTGCAACATGTGAGAATCAGAGTTTTACCAAACTATGGCACTGTCAAGTCAACATTTTGACATCATATTACACGTGCAAAAGTGAACATGGATCCCTGCAAGTAAAAATTAAAACAAAATATACATAATTTCCCTCCATTCTACCAAGATTTTTCCTTTGATCAATGTGGAATGGAGGAGTAATAGATTTTATATTCTCACTGTTTACCCTAGTAGGGTTTTGACAACGTTTTACAAATATTAATAGACATCTCACCAAACTTAATGAAAAAGAATGAAATAAAGACAAAACTATTGGGGGTTCAACCCTCTATCATTCTGATGGGATGGGGTTTGGGATAGACTAGCCTAGTCTATGCTCTTGGAACCTTCCTTTGGTTCACCTGGTGTTCTCTTCACATCCTAGGCTCTCTAGGACTTCCCTTGCTTGAGGAATCCCCTGACCTTGCCCAATCCACCCACCAATGAGTTGCAATGCTGCTCCTAAGGTCTCACCTACTCATGAGACTCAAAACTCCTTACTATGGCTAATAAGGTCTTGGCTTGTTCCACACCTTCCTAGCTCTTAGCAAGGTTAGGTCAAGTCTATTTCATGGTTCTTCCACCAATTCAAGTTCCCCCAAGAGGTTTTTAGCTTCTTACCTCTTACCGATTTCACAATTTTGTCTTTTCCCTACAAAATAGGGCTACAAGGATTGTGACCAACTAGGCCTCCTACCCAGTCCTTTAGGGCTCCCTCTCACAAATGATGCACTTTCTTGTGAAACTTCCTAAAATACTTTCTATTCATTTGGAAAAGACTCAAGGATTTTCTAGGTTTAGGCCTCCAAGTGTCCGTACACTGCCCTAGGTGGATTTTAAGGTTTTTGAGGGTTTTTAGGAGGGTTTTTAGGCCTACCAGGGTCATAGTGTAGGTTTGATGCTCTTGCCACCTTGTTTGGATTGGTGGAAGATCCTCCTTCACACCAATGGTGCTTCACTCACCCCTCTACAACTCCTCCAAAGGATGCCTCCTCCTCTGACCTTCCTTGCTCTCCAAGACCTCTGCAATTTAACCCTTCCTAGCTGGGCACTGTTCAGTCTCACCTAGGAGTGGGTCTTCAAATGACCTCCTTGAATTTTCAAGGGCCCTGATTGCTTTGAAGTATAGTAAAAGGTCTTTACTTCCATTCCCCATGGTTTGATGGTGATTCCACAATGGGGAATGGAGTTATGAATCCATTTACACAAACTAGTCCAAAACTGGACAGTGAGAATGCAATTTACAAACTATTTACAAACACACACAACCTGCAAATAAAAACCTAATCTAATTGCTCAAAATGAAATTATTTACACCATAGAAGACACTCCACATAGTTTTTCATGTAAATCAATCCATTAACTTGCTCGGTAGCTTCATTCAAACTGACTAGTAACCAACAAAACAGTCACAGTCAGGTCACTTTGCTTGAGTCGTACAATTTTTGACATCCAAACCATTAACTTAGGGTTTGAAAATACTTATACTACCCTATCCTTGGTCTATGTGCCCTTATTAGGGTTGTCCATGCTACATTAAGGATTTTGACCTCATGGTGGAAAAGTTGCTCGACAACTTTTAAAAGTTGCCATGCAACTTTTGAGCAACTTTCTCAATGTTGCTTCTCTTGACTCCTAGACCCATATTGGGCTAACCTAAGGACACCACCATGCTAAAAAGGACCCCTAAACACCTTAAATGCACACATACCCTCTATTACCATTAAATCCTCAATTTTGACTCATGACCCTAAGACCTCAATTAGGACCCTAACTAGGACCAATGAGCACTTGGCTCTTTATTTTATATATAATGGCTTCATAAAGAAGCAAGAACACAACAAAAAAAAATGGTGGGAGCCTTTTGAAGGGTTCTCCTACACCATACTCCCCCTCTGCAACAAACTAAGAAGTTAGGGGAGTGAGAAGAGCCAGATCAATGCCAAGCTTCTTGAACTTGCTCTCCTCCACCCGAGTAGCTTTAGATACTGGTTGATCTACCCATTTCACTAAGTGCTCCATGTAGACCTGGTGTCTAGTAGAATTCTTCACCCTTGACTCCAAGATCTCTTCTTCTATAGGCTGCTTCACTTGGTGTAAGGCATTCACATCCAAGTCTTGTAGTACCTTGGCTTGGTTCTCAGTCTGCCCTGCTATCTCCCCCTAGTACATGATAAAATGAACTACATTGAAGACTGGTGAAATGGCTAAGTCTGAAGGAAGATCAACCTTATAGGCATTCTCACCATATTTTCCCAAAATTTTACAAGGTCCTACCCTCTTCATTTGTAGTTTGGCAGGCTTACCACTTTGCATCCTAGCTTTGCTCAAATGGACCATCACATAGTCACCCACTTTGAACTGAACCTCTCTCCTTTTCTCATCCATTTTGGCCTTCAATTTTTGAGTGGATTCAAGGATGGATTTCTTGACTTTCTCTTGAACTTCCTTGGTGGTTTGAGTGAAGTCCTCTGCTTGCCCACTCTTCATTTCCAAAGTACCAAGGTTTCTCAACTTACATACTCCCCTTGGATGTCTACCATACACAACCTCAAAAGGACTTCTACCAGTGATCCTATTCACACTATCATTATATGCATACTCTACTTGAGGAATGATTAGGTCCCATATTTGTCCATATTCCTTAGTTAGACACCTCAACAAGTTGCCTAACACCCTATTGATAACTTCAGTTTGACCATCTGTTTGTGGATGGTAAGTTGAGCTAAATGACAGATTAGTTCCTAGTCTCCTCCATAATGTTTGCCAAAAATGGCCCATGAACTTGCTATCCCTATCTGAAACAATGCTTAAAGGGAGTCCATGAATCCTAAAAATCTCTTTAAAGAAGAGATGTGCAACATAGCTAGCATCACGTGTAGTTTTACAGGGAATGAAATGGCTCATCTTGGAAAATCTATCTACTAACACATAGATGTTGTCCATAACTATTTTTGTCTTGGGAAGTCCTACTACAAAGTCCATGCTTATACATTCCCAAGGGCTATTAGGGACCGACAATGGTTGATAGAGACCAGCATTGCTTGATCCTCCTTTTGCTCTTTGACACACACCACATTGCTCCACATACCTCTTCACATCTCTTGGCAGCTTTGGCCAATAGTAGTACCTCTGTACTAAGTCCAAGGTTTTGTTGACTCCAAAGTGTCCACTTAAACTGCCATTGTGTTTCTCTTGGATGAGGTTTTCCCTCATGGATCCTCTTGGCACACACAACTGATTACCCTTGAACAAGAGACCATTTTGGAGAGTGTAATCTGCATACTCACCATTAAAATGGTTCTCAAACTCCTTGCAAACCTTGTAAGCTGATGAGAAGTCTTCATCTCCTTCAGAAAGGTCCTTGAAACCTTCTATTCCTATGCTCTGCAACTATAACTCTTGAACTGTCAACAACTTCTTGCTTAAGGCATCTGCCACCTTGTTGAGTTTCCCCTTCTTATGCTTCATGGTGAAGGTGAAGGATTGGAGGTATTCCATCCATTTCAAATGTCTATTGCTAAGCTTCTCTTGAGTGTTAATATAACTCATTTCCTGGTTGTCTGTGAACACCACAAATTCCTTTGGAAGTAGGTAATGCCTCCATTTTTTTAGAGATTGAACCAATGCATATAGCTCAAGGTCATAGGCTGAGTACTTCTTCTTTGCTTCACTAAGCTTCTCACTGAAAAATGCCACAAGTCTTCCCTCTTGACTCAATACACCCCCGACTGCAATTCCACTTGCATCACACTCCAATGTGAATAGCTTATCAAACATATGTAGGAGAAGGATAGGTTTTGTGGCTACTTCTTTCTTTAACAATTGAAATTCTTTGTTAGCTTGCTCAGTCCATTTAAACTTAGTTTTAAGGCCTCCCTTTATGGTGTCAAGTACTGGTGCACATATGCCACTGAAGTTCCTCACAAACTTCCTATAGAATTGGGCTAGACCATGGAAACTCCTTACCTCAATCCCTGTTTTAGGAGTAGGACAATTCAAGATTGCCTCCACTTTGCTTGGATCCATCTTCAAGGTTCCCTTAGATACCACAAATCCTAAGTAGACCAGCTCTTGCTTCAAGAAGTCACACTTCTCTAGGTTGATGGATAACTTCTCCTTATGCAACCTCTCTAAGACTAACCTCGAATGCTCAAGGTGCTCCTCTTTGGTTCTGCTATAGATGAGAATGCCATCTAGGTACACCACCACAAACCTTCCTGTGAAGTCCTTCAACACTTCATTCATCAACCTCATGAAGGTGCTTGGAGCATTAGTAAGCCCAAATGGCATCACAAGCCATTCATACAACCCCTCTGTGGTCTTAAAAGCAGTTTTCCACTCATCTCCTTCCTTAATCCTAATCTGATGATAACCACTCTTAAGGTCCAATTTGGTGAAGTACATAGCACCCCCTAAATAGTCCATTAGATCCTCTATTCTAGGAATAGGAAATCTGTACCTTATGGTGATCCTATTGATTGCCCTTGAGTTGGTACATAGTCTCCACTTACCTCCTTTTTTAGATGCTAGCACTACCGGAACTGCACATGGGCTGATGCTTTTCTTAACTAATCCTTGGTCCAATAACTCTTGTACTTGCCTTGCCACTTCCTTATTCTGATCAGGTGTGAGCTCACATGCTGCCTTGTTAGGAAAGGATGCACCAGGGACAAAGTCTATTTGATTGCTGATAGACCTTCTAGGTGGGAGAGTTGCAGGTGCTCCATCACTTACTATGTCCTCATACTCTTGCAACATCTATTTGACCTCCTTAGGTACCTCTATCTGCAACTTACTTTCCTCCTCTTTAGGCTTCACAAAAATGGCACATCCCACTGTCTCTTCCTCATGTAGCAAGTGTAAGAACTCCTTACCAGTGTTCAACAAGACACTTGGTGTTCTTGAGCTTCCTTCATCATCCTCTGTCAAGGACTGAATCTTGAAGGTTTTGTCATCCTTCTTGAAAGAAATGGAGTTCTCTCCTCCATCATAGATCATCTTTCTATCAAATTGCCAGGGTCTTCCTAGTAGTAGATGACAAGCATCCATAGGCAATACATCACAAAGGATCTTATCCTTATATCCTCCAATAGCAAACTCTACCCAAGTCTGTTCATTGACAAGCACACTTTGTCCTTTGTTCAACCAAGTCACCTTGTAAGGGCTAGTGTGGGGTATTCTTGTGGGTTTCAACTTCCTAACTACCTCTTTTGATATGATGTTGTCAGTTGAGCCTGAATCAACTATCACCTTGCACACTTTACCAAGAACTTTGCATCTCACCCTAAACAATGCTCTCCTATGTTTGGGTTCCTCCTTAACCGGCTATCTGATCAAAATCCTATTGAACATCAGATTCTCACCAATTTCTGATTCAATCTGGTCCACATCTGGTGCTTTGTTTCTTGATGAGTCTTCATGAGCATAAGAAACCCTCTTTCCACTATTTGATGAGGTAGGCTTGTCAGGACATCTATAAGTCGGGTGTCCTAATTGTCCACAGTTGTAGCATTTCATAGTTGCAAAGTAGGAGTTACCCCTGCTGGTACCTCTACCCCTACTTGGACCAACTTGTGCCCCTCTTCCTCTAGAATAGCCTCCTCTAAGATTGGTTTCACTACTATGCTCAGTCAATTGGACTTCTCCTTGGTTTCTTTGCTCATTTTCCTTGCTTTGGTAACCACCTCGGTGATTCACTTGATCTCTACCTCTGCCTCTACCGCTGTTATTGGAGTCTCCTTTTCTTTTGTTCCTCTCTTCCACCTTGACAGCAAGCTGATGACATTTTTGAACAGTAGTAGGAGTCCATAGGCTTATCTCCTCTTGAATGTTCCACTTTAGGCCGCTTAGATACCTAGCCACCTTAATAGATTCATCTTCTTGGACTTTGGATCTAAGACAAAGTTTTTGAAATTCTTCGGTGTAGGAGGTCACATCAAGGTCTTTTTGCTTCAAACCCTGTCTCTTCTTATGAAGTTGGACTTCATAATCCTCTGGTAAGTAGTTCTCTTTGATCTTACTCACCATGGCCTTCCAATTTGCACTAGGTAGCTTCCCCATGCTAACTCTCTCTTCTTGCAGATACTTCCACCATGTCAAAGTTGATCCCCTTAATCTTGATTTGGAAACCTTAACCTTTTGAGCCTCTATCACTCCCTCACACTCAAAGTGGTTTTCCATGCCCTCAATCCATTCCATAATAGTGTCAATGTCCATCCTTCCACTGAAATGTGGCAATCCTTGAAAAGCTTTGGTGTTCAAAGCCTTAATAGCCTTCACAAATGGTTCTTCATTGAACAAGGGATCTGGTCAGGTATTATATCATCTATGTCTATAGTTTTCTTGCCTTTATCCTTGGTGTCTTCTCCCCAAGGTCCTTCTGTCCTCTGATCCACCACTTCCTGCAATTTATCCCTTATCTCACTCATAGCTTCTTCTAGGAGTCTATTCTTCTCCTTCTGTTCTTCTACCTCCCTAGCCATCTCTGCATTAGTGACCACTCTACTCTCCCCTACTGATTCACCAGTATATAGAGACATACACAGTCCAACAAATCTTTAACTTGCTATGATACCAATCTGATGGGATGGGGTTTGGGATAGACTAGCCTAATCTATTCTCTTGGATCCTTCCTTTGGATCACCTGGTTTTCTCTTCACACCCTAGGGTCTCTAGGACTTCCCTTGCTTGAGGAAACCCATGACCTTGCCCAATCCACCCACCAATGAGTTGCAATGTTGCTCCTAAGGTCTCACCTACTCATGAGACTCAAAACCCCTTACTATGGCTAATAAGGTCTTGGCTTGTTCCACACCTTCCTAGCTCTTAGCAAGGTTAGGTCAGGTCTATTTCATGGTTCTTCCACCCATTCAAGTGTCCCCAAGAGTTTTTTAGCTTCCTACCTCTTACCAATTTCACAATTTTGTCTTTTCCCTACAAAATAGGGCTACAAGGATTGTGACCAATTAGGCCTCCTACCCGGTCCTTTAGGGCTCCCTCTCACAAACTATGCACTTTCTTGTGAAACTTCCCAAAAGAAATGCTATTCATTTGGCAAGGACTCAAGGATTTTCTAGGTTTTAGGCCTCCAAGTGTCCGTACACTGCCCTAGGTGGATTTAAAGGTTTTTGAGGGTTCTTAGGAGGGTTTTTAGGCCTGCCAGGGTCACAACATAGGTTTGATGCTCTTGCCACCTTGTTTGGATTGGTGGAAGATCCTCCTTCACACCAATGGTGCTTCACTCACCCCTCTACAGCTCATCCAAAGGATGCCTCCTCCTCTGACCTTCCTTGCTGTCCAAGACCTCTGCAATTTAACCCTTTCTAGTCGGGCACTCTTCAGTCTCGCCTAGGAGTGGGTCTTCAAATGGCCTCCTTGCATTTTCAAGGGCCCTGCTTGCTTGGAAGTATAGTACAAGGTCTTGACTTCCATTCCCCATGGTTTGATGGTGATTCCACAATGGGGAATGGAGTTATGAATCCATTTACACAAACTAGTCCAAAACTGGACAGTGAGAATGCAATTTACAAACTATTTACAAACTGTAGCGTCCTAAAATTTTGACACTTGCAATTTCGACTGCATTTCGGTCTTCACGATGGCGACGCAACACGCAACTTGAATGGAGACCCCAAAACTTGTCCACGACACCAAAAACTACATTTTCAAGCACCCTGGCCTGAACCTCCTTTGCACCCTGCTGTCCCGGGAGGTGGGACCAGAGCGCCCAGCGCCCTGGTCCCCCAGGACCATGGCGCCCAGCGCCCTGGTCCCTCGCCCTATTTTGGGCCCGGTCTCCTATGGGACTTCGGGTCTTTTTGTTTGCAAATTGGAAATTATCTTTCCTGGTCGGCCTAAGGTCGGAAAAATCAGTCTATTAACCCTAATTGGCAAGTATATAAACTACATTTTCCTCTGCCATTTGGAGAGGAAAAAAAGAAGGAGGTCATAGGTGTACAAGTGTGGAAACTATACTCAAGCATTCAAGCATTCAAGCATTCAAGCATTCCTTCTAAGTCTCCATTCAAGGCTAAGTGTTGCATTCAAGACAAGGATTCAACCATTGAAGAGGAGATCACTTACAACATACTACTACAACATACAACATACAACATCTATACCTTCGCACATAAGGATACAAACATCCTTACAACAAGGTATTAGTACTTGTTTTACATTACAGACATTTACATTTACAGCATTGCTCATTTCTTGGTTAATTCCAAAACTGGGGTTTGACCTAAAGGCAAACCCCTAATCCCTAACCCCCCAATCATCTTCGCTTTTCTATGTGTAGGTTGCAGGTACGCAGCTGAAATTGAAGATCTAGAATCCTTGTGCAGAGACGAACAGATCCCCCTTCGTTTTTGCGGATTTTTCGGAGGACCGTGGCGCCGAGCGCCATCGTCCCATCAACTTTTGCTCAAATTTGCAGGACAGCGCCGTATCGACATTTTACTACTAATTCCAGGTCCGCAGCTTCATCCTATATCCCTATCTTAGTTTATAAGCGAATCTTTGTCACTTTCTATGCATTCCTAGCTTAATTCTTCTATCAACATTCTTTACAAAAGAGGGTAGCCTTGCTTTCTTAACCGTTGAAACACATTTAGCATCCAATCTTGCATGGTGTGGGATTGGATCTTGTGGGTTTCAACCCCTCTTTTGAATGTAAAGTCTCTCCCCTAAGTGAAAACCATCAACCCTAGAGACTCTCCCTTCTCTCTCCTCGGAGTTGGAAGAGGGGAGAGCAACTAGGGTTCGATCACGATTTTTCGCTTTACATTTTGGTGAACCCGACGTGAACATCCTTTCTGATTATTCATAGTTAGATCTGAAAATTGGATTCCTTGATTACATTTCCATGTTTGATCTTTTGCAAATTTTAGAGGTTGATTGCATGAAAACCCTAAATTTTCTTTTTAATAATTAAGCTTGTGAAATGTCTAAATGTTAATGCTTGTTTTAGATCTGCCCTTCTATTACAAATTATCAAATTCATATTTGTGCTTTAATTTTGAAAATTAAGTGGTTAAGTGTCAAAACCCTAATTTTTGAAACCCTCTTGATTCAACCTTTGTCCGACAATTTCATTGATCAAAACATCTCCAAATCAGTTGTAACTTTGGATTCCGCAATAAAATCACAATATCTTTCATCCCTGAAAATTTGGAAAAAAGTTGCGAGGACCGTGTGCACTCCGAGCGCCATCGTCCTCGACATTTTTTCCGAAATTTCGGGAGCTAGATCTTACTGTATTTTCCTGTTAAAATCGAGAATTTTGGCTGATTTTATCAAACCTAACACTTTCAAAATTACAGTCAAAGTTGGTCTAGGGATTGCTTGGATTAACGCTTCTAATCATTCAAAAATTGTTGAAATTGAAATTTTGTGTCAAAATTGTGTTCTTATTGTCCTAAATCTGAAAAGTGTGTTTGCATTCATTAAAAATTTCAGTGCTTTATTCAAATTCTTGCAATTTGTGACTTTTGAAATTAAGTGCTTAATTACAACAACTTTGATTTCCGCTTTTAAAATCGAATTTTGCGTGAAATTGAGTCAATTTTCAAATTTCAAAACTTGCATTGCTCTTAACATTCCCTCTAAAATCATAAAATTCAAAATTTCAGTTTCCCTCTATTTTTCAAAATTCAAATTTTGCATTTTTTGACAATCTTGGTATTGTTCAATTTTGAGATTACAACTTTAATTTGGTCTATCTATAGATCGTAAAATCACTCAATTTTTTCAGGTTAGCTGTAAAATCATCATAACTTTCATCCCTGCAAATTTCAAAAAAAGTTGCGAGGACCGTGTGCACTCCGAGCACCACGGTCCCGGACATTTTTTCCGAAATTTCGGGAGATTGTCCTGATTGTATTTAACAGCTTAAATCTGGAAGATTGGCTGGTTTTACTGAAATTTGCTACCTTTAAAATTCAAAATCTTCTCTCTTTCTTTAGTGCATGAGTTTTACAACAATAAGCCCTACTTACACTATTCCCGTTAGACGAAGCCTTAGAATTAAGTCCTTCCAAGGTTTAATTACTGAGGAGATGGAACCTAATTTGAATGGCCTTTTTAACGAGGACATGGGTAATTCCTCTAATCCTCTTAATGATGAAGAAGCTCTCCATGAGGTTTCTGTGGAACAACTTTCAAAATTGGATAACCAATTTGACGATTTTTGACAGTGGATGTCTCAAGAATACCCTGATAGTCAAGCTCTTCCTTTAATTGAGGGTCTAAAACGTATGCTTCAAAGTGATAAGAATGGAATTGATATTTTGCGTGGTATTGCACATATTGTGGATTCAAATGTGATGCCTATGAAAAGTTGTGCCGAAACCTTAGGTTATACACAACCTCTTACTCAAGACAATCATTCTATTCCTTTGATGACTCCTATTGCTAGTATACCTACTTTTACATCAAACATAATGACTACCACAATACAAGATATTCCTCCTATGATCACTAGTCATGGGGGCAATCCCTCTTCTTCAATTAACCCTAATCCTTCATTCAATCCAACTTCTTCATTCACTCCTTCAATGAGTGTTCCTATTATATCACCACAAATGAACATGACGCAAGGAGGCAACTCGTTTAATCATTCCATTCCTCCTTGTAGTGTTCCTCCTATCCAATCATCTCCTATGACTAACTATCATAGTGTCCCACCACCTTACTCTCTACCTTCTTTCAATAACATAACACCTCCATCACAATCTAACATGTCTAATATGAATTCTTCGACTGAAGCGACCATTAACAATCTTGCACAAACTGTCTCTTCTTTACAGCAACAAATTGCTTCTATGAATCAATCTAAGTTTAGTGTGCCCACATTTGATGTTGCGAGTCCACTTTTTCTTGACATTGTTCGAGCTATTCCCCCTAAACATGTTGAAATTCCACATTTGGAGCTTTATAATGGTAAGGGTGATCCTCTAGCACATGTTAAGACCTTTCAAACAATATGTACTGATTTTGCTTATGACCAAAGGTTGCTTGCAAAATTGTTTACTAGAACATTAAGAGACAAAGCCCTACAATGGTATTGCTCGTTGCCTTCCTATTCTATTACTTCTTTTGAACAACTTGCAAATGCTTTCATTCAACAATTTCAAAACAATATAAGTCCTAAAGCTACTTTGATTGATTTAATGCATTGTAAACAAGGTGTTAAAGAAAAAGTGACTGATTTCATTGGTAGATATAAGCATTTGTATGCTCAAATTTCTTTTCCAGTGCCTGACAATGATATTCAAAGAATCTTTATTTCTAATTTACAAAAAGATATTCGAGACAAACTTCTGTTTTCTGAGTTTACTTCTTTCCAATAGTTGTGTGCAACTCTTCACAATTATCAACTGACTGTGAGTCAAATGGAACAATCACATCCTATGGCTCCGAGTGATAAGGGTGATAGCAGTCAACAACCATTTGGAAAGCTTAAACCGAACAGAGATTCCATTAAATTCAATGAAAACATCATCAACAACAATGTGAATGCAGCATCAGGTGTGCCTCCTATTTCTAAATTTTTCAAGAAAGAAAGAAAGTATACTCCTTTGAATGAATCATTGCATAGTATTATGAATAAGTTATTGGAACAAAATGTGCTTACTCTTCCTCCTATAAGGCAAATTGATCCTGCAAAGATTACTTCACCTTATTTTGATAACAAATCTTTTTGTCAATTTCATCGTCAGCCTGGGCATGATACTGAAAAATGTTTTTCTTTAAAGGGTAAAATTCAAGATTTGATTGATAATAATACTATTTCTGTTTCTGGAGTGAATGATAAAGGCAATACATCTGTAGCTCCTCCTAATCAAAATCTTCAGATTTTCACTGATCCATTACCTTCTCATACCTCTAATGCGATTGAGACTAATGATTCCTCTCTTTCATCTGATGGTCTTGTGTCTATGACTCCGAATGTGATTAACTTTGTAGAGCAGCAAGAAAACCCTAAAGAACCTTCCATCACATTTGATTCCAGTGAAACCATTAGGGCACCTGATGGTCCTTTATACATAGTTGCAAAAGTCAAGAATACACCTTGCTGTGGAGTGCTTATTGATCCTTCGTGCATGGTTAATGTTATTACTGAAGAATTTCTTTTTACTTTGCAATTGAATCAAGTGATTTATGACAAAACAGATGTGATTGTGAAACTATTTGATGCATTTTCTTCTGCTACAATTGGTTCTATTACATTGCCTATTGAGGTCCATAACAAATCCCTTGATGTGAACTTTGCTATTATTCCATCTTCCGAACAATTTCGTGTGAAGCTTGGCTATCCTTGGCTATCTTCCATGAAAGCTATTGCTTCTCCTATTCATAAGTGTTTGAAATTTCCCCATAATGGTGAAGTTGTTACTGTCAATCATAGTCTCTTTAAACCAGCTGAAAGAACTTCTAGTGTTCCTATTGATTACTTTTGGCCTAAACAATTCCAATCCTTTCCTCCGCGAAGTGATCATCTTTTCAAATCTTATCAAAAGTGGAAAACAGATATGATCCTATCTCTAAGTGAACCTAGAACACCCAAACTTGATATTCCTATCGTTCTTGAGAAGGAAGTTCTTCCTTTGAAAGATAAAACTAATGTCTTTCCTCAAGAAGATTCCCAACCCGTTCCCATGGATGTGATTATGTCTATGCCTAATAAACCTTCTAAGAGTAGACCTATACCTCCTCATCATGATGGACTTGGTCTTCTTCCTAAACCAAAAATTCCTCCTTTATATGGAGCAGTTCCTCCTCCTTCCTTTTATAGAGAGAAGAGACCTTCTTCTTCTCCTATTATCCAGCCTAAGAGATCACAACCTAAACACCCAAGTGATAAGGATGAGAACATTCCTCCTCCTCAATCTTCTCAACTTCCTACTAAGACTAGACGAAATTGTTCTGCATGTGAACGCCGACGAAAGCGTCATCTTAGAGCTCAAGCAGCTGCTTCTCAAACTTTGCAATCTCCAAAAACACCTTCAACAAGCATTATTCCATTTTCTCCAAAATCTCCTAAACATAAGATGCATGATGGTCTTGATCCTGTGCGAATTAAAGACCCTATTTTTATAAATCTTGATGATGCTATAGATGAAAATGTTATTCATGATGAAAATGTTACTTCTCTTGCTTCTGATAGTGAATATGAACTTGTTGATATTGATAACCATTTATCTAATGAATTTTCTAAAGCACTTATCCTAGCTCCTAGACAAGAACAACGTGGCTTGGAACATGAACATAGCCCTTTTTTGGATCTTGTGATAGCTCCATCTGTTGTGTTGAATGTTCCTCCTCTAGCGTGTTCCCTGCCTTCCCGAAACATTGATCAGCAAGATCAGGGGGTAGATGACGTCCTAGACTAGTTACATTAGCATAGCAGATTCTCTCCTCCTCTCTTGTGTTACTTCTTCTATATGTTATTCTCATTCTTCTATTTGTTGTCCTTGGTGTTGTCTACTTGAGGACGATGCAAAGCATTGAGATCTCTTTTGGTCTCTCTCATGTTGACTCAAAAGACACATGTGTTCCCTTCTTCTAGGTGACCTTCCTTGATTGGGGAATGAAGAACAATTATGCATACATACATATGATATATATACATGAATTATCATATAGCATACTGACCCCGAGGAAAGCGAAGTTACCTCGTGCTTTGTGTTTTGTGTCTATTATCCTTGGGTTTATCTCACACTTGGGGGCTAAATCCTTGCAATAACGTGCTCCTTTCCTTTCTCATTTCTTATGTGTATCACTACATTAAAACAATCACCCCCGTTGAGGCGTGTGCGATCGCTTTAACATAGGGGGGCATACACCCTGTCTATCCCTTCAGGATACATGAAAATTTCTTGGAGAACTCAGCTTTGCCTTGAAAATTTTTGATATTTCTCTTGCATGACTCATAGTGAGGGAACCTTACTACTGACAGTCATGGTTCTCCCTCATGATCTTCCCTTTTACTTTGTCAATCGAAGTCATAAGATCCTTAGTCCACTGGGGGCTTGGTGTGTCTTGCCTCCTTGACGTGGTGAAAGTCTTTCAATATTGTTTCCTTGTACTTTACCGGAAGTATGAGCATACATACTCCCGCTAAAGTGGGAGCTAAATGTAGCATCCTAAAATTGCAACACTTGCAATTTCGACTGTATTTCGGTCTTCACGATGGCGACGCAACACGCAACTTGAATGGAGACCCCAAAACTTGTCCACGACACCAAAAACTGCATTTTCAAGCACCCTGGCCTGAACATCCTTTGCACCCTGCTGTCCCGGGAGGTGGGACCAGAGCGCCTAGCGCCCTGGTCCTTCAGGACCAGGGCGCCCAGTGCCCTGGTCCCCTAGGACCATGGCACCCAGCGCCCTGGTCCCTGGCCCTATTTTGGGCCCGGTCTCCTATGGGACTTCGGGTCTTTTTGTTTGCAAATTGGAAATTATCTTTCCTGGTCGGCCTAAGGTCGGAAAAATCAGTCTATTAACCCTAATTGGCAAGTATATAAACTACATTTTCCTCTCCCATTTGGAGAGGAAAAAAAGAAGGAGGTCATAGGTGTACAAGCGTGGAAACTATACTCAAGCATTCAAGCATTCAAGCATTCCTTCTAAGTCTCCATTCAAGGCTAAGTGTTGCATTCAAGACAAGGATTCAACCATTGAAGAGGAGATCACTTACAACATACTACTACAACATACAACATACAACATCTATACCTTCGCACATAAGGATACAAACATCCTTACAACAAGGTATTAGTACTTGTTTTACATTACAGACATTTACATTTACAGCATTGCTCATTTCTTGGTTAATTCCAAAACTGGGGTTTGACCTAAAGGCAAACCCCTAATCCCTAACCCCCCAATCGTCTTCTCTTTTCTGTGTGTAGGTTATAGGTACACGGCTGAAATTGAAGATCTGGAATCCTTGTGCAGAGACGAACAGATCCCCCTTCGTTTCGTGGATTTTTCGGAGGACCGTGGCGCCGGGCGCCATCATCCCGTCAACTTTTGCTCAAATTTGTAGGACAGCACCGTATCGACATTTTACTACTAATTCCAGGTCTGCAGCTTCATCCTATATCCCTATCTCAGTTTATAAGCGAATCTTTGTCACTTTCTATGCATTCCTAGCTTAATTCTTCTATCAACATTCTTTACAAAAGAGGGTAGCCTTGCTTTCTTAACCCTTGAAACACATTTAGCATCCAATCTTGCATGGTGTGGGATTGGATCTTGTGGGTTTCAACCCCTCTTTTGAATGTAAAGTCTCTCCCCTAAGTGAAAACCATCAACCCTGGAGACTCTCCCTTCTCTCTCCTCGGAGTTGGAAGAGGGGAGAGCAACTAGGGTTCGATCGCGATTTTCCGCTTTACACAAACACACACAACCTGCAAATAAAAACCTAATCTAATTGCTCACAATGAAAGTATTTACACCATAGAAGACACTCCACACAGTTTTTCACATAAATCAATCCATTAACTTGCTCAGTAGCTTTATTCAAACTGATTGGTAACCAACAAAACGGTCATAGTCAAGTCACTTTGCTTGAGCCGTACAATTTCTGATATCCAACCCATTAACTTAGGGTTTGCAAATACTTATACTACCCTATCCTTGGTTTTTGTGCCCTTATTAGGGTTTTCCATGCTACATTAAGGATTTTGACCTCATGGTGGAAAAGTTGCTTGACAACTTTTAAAAGTTGCCATGCAACTTTTGCAACTTTTGAGCAACTTTCTCAATGTTGCTTCTCTTGACTCTTAGACCCATATTTGGCTAACCTAAGGACACCACCATGCTAAAAAGGACCCCTAAACACCTTATTTGCACACATACCCTCTATTACCAAGAAATCCTCAATTTTGACTCATGACCCTAAGACCTCAATTAGGACCCTAACTAGGACCAATGAGCACTTGGCTCTTTATTTTATATATAATGGCTTCATAAAGAAGCAAGAACACAACAAAAACAAATGGTGGGAGCCCTTTGAAGGGTGCTCCTGCACCACATTCCCAATTGCTTCTTGAAGCAAATGAATAAGTTTTCAATAATAAAAACTACTGATATCAGACTGTTACGTCTGAAAAACACAAGAAAGTGCAGGAAATCACAAATTTATTGATATTCTCCTTCAATACATTGAACAACAACCACCTCCAACGCATATAAGGATTTTATAATGCCTTTCAAGATTTCATACGGTTACTGTGATGCTAAAAATGTGGTACATAAGAAAGGCATACACATATAATGAGATAATAAAATATAATGACAAGCTTAATTGAAAACTAAATTAAAGATTGTAAACCATTAAGCTTTCCTTGGAATGTCCCATTTTCCTCTATTCTTGAGGACCTTGAAGGTGTTGGATTGATTGGCTCTCAACAGAGCAATGACCTCCAAAGTGGTAACTCAAGAGTTGAGTAGCTACTTGATCATGATTGATTATGCAAATGATATGAAATGTATGATCTAAGAAAATAGATTAACATGCTATGATTAATCCAAAATGGTAATTACTAGGTAATTGAAATACAAATTGCCTATAGTAATGATGATAAAACTATGAATGCAAGGGATCCTTATTGCTCCAAAATGGGGGATATTTGTAGGGTTTCCAAGGCCGAATCTGAGGTGGCAGGAATCGACTGTCCAGATCTAATATGAAGATATCAAGGGCCAGGATTGAGGAAGTTGGAGAAGAGGTTGGAGGAAGGGACACTTGTCATCCCTCTTGTGACAAGTGTCAAGGAGCCTTGCTCATGGGAGGGCAAGTGTCCAAGGGAGGAGACATTTGGAAAAAGTGCCAT
This sequence comes from Cryptomeria japonica, assembly GCF_030272615.1. NCBI lineage: Eukaryota > Viridiplantae > Streptophyta > Pinopsida > Cupressales > Cupressaceae > Cryptomeria > Cryptomeria japonica. The sequence goes on from NC_081409.1 coordinate 599,613,741, forward strand.
GTGTCTCAAGGGGAAAATATCCACACCATAGGAGGTTACGATAAGGGGGTTAGGATGTGCAAGCTAGGATAGGGTTAGTTAGACCCTAGGATTAGATAGAATGGGTTAGGTTAGAGGGTGGTTAGGTTAGGTGGCTAAAAGTTAGGAGCCATGTACTCATTTGAATTTAGAAATTCATATAATTGGAAAATGGTAATTAATCTCAATAAACTTGAATTTGTTAATTTTAATTAGGGACTAGAAGAATTGATTTAGATGGGGGGGGGATTAATTAATTTACATTAATTAATCAAAAGGGATATGAAATGAACTATATAAATAAATCATGTAGATTTATTTACTACCAGATGAATAAGGGAATTAATCAAATATGCTTGTAAATCCGATTAATTAGGAAGGAAGATTAATTAAATAATTGCATATTTAATTAATTATCTTCAGACCATTTTTAAGTGTATACATTTTGGCCCTCTTTGAAGCAATGTGTGATGACACGTTGGTTCAAAGAAGACTTGATTGATGATGTTGCTGATGTGGATTTCGATAGGATGCAGATTTGATCTTGATTTCAATGGGGATTCAGTTTCAATATTGATACCGATTCGATTTTGAGATGATAAATCTCGATATGATGCGGATTTGATGCGGTTTCGATTTTGAGATGATAAATCTTGATATGATGCCCCGGATGTTGAATGATAGGTATCGATGCGAGGATGCCCCCTTGGGAGATGAATCGGATAATTTTTTCAATGTTTTTGAATTTTTCACGATTTTTTAGTTTTTTTTTATATTTTTGAAAATTTTATGATTTTTAAATGATTTTTGATTTTTTAGAGATTTTTAGAGTCAATCCGATTCATTTCGCAAAAAAAAAAATTGAAAACAGTCCCCTACCAAGTTGATTAGTTGATTACATGATTAAAAATTAGTGGAATAAAAATCCCACTTAAATGCCGCATTATGAGTTTAAAAAGGTGAATTCCTTTTACCACTCTTCATTTGTGCACTTTAGTTGTTTGAAAAAATTTCTCTGGAGGAAGGAATGGTGATCCCATACCACCAGCATACGTTCGAGCAAGTTCGGCGACACGAGTGTCCTCCAGCCTACCGTCCATTGATATGTACTTCAAGAAAACCTAGTTTTGTTGATTTTTAAAAAAATTAGCCATTTGTAGAAAAAAATCTTTTAGCATTTTCGTCATGTGGGTTTGTAAAAAAATTACATTTTTGACATGGGTTTTTCAAATTATAAAATGGGTTTTTAAGATTTTTTGATTTTCGAAAAAAATAAAAATTTGAAACTTGCATCCCAAAAGAAATATTATGTTTGTTTTTGAAGAAAAATTTCAATTTTCAAAAAAATTAGCCATATTGGGTGTGGTGGTAAATTAGATACTCCTGATTGATGAAATTTGATGATCAGTTCTAATTATCTCGATGTACGTGTGAGATGAGATGGGATTGATAATGACCTCATGATAGATGAGTGTCATTGATATGGGCTCAACAAGATTTGATAAAAATATCAAGTGAGCAAGATAGACTGATAGATAGATTGATTTGATAGATAGATAAATCGATAAATTGATATGATGAGATGATTTGATTGCAGGAGCACTTTAGTGTCCTCTAGTCTCGAGAGCGCTTCTCGAAGACATGGATGTCGATACCTCGCCTTAGCCAGGCAGAGCGAGACCACATTGGCAGGTGTAGTTTATCTTCCCTTCTCAACATGCCCTGACCCTTGATTAAACGGGGATTATTGATAGCCTTAGCAGAGCATTGGCACAGTGAGCACAATACTTTTAACTTACCAATGGGCGAGATGATAGTGACACTCAAGGATGTATACCGAATATTGTGCATCCCTGTGATGGGCGAGCTAGTGTATTACGATCTTAGAAAATAGGGTGGGATAGATGCACTTTGCCAAGTGTTTGAGAATGATGGGATAGGCAGATATGACATTGCGTGGCAGGAGATGCTAGAGATAGGTTATGCCACATTACCCACTATTCTTTCCGGATTCATTGGGGGTTTCCTTTGTCCTGATCACATGTCAAAGGGATTATCTGTTGGTTGGGGTCATCTCCTTGAGTAGATGGTGACACAGGGGACCCAATTTGCATGGGGGTCATGCATGCTGATGCACTTGTATTATGACCTGCACCAAGTGGTGTACTAGAGATCAGCTACATTATCAGCAGGGGTGATCGTTCTCCAGATATGAGCCTAGGAGTACCTTCCTATCACACAACCATTGGCTAACAAAGATAGACCTGTAGGCAGGCCTTATGCTGCCGATATCCAATCATCATTGTCCAGCGAAAGCTGGGCAAATTGTAGTATTGGTGATAGACACTAGATGATTTGTATACTGTGATATGGAGACCATACAATATTGTAAGATCTGGCCTGAGGATGCAGTGGAGATGTCGTATGTATTCTCGATGCGATACCTGATCGGATCGACACCCTATGTTATCGAGCGATTCCTTTGTATGAGGGTATTGAGACATTATGGCAAGATAGAAGGGATACCATAGGGTACAACTCATTATGCTCACAGGAGACTGGATGTGGCTACTTGGGGGCCCTCTATTTCATATGACTAGGTGTGTGCAGAGTATCGATCATTGGGGCCACTGGATTGGGATTATATTTCAGGTATGATAGATAGAAGGATGATAGATGAGTACATCTCATATTTTACTGCACATAGGTTTCCTAGGCTGACATGTCTAGATGAGCTAGAGCCAATTCTAGATGAGGATGATGAGAGGCTATGGCGCAAAGCTCCTAGGTGACTGAGGGATGGTGGGGGGAGAGGAGGTGGGGGTGGAGACAGAGGATATGATAGAGAGGGATATGGAGGAGATGCAGGAGATCATGGTGCTAGAGATGAGGATGGAGAAGATGATGATGAGGGAGATGATGATGGGGGAGATGGTCGAGCAGTGGCACGTGCACCAGGAGCTAGCAGTTCTAGATCTTCTAGAGATGTACATATGGATTGGATGACTCGGGTGGTTAGATGGAGGAGATTAGGTCCAGTGGATCAGAGGCATCAGGTCCCAGAGTAGGAGGTTCCCAAGGTTGAGTAGGTACCTATGAAAGTATCACAGGTCCTCATTATGATGTTGTCTCATTATCTCTAGGCTCAGATTACTAATTTACAAGGCCAGGTTCAACAACTAGAGAGTCGACTAGCAGAGAGAGACTCTTAGATAGCCTAGCTAGAGGTCCAGATGACACAGGTACATGTACAGGCCCAGGCCCAAATTGTCCGGGTAGAGGCCTAGATGGCTTCTCTCATGGCCGAGAGAGCTACAACTAGGGATAGGTGTCGATAGGCCGAGGCATAGGTACAAATGTTAGGAGAGTCTAGTTCAGGGAAGGTTTCCCTAAAGATGATGCATCAGGTGGTCTGAGAGGCTGAGTATTACAGGACATTATACTATACTATTGTTCCTGCTGATTGGAGGGCTCCAGGCTTCTCACAACTAAGTAGGAGATTGGGACGGAGCCATTCAGAGAGTCGAGGATTGATAGGGCCACTTTAGAGAGATCTGCTAGGTGGGGACCCAGGTACAGGGGTATCAATTGGTGTTACTAGACCTACCACATTAGGACAGAGTTTCACTCTGCGTCCTAGTGGTCACACTGATATGGGACATTGCTCCATTCATGTACACATTTTGTGATGAGATATTGATGATTCCCATGATGTATATTTATGATGTATCTCATATATTTTTGTGATATCATTGTACCTTGGATATTGATCTTTTTGATGATATGGTATGCATTCGATCCTATTTTCTCTACATGACCTATGAGATGATGGATGCATTCTATTTTATGAATGATTATGTTATGCAATTACTTTCATGATGTATGCTTTATTTTCTATATTCATATGGATTATAGATGATGGATGTATGCTTCTGACATGATAATGTAGTATTTACATAATGTTATGCAAATGTGAATATGTATGTTGATGCTTATAAATAATATGTGATGGATGCGCAATGCAATTCTTTCTATGTTTATAGTATTTTTATGATTTTCTCATGCATGTTAATATGAGATTGTTGCAATCCAATGCAATGATGCTACCTTGCATGATTGATATGAGATGGATATGCAATGCAATGCTCTAATGAAAGAAATGAATGTTTGGATGCTTTATATGAATAATGTCTTAGTATGCAATGGTTACATGAGATGAACTAACTTATTATGTAGGATGAATGAATTGATTATTTTTTATATTGTCCAATGTACTCAACCATGTAATAAGAGAGATAACACCATGTTGAAACCTTTGGCCTTGGAAAAGATGAGTGTTGTGATCCCATGCAAAATGAAATGCAAATCTACTTTAAAAATGCAAATTCAAAATGAAATGCAATGCGGCGATCAGACCGATCATGTAGTCATTGCTTTGTTTCATCATTGAGCCTTTAAAATGTGGGAAGTAAGTGTAAATATCGATGGTATAATTGAACCATGATGACTTGAGAACTACTTTCCTGGGTTTTGATATTGCAAGTAATCACAATCATCAAGGTATAATTGAACCACAATGACCTGAGTGTTGCTTGCGTAAAACAGGTAGTATTAACCATTTCTATATGCAAGTTTGAAATGTCCTCTGAGATACTCTAATGATCATGTCCTGAGACAACTTTGCACATATTAACGATTAATTTACAGACAACAGACAAGAAAATATCATGTTCCTTCCTTGTTCCTCTAGTCAAAGACATCTTGGAGTCACCTAGAAATCATGATAGCAAAAAATCAAGATAAAATAGTTGAACCATTATTGTCAAAGTGTTAAAATCATTAGTCAAAAGATATCATCCATTGATATGTGTTTACAATGTTTAGACTGATATTTTATGGTTTGATGGTTGATAATGTGATCTTATGTTCAATGTTGGATGTGTCTCAGTTTTTGCTTGACAAGTGTTGTCTAACTATTGTTCTACCTATTTGATTAAGCTCAAAACGATGAAAATTTTGTCCCCAACGAGGTTTAGGATTTTGGCCCCAGTCTAGAAACAAACTTTTATTATGACATATACAATGATCCAAACCATGGTGGGAAATCACCTACGACGCCTGCGTATGTACAAAGGCTTTATTATGGATATGAACAACATTGATGGAAAAGAATGCAAGCGAAAGGATGCATGAACCAATATACGAAAGAGCTAGCTGACAGATAGCACCTATTTGCTAGGTTTTCACCATCTGTTTTTATTGCACTTTTTCTCATTTTTGATTTTTTTTTTAAATTTTGGTTGTTTTTTGTATTTTATGCTTTTTCACTATTTTTGTATTTTTCTGCTTTTTCATTGTTTTTGGTTTTTTCTGCTTTTTCAACATTTTTTGATTTTTCTTCTTTTTCACACATAAAACTTCTTCAGATGCATGCTATTGATGGGTTCTTCAAGCTCATCCCCATCCTATGTTGATAGTCGATATTCTCCTAACCCAAATACTGTTGTGACCACAAACAGACCTTACTAGTTTGGTTCAAACTTCCCTTTCTTTTCTTGGTCTGACTAGTTTCATGGATTTTCCTTTAGTACTAGTTCCCCAACTTGAAAGACTTGTGGTTTGACCTTGTGATTATAAGTTTGATTTATTCTTTGCTGATATACTTTTAAATGATCAAAGGCATTTTGTCTTCGTTCATGGATCAATTCTAACTCTTGCAATCTAGATACTCGTAGAGAAGGTATCTCCACTTCTATTGGCAGTATTTCTTCTGATCCATAGACAAGAGAGAAAGGTGTGGCACCTGTTGGTGTGCGGATACTGGTACAGTAGGCCCATAGAGCAGAGTTCAATTGAATATGCCAATATTTTTCAACATCATTCACTATTTTTTGAGGATTTTTAGAATATTTTTTTTTTATGCTTCTTCTTTCCCATTACCTTGTGGATAGTAGGGTGTGGAAAATTTGTGTTGGATCTTGAATTTCTCACATAGCTCTTGTACATCCTGATTCTTGAACGGTCACCCATTGTCAGTGATAATGGTCATGGGTATTCCATAGCGATAGATAATGTAGTTCAAGATAAATGTAGCAATTTGTTTTCATGTGATATTGATGAGAGGTACTGCCTCAATCCATTTTGTGAAATATTATGTAGCTACAAGGATAAATTTGTGATCATTGGATGAAGAAGGATTTGTATTTCCTACTAGATCAAGACCCCATTGACAAAAAGGCCAAGATGTTGCCAAAACATTAAGTTCTTGTGTTGGTGCATGAATTAAATTTCCATGGATCTGACATTGTTTGCATGTTTTAGCTATTTGAAAAGAATCTCGTTCCATAGTTGGCCAATAATAGCCCAAGCGTATGAGTTTTTTCGAAAGGGTAAGACCACTTAAATGAATTCCACAAATGCCATTATGGACTTCATTTAAGGCCTTCTCAGATTCTTCTTGCTCGAGACATCTTAAAAGAGTATCATCTAGACCTCATTTAAAAAGGGTATTTGCAACAAGAGTATAATGGGAGGATTAGCGAATAAAGTTTCTCTTTGGATATTTTGATAAATCAGGAGGAAGGGTGTTATCTTTCAGGTATGTATAAGTATGGCCATAGCGGGAGGAATCATGCCCAACAAGGTGACATATAGTTTGGTAATCGAGACAATTATGAGCAGGGTAAAACAACTCTTCCACCACGAATTCATAACGCTCTTAATTTTCCCATGTCTAAAGTAGAGAAGCAAGTGTTGCCATGGCATCTGTTGCTTTACTGTCATTCCTTGGAATTTTCTCAAAAGTTATTTCTACAAAATACTTCTTGAAATCATCTACCATCTTTTTATAAGGCATAATTTTGTCATCCTTTATTTGGTAATCATCATTAATTTGATTGATGATGAGCTGAAAGTCTCCAAAGACTTGAAGTTGTGTAATGTTCCATTCTATAGCCATTTTGATACCTATAACCAAAGCTTCATATTCTGTTATGTTGTTGGTGCATGGAAAGCTTATTTTGTATGCTTTTGGAATTGTATGACCTTGTGATGTGATGAATAGAATACCTGCTCCTGATCCATGCTGTGTATATGAACCATCAAAGTATAATTATCATTATTTTGTGGTGACCATTAGGATATCAGCATCGGGAAACTCAATGTGTAAAGGATGATCATCTTGAAGTGGTGCCTCTGCTAGTTGGTCTACAATGACCCATCCCTTGATAGCTTTTTTTTCCACACTCAATATCAAACTCACTCAGGATCATGATCCATTTTGCTAATCTTCCTATTAAGGTTGCCTTGCTGAGCAGATACTTCAATGGATCAATTTTAGTTATCAACTTGATGGAGTGAGATAGTAGATAATGTCTTAATTTTTGAGAAGCAAAAACTACCACCAAGCATGCTTTTTCTGTGGGGGACTACTTGAGCTCGTATCCCACTAGTGTTTTATTGATTTAGTAGATAGCTCATTCTTTTCCTTCATTATCCTATTGTGTGAGCATAACTCCTAATGATACTTTGGTGGTTGATACATAGATTAACAATGAATTTCCTAGAATTGGTGATATTAGGATGGGTGGTTGCATGACATAGGCCTTGATCTTGTTGAATGCATCCTCACATTGATGATCCCACTTGAAATCAATATTTTTGTGCAAGAGATGAGTAAATGGTTGGCATTTATCTGCTAGTTGAGAAACAAATCATATGATTGACTGCAGTCTTTCCTGGAGGGATCTAAGTTGACTAATATTCCTGGGAGATGCCATTTCGATGATTGCTTTGACATTAGCTAGATCTACTTTGATACCTCTAGTTGAAACAATGTATCCCAATAGCTTGCCTAAAATGACACCAAAGGCACATTTATTAGGATTTAGCCGTAGCTTGTACTGTTCTAACCGGTCAAAGATGTTTTCTAGTATCCCTATATGTTCTTCTCTATTGTATGATTTGGCCAATATGACGTCCACATAGTCTTCCATGAATGTATGCATCATGTCATGGAATATAGTCATCATAGCTCTCTAATATGTCACACCTGCATTCTTGAGCCCAAATGGCATGACGTTCCAGCACAAAGTACCCCATGGACATGTGAAAGCTATCTTTTCTTGATCTTTAGGTGCTATTTTAATCTGATTGTATCTGGAGAAACCACCTGGTAGAGAAAATATGGAGTGTCCAACAGTTAAATCTATAATGATGTCAATGTTAGGTAGAGGAAAGTCATCATTTGGACATTCATTATTCAGATCTCTGAAATTTGTGCATACTTTAATACTTTTGTCTGGTTTGGAGATAGGAATGATGTTTGATACCCATTGAGGATATGCTATAGGTCTGATGAATCCCACATCCAGTAATTTCTTTATTTATGCTTTGACTAGGAGAGCAATATGAGGATGCATCTTCCTTAATTTCTATTTAACTGGTTTCGCTCCTGTATTGACATTTAAGTGATGCATAATAAGATCTGGATCCAACCCTGGCATGTCTGCATATGACCAAGCAAAATTGATTTGCCATCATTTGAAGAATTCCATATATTGTTGCATTTCTTGTTCTGATATAGAAGTTACTGGATGTAGAATCTTTGGTCATTATGTTGTCCCAATGTTAAGTGCCTCTGTTGGTTCGATCAAAAGTGATGACCTTTCTTGATAGTACTCAAGTAAAGTGTCAAATCTCCCATCTTTCGATGCCTCAAGGAAGTTTTCACCATTAGATGCATCCTTTCTTTTTACTTTTTCTTGGTCTAATGTTGCCAAGAAATGGTTTTCAGCATTAGACCTGATAGTCTTTTCTTTATTTTCCCTTTTGCGACTGGGAGATTTGGCACTCACTTTACTGGAAGATGCATTGCTAAAATTCCAGGTGAAAGTTATTGCAGGTTCGATTGCATTAAAATATATGAATATGGCACAGTCATTAGGATATATGAATATATCAATAAGTTCAGGGTGGATTAGAGGTAAGGGGTCCTCAGGTTGAGATGTTTTGAGGGTATCAAGGGTCATGATAGATATGTCAAAGTTTTTGATATGTGCTTCAATGTCTAGAATGACAGTCTCATTAGAATGACCTCTTGCAAGTAGCTCCTAATTATCCTCACTCAAGCCCAAGTCAACCGAATGTGATTCTAATTCAAGTGGGCTAGTTCCTAATGTTTTCCCTGCATACGTATGAACTATATCATCTCCTACGTCTTCTTCAAATCAATTTTCTTTGGCTGATTCTTCAGAATGATAGGAATCCCATTCCCATTCATCAAAATTTGTCTCACTTGCAGCTTGCAATCTACAGATTTGTTCATATAGCGTTTGATTTGTTTCTTCTTTTTTTCTTGCTAAATATTTTCTTCTTTCATATTGAACTTCTTCTGGACTGAGATTGAGTTATGTCAACCTTTCTATTAGCTCTCCTTGATTTGTACTAGCTTCTTTCTTGTTTTGATTAAGAGTTAATTCTTCTTGGAAGGTGCCTTTAGTTTGTTTTTCTTGTTGATCAGAAGCTTTCTTCTTTTCCCATTTCATGTTTGTTTGTTCTCGTTGCTTGGCAACTATTTCTTCCCTTTCAATTTTAAGTTGTTCTTGTGTGTTTTCATATGCATCTTGTTGTTGGCTAGAGGATGTGTTTTCTGGTAGAGTAACTTGTCCATACCCTAAGCCTGTTTTGTTTGTAGCCTGCTGAGTATGAGGTTTGATTGGTTCTGAGATACCTTCTTTTATATTTCCTATAGAACCTGTTCTAGTGTATCTCATTTTTTGAAGGATGTTAAATCCTTTTTCATACATTTCTGTAGGTATTCTGACATTGTTGATCTTTTGCTGGACTTCTTCATCTTTATATAGCCACTGTAGCACATCTATGTCTTCTGTTTCCTATGATAAGGTCCTAGCACTAAGAAATGCTCCATCAAATATTGGAAGATGTTTCACAATTGGTTGTTGTTTAGAGTTTGATGGTTTTACATAGGATTTAGGAGAGAGTGGTAATTGGGATATTGAATATTCTCTATTCCCTTGATCTCTTAGCTGCATTTGTTTTTCCATACTTGACAAAATTGAGGCAAATGATTTTTCTTTGGTGTGTTCAAAGACGATGCCTCCCTATTATGAGGAGCAATGACCTCTTGAGATGGTTTTAGATTATTATAGTACTGAAATGGATTTGAATCTGTTGAGATCATGATTTCCTGCCCATTGTAGGGAAATTTTAGGCACTGATGATATGTTGATAGAACAACTTATATGTCATGTATCCAGGGTCTTCCCAAGAGTATGTTGTATTATAATTCCAAGTCTAGAACTTGGCATGGTATGTCTTTCTGCAAAGGTCCCACTCTGATGGGTAATATCACAATTCCTTCAGAGGAACTCTCTTCTTCATCATATGCTTTGATGGTTATCTTTTTCTAGGGATGAACTGCATCTTCTGAATAACCTATATCACAGACAAGACTCAATGACAAAATGTTTAAGCTAGCTCCACCATCTATTAGGACACATTTAACACGCGTCTTGTGAATGAGGACTTCAATATGCAAGGGAGCGTTATGGGAATGTTGCAAGGGCATGTCATCTTCTTTGATAAATGATAAGCAGTGAGGGGTTGTGAGGTGTCCCACCATGGTTTGGAAATCATCTATATCAAGATCTTTGGACACTGTTGTATCTAGGAATGCTCTTTCTAGAATTTCTTTGTGTGTTGGTGAAAGGTTTAAAAGTTCTAAGATGGATATTTGCATGAGAGTTTTCTGTAGTTGATCCAATAAACTATATTGTTTTGTAGTGGATGACGTGTTAGTTGTAGGATCCGGTAAAACAACTTTAGATTTGCTTCTTATGATAGCATGAGCGGGTTTTGGATGTTGTTTCTCTTTAACCATGATCACATTTACCACATTGTCATATGTATGAGCATATTTCACCTTTTCTTTACCTTTACCATTATGCTCTATTGATAATTCACCTTTCTTATAGTTGGGAAGTGGAGCTTTGAACGATGTCTGTGATTTGTTTGTTGTATGTCCATCCACAGTTATCACTCCATTATCAATAAAATCTTGGATGACATGTTTTAACCGTTGATAAGTACCTGTTTGGTGTCCTTTGTTTCGATGGAAATCACAATAATGGTTGTCATTCCACCAAGAAGGTTTTACCTTGGGTTTAAAGTTTCTTGCTTCTGGCAAGGTAATTAACTTGTTTGCGAGAAGTGTCTTTAATGTCATGGTTCACCAATTTTTGTAAATTACCTTTGAAAGAAATCATTGAGAGTTGATTTTTGGTGATTGTTGTTTTGTTGAGCTGTTGTTGAGTGATTGAATAAATTAAAAACTGATTTTTTTGGTTTTACATTGTTGTTATCTACTATCCCATCATTGACGACATTACGATTTCTATTCCAAAATTTTGGCTTATAATTATTGTTGTTGTTATTGTTGTTAGGAGGAGGAACTCCTTCTTTGTATATTTTCAATTCACCCTTCTTTACCATGGCTTCCTCCATTCTGATTCCATTATTAATCATCTTTCCAAAACTTTGATGGCCTTACAATTTTAGATGATAACTCATTTGATCATTTAGGTTGTCGATGAATATGTCCATTTTTTCATATTCTGGCACCATATGAGGATATCGTGAAGCTAACCATCTCCATCTGTGTAGAAATGTCATGAAAGGTTCTCCACTCATTTGTTTAGCATTACATAGATATAACATAGTTACTTCATGTTGTATGTTGTAAGAGTATTGTGAAACAAACTTATCCACCAATTCTGAGAATGATCTGATTCCAGATGGAAGTTTGGAGAACCATTCTATAGCTAGTCCACTTAATCTTTTTGGAAATAATCTCATCAAGTAGGTATCCTCATGTGCAAACTCTATACTCATTTTAAAAAATTCTCGTACATGATCTTGGGGATCAATGCTTCCATCATATTTCTCGTATCTAGGAGTTTCACAACCTGTAGGAAATGGTATCATGTTTAGATTTTTGTTGAATGGGTAAGGACAGATTTCTTGAAGTGAGTATCTTCTAACATTTCCTCTCTGCATATCTTGAATCTGTGTTTGCAGTGTTTGTATTTGTTGTGTAAGAGTTGTGATAGTATTATCAACATGATTTGTTCTTGTATAACCATGAGTTTGCATTCTAGTAGAATCTTGATCTCTTCTTCTATCTTCTCGACCCTTTCTTGTGTCCTCATTGGATTTAAGTTTGTTGAGAATTTCTACGTCATCCCTTTTGGGAATGGAAGTTTCCTCATTAGTTCTTGTGTTATCAGGAATTGATGTGTCATCCTTTTTTGTGACTGAAAATATCCTCATATCATTTGTTCTTATGGAAAGGGTTACTTCTCTTTTGTCATAAACTTCTCATATCAAAATCTTGGGGGAGTGTAGCACCAAATTTTGCTAATATTTAGGAAATATTTTTCTTTTTCTCCCTCCAATATTTTCTCCACAAATTTATTGAATTTAAGATCATTTTTTATTTCTCTGAAATGTTGTTATGTTTTTTCCTCTTCAACTTGTATTTCATCTTCATGTTCCATGTTCCTATAATCTTCATTTATTTCAAATGTTTCGATTTTCGTTTCTGCAATCTTTCATCTTTGCGCTTTAGTTAAAACAGGCATACATGTGTTCTGAATGTTTTGCAAGGTTTAAATATTTGATAATGTTTCGCAATAAGTGATCAATTGTTGAGATAAAAATTATAGATTGATAGACACGAAATGATCTTTTCAAGTATTTGCTTGTTTACAAGTTTTTCGATCTTAGTTTTTTTTTGGAGTGCAAATTTTGTGATTTTTTATATGACCAAGTTCAATAGGAACGATATATCCCATGATAGAGAATGAGGTTAATCTGATCAAGCATTGTAGTTTCATGATAAAGGATGATAGATCTTGATGAGAAACTATGTTTGAACGATCAGTTTATCAAAGAAAATGTGATGTTGCACTTTAAGATGTTAGATCTTGAACTTGTTTGAGATGAATACTTGAGAACCTTAGTTCGTCTAGCTCTTGAATCTATTTTGATAGAAGATAACCTAATTGAGTGACACAAGAAGATGACCTAGTCTCTATGTTTGACTGTCTGAGAAATGGGTTGCTTTTGTTTTCTAATTTCGGTGCAGTTTACCAGAAATGCTGAAAAAATGACCAGAAACGCTGACAAAATGACCAAAAACGCTGACAAACTAACTAGAAACGTTGAGGAACAGACCAGAAATGCTGCGATACTAACCAAAAACTCTACTATATTGACCAAAAATGCTACTATACTGACAAAAATGCTGCTATACTGATAAAAAATGATATTTTGCAATGCAGTGACTCTAAAGTTCAAAACAATGATGTTTAGACTCATCAAATTTTATGTTTGAACTTAGGAGAGTGTTATTTTGACCCAACTTTGTGATTTTCAGACTCAGATAATTGATATTTAGACCTAGAAAGTGCCAACTAGGGGATCTAATGTTGAAACATGAGCAATTTGACATTCAACCCAAAAGAGTGTTGATGAGACCAAAGAAGATGACATTTAGACCAAGAGAGCTATTGTTTAGACTAAGAACTCTATTGTTTATACCAATAACTCTATTGTTTAGACTAGGATCTCTGTTGTTTAGACTAGAAACCTTGTTGTATAGAATTAAGATGTTGAAACTTAGACAATGTTTGTTTTGACTCCAATAATTGATGTGTACACTGCGAAAATTGATGCTTATACCTAGCAAGCTCAAACTTGGAGAGTTAATGTTGAAATATGAGAAAATTAACATTCATACCAAGAGAGATGACATTTGGACTGAAAGTGTGATTGTTTAGACCGAAAGAGCTACTGTTTGGACCAAAAGTGCAACTATTTGGATTGAAAATGTGACTGTTTGGACTGAAAGTGCGACTGTTTGGATTGAAAGTGCAATTGTTTGGACTAAAATTGCAACTGTTTGGACTAAAAGTGTGATTGTTTGAATTGAAAGTGTGACTGTATGGACTGAAAATGCAACTATTTGGATTGAAAGAGAGACTGTTTGGACTGAAAGTGCAACTGTATGGACTGAAAATGCGACTGTTTGGACTGAAAGAGCGACTGTTTGGACTGAAAATGTGATTGTTTGGACTAAAAGAGCTAATCTGCTGTGAAACTTGTAAATTTGACAATTTAAAGTTTGAGTTTGAATTTTTGTTGTATTTCAATGGATGATATCTTGACTTGGCTTAAAAACACAAAATTCAAATTGTATTTTTATCCCAAAGGACACATAAAGTGTATGTTCAAGAAGCTTTAAAGAAAGCCCAAGTTTTCATGGGTTTTGAATAATTGAAAACACACCATTTAGTCTATCCTAAGGATATGGGCTTCATTATTAGTTCTTAGCCCACACTTGGTACCCTGTCAGCTCACACAGCCTTGTCACCCCCTAAAGGGTGCCTGTGTTTTTGCCTTTGCGAGAGCTAGTGGAGTCCCATTATGAGCAATAAGGTCTCAAAAGGGGAGTTCGCACATATGCTCAAGAGGGACATATGGTGAGTGTCTTAAGGAGAGATTCTTCCCCCACATGCACTAAGAATTTAATAATGTTCAGAGATAAACTAGGTAGCTTCTAATTTTAATTGGAACTAGTAAGGGATTTGTTCAACACGTCAAGGTATAAACTTAATTAAGAGGTCTCTCAGCCTTGAAAACCAAGGTTTGATATACCTGAAGGTACAAAGGAGAGCTATTCCCGAGCACTGTTGTTGACTTGATTTTCATCAAATCACATTTATTTTATAGTGGGTTGGAGTACTTGGCATTAGCCGTTCCAGCTTGGGTTGTTCCCCTCTTACCGACCTTAATGGCTTTGGCCTTATAGGCTCCTTGGGAGGGCAGGCCCGCTAAAGATATGCACTATTGAAAGAAAAAGATGAGTCTAGCTTTTTGATCACCTAAGAAAGGTGAGAGCATACTCGCATATCATCAAAACACATAAGACATGTTTGTTCATTTCCATTGTAATTAGTCTATGTGCCTAATTTAAAAAAACTAAATGCAAAATCCCACGACTGCAAACAAAGTTAGTAGTTTATATTGCATTCTTTGATGGTGAAATGGTTTATGACTTTGGTCTCTCATAGAAAAATAAGTACCTGCAAAACCAATAATCAGCAAATTAGGTTCAGGAAAATGACAGTCCAGAAGCAGAAATAAGAAATGCAAAATACAACATTAGCAAAATCAATAAAAAATTGAAAACGCCATCAAATTGACCAAGAACGCTGCCAGATTGACCCAAACGCTATTGTGCACACCAGAAACACTACTGAATCAACCAAAAATGCTATAGAATTGAATAAAAACATTGTTAAACTGACTGAAAACGCTGTCAAATGTACCAAAAATGCCACAAAACATACCCAAAAAGGCTGAAGTACAGAAAAACATGAAAACAGAGTTGAGGAATCTCCCAAAAACACCATTTGAGGTGCCAGAATGCTACAAAAGAGGCCAAGAATGTGATTCGGGAGCCTGAGAGAGCTAATCTACACACCGAAAGAGCTAATCAACCTATCAATGAAATTTCCTGCAAGCAAACTTGTTAAAGATCAAAGAGGTTAAGCCCCACGGTGGGCACCAATTAATGTGATGCTAAAAATGTGGTATATAAGAAAGGCATACACATATAATGAGACAATAAAATATAATGACAAGCTTAATTGAAAACTAAATTAAAGATTGCAAACCATTAAGCCTTCCTTGGAATGTCCCATTTTCCTCTATTCTTGAGGACCTTGAAGGTGTTGGACTGATTGGCTCTCAACGAAGCAATGATCTCCAAAGTGGCATCTCAAGAGTTGAGTAGCTACTTGATCATGATTGATTATGCAAATGATATGAAATGTATGATCTAAGAAAATAGATTAAAATGCTATGATTAATCCAAAATTCTAATTACTAGGTAATTGAAATGGAAATTGCCTATGGTAATGATACTAAAACTATGAATGTAAGGGAACCTTATTGCTCCAAAATCGGGGATATTTATAGGAATTCCAAGGCCAAAGCTGAGGTGTCAGGAATCGACGGTCCAGATCTGATATGAAGATATCAAGGGCCAAGATTGAGGAAGTTAGAGAAGAGGCTGGAGGAAGGGACACTTGTCATCCCTGTGGTGACAAGTGTCAAGGAACCTTTCTCATGAGAGGGCAAGTGTCCAAGGGAGGAGACATGTGGAAAAAGTGCCATGTGTCTCAAGGGGAGAATATCCACACCATAGGAGGTTAGGATAAGGAGGTTAGGATGTACAAGATAGGATAGGGTTCGTTAGACCCTAGGATTAGCTAGAATGGGTTAGGTTAGAGGGTGGTTAGGTTAGGTGGTTAAAAGTTCAAAGCCATGTGCTCATTTGAATTTAGAAATTCAAATAATTGGAAAATGGTAATTAATCTCAACAAACTTGAATTTGTTAATTTAATTAGGGCTTAGAAGAATGGATTTATATAGGGGGAGGATTAATTAATTTAGATTAATTAATCAAAAGGGATATGAAATGAACTATACAAATAAATCATGTAGAGTTATTTACTAGTAGATGAATAAGGGAATTAATCAAATATGCTTGTAAATTCGATTAATTAGGAAGGGGGATTAATTAAATAATTTTTTTATTTAATTAATTATCTTGATACCATTTTTTAGGTGTATACAGTTACAACCACCCTCATAACCTATTTTGGACAAACCATGTCTAATTACCCCTTACAAATTCAAAAGTTGCTTAACCATTTTTTGTCAACTTTGACAATTTTTGCTCCAAATTGAACATAGCCCTATCTATGACTTCCATGACCCAATAATGATTCAAATAGGTCCAAATACATCGAATAAACCCTTTTACATCATAAATTCCCTTACGTGACTCATTTTCACATATTTGTACTATATTGACAACTTATGACAATTTTATCAACATTACAACTTTAGGACTCAAAACCTTAACAAAGGGACTCATAGAGACTAAATACATCATAAATGGTCATTATTGAACTTATTACATATAATAAACACAAAACCATTTTCCTTGTACCAACTTGACCTCATTGTGCCATGAGGACCTATTAGGTGCTCCTGCACCACTATCGATGACATTTTGTGGTAGGGTTTGTCAAAACTGGTGGAAAGTTGTGGTGAATTTCCTTTAGCTATGGCAGAAGTGTCTATTTCCAAGCCAAAGGAGAGATCCACCACAGTCTCCTTACCCTTATCATCCGATGAAATAACTTTTGAATCATTTAGCTCTTGCACCGGTGGCTTCACCACTTGGTGCCTCATTCAAAACTTGAGTATCCTCTGCACCTATATCCTTTTTTACATCTACCTCTGTATCCTTTGTTATCTATACATTTTCTATTAGCATGTCCTCTGTTTCAAAATGTGACTCAGTAACTGATACATTGGTATCTGGTTGAGTGCTTGTCGGTTTCTTAGTTTCTACACTTTGTTTATCTTCCAGTTGCTTATCCTTAGGCAACTGAATATTCTATGATTGTACAAAACTAAAAATAAATTGGTAGCCTAGACCCAAAATAATTCTTACCCATATATAAATTGTTTCCTTCCTAATATCTTCTAATTTGTCCAACATAAGACTTTTTATTCTATACTTAGGGTTAATTCTGATGATCCCGAAGATGGGGAAAAGCTTTGGAAGGATAATAAGATGGTTAGATTGCGAATAGACAAGCATGAAACACAAAAAATGCAATAAAACCCAATTATACCTTGCTTTCACCTTCTTCCTTAATGAAGCTTGGATGAAGTTGAAGTGCACCCAAATGCCTCCAACTTGATGTTGATTTTCTCCTAGATTGCTTAATGAGGTTGGTCTCCTTTTCTCAACAAGATTAATGGATTATTTGATTGGATTTGGATGATGGATAGAAGGATTTTATAATAGAGGATTATGAGGACATGATAGAGGGATGATTAGAAGAGGATGAGAGGAGAAAAGAGAAGCATAAGAATGCCATGGAAGATGTTGATGGTTTGTGAGGAGAACAGGCTCCAATTTATAGATTGGAGGAGGCCAATGGAGGGCCAAGATTGATTTCCTTATGGAGGGTTGAGATTGATTTGAGATAGAAGGCATGGATCAAGGGTTCCTTGGGAAAATAAATAGGAATATAAAATTCCTTGGAAAAAGGGGGGAGAAATTTGAATTTCAAACATGAGGAATTTAAAATTCCAAAATAAGGATGCATTGAGGGATTCAAAGAAATTTGAATTTCTTTGAGAGACTCAATGTTGATGTAATATGAGTGGGAATTAAAATTTGAGGGATAATGATAAGCATGATTATGAGAGATTCTAGAAGGATTAATTAGGTTGAGTGGGATTAGGAAAAGTGATTTGTAGGAATCACATGACTAGTTTAATTAATTAGAATCAATTAACTGAGTGGGTTTAGAGGAAATAATTATTGGAGGGGACTTTAGAAGAATAGGGGAATAATTTATTTATTTGATAAATTAATTACTGGACAATAGTGATAGGAATTAGATTTAATGAACACTTGAGAAGAACAAGGATAACACAATTAAGTCAATTAATTATGTTGACAGGCTTAAATTAATTAAATATTAATTTTAGGTGTCTACATTTTCCCCTCTTTGATATAGCACCGTGAAATGATGTTATATAAAAGAAGAATAAAACATAGTGGAAGAAAAGGATAAGGACTAGTATCATGATGTCCTAGTCATGAGATGAAGAAATAATGATGAGGAGGAAGGATGATGAGGAAGTAGTTGTATGCCCCTTCGAGAGGACATGCGGGTTTGAAGAACACGAGTTTGCTCTTGAAAAGAATTAGAAGAATAAGTGATGAAAGGATTAAGATACTGAAAGAGGGAACTAGGATGGCTTGGAGTGTTGTGAATGAAATGAGACAAAGAAATGATAAATGGTTTGGATTTCTTATTGAGCAAGTATAGAGAGAAAACCTAGATTTGATATTTCCATGGATAGTCAACACCACTGATCATAAGAACCAGGATTGTGTTGTACACAATCATGCAAGTCTTCATAAACACTAATGTAGGGTTGCCGGTTCAAACAAGGAAGACCTTCAAACACACCATGCCATGAAAACTATGCCCCATTATACACCAACTAAGACATACCAAGATATAGGATTATCAAGGCAGTCCTAAACAAGTATAGTCCTGGGACACAAGATGAAAACAAAGTGAAAAGCTCAAGCATGAAAACAACATGCATATGACCAACTAATTGATGGTATGATGAAAGAACAAGGATCTGGTCAACTACTGAGAGGGGGGGGGGTGAACTAGTAGATGGAAAAACTGATATTAACTTCACTAATCTCATAAATAACCTCTCAAGTAAACTTAGAACTATCAATGCAATATCTCTGTCAGAATAAAAACTGTCAAGATAAACCGGCTAACTATTTACAACAGATAATAGTAAACAACTTGTAACTCACAAACTTCCAAATACTTTTACTGATATAAGTAAAAATTCATTCCATATTGTTGTTACTGGTTACTATAACTTATCAAAGTGAAATAAGTAGTTAAGCAATCATAGAAACATATCCACAAAAACATTCACCATTTGACAGAATATTTTTGACATGGAAACCCAAATGGGAAAAACCATGCTCAGATGAGACTCGCAAGATAACTATCTGAACTCTTCTGAAGTTTTCCCTATTAGGAGCCAAGTCTGTTAAAGCTTTTCCACAAAGTCCTGTTAAGAACAGATCCTGTTAGCGACCACCCGGTTAAGGGATTGACTATAATGCCTTGTTAGAAGCAATACCCTATGAGGAGTAACCTTTGTAAAGGATTCAGAATCCAAACAAATGGACCACCTTGTTAGAGGATTTGAATAACACCAAGTTTGTTAGAGCTTACCAGGTTAGGGGATTTAACTGTTGTAATTGTTAGAAAACAATAGGAGTTTGCTGATCTGTTTGAATACAACTTCACTTGCTTGTTCAAATTATTTTCATGCTCCTATCTACCTTTACTCAAACTATAGATACATCATCTAGTTTGGCAATCACACACTCACTTCAACTTTTCCAACACCTAAACTAAAACAACTCATCAACCTTATATAGAAATCAATTAGGTCTGTAACACAACAAAAACTTAATTCTCATAGAGATTACAATCAAGTTGGTTCAGGTATGACCATTGGATTACATAACAATCTCTACCCATCATTCAAGAAAGCCTCAACTGCTCCTTCATCACCGCTTCATTAAACTTAGTAACTCATCATGCGCTTTGCATTACATCCAATATACTTGCTCATTCCCTAGAAAAAAATCTTTAACCGAACATGCCAAAAACCCTTTGAAACTCTCTTCATACATTATACATATGTGTCATAATCATTTTTGCTCATTGCTAGATCATAAACCAATATAACAAATTCACTAAACTTAATCAGTTAGGGTTTATCAAAACAACAGGTAGGATTTACTGGTTCAACTCTCCAAAACTTTGCAATACCGATTCACTCCACAAACTTACCTATCGATTACAATTTCCTTTCACTTAGCTCTTTCTACCGGTTACAAAAAATCATTGCAAAAATAACATTACCAGTTAATTGACATCAATGACAACATAACATATCATAAATGCAATCTTCATGTAAATGCCAACAATCTTCCCCTTTGGCATTGATGGCAATACAAATATCAATACCATTGATTGTTGTGATTGTGAATAGGAATCCTGGTTTACATTTCGCCATGTACTCCATTGTCTTCATCTTGTCTCTAGTTCTTCTCCTCATAATCACATAATTATTTTCCCCCTTTGACAACAATGCCAAATTGAAAGTAAAACATGCAAAATAAAACTTCATTGTGCAGCACCAACAACATGAAACTTGATGCTCCCCCTGTGGAATAACTCCACTCCTACATCAATCCTGCTGAAAAATTCTACAAGTAGCTCCGGGACCGATGGAATCTACATCATGCTTAATTTACCTCATGAAGGGGTACAACCCCTAGCTAACTTCTAAGATACTCAAAAGTAGTCTTAGGTAGAGGTTTAGTAAAGATATCTGTAAGCTGCTCCTTGGTAGAAACATGCTCTAAGATCACATCTTTACTCTGCACTTTTTCCCTCAATAAATGATACTTCAATTCTATGTACTTGGTTCGTGCATGCAAGACCTAGTTATTTCAAATATTTATGGCACTGGTATTGTCACATGATGTGTCTCCTCCAGATTGTCTGGGTACAATTCATATAAGAAACAACATACTCAGATTTAGCAGTAGACTTTGAAATACAAATATGTTTTTTTCTACTCCATGAAACAAGTCTTCCTCCAAGAAAGAATGCTCCACCGGTTGTGCTTTTCCGGTCATCAACATTACCTGCCTAGTCTGCATCTGTGTACACCTTCAAATCAAAGTTTTCTTCATATGGATACCATAATCCATAGTCAACAGTACCTTTCAAATATCTGAAAAATCCTCTTGGTTTCTATCAAATGTGTTTCCTTTGGATTCTTTTGGAATCTAGCAACTAGACCAACTACATGAGCTATATCTAGTCTGTTGTGAACAACATAGTATAATTTACCAATCATTGACCTGTACTCCTTCTCATCAATAGATGTGGCCTTATCTTCCTTAGAAAATTTACAACCTGTAAGCATTGGTGTCCCAACTAGTTTACAGTCACTCATACAAAATTTCTTTAATACCTCCTTCACATACTTAGAATGTGTGATGAAAATACCACTCTTCATTTGCTGTATTTGCAAGCCTATGAAAAAATTTATCTCTCCAACTAGAGACATTTTAAACTCACTTTTCATTTCATTTGCAAAGTCATTTCTCATGTCATCATTTTCTCCAAATATGATATCATATACAAACACTTCACTAACCAGTATCTTATCTCCTTTAGATTTGAGATTTATGTTACTATCCTCACTGGTTCTCTGAAAACCTATCTTCATTAGGTGTGAGTGAAGCCTTTCATACCAAGCTCTTGGTGCCTTATTTAATCCATATAGTACTTTATGCAACTTACATACCATGTCCTTCTTATCAATCAAAGCATAACCATCTGGCTACTCAATGTATACTTCTTATTCTAGTATTCCATTAAAAAATGTAGATTTCACATCCATCGGATATACTTTGAATCCTTTATGAGTTGCAAAATACAATAAGGTTCTGACACCTTCTATTCTTGCCATTGGTGCAAAATATTTGCCATAAGCTTCTCCTTCTTCTTGTGCATAACCTTTGTAAGCTAATCTAGCTTTGTTGCGAACTACAACTATTAGACACAATGCACCACTGAGAGCGGGGTGAATCAGTGGTTCTCAAACTTTTTTCCTTAAACTATCCTATATGAGTATACCAGTTATCATATCTAACTTAATGTAGACTTACCGGTTAGTGGGGAGACCAACACAAATGCAATCACACACAAAAGGACATCTCTTAACACCATCATATACAAGGAAAACCCAAGATAGGAAAAACCTTAGTGAGAAATGCTGCTAGAGTCTACTGCTCCAATTCAGCCTGACAATGAATCTCTGTTACAATGTTTAGGGAACCAACCCAAGGCGCTACAACCCTTGATTTAGGGTACCAACCTAAGCAGCACCAACCCCTGATTTATTTATGGGATACAACCCAAAGGAGCTACAACCCCTGCATTGAGCTACAACTCAGTGATCACAAAGATAACTTGAAATACAAAATTTTTCATACTGTTACAAGTGAATCTTGTAACCATTTCAAATACCTCACTCTACCGATGAGACACCTTCCCTACTGCACTGACTCACTCTTTTGCTAGTTCCTTGCCTGTAAACTTTATTGGTTCATCTCTCCTCTATTTTTCTCTACTGGATCTCCTCCTTAGTGCTCTTCTCTTTACCAGTACTATACTTTTTCAGTTCTATGTCTACCTTCTCTGCAACTTCCTTCACTTCTTCTTTGTCGGTGTGGACACTATCGGTTCTGCACTACTATCGGTTGAACACTTCAACCCAGTTCTCCCTCACCCTTAGTTTCTTCTTAGATACTCATTGAGCACTTGATGGATTTTCTCTCATATGTAGAAGTAACACTCAATCACTTCACAGCAGCACTATCTTCTTCTATTGAGAAATACTTAACACTATCTTTGGATTGCATATTTATAGCCTAATTTTCTTGCCAAAAGCCAATTCAAATCTTAAGCGGTTAGGGTTTCCTCATCAACCTCAAGGCAAATGAACTCCAATCAGATCTTATCCAATCTGATTGCCCAAACAACCGTTTGCACATCACTACCATCAATGTGCCTTCCAATACATGTTTTCTAATCTTAGCAACCATGGCCATGTATCTCAACCTACCTCTGTCAAAACACCATTAATATTTCTATCATTTCCTTTTTGAGGTCTTCTCACAATCTAAACTTCTTGCTTTGATTCAGATGCCAACAACTCCCTAATTTTTCTTTGTCATTCATTCTTTCTTGAGCCACACTCCTCTGATCTGATCCACAAGTCACATGATCCATATTGAATGCACAACTGTAGAAACACCTATCTCTACACAACACTCCACCGATATCTACATGCTTGGCACTTCATCTCTACGTGGCACCCAAGTCAACATCCACCTTAGTTTGAATTGCTACATCGGTATGGATTGAATCACTGACCAACTCCATTACCGGGTTCATCTATCAGTATACTAACCCTACCAGCTAAACCCTCAAACCAGTCTATCATCAACTTTGCACTCTACTTCTCTTCTGGTGGACTACTCAATCAGTTAGCACTCTTGCTAACCTGCCTTATGCACAACTTCATCAGATGGGGAGTCTTTTGTATCTGCACCTTGTCCATATTATCGATGGACTTACATACCGGTAAACACTCTTGAAGAAACCATGTCATGAACCTTCCACAATCTCCATCTTCAATTGGGTCATTCTCCTCTATCTACATCTGCTCAACCTTGCATTCTTCCTGATTAGCTCGAACCATATCTCAACTAGTTTTTCAAAGTGACAAACTCATCACTCTTCATCTGAACCGACATCTCAACATGTCTTCTCAGTCAATCCAGTGCATATCCCTGATTTCATGCACTTGAGACATTCCTTTGATTCATCGGTAGATCTGGTGTGAGCCTTCAAAACACTTGCCTTTGCATCATCTTCTTTATGTCACATGACTATGCTACACACTATGCATAATAGGAGATAAGTTCCACTTACTAGTGAGAGTGACTCCTTATCATATACATCCTGCAATGCACTCATGTGGCTTCCCTATTTGTGCAGCAAACCTTCAAACATGCACATGTAATCTGGTGCGGGCACATTCACTGTCAGTTATTGCTTCTCATGGTGACTACATCTTTATCCAGTGGGAGTCTTGCTGTTCTGCAACCTCACAATATACCGATGACCTTTTCATCCTTCTCCCATTTTGATATGATTTAGGTAGCATTCTGCCTCTTCATCACAAACAATAGCTCAAGCACCTTTCCCATCCTTCTTGTGTTAGGATAACTAGCAATCAACTGAGAGGGGGGGGGTGAATCAGTTGTTAACATATTATAATATTTAATCCACAATACAACTTCATACCAGAGTACATAATTATTCAAATACCGGTATACCAAAAACAAATGTTGGTAAACACAGATACCATGAAACAATATAACTTAACAATTAAACAGATAATCAATGTAATGAAACCATACCACATAACACCATGATTTATACGTGGAAAACCCAGAAAGGGAAAAACCACGGTGGGAAGCCTACCCACAGTCAGATGATACTTCTGCAGAAAGTTTGTGATACAATGAGGGGCTTGCACATGCATGGAGGAACACTGCCTAGAGTGTATTGCTCATTACAAAAGAGTCTCACTAACTATAGAGGTTAAAACCACCTCAAGATATTTGGACAAAAATCCAATAGAGTGAACTACCAGAGATAGCATCTACCATGCCTAATTAGAATCCCAGTTAAGCTCAATACCAGAGGCCTTTGACCTCTTCCTTAATTCCAATTTGATCCTCAACTATCAACCTGATCCTTCACAAAAGATATTACAATTCTTGATCGCGACACACACACAATCTACAATGAGATCTTACAATCATTTATACCAACCCTAAGACCTAAACCAACTAGGTCGGCCACCTAAAAAATATTACAATAAGATCATTACACTATTCCATATTACAATGATATGCCATGTCAGCTTAAGACCAAAACAACAATTGCAAATCCATAAGACACCCCGAAACATCTCGATAATGTGTAGAGTACACATTATCATGATACCGGTCCATAACGGTACCAGACCTATTTTGTGTCCACCGCGCTAAAGCAATGTCTTGCAGTGATTGAAGCATGATCAACGAACATCTTCAGCATCTTGAAATCCATCTAGAAGCCATACCAACACCACTTATGCATCTTGTCTTGATTCTATAGTGAAAGCTTTGCTGGTAGAGCCTTAAACCAATGTCGGTAAGAGTATATGATAACATCTAGTTATCAAGCCAACACCAACTAACCAAAACATGCTCATGGAGCATACGACACATGAAATCACACATACTTCACTAATCCAAATATGTCAGAAGTGTCCAACAAATAGTCTCTTCTGTCGGTAACACTAGATCTTCTACTGGTAACCAAAACCTGTCTACCGATAACCATCCATAACAACTAGTGTTGATGTCAATGACAAAACATAAATGCAACACATAATCAATTCATCCAATAATGCCAACAATCTCCCCCTTTGGCATTGATGGAAACACTAGATGTGAAAAACATCTAAGTACCAAGAAGTGCCAAACAAATCTCCTCCTTTGGAAGACAACCATCAATTCGAATGATATCTCTGTAAAGTTATGTATGAATCTCTCCCCCTAATGTATACAACTCCCTTTTCTTTAATTTCACATCAGTATCTATCCCCCTTTGACATCAATGCTAGAAATCTGATAAAAATATCAAAGCAATAATGTAAACCTCTGTATCTCAAAGCTAACTACTCCCCCTGAGTAGTAGGACCACTCATCAATGCCAAAATGAATAGTATCTCTGGTAATGCATGCCAGACTAATGACAAACTACATCAATCAAGTCTTTTCCGGAGGGTCAGAAACCCCTAACTTGTCTCTCAAATAATCAAATGATTCTTTAGCCAATGGTTTAGTGAATATGTCTGCAATCTGTTCTTTAGTGTTCACATAAACCAATTTTACTTCCTTTGCTTCTACCTTGTCCTTCAGAAAGTTATACTTTATTTATATATGCTTAGTATTAGAGTAAAATACCAGATTCTTAGACATCTCAATAGATGCAAAGTTATCACAGTAGATAACTATTGGTTCACTACAATTTACCTTGATATCCTTCAATATTTGCTTCATCCACAAGACTTGAGTGCAATTAGTTGCTGTTGCACCATACTCAGCTTCTACATTAGACAAAAAAATGCATGATTGTTTTTTTTCTGATCTATGAAATTAGTTTCTCTCCAAGAAAGAAAGGTCCACTAGAAGTGCTCTTTCTGTCATCAGTATCACCTGCCCAATCTGAGTCAATATATGCACATAAAGTGAAATCATCATTTTTAGAATACCATAAACCATATTTTGTTGTTCCTTGAAAATACCAAAATATCCTCTTTACTTCACATTCATGATTTTCTTTAGGATTACTTTTATATCTTGAAACAATAATTACTGCATTCATATTATTAGGTCTAGTCTAATTTAGATATAATAGACCACCGATCATAGATTTGTACCTTGTCATATTTACCAGTGTAGAAGTATCCTTGATAGATAATTTCTCATTTGTCACCATAGGAGTACTTACTAGTTTGGAATTATCCATACCAAACTTCTTCAACAATTCCCTCAGATACTTAGTTTGACAGATAAAAATGTCGTTGTCAGTTTGAGTAATTTGCAAACTTAAGAAAAATTTCATCTCACCAATCATGAAAATTTCAAATTCATTCTTCGTATTGTTAAAAAATTCCATGCACAGTTATCTTCTCCTCCAAAAATGATATCATCAAAAAATACTTCAATAATTAGAATATCATTATCAGTGATCTTATAATATAAATTACTATTAGCATTGCCTTTACTAAAGCCAAGCTTCAAAAGATATTTATCCAATCTTGCATATCAAGCTCTAGGAGCTTGTTTCAAACCATATAAAACTTTCTTCAATCTTCAAACCATATCTTTATCATCTGTCAGTGAAAATCCATCAGGCTACTCAATGTATAATTCTTCTTCAAGTTCACCATTAAAAAATGCACATTTAACATCCATTTGATAAACTTTATAGTTTTTATAAGCTGCATAGGCAAGAAATAGTCTAACAACTTCAATTCTAGCTACAGGTGCAAATGTCTCACCATAATCAATTCCTTCCATTTGAGAATATCCTTTACAAACCAATCTAGCCTTGTTTCTTACAACTTGACCATCCTCATTCATTTTATTCCTAAAAACCCATTTAGTTCCAATAACATTTTTATTTTTTAGGTTGGGGATTGAGAGTCCAAGTTTCATTTTTGTCTATCTGATCTAATTCATCTTCCATATCCTTTAACCAATATTTATCCTTACATGCTTCAATAACATTTGCTGGTTCAACTTGAGAAATAAGACATACCTCTTCATTAGCTAGTTTTCTTCTTGTCATAACTCCTTTGTTCTTATCTCCAATGATTTGATCTTTAGAATGATTTAATCTTAGATACCTTGGTTTCTTCTGAACTTCAGGTTCATTGCTTTGATCATCAGTCATAGTTGAATTTTCTGATTTGCTGGTGTAACTGTCTCAGCTTCCTGTACCGGTTGAGGCATAGTCGGTTTCCTGTCATATGATATAGAATGATTTTTGTATTGCTTATCCACTTTCACATTAGCACTCTTAACAATTTTCTGCAATATTTTGTTATAACATCTATATGCTTTGCTCTGAATTGAGTATCCAAGAAATATCCCTTAATCACATCTAGGATCAAACTTTCCTATTGACTCATCTCTTCTGATATAGCATTTACTTCCAAAAATTCAGAATTATTTAATAGTAGGTGTATGTCCAAACCATAGTTCATAAGGGGTCTTACCATTTTCACCTTTGGTGTGAACTCTGTTGAATGTGTAGATTGCTATACTCACTGCTTCTCTCCAGTAGATATGAGGCAATTTGGCTTCCAACATCATTGATCTTGCTGCATCCAAAATGGTTTTGTTCTTTCTTTCCACTACTCCATTCTATTGAGGAGTGCTAGGTGCAGATAGCTACCTCCTGATTCTATTTGTCTCACAATAGTTGTTAAATTAATAAGAAGTTAACTCACCTCCATGATCTGATCTTAGATATTTGATTTTCAATCTAGTTTCATTTTCAACCTTTTCTCTAAAGATCTTGAATTTCTCAAAAGCTTCAGACTTCTCCCTTAGAAAAGTCACCCACATCATTCTAGAATAGTCATCAATAATCAACATGAAATAACTATCACCTTGAAAGCTTTTAGTCCTTGTTGGACCACACAAGTCAGTCTGAATCAAATCAAGTAAATCATTAGATTTATCATGTATGCTCTTAAGATAATTTCTAACTTGCTTACCCAATTGACATTCCTTACATACTAGATTATGAGGTTTCATAATCTTAGGTATAACTCTGACTGCCTTAGTTGAATTGATCTTAACAATACAATCAAAATTAGCATGACACAACCTCTTATGCCATAGCCAACTCTCATCTATATGAGCAATTAAACATATCCTATTACTAGTGTTCAAGTGAAAGATATTACTTCCAGTTTGAATATCGGTTGCAATCTCCAAACTAGTCTTGTTAATGATTTTGCATTTTCTATCTTTAAACTGAAGTTGAAAACCCTTATCAACCAATTGACCAACACTCAAAATATTATTCTTTAAACCTTCTACTTAATAGACATTATCAGTATTATGCTTACCATCCAAAGAAATAAAACCTCTTCCTTTGATCATACATGCTTTGTCATCTCCAAATCTAACTTGACCGCCATTGAATTCTTACAAGGACAAAATTTTCCTTTAATCTCCAGTCATATGATGTGAGCATCCACTATCAATTACCCATTCATCCTTATCTTCAACTTTTTCTGCTAGGGCCTTCTCTTCATTTTTTATATCCAGTTTCGGTTCATCTTCCTTCAAAGCATAGAACACCCATTCCTTTCCATTGCCAAATCCACTAGCAGAGTCTTCTGCTGGTTCATCCTTAGAGTGATTAGTTACTCCTTCCTCATCTTCTATGTAGCATTGTTTACTTTTC
This sequence comes from Cryptomeria japonica, assembly GCF_030272615.1. Taxonomy (NCBI): domain Eukaryota; kingdom Viridiplantae; phylum Streptophyta; class Pinopsida; order Cupressales; family Cupressaceae; genus Cryptomeria; species Cryptomeria japonica. Next base: position 599,643,179 of record NC_081409.1, read on the forward strand.
TTGAATCTATATTTGTTCTGGTTAGGCTTAAAATATTTATTAACTCTTTCCTCAAACCTTGCATTCCTTTAAGGACATCTAGATGCAAAATTTACATGAAAAACATTTAAAAGGTGTTTTTCCTTCATACTTACTTCATATCGGTCCTTTAGGTATTCTTCTAGCAAATAAGGCTTCAAGTTGCTCAAGTTCTTCATCTTCTTTCCTCATGTCCTCCAATTATTTTGCATATAGGACTTTCCAATCACTTTTGTTGGTGGATGATGATGATGATGCATGAAAAGAAGGTTCAAATTTTACATCTCCAAAACATCGAAACTCTTTAAGCTCAAAAGCAGATGATTTCCCAATCAGAATGTCTCTGTTAACTGAACTATTAGCCATTGTTCTCAACTCATTAATTGCAGTTGTATTCATCTTGTAATCCGGTGGAAGGGCTCTCAAGACTTTGGAAATTATTTCATCCTCGCTTAGAAATCCTCCACAACATTTTATTCCCATAACAATCTCATTTACTCTTTCCATAAATACAACAATTATTTCATATTCTTTCATTTTCAAGTTTTCATATCTTACCCGATAACCATCAAGTTTAGCAATTTTGATAGTAGGGTCACCTTCATTTAGAGTTTGAAATTTGTCCCACATAACCTTTGTCAATGATTTATCAGTTAGTCCCATGATCTATTGATTAGTAAGTGCACACAAGTGGGCGTCTCTATCTCTGCAATCATTCTCAATGTTCTTATCCAAGTCTACAGGAGTAGGATTTTCAGATGCTGAATCATAAGGTGTGTAATCTTTCTTAGTGATCTCCTAAATATCCTTGCCAAGACATCTAAGATGAGTATCCATTTTAATCTTCCATATCCCATAATTTGTTCCATCAAGCTTGGGGATTTCTCTTTAGAAATAGTTGTTGGTGGATTAGAAGTGTTAACTGCCATAGGATCTACCTCAAGCAGTTAAGCTTCTGCTAAAGAGGACCAAAGCTCTGATACCAATTGATAGGATAACTAGTGAACAATTGAGGGGGGGGATGAATTAGTTGTTAACAAATTATAACATTTAATCCACAATACAACTTCAAACCAGAGCACATAAGTATTCAAATACCGGTATACCAGAAATAAATGGCGGTAAACATAGATACCTGTAAATAATGTAACTTAAATATTAAATAAATAATCAATGAAAAGCAACCATACCAAATAACACCATGATTTGTACGTGGAAAACCCAAAAAGGGAAAAACCATGATGGGAAGCCTACCCACAGTCAAATGATAGTTCTGTAGAAAGTATGTCATACACTGAGAGGCCTACACATGCAGGAAGGCACACTGCCTAGAGCATACTACTCATTATAAGAGAGTCTCACTGACTACAGAGGTTAAAACCACCTCAAGATATTTGGACAACAATCCAATAGAGTGAACTACCAGAGATAACATCTACCATGCCTGATTACAGTCCTGGTTAAGCTAAATACTAGAGGCCTTTGACCTCTTACTTAATTAAAATTATATCCTTAATGATTAACCTGATCCTTTGCATAAGATATTATAATTCTTGACTGTGACACACACACGATCTACAATGAGATCTTACAATCATTTATACCAATCATAAGACCTAAGCCAAATAGGTCAGCCACCTAAAAGATATTATAATAAGATCATTACACAAGTCCATATTAAAATGATATGCCATGTCGGCTTAAGACCAAAACAACAATTATAAATCCATAAGACATCCTGAAACATCCCGGTAACATGTAGAGTACAAATTAGCATGATATTGGTCCATAACTTAGATAGGTACCAAACCTATTCTGTGTCCACCACGCTAGAGCAATATCTTCAAGTGATTGAAGCATGATCAATGAACATCTTCAACATCCTAAAATCCATCTAGAAGCCATACCAACACCACTTATGCATCCTATCATGATTCCATAGTAAAAGCTCTGCCAGTAGAGTCTTAAACCAATGTCGGTAAGAGTATATGATAGCATCCAGTTATCAAGCCAATACCAACTGACCAAAACATGCTCATGGAGCATATGACACATGAAATCACACATACTTCACTGATCCAAATATGTCAGAAGTGTCCAACAGATAGTCTCTTTTGCCGGTAACACTAGATCTTCTACCGGTAACCAAAACCTATTTGTCGGTAACCATCCATGACAACTAGTGTTGACATCAATGACAAAACATCAATGCAACACATAATTAATTCATCTAATAATGCCAACAGCTTGTACACTGATCTTGAGCTTTGCTGGTTGGTAGCTACTCACTTGGTTGATATGTCTTCTCCATGTCAACACATCACTTACCTGTTGACATCCTTTTCTTACTAGTGATACACTATACTGGTAACTTATCCATCTGATCCACACAAGTTAGGCACTAACTTGTGTATTGGTGACCTCAATGATCATTCCTCTGAGTGGCATGCCCTTTCTCACCTTATCGATGTTCTACAACACAAGGTGATATCAAAGATATCTCATCCTATACTTCTTCATGACAATGTTGCACATACATCTCTTATACCAGTAGTCATCCTATACTGGTTGACATCAATGATAACACAATGCCAACAATCTCCCCCTTTGGCATTGATGTCAACACATGTAGTATTTAACATACTACATAATCTCTCTCCCCCTTTCTATAATCCATGGATTCTCAACACATGTAATATGTTGTATACTACAGAATCCTTCTCCCCCTTTGACAACAATGAAAAAGGGCACTATCACAATACTAATTGCTATAAATTATTACATCTTCTCAAGTCACAACACTTGAGATGGAGGACTCAACCATCAACTGACACCAATTGAGTATGCAATTCTAATACCATTTATTAAAACACTCAATTGCAGAAGGATGTGTCAGTGAATATTAATTCATTTGTTGATCAAACTGCATCACTTCCCATGTGATTGAAAAAAAATTTAGAATCAAGTGTGATTGTACTATGAATACAACCAGCCAAATGACAAGTAGATACCCATAACAATGAAATTCTCCTAGTTATTCCTACTATAATTTTTATCATCTGTAGTTTGGGCAATCAGTGCACTTACCCTTTCAAGTTCAAGCATGTCAGCCTTGCAGCATAACCACTTGAACTCCCCCTGAGTCATACATCTCAGGTCCTTATCTCTGATCAAGTCCAAGATCAGGGCTCCAGTCAGCTCCATGTACTAGTTGAGCTATGAAAATGTGATCATTTGATGACCTTTCAACTCCATTATATCCACCACAACCTATGACATGATCCCGAATCTTCACAATGCTATACAATGACATTAACATGCCATAAATTAAACCGGTTATCCCAGAGACATACATGCATGCATGGTCAACCATAGTTCCAACATATGTCATTCAGGTCTTTTCAAATACCATCTGAGACATAAACTCCACATTCCATGCTACCAGAGACATTGCAATGGTCTCCAACCTCATTGTCTTACAAAACCTGCATGTACCTATTAGCATTCATGCCGGTAACATCTTACACATATCGGTTTCTTGTACCTGTTCACTATCACTACCAGAGCACCTTCATGTGACTCTTGCTCTTTGTGTCACTTTGTATCTAACACTAATTATTGTATCATCATATTTTGACACAACATTAGTGATCTAGCATTCACCTATAGGTGTGTAGTCAAGGCAACCTCTACACACACTTGTTATCTCATTTTCTTCCTTCATACTGACAACAGCTTGTTCTTCCATGTGTCCTCTTCCACTCAGGGGGTGAATGATCTAGTCAATATGTTACTCTCCCTGAGGTTCTACATCTCCTTTAGGCTTTAGGAGATATCACATATGCATTGAATGCATAGTTTCGGTCCATGGTCTTCTTTCTCCATACCTGCTTGGTCTCAATCTTCATCCCATTTTCAAGCTCAAGAGAAAGTCTTTCCTTCTTTAGCTGATGGGACCTTGCATTTTTGGATTCTGCATCACAATAGGAAATAGTTCTATAATAGCACACAAAATCCATCCCAACTTCATGATTGGGGAATCTCTTGACATACCGGTTTGACCATATTATTATGATCATGTTTCTATGACTAGCAACCGAAACCGATGGACCTCTTGCTCCTACATGGACATTTCTCCTTTGGTTACATGTAGGTTTCTGACTTCCATATATTTTGTATCCACCTTTCAGTAGAGCATAGTTGTTATATCGGCCTCAATGTGACTCCAAGTTCCTCCTCTTGTATTTAAACTCTCTATGGCCAAAACCATTGTAGTTATAACATACAACATTTGCATTATTAGGAACAACAAATGGATTCCTTTTAGCATAACCGGGAGAGAGGATATGCATGTATCTACTCCTGGATACATTTTTCTCATATGCATTATGTCTATGAGATCCTAGATTATTCCTTCTAGATATCCTTCTACACTCCTCTGCCCTATGGCCATAAGCATTACATGCAAATAAATAACTGGTAAAGGATGGCATATGACTTACATATTTATTCTGCCATGCTTGGGGAGATATTTATGGTCTAGCATCTCCATTTGTCCTATCTTGAGGATTGATCCTTGGTTGTCCATTCTGGGCAGCTCTTCCATCTGGTCCCTTCTTCTCCCACACTTGCTTTGCCCTGTGGGTGGTAGCATTTCTTTATCCTCTACTGGTCGGAGGTCTTCTTTGTTGACTTCTCATGTTCCTGCTTCTAGTGAAGCTGTATTCTCCCATATTCCCTTTACCTTTGGGATCTACATTGTTCCTCCTCCTTGTAGAACCAGTCTTCATTCTTATCTACAATTCTTCATCGATTGTGTTTAGATTAACCTTCTTTTGGGGAGCATTTCTCACTGTGAAGGTTTGGCCCTTATTTTTTCCATTTGAGGAGACAAACAAAATGTCATTTTGGGGGACATTCCTATTGGTGGAGCATTCACTAGCACCACTACCTAAGCCTTCAGTATCCTTGACATGCTTTTTCTTCTTCAACATTTTATCCAAGGTATTACTTTTGCCATAAAACCGGATTCTCACCTTGAGCTCATCCTTACATTTCTCAAGGTCATTTAGGAGAATCTCCATTTCTCCAACTAGTTATAGATATTTGTTATCCTTAACTTATAGCATAGATGCTAGATCATTACCCCGATACTCCTTGATGCCTTCTTCTTGAGTCCTCAGCTCTGAGATGCATTTCTTAGATTCTTCAAGGCATTTTGTCAGCCAGTTCTGCTCCACTATAGCAACATTCTCGAATATATTGTATTCCTTTCTTACTCTATTGAGTTCTTCAAGTGCATTTACAAGCTCTCCTTCAAAATCAACTTCTACTTCATCTTCTTCTTCACCTTCACTATCAAATAAATCTTGATGGCTAGATCTATTTGCCTTGTCAAATTCTTCTTCATCATCACTACCAAACACATCATTTTGGTGGGATCCCTTTGTCTTATCACTTTCAAATGTGTGCACCTCATCTTCAGATTCTTGTGCCATGAAGAGATGAGTTCCTTCTTCATCATTTCTACTGCAACAATTTGATCTACCTCGATCATCAGTGCATGTGTCTACTACATTGTTCTTCTCACTCTCACAAACCGATCCAGTGGTCCAGGGTTCATTTCCATAAAGCTTCTTTAGTCTATCCCATAGACTCTTTGTCGATCTGCACTTATCCACCTATGAGGAAACTTCACCGGTGAGCCCACTAAATATATAGCCTTCATGGCTTCTTCATTACACATGCATCTTATTTCTTCTTTAGAGCCAGTAGGAGGACATACATTCCTAGGAAGACCATTAACAACCGACATCCATACATCAAACCCTAGAGAAGATAGGTAGACTTCCATTCTATATCTCCAAATAGAATAGTTTGAACCATCAAAAACTGGAGCAAGGATTGACACTAAACAAACCATTGTATCCTTAATTTAGAATCTATGTAAGATAGAGAAAGCTTGATAACCAGGGTTCCTAGGCTTTGATACCAGTTGTTAAGCACAATGCACCACTGAGAGGGTGGTGAATCAGTGGTTCTGAAAATTTTTTCCTTAAACTATACTATATGAGCATACCGGTTATCAAATCTAACTTAATGTAGACTTACCAGTTAGTGGGAAGACCAACACAAATGCAATCACACACAAAGGGACATCTCATAACACCATCATATACAAGGAAAACCCAAGATGGGAAAAAAATCAGTGATAAATGTTGCTGGAGTCTATTGCTCCAACCTGGCCTCACAATGAATCTATGTTACAATGTTTAGGGCACCAACCCAAGGATCTAAAACCCTTGACTTGTTTATGGGCTACAACCCAAAGGAGCTAAAACCCTTGATTTAGGGCACCAACCCAAGGAGCACCAACCCCTAACTGATTTATGGGCTAGAACGTAAAGGAGCTACAACCCCTACACCAAGCTACTACTAACTTGAAATAAACAATTTGTCATACTATTACAAGTGAATCTTGTAACCATTTCAAATACCTCACTCTACCGATGAGACACCTTTCCTACTAGACCGGCTCACTCTTCTATTGCTCTCATATTCTGCTTCCTTGCCAGTAAAATCTACTAGTTCACCTCTCCTCTATTCTGCTCTACTGGATCTCCTCCTCACTGTTATGCTCTTTACTGATACTATACTCTATCGGTTCTATGTCTGCCTTCTCTGCAACTTCCTTCACTTTTGCTCTACCAGTATGGACACTATTGGTTTTGCACTGCTACCGGTTGAACACTTCAACCCGGTTCTCCCTCACCCTTTGTCTCTTCTTAGATACTCATTGAGCACTTAACTAATTTGCTCTCACATGCAGAAGCAACACACAATCACTTTGCAGTAGCACTATCTTCTTCTATTGAGTAGCACTTAACACTATCTTTGGCTTGCATATTTATAGCTTGTTTTCCTGCCAAAAGATAATTCAAATCTCAGGTGGTTAGGGTTTCTTCATCAACCTCGAGGAAAACCAAATCCAATCAGATCTTATCTGATTTGATCACCCAGACAGTAGTTTGCACATCACCACCATCAATATGCCTTTCAATACATATTTTCTAATCTTAGCAACCATGGCCATGTATCTCTACCTACCTCTGTCAAAACACCATTAATATTTCTATTGTTTCCTTCTTGAGGTCTTCTCACAATCTAATCTTCTTGATTCAATTGAGGTGCAAACAACTCCCTGATTTGTCTATGTCCTTCATTCTTCCTTGATCCACACTCCTCTAATCCGGTCCACAAATTACGGGATCCATATTAAATGCACAACTATAGAAACACCTATCTCTACATGACACTCCACTGACCTCTGCATGCTTTCCACTTCATCTCTATATGGCATCCAAGTCAACATCCACCTCAGTTTGAATTGCTATGTCGATATGGATTGAATTACCGACCAACTCCATTACCGAGTTCATCTACCGGTATACTAACCCTGTCGGTTAAACCCTGAAACCAGTCTGTCATCAACTTTTCACTCTACTTCTCTTTTGGTGGACTACTCAAATCAGTCAACACTCTTTCTATCGTGCCTTATGCACAACTTCATCAGATGGGGAGTCTTTTTGCATCTGCACCTTATCCATATTACCGACAGACTTACATACTAGTAAACACTCTTGATGACACCATGTCATCAACCTTCCACAAACTCCATCTTCAATTAGGCCATTCTCCTCTACCTGAATCTGCTTAGCCTTGCATTCTTCTTGATCAGCTCAGACCATATCTCAACTAGTTTTTCAAAGTGAAAATTTCATCGCTATTCATCTAAACTAGCATCTCAACATTCCTTCTCAGTCAATCCAGTGCATATCCCTAATTTCATACACTTGAGGCATTCCTTTGATTCACTGGTAGATCCTGTGTGAGCATTCAAACCACCTTCCTTTGCCTCATCTTCCTTATTTCACATGACTATGATGCACACTATGCATAATAGGAGACACTTACCAGTGAGAGAGAGTCCTTGTCAACTACATCATGCAGTGCACTCATGTGGCTTCCCTGTTTGTGCAACAAACCTTCAAACAAGTACATATAATTTGGTGTGGGCACATTCATTGTCAGTCATTACTTGTCATGGTGACTGCATCTTCATCCGGTGGGAGTCCTGTTGTTCTACAACCTCACAGTATTGCAATGACATGTTCATCCTTCTCCTCTAGTGTTGATGTGATTTAGGTAGCATTCCACCTCTTCATCACAAACAATAGCTCAAGCACCTTCCCCAGCCTATGTGTACACTGGTCATGAGATTTTCTAGTTGGTAGATACTCATTTGGTTGATCTATCTTCTCCATATCAACACATCACTTACCTGTTGACATCCTTTCCTTACTGGTAATACACTATATTGGTAACCTATCCATCGCATGCACACAAGTCAGGCACTAACTTGTGTACTGGCGACCTCAGTGATCATTCCTCTGAGTGGCATGCCCTTTTTGTACCTTACTCGTGTTCTGCAACACAAGGTGATATCAAAGATATCTCATCCCATACTTTTTCATGACAATGTTGCACATAAATCTCTCATACTGGTAGTCATCCTATACCGGTTGACATCAATGACAATACAATGCTAACAACAACACCATCTTCATTCAACTTGTTCCTAAAAACCCACTTAGTACCTATAACATTTTTATTTGCTAGTCAGGGTACTAGGGTCCATGTGTTGTTCTTCTTAATTTTTTCAAGCTCCTCCTCCATAGCTATAACCCAATGATGATCACCAAATACTTCTTTAGAATTCTACGCTCAATAGTGGAGATCATGCAATAATTTTCTCTGATTCTTCTTCTGGTTAGCACTCCAGCATCCTTATCTCCAATAATCTATTTAGGATTGTTATTGAGTCTCACATACCTTGGAATAACATGATCATTATCTTTAGGTTCATTTTCTTCATTATCATCCTCTTCCTCTGAGTCTACTTGTTGCGGTTGAACTGGTACATCAGTATTGTCTTTACCAGTTTCAGGTTTCATAGGTTCTGCTTTCAAAAACAAAATGCAAGGATCTTCATCCTTTCTCTCCACACTGGTTTCCCCTGAGACTTCAGGATACTCATCCACTTGAACATAACCACTCTCAATGATTTTCTATGTCCAGTTGTTAAAACATTTGTACACCTTACTCTTGGTGGAATAACCAAGAAATATACCTTCATCACTTTTATCTTCAAACTTGCTAATATAGTCACCTCTCTTAATAAAACATTTTCTACTAAATATCTTGAAATAACTAACATTAGGTGATCTACCATACCAGCATTCATAAGTGGTCTTGTCCTTGCCTCTTTTTATCAAAATCTTATTCATTGTGTAGATAGTTGTGCTGACAGCTTCTCTCCAGAAAGTATTTGCTATACCTCCTTGTATCAACATCATCCTAGCAGCTTCAACAACTGACCAGTTGTTTCTCTCTGCAATACCATTCTATTGTGGTGTCCTTGGTGTAGAAAGTTATCATTTGATACCATTCTCTTCACAATATCTAGTGAATTCTTCAAAAATGAATTCGCCACCTTAATTAGTCCTCAGACACTTGATCTTCTTCCCACTCTCCTTTTCAGCTAAGGCCCTGAATGCCTTGAACTTACTAAATGCCTATGTTTTATCTTTCAAGAATGTGACCCACATCATCCTTGAGAAATCATCAGTGAAGTTCATGAAATATCTATCACCTTGAATACTTTTAGTCCTTATTGGTCCACATAGGTTAGTATGAACCAAATCTAACAGATGTTCCACTGAAAAAGATTTTCTCTTGAAAGTTGAGAATGTCATCTTTCCCAATTGACATTCCTTACATAGAGCATTAACCAATTTGTCCAACTGAGGCAAACCTCTCACTTACTTGGACTTGCTAACTTTAACAATGTTATCAAAGTTTATATGACAAAATATCCTATGCCAAAGCCAAATATCATCTATTTTAGCAATTAAATAGTTGTTGACTTTAGGATTCAGGTGAAATAGGTTACCTTTAGTCTGTTTGCTAGTTGCAATCAGTTCACCTTTGCTCCCATAGATTTTGCACATACCATTTTTGAACTCCAATGGGTATCCTCTGTCATTGAGTTGAGCAACACTCAAAAGATTGTGCTTTAGACCTTCAACCTAGTAGACATCATTTGCACTGCTCTTTCTATTAAGAGAAATAGTTCCCTTACCTTTAACCATGAAGAGTGAGTCATTACCAAATCTTACAACTCTGCCATCAAATTCCTTCAAAGAAAGAAATTTGCTCCAATCAACAGTCATGTGATGTGAACAAACACTATCAATGATCCACTGATTAGAATTATCTATCCAAGAAACTAAAGCTTTCTCATCAAATGTTTCCTCTTTAATGGCTACAAACACAATTTCTTCATTAGCATCACCATCAAATTCCTCATCAGTGACACCGTCATCCTGAACTTGTCTCGCTTTTACTCATTATCACCATTAGGATAGTTAGCAGCTATGTGTCCAATCTTGTTGCAAGCAAAACATTTCAAAGGTAATTTACCTCTATATTTATCAGTACCTCTGGGAAACCGCTTATCCAACAATGCTTCAAGCTCGACTAAACTTTCTTCATCATCAATTTCTCTGTTGGATCTAGATTCATGACAATGACTAACATCTCTTCTTTTGCTCATAGATGGGTTAGAAACAAAAGCTCTAAATGCTGATTCAGATTTCTAAATACTACCATCATAGTGTTGGCATTTTGATAATATTTTGTATGACCGATAAATGATATGGTTGTCATTGTTGGCAACATCATCTCCTTAGTATTCACAGTCTATTGGTAGTGAGTAGACTAGGATACCGAGTTCAACTGGCTAAGCAATAAGTAAACAGGCTAAACAATGAGTAGACTGGAAAGAAGTAAGTAGACCGACAAATAGTGAGTAGACCAGCAAGCAGTAAGTAGACTAGGTAGTGGTACGTAGATCCACATGGAAGAGGTCCATCGGTTAAGCAAAAAACATACCGATATTCAGGAGGAAACTGGCTAGACAGATCCATCGGCTAAGAAAAGAACAGATAAATATTCAGGAGGAAACCGACTAGATAGATTTTGATCGGTTCACTGGAAGAATTTTTACCCAACTGACTGGTAATGTTTAGTTACATTCATTTAAATCAAGAGTCTTCTCCAGTCAACCGATGAACTTATTGGCATGTTCGACTGTATTGACAAATATTCCTGCAATGTTTTCAAAGATGTGATTTAAGGCATGATAATAGAATTTTGAAATAAATGTTTTGGAGGGAAAGTTGGCGAGAGACAAAAGGGTCTCTAAATACACATATCTCATTTTGGAGATGGTTGTTGCTTAGGTGAATGGAGATAATGTGAAAGTGGATACAGGGGGAGTTTTGCAGAGCCAAGTGATAGAGGACCAGTAGAGTGGAGCTTCATAGAGTGGTGACTCAAGTGATAGAGCATAGGCAGTATGATATCCAAGGATCAACAAATTGACGGAAGGCAGAGTTGAAAGTGCATTTCAGGAAATCAGAGTTGTGTAGAATACACAACGGATGCAGACCTAGTGAGATTTTTTAGTGTGATTTGATTAGGCTAATGAGTAGAAATTTTAGCAAATCATCCATCTATTTCTTTCTAACAACTGCAACATAAATCCCTTAACCGGGTGGACTTTAACATGTCCCATTGTAAAAATCCCTTAACCGGGTGACATCTTAATTGATGTTCTTAAGTCCTTTAACCAAGCTACTCTTAATAGGGTAAAGGCACTAATCAGCCTTGAACAAAATCCCTTAAGTAGGTGGCACCTAACAGTGTCTTTGTAATCTCCTAATAGGGATGGCTCTTAATAGGGTGTACTCCAGAAGAGTACAAATTTTGTGAGTTCCTACTCACACCATGGTTTTCTCCCTATTGGGTTTCCACGAGATAAATCTGTGTGTCATTGTGTATATTTTCATGTATGCTTAATCTTCTCTAGTAAATGTTTATATTGATGAATCGTAAATTAGTTCAAACTAAAAGTAAAAGTTTCTATTGGTTTAAACTAGTAAAGTGTTGATTCACCCCTCCCCTCTCAGCACTAGTTAGGACTAACAATTGGTATCAGAGCATAGTTCCTTTGAAGAGAAGATTGACAGCTTGAGGATAAAGATCATGGAAGAGTACTGGTATTAGAAGCAGATTGATGAAGCCAATGAAATCATTGCTCAAATGAAAGAGATACTGAGAAAATCTCTTGCTAAAATAAAGGAATTAGCTCAACAACTAAATGAGATAGGATATCATATATAAACTCTTTGAATATAGTGGATCTGAAGAAGCTGAAGAAGCAGTCTCAGAACTCATTGAAAAGAACAAGAAGCTGACCAAAGAAATTACACATCTCAAAAGAGAACATGAAGGTCAGGCCCTAAAACTAATTGAGATATTGGAAGCTAGTAGAAGTGCTGACGAAAGAAAAAGGGAAGCAAAAGAAGAACTGTCAAAAGCTGAAAGAGCCAGGAGGCTTGCTCAATATTCCCTAAGAGAAAATGATGCAATCATAATTGAGAAAGATGAATAAATCTGAGTTCTCACTCAGGAGAATGAATTCATACATAAACATTTGAATGACAATGTAGAAGAAAAGGAGAAGTTGATGAAATAGATTGAACAACTCAAGAGTGATTTGAAAACTGAGAATGATAGAAATGAGAAGCTGAGAAAATTGAATGAAATCTCTGAGAAGGTAGATAAACAGTTGAAATCTCGGAGAAGAACAAAGGATACAATCGACCTTGGTTATCCTGGTTCAGGTCCTATGGAAACTGTAGTAATCAGTTGAATGCCACATGTTCCATGTGTGGTAAGTTTGGTCATGTTGCAGATAACTACAAAATGAGAATGGGTCAGAGAAGAAATTTAGGACCATGGAGGACAACTGGTATGGCATGCATTAACTACCACAAGATCGGCCACTTAGCTAGAGAATGCAGTAGTCGATCAAACGATCGGTCTGTAGACAAGAACCAATTTACCAAGAAGAAAGAGAAAAATGACCTAAAAGGAAAGAAGACAACTGAAGAAATAATAAATGAAATGAAAAAAAATTGGATCAAGAAGGAAAAGGACATTCTAAAACCAAGTCATCATCCATCGGTGATGACAGTTCCTCTTCTAACTAGGCATACCAATGCCCAGGGGGGAGCACATATGGTAAGACTACTTTTGAATCCCCTTTACAAACATACGGTTATGTTTATCTGTATAGTTGTGATGCATAAAATATTTTCTAAAATTTCTTAATTGAAGTAGGTCCAATGAGTTATTTATTTGTGTGTCAGTATCAAAAAAAAAACCAATAAAGTCAAATCAATGTACTTTAAGTGATAAGTTTCAAAATTGACTGTTAGATCATAGCTCCAATAAATATGAACAGATAAATAAGGAAATGTTAACACATTTTCAATTACACTGACTTCTTGTGAACTTTCTTGAGCTCCTATGCGATCAAAGGTGATTTGAAACTTGCTAAGTTTTGTTTGTGTGAAAAATTTCAAGCTGAGCGTTAGTGGTGTTTGATATTCCCTAAGAAAAGGTTTTCATCCTTGTCTGAGAAAAGCTTGTTCGAAGGTCATCATGGCAGCATCGATATCTACTCCTTTGTTGGTTGAAGCTATCAAAGAACCCCAACCCGAGTTCAAGCTGCTCTCAATGAAAGCCACTGAAATCAACAAGACCGGTGCTTTATCATCTGTGCCCTCCAGTGTATTGTTGGTAGAAGATATTCACTCCTACATTCACTGCAAGCTCAAAGAACTTTGAGATAAGTTCATTCGAAATGAGTTTAATGGGTTCTTTGAGAATGATAAATTGAAAGCAAAATTTCTACCTCTCAAGACCAACGGTTTGGCTAATGCTATTGAATTTACTGACCAGTTTCATGATGACTAGATTCGATATGTACTGAGAAGGGTTCATGATCAATTTTTGTGGCTGGAAGATAATGCACCGATCAAAATTTCAAAGGAGGTGATTTGAAGAGTGATAGGGTTCAATGCAACCGGTGAAGCATTGACCCTAAGAATGATTTCATCAAATGAAGTCATCCATGTTGGAATTATGAATGAATTGATTATTTGTTGCATTGATGTTTTGTCATTGATGTTAACACTAGTTGTTAACAATAGACAGAGTTATATTGACTGATATAGATGGTTACAGATAGAAAGGTTACTGGTATAAGATCTAGTGTTAACGACAGAAGAGATTATCTGTTGAACACTTCCGACAAGTTTGGATCAGTGAAGTATATTGGATTATAGATGTTATTTCCAGTAGTTCACTCCATTGGATTTTTGTCCATTTATCTTGAGAAGGTTGTAGCCTCTCTATAGTCAGTGAGACTCTTTTGTAATGAGCAATACGTTCTAGGCAGTGTGCCTTCCTGCAAGTGCAGGCCCCTCATTATAACACATACTTTCTGCAGAAGTATCATTTGATTGTGGGTAGGCTTCCCACCGTGGTTTTTCCCTTTCCGGTTTTTCCACATAAAAATCATGGTGTTTTGTGGTATGCTTGCTTTACACTGATTATCTGCTTAATTACTAAATTATATTGTTTACTGGTATCTGTTTCTACTAGCATTTGTTTGTGCTTTACCAATACTTGATCTATTTAAGGTTATATTATGGATTAAAAGTTATAATATGTTAACAACTAATTCACTCCCCCCCCCATCTCATTTGTTCACCAGTTATCCTAACAATTGGTCTCTGAGATTTAGTCCTCTTTTGCAGAAGCTTAACCGCTTGAGGTAGATCCTATGGCAACTAACACTTTTAATCCACCGGCAACTATTTTCAGAAGAGAAATCCCTAAGCTTGATGGAACAAATTATGGGATATGGTAAATTTGAATGGAGACTCATCTTAGATTTCTTGGCAAGGAAAATTGGGAGATCATTGAGAAAGGATATACACCTTATGATCCGACATTCGACAATCTTGCTCCTGCAGACTTAGACAAGAATATTGAAAATGATTGGAGAGCTAGAGAAGCCCTCTTATGTGCACTTACTGATCAACAAATTATGGGATTTACTAACAAATCATCAGCTAAGGTTTATGGGATAAATTGCAAACTTTGAATGAAGGTGACCCTACTGTCAAAATTGCTAAACTTTATGGTTACTGGGTAAGGTATGAAAACTTGAAGATGGGAGAAAATGAAAGAATTGTTGTATTTATGGAAAGAGTAAATGAGATTTTTATAGGAATTTAATGTTGTGGAGGATTTCTAAGTGAAGATGAAATTGTTTCCAAAGTCTTGAGAGCCCTTCCACTGGCTTACAAGGTGAAGGAAACTGCAATTAATGAGCTAAGAACAATGGCAAGCACTCCAGTCAATAGACACATTTTGTTTGGGAAATTATCTACTTTCGAGCTTGAAGAATTTGGATCTTTTGGAGTTGTAAAGTCTGAACCTTCTTTTCATGCATCATCATCAACATCAATCAGAAAAAGTGATTGGAGAGCCCTATATGCAAAATAACTTGAAGACATGAGGAAAGAAGATGAAGAACTTGAGCAACTTGAAGCCTTATTTGCTAGAAGAGTACCTAAAGGTCCAACTGGAAGTAAGTATGAAGGAAAAGAACCTTTTAACTGTTTTTCATGTAATAATATTGGTCATTTTGCATCTAGATGTCCTGAAAGGAATACAAAGTTTGAGGAAAGAGTTAAGAAAACTTTTAAGCCTAACCCGAACATATATAGATTCAAGAAAAACAAACAATGCTACATAGAAGATGAGGAAGGAGTAACTGATGACTTTGGAGATGAACTGACAGAAGACTCTAGTAGTGGATCTGGTAATAGAAAGGAATGAGTTTTCTATGCTTTCAAGGAAGATGAACTAGAAATGACTATCAAAAATGAAGAGAAGGCCCTGACAGCAAAAGTTGAAGATAAGGATGAATGGGTAATTGATAGTGGATGCTCACATCATGATGACTGGAGATAAAAGATTTTCTATCCCTACAAGAATACAATGGTGGTCAAGTCAGATTTGGAGATGACAATGCATGCATGATCAAAGGTAGAGGTATTATTTCTTTAGATGGAAAGCATAACACTGATAATGTCTATTATGTAGAAGGTTTAAGGCATAATCTTTTGAGTGTTGGTCAATTAGTTGATAAGGGTTTTCAACTTCAGTTTAAGGATAGAAAATGTAAAATCATTAACAAAACTGGTTTGGAGATTGCAACCGCTATTCAAATAGGAAGTAACATCTTTCACTTGAACATTGGTAATAAGAGATGTTTTATTGCTCATATTGATGAGAGTTGGCTATGGCATAAGAGGTTGTGTCATGTTAATAGTGATTGTATTGTTAAGATCAGTTCAACTAAGGAAGTCAGAGATATACCTAAGATTATGAAGCCTCATAATCCGGTATGTAAGGAATGTCAATTGGGTCAGCAAGTCAGAAGTTATTTTAAGAGCATACATGATAAATCTAATGATGTACTTGATTTGATTCACACTGACTTATGTGGTCCAATAAAAACTAGAAGCTTTCAAGGTGATAGGTATTTCATGCTGATTATTGATGACTATTCTAGAATGATGTGGGTGACTTTTCGAAGGGAGAAGTCTGAAGCTTTTAAGAAATTCAAGATCTTTAAAGAGAAAGTTGAAACAAAAACTGGACTGAAAATTAAATGTCTAAGATCAGATCATGGTGGTGAGTTCACTTCTCATGAATTTAATAGCTATTGTGAGATAAATGGAATCTGGAGACAGCTATCTGCACCCAGGACTCCTCAGCAAAATGGAGTAGTTGAAAGGAAGAACATAACTATTTTGGATGCAACTAGATCTATGATGATGGAAGCCAAATTGCCTCATATCTACTGGAGAGAAGAGGTGAGTACAATAGTTTACACATTCAATAGAGTTCACATCAAAGGTGAAACCGGTAAGACCCCTTATGAATTATGGTTTGGACATACACCTACTGTTAAGTATTTCAAAAATTTTGGAAGTAAATGTTATATCAAAAGAGATGATTCAATTGGAAAGTTTGATCCTAGATGTGATGAAGGAATATTTCTTGGTTATTCAATTCAAAGAAAAACATATAGATGTTATAACAAAAGATTACAGAAAATTGTGGAAAGTGCTAATGTGAAAGTGGATGAACAGTACATAAATCATTCTATATCATATGACAGGAATCCGGTAGTGGAAATGATCATAACAAAACCAACAATGCCACAACTGGTACATTAAGCTGAAACAATTACACCAACTATTAGAAAATTCAACTGTGACTGATGATCAGAGTGGTGAACCTGAAGTTCAAAAGACTCCAAGGTATGTAAGATTAAATCATTCTGAAGATTGAATTATTGGAGATAGAAACAAAGGAGTAATGACAAGAAGAAATCTGACAAATGAAGAGGTATGTCTTATTTCTCAAGTTAAACCGGCAACTATTTTTGAAGCTTGTAAGGACACACATTGGTTAAAGGCTATAAAAGATGAATTAGATCAAATAGAGAAGAATGAAACTTGGTCTTTGGTTCCCAAACTTAAAAATAAGAATGTTATTGGAACTAAATGGGTTTTTAGGAATAAACTGAATGAGGATGGTCAAGTTGTAAGGAACAAGGCTAGATTGGTTTGTAAATGATATTCTAAAATGGAAGGAATTGATTATGGTGAGACATTTGCACCTGTAGCTAGAATTGAAGCTATTAGACTATTTCTTGCCTATGCAGCTTATAAGAACTATAAGGTTTATCAAATGGATGTCAAATGTGAATTTGTGAATGGTGATCTTGAGGAAGAAGTTTACATTGAGCAACTTGATGGATTTTCACTGACAGATAACAAAGACATGGTTTGTAGATTGAAGAAAGCTTTACATGGTTTGAAACAGGCTCCTAGAGCTTGGTATGCAAGGTTGGATAAATATCTTTTGAAGCTTGGTTTTACTAAAGGTAGTGCTGATAGTAATCTATATTATAAGATCATTGATAATGATATTCTGATTATTGAAGGTTTTGTTGATGATATCATTTTTGGAGGAGAAGATAAATTGTGCATGGAATTTGCTAACAACATGAAAAATGAATTTGAAATGTCCATAATTGGTGAGATGAAATTTTTCTTAGGTTTGCAAATTACTCAAACTGACAAAGGAATTTTTATCTGTCAAACTAAGTATCTAAGGGAATTGTTGAAAATTTCTGGTATGGAGAATTCCAAACCGATAAGTACTCCTATGGCTACAAGTGAGAAATTATCTATCAAGGATACTTCTTCACTGGTAAATCCGACAAGGTATAAATCTATGATTGGTGGTCTGTTATATCTAACTCAGATTAGACCTGATATTATGAATGCAGTAAGTATTATTTCAAGATATCAAAGTAATCCTAAATAAAATCATGAATGTGTAGTAAAGAGGATATTTCGGTATTTGCAAGGAACAATAGAATATGGTTTATGGTATTCCAGAAATGATGATTTCACTTTATGTGCATATACTGACTCAAATTGGGCAGGTGATACTAATGACAAGAAGAGCACTTATAGTGGAGCTTTATTTGTTGGAAAGAAATTGGTTTCATGGATAAGCAAAAAACAATCATGCATTTCTTTATCTACTACAGAAGCTGAGTATGTTGTAGCAACAACTAATTGCAATCAAGTTTTGTGGATGAAGAAAATGTTGAATGATATCAAGGTAAATTGTAGTGAACTGGTAGTTATCTACTATGATAACTCAACAGCTATTGACATGTCCAAGAATCTGGTATTTCACTTTAAGACTAAGCATATTTTAATAAAGTATAAATTTCTGAAGGACAAGGTAGAAGCAAAGGAAGTCAAATTGGTTTATGTGAACACTAAAGAATAGATTGTAGACATATTCACTAAACCACTATCTAAGGAATCATTTGAATACTTGAGAGATAGGTTAGGGGTTTCTGCCCCTCTGATAGAGACTTGATTGATGGAGTTTGTCATCAGTCCAGTATGCATTATCAGGAACATTATTTTCTGTGGCACTGATGAGTGGTGCTACTATTGAGGGAGAGTAGTCAGCTTTGAAAATCAGAGTTTTATATCATTGCTTTGATATTTTTGTCAAGTCTCTAGCATTGATGTCAAAGGGGGAGAGATAGTAATGTGAAAATCATTTTGAACCTTACAAAGATATCATTCACAGGGGGAGAGCTATTGATTGATTGGTTGTCTTCCATAGGGGGAGACTTGTTTGGCATCTCTTGGTACTTAGATGTTTTTCACATCTATTGTTGCCATCAATGCCAAAGGGAGATATTGTTGGCATTATGAATGAATTGATTATGTGTTTCATTGATGTTTTGTCATTGATGTCAACACTAGCTGTTACCAGCAGACAGAGTTACAATGACTAATATAGATGGTTACTGGAAGAAAGGTTACAAGTATGCGTTTTGGTGTTACCGGCAGAAGAGATTATCTGTTGAACACTTCCAACATGTTTGGATAAGTGAAGTATATTGGATTTCATGAGTTATATGCTCCATGAGCATGTTCTGGTTAGTTGGTATTGTCTTGGTAATTGGATGTTATCATGCACTCTGGTAAACCCCTATCGACACTAGTTTAAGGCTTTACTAGCAGAGCTTTTCATTGAGGAATCATAACAGGATGCACAATTAGTGTTGGTGCAGCTTCTTTGATATGTTGAAGATGTTTGTTGATCATGCTTCAATCACTTGAAGACATTACTTTGGCGTGGTGGACACATAATAGGTCTAGTACCTATCTAGGTTATGGACTGGTATCTTACTAACATGTACTCTACACGTTACCTAGATGATTCGAGATGTTTTATGAATTTGTTATTATTGTTTTGTTCTTAAGCCGACATGGCATATCATTGTAATAAGGAATTATGTAATTGTAATATCTTTAGGTGGCCGACCTAATTAGTTTAGGCCTTAGGGTTTGTATAAATAAGAGGTAGAAAATCTTTGTAAAGTATCATGGTTATTGGAAAGGTCATGGTCAAGGAGTGTAATGTATGAATAGTGTAATATCATTCAGGCAGAGGAGCTGATCAATCATTGGTGATCAGATTGGATTCAAAAGAGGATTTAGTCCTTCGACATTGAGCTTAACCGAGACTGTAATCAAGCATAGTAGGTGCTATTTCCAGCAGTTCACTCTATTGGATTGTTGTCCATTTATCTTGAGAAGGTTGTAGCCTCTCTATAGTCAGTGAGACTCTTTTGTAATGAGCAGTATGCTCCAGACAGTGTGCCTTCCTGCAAGTGCAGGCCCCTCATTGTAACACATACTTTCTGCAAAAGTATCACCTGAATATGGGTAGGCTTCCCACCGTGGTTTTTCCCTTTCTGAGTTTTCCACATACAAATCATGGTGTTATGTCATAAGGTTTCTTTGCACTGATTATCTGGTTAATTACTAAATTATATTGTTTACTGGTATATGTTTCTATCGTCATCTGTTTGTGCTTTACCAATACTTGATTTGTTTAAGGTTATATTGTGGATTAAAAGTTATAATCTGTTAACAATTGATTCACCCCCCCCGTCTCAGTTGTTCACTTGTTATCCTAACAATCTGGTTAACCAAGTCCTAGTGTGACAGTAGAGAAATGACAATCACCCATATTGAGGATGCTGAAGTAAGATTTGCCTCTGTAGTATTGGGTTACCAGGTTTATCAATCAAGCCGGATGAATAGTGTGTCGAGCAGTGCCAGACATGCTGGATATTGAATTATCAAAGAAGATGCAACGTATGATATATGTGGAATGATTCAAAGACAATTTATGGTAAATATGGAAAGAACTAAGAAGGAAAAGAAGCAATCCTTCAAATATGGCTCACTACTGGTATGCATATTTTTCTATGTGCAAAACTTTTTCCTCGATAAGGGTAATCTAGTATGCTCTTAGGAGAAACCTAGCATGGTTCAGATAGGTGAAATGATTAGAGATATAGGAGATAAATTAGGTGAAACAATGTGGGGATACTTTAAGGAATTCCAAACTAGGATGCACTAGAGGGAAAAATTCCAACCAAAATAGTACAGAAATACAAACACAACATTTGTTTCCTTATAGACAGATTGTTGTATCATTCAAGTAGTTCAACCCAGAAGTTTTTCGGTTCCACCTATGGGATATGAGGTTGCACCAGATATTGTTAAAATTCATGTTAATATGCTCTTGTCTAAACTGGTAGAGTCGAAGGCAAGAAGATTTGGAACATGTGAGGAGACAAGCTCCAAAATAAAACAGGAACTTCAAGTACCAATCATGAAAAGAAAAGTATGAAAAATGATTCATACCCCTAACAAGAAATATGGAAGTGAAGCATTTGATGCCACTTCCTCCACTGGTGCTAGTGAGTAAACAGGGGTCACACCTGCTAAAGATGAAAAATTAACAAGTGAAAAGAAGAAAGGGTCAAAGACAAAATCTAAGGGGACTGCAACAACCAAGCCTGCAACTTAATCAAAGGAAAAGGATCTAGGTACTCCCGTGTCTTCACCAAGTAAAAATAGACCGGTAGGAGTAACTTACACAAGAAAGAAAAAGAGTGACTCAAAGCTTAAAAAGGATGAGAAAGAAGGTGATATCACTGACAACCCATCAGATGTGGAAATAAAGGAGGTTAGAAGGAGTGAAAGGAACAAAGCCCCAACAATTGATGAGGTGGTGCATGGAATAAAACAATTTGGGGGTTTGTCTGGTGTTGGAAGAAGATGTCAATTGATAGTTTTGATACTTAAAGATAAGTACAGATGCCAAGCTAATAAGATGAGAGGGGGGGGTGAATCATACAAACTTAATCTTACATAAAAACAACAGATTCAACCTCGGTAACATATACTTCAGTAATATAACCAAAACTACTAAACATGCAAACTCAAAAGCATATAAACATCATAACACTCATAACACTAGATTTAACGTGGAAACCCAAATAGGGAAAAACCACTGTGGGATTTTGGACCCACTAAGAAATATACTCTTCTAGAGTATGCTCGGTTAAAAGCAAATCCTATTAAAGATTACAAACACATTTCTAGATGTGACCCGGTTAAGGGATTTCCCTTAGATCTGTTAGGATCTTCACCTTGTTAGAAGTGACCTTGTTAAAGGATTTCAAACACTCAATCAAAATGTCACCTTGCTAGAGGGTTTTACAAATAAGACTGTTAAGTCCACTCGGTTAAGCGATTTTCTGTCACTTTACAAAATAACAGTAATAAAAATCTATCTGCAACTTCACATCTAAAATGCTAAAGCAGATTCTTATTTTCTCAATACAATAGGACTTATCTTGTCCATCTACTGGGCTCTATACTCTATTATTGAAATAGGTCTTCAAGCTTTTGTACTCGGTAATCACTATGTAGCATCCCTGTGCATACACTTGCCTGCATACATTGTTTATCAATAGTTCCTTATTTATAAACAATTTGCCAACCGCTTAATCTCCTTGATCACATTTCCCATGATCAATCATAGCCATCAAATCTTCAAACTCGACTAGGTTCAATGTATCCTTCGATCTGAAAATGTTTTACCTTGCCTTGGAACTTGTGCTAGGGTATTGCAGTTCAATCTGAGCTGTAGATCTTCCTGCTGATTTTCCTTTGTGATAGATTCTTTAACAAACTTCATTCATGGCATACCAATCATTTAATCATAGCCAGCTCATCAGCTTCCTTCATTAAATAATGCTTTTATTCATTCAATGCATTCTGTTATTACTCGATTGCAACTCGGTAAATACTAAACTTCACTCGGTAGACATTCTACCTTCATTAACCGATAGCGATAACCTTAGGGTTTACCAACTAGGTTCTTTGCTTGGTAGCATAGTATAGTATTAACCTTACAATAAATAACATATGTAGGATATCAAAACAATCTAAACATCATGATCTCATCATTGTCTAACTCGGTAATAGTTGCCCATTGAATAACTTATTCCTCCCCTTATTCATCATATTCTTTCTGTGTCTTTTATCGACATCTTTATACTCATCAAATCATACTTCTCAAGATATGGCAACATCATACTGAATTAGAAAATCAATTTCTTGACATCAATGACAAAATAATAATATTAAGACAGTAAACATCCTTAATTAGTTATATCCATAATCATCAACAACCTTTTCAATATCCTTATTGAAATGCCAACAATCTCCCCCTTTGGCATTGATGGCAAAACCAATTGATTTGACCTAATTGATTCAGATTTATGTTCTGAAATGCTCTCCCCCTGTCATCAGTCTTCTCCCCCATACATTAGTCTTATCCTCTTTTCTATAGTCTTCTCCCCCTTTGACAACAATGCCAAAAAGTAAAGAACTAAAACATAATTTCTTCCTATATGAAGTGATTTCCTGCTATTGTGTGTCAACTTAGTCTCGGTCAGAGCATTTGTCTTCAATTCTTGTTCTCTGTATTTTTTTCCTGCACACCTTTAGAAAGCATCCTCAAGTGTGTAAATCAACATCAACTCCTAAAAGATATTCTGTAGAGTCATCTGATTGATGCTTTCACCGAACTCGGTCAATGAGTAGAAGATAGGGGTAGGACATCTAACTTACTTCTGAGATACTCAAAAGTGTCCCTTGGTAGTGGCTTGGTGAACATATCTACTATTTGTTCCTGTGTGCTAACATACTCCAACACCACTTTCTTCTCTTGAGATTCTTCTCTAAGATAATGATATTTGATAGAGATGTTCTTTGTCTTAGAGTGCATAACATGATTCTTTGAAATGTTAATGGCACTACTATTGTCACAGAATATAGTTACTGGCTCGGTAACTTTCTCATTTATACCTTCCAACAGTTGTTTGATCCATGCTATGTTGGTACAATTCAATGCTGCAGCAATGTATTTAGCTTCTGTTGTTGACTGTGAAACACATCCTTGTTTCTTGCTAAGCCAACTCACTAGTCTTTCTCCTAAAAAGAAAGCTCCTCCACTTGTGCTTTTCCTGTCATCAATGTTGCCTGCCCAATCAGCATCAGTATAAACTTTTAAATCAAAGTCATTTCCTTTCTGATATACTAAGCCATAATCCTCAATGCCTTTCAAGTATCTAAAAATTCTCTTGATTGTTGTCATGTGTGTTTCCTTAGGATCTGCATAGAATCTTGCAACTATACCTACTGCATGTGCTATGTCTGGCCTGTTGTGAACAACATATTGCAACTTTCCAATCATGGATCAGTAAAGTGTCTCATCAATAGATGCAGATTCATCATTCTTTGATAGTTTACAGTTGGTAGTCATAGGAGTACTTACTAGTTTTGAATCCTCCATTCCAAATTTCTTCAAGATTTCCTTTATGTACTTAGATTGAGTAATGAAAATCACATCTTTCATTTGTAGTATCTATAAACCTATAAAATACTTTATCTCACCAATTAATGACATCTCAAATTCTTTGCTTATTTTATTTCCAAAGTTCTTGAATAGAGAGTCATTTCCACAAAAGATAATATCATCAACAAATATGGCTGAGATCAGTATTCCATTTTCATCATTCTTCATGTACATATTGATGTTTTCACTTATCCTTATAAAACCAATCTTGATTAAATAAGAGTGAAATCTTTCATACCATGCTATAGGTGCTTGTTTCAAACCATATAAAGATTTGTTCAATTTACATACCTGATCTTTATTCTTATCTTCAACAAATCCTTCAGGTTGTTCAATAAAAACTTCTTCTTCTAATATACCATTCAGAAATGCAGATTTGACATCCATTTGATATACCTTGGAATTCTTGCAAGTAGCGTATGCTGACAATGTTCTTACTCCTTCAAGTCTTGCCACAGGTGCAAAAGTCTCACCATAATCAATTCCTTCTTCTTGGGCATAACCTTTGCAAACTAGTCTTGCTTTATTTCGAATGACCTCACCTTTTTTATTCAGCTTGTTTTTGAAAATCCACTTTGTACCGATTACATTTTTGTCCTTCAGTCTTGGGACCAGTGTCCATGTGTCATTCTTCTTGATTTGATCAATCTCTTCTATCATAGCATTTATCCAATCTTCACTGTTAAATGCCTCTTTCACTATTCTTGGTTCAAATTTAGATATCGGACATGTGTTTTGTCTCAGTTTGTTCCTTGTCATTACTAGATCATCCTTATCTCCTATAATCTAACTTGATGCATGATGTCTTCTAACATACTTAGCTAATATAGGCTCGGTAGGATCTGTATGATCTTCTTCATCACTCAGTAACTGAATATTTTCTTCATTTCCTTCTGCAATTTTCTCAGTAGGACTTGTCGGTTGAACATAGACAAATTCATCATAGTCTTCTGGTTCTTTGGAATTTCCTTCATCATTTCTTTCTACAAATTCATCAATTTTCACATTTGCACTTTCTACTATTTTGTTAGATGATTTGATCAGACATTTAAATGCTTTACTTCTAGAAGAATAACCAAGAAATGTTCCTTCTTCACTTTTCTGATCAAACTTGCCATTTCTATCATCTTTGTGTACATAGCATCTACTTCCAAAGATTTTAAAATAACTTACATTAGGTTTGTTGTCATACCAGATTTCATATGGTGTCTTCAAAGTTCCTTTCTTCAGTTGTACTCGGTTCAGGGTGTAGACTGTTGTGCTTATTGCTTCTCTCCAAAATGTTTGTGGCACTTTCTTTTCAATCATCAGGGTTCTGGCACAATCCACAATAGATCTGTTTCTTCTCTCAACAATTCCATTTTGTTGTGGAGTTCTTGGTGCAGAGACATGTCTCTTTATACCATGATCATTGCAGAATAAGTAGAACTCATCAGATGTGAACTCTCCTCCTCTATATGATCTAAGACATTTTAGTTGTCTTCGTGTTTCATTTTCAACTCTTGCCTTGTACCATTTAAACATTTGAAAAGATTCTCATTTTTCTTTTAAAAACATAACTAACATCATCCTTGAATAATCATCCACAAATAATATGAAATATTTATCACCATAATAATGTTGAACTTTCATAGGACCACAAAGATTAGTGTGCACAAGATCTAACTTTGAACTTTGAACTTTCATAGGACTCGGTAGACCTCTTACTCAGTGCTTCTTTCTTATTTTGATCAGATTATCAAAATTTAAATGACAAAACCTTTTATGCCATAGCCAGGTATCATCTATCTTTTCATACAGACATTTATTCTAAGTTGAGTTAAGGTGAAATGTGTTACCTTTTGTTTGTGTCCCGGTAGCAACTAACTTTCCATTCTTGTCATGAACTTTGACAATTCCTTTCTGAAATTCTATTTGGTATCCTGTATTGTTTAGCTGTGCTACACTCAACAAATTGTATTTCAAACCTTCAACCCAATAAACATCATTGCATCTTGCATTGTCAAGAAGTGTTATGGATCCTTTACCTTTTACAGGACATGGTGCATCATTACCAAATATTACATAGCCTCCATCATAGTCTTCTAGCATAACAAACTTGTGTTTATCACCTATCATGTGATGTGAGAATCCACTATCTATGATCCAAGAATCATTAGTATTTATGTGAGATATTAGGGCTTTTTCTTCATACCTTTCTTCATCTAATCCATCTTTGATAGCCACATAAAATACTTCCTCTGTATCAGTTTCATCTGATTTATCATCATTGGATTCCTCATCGGTGATTAAGCATGACTTTCTATCTCTTCTTCTGAAGTTTTGGTGTCCTCTGTAATGATTATCTTTCTGTCTATCATCTCGATAATCTCTCTTTTCAGTAGAATCTTTGTTAGGATAGTTAGAAGCCATATGTCCTATCTTATCACAATTGAAACATTTCAAAGGTAGTTTTCCTTTATACTTACCTTTGCCTCTCAGTAACCTTCTGGCTAATAGTGCTTCAAACTCTTCTTACTTTCTTATTTCCTCATACAGTTTGTGTACTTCCTGCATGTTCTTGCGAAATATTTCACTTGCTCCATTGTGATCCCCTTTAGTGTACTTACTCATTCTATCATTGTAGTCATCAGATTCACCAATATGAAAAGAACTAAATGCAGATTCAACTTTATTTACCGATGACCCACTGTTATCAAAGTTACTTAACTCAAATGCATGTAGCTTACCAATAGTAGCATCTAAGGAAACTAGCATATTGGGTACAAACCTGAATTCATTGATTGCAGAGACTCAGATTGCATAAGCCGGTAGAAGGGTTCTTAACAACTTACTTGTTATATCCTTTTCTTCAATAGTTCCACCTGCTCCTTTGATTTGATTGACAATCTCCTTTAGTCTTGTACTATACTGGGTTATGTTCTCACCTTCATTCATCCTCATATATTCAAGTTGTCCTCTTAGACTATCCACTTATTCTCTTTGAACATGTTCATCTCCACCATACACAGATATGAGCTTGTCCCACATTGCCTTTGCATCATTGTAGCCTTCTAGATCATTAAACTCTGAATCGGTCAATGCAGATGTTATTTCAATCATTGCTTGAATATGTTCTTGCTTTGCCTTTATCTCTTCCATTGTCAATGGATAGGTTCTTGGTGTGATGAAATCATTCTCTAGATAATATACAACATATTCTCAACTCCTGATAGGTGCAGCTTCATCCTTTTTTGCCATGTAGAGAAACTTGACTTGTTTAGCTTCGGTGCATCCGTCTTATACATCTTTGGATCTTTGCCTCAAGTACCTTTAAACTTTTTATTTCAGAGTCCAAAGCTCTAATACCAATTGATAGTTCTGATACTTAAAGATAAGTACAGATGCCAAGCTAATAAGATGAGAGGGGGGGGTGAATCATACAAACTTAATCTTCCATAAAAACAACAGATTCAACCTCAGTAACATATACTTCAGTAATATAACCAAAACTGCTAAATATGCAAACTCAAAAGCATATAAACATCATAACACTCATAACACCAGATTTAACGTGGAAACCCAAATAGGGAAAAACCACTGTGGGATTTTGGACCCACTAAGAAATATACTCTTCTAGAGTATGCTCGGTTAAAAGAAAATCTTGTTAAAGATTACAAACACATTTCTAGATGTGACCCGGTTAAGGGATTTCCCTCAAATCTATTAGGATCTTCACCTTGTTAGAAGTGACCTTGTTAAAGGATTTCAAACACTCAATCAGAATGTCACCTTGCTAGAAGGTTTTACAAATAAGACTGTTAAGTCCACTCGGTTAAGAGATTTTCTGTCACTTTACAAAATAACAGTAATAAAAATCTATCTACAACTTCACATCTAAAATGCTAAAGTAGATTCTTATTTGCTCAATACAATAGGACTTATCTTGTCCATCTGCTGGGCTCTATACTCTGTTATTCAAACAGGTCTTCAAGCTTTTGTGCTCGGTAATCACTATGTAGCATCCCTGTGCGTACACTTGCCCACATACATTGTTTATCAACAGTTCCTTATTTATAAACAATTCGCCAACCACTTAATCTCCTTGATCACATTTCCCATGATCAATCATAGCCATCAGATCTTCAAACTCGACTAGGTTCAATGTATCCTTCAATCTAAAAATGTTTTACCCTGCCTTGGAACTTGTGCTAGGGTATTGCGGTTCAATCTGAGCTGTAGATCTTCCTGCCAATTTTCCTTTGCCATAGATTATTTAACAAACTTCATTCACACATACCAATCATTTAATCATAGCTAGCTCATCGGCTTCCTTCATTAAATAATGCTTTTATTCATTCAATGCATTCTGTTATTACTCAGTTGCAACTCGGTAAATACTAAACTTCACTCAGTAGACATTCTGCCTTCATTAACTAATAGTGATAACCTTAGGGTTTACCGACTAGCTTCCTTAGGGTTTACCAACTAGGTTCTTTGCTCGGTAACATAGTATAGTATTAACCTTACAATCAATAACATATGTAGGATATCAAAACAATCTAAAAATCATGATCTCATCATTGTCTAACTCAATAATAGTTGCCCATTGAATAACTTATTCCTCCCCTTATTCGTCATATTCTTTCTGTTTCTTTTACCGACATCTTTATACTCATCAAATCATACTTCTCAAGATATGGCAACATCATACTGAATTAGAAAATCAATTTCTTGACATCAATGACAAAATAATAATATTAAGACATTAAACATCCTTAATCAGTTATATCCATAATCATCAACAACCTTCTCAATATCCTTATTGAAACACCAACAATTCCCTCAGTAACGAAGAAGACAAAAGGAAAATTGAGGAAGCACTGATCGGGAACTTGTACAAGTTTTTTAGGACTCATAGTGAATTATATGGTATAATCCCATCAAAGTTGCAAGACATAATTGAAGGAAGATGGAAAACAACTCTTGCTACTGAAAAGGAACTCAGAATAAAAGCACTCATGGAAGTGCAATATGAATTTGACCCTAATCAAGCCTCTCTAGTACCTGAAGCATGCATTCAACATTTCAAAGAAAGGAATAGAACTGGGAGAGTAGCAGTAGGTGAAGTTGAAGCAGTGCATGTTGAAAGTGTTGCCTTGTGAAAGAAAATTATGGATCAGCAAAAGGAAGATGAAGAAGAAATTGAAAAGGAAATAAAACATGACCAAGGTGTTGGTTCCCTTGACAAAGGAAAAGCTAAAGAAAAGGCCTCCACTGAAGACTTTGATACTTTCACAATTGAGGACATCATAGGAAATGTTGTGTAAGACATCCCCAATCTAACAAAGGATATCGAACAACCAGTTCATACTTCACCGGTGAAAGAAGCTGATCAAAATAAGCCTCTCGATCAAGATGAAGTGATAATTGAATCCATTCCTTATGAGGATACACCTCACAGATCCTCATTACCACCAAATCCTATTCTCTCATAAGAAATAAAAGGGGAAGAGAAGATAGGAGAGGAAGGAAAAGATAAAGAGAAGAAAGCAAAGGAAGGAATAGAGGGAGAGAAGAAAGTAGAGGAAGGAGAAGAGTAAGAGAAGAATGTAAAGGATAATAAAGTAGTGATGAATACTCCTCCAACAAAGAGGAAGTTAGACTTAGACAATGAAAGTGAAAAGAAAAAGGTAAGAATCATCACAACTACTAGCTTAGAAGTTGAGACAGTAGAAAAGGAAGAAGGAACAAAGAAGGAAGAAGAAGGTGACTCAATCATTGATATAAAAAAAATGAAACCCAACCAATTGATGAAAGTCTCAAAAAAACTGAGAATCCAAGCTGAAAAGGGTAAATTGAGAGGAAGGAAAAAGAAAGAAATAATCCTCACTTCTGCCAAGTCAATTCTCTCTGATCTCATCCCAGAAATTGCAGTTGATGATACCGCACCCATTATTGACTAGTTGGAGACTCTTGTTAAAGAAATCAATTCAGAGGCAACCGATCTAGAGAAGGTTGCAGTAAGGCAATATGAAACAAAGTGAGGAGATAACTTAATGGAGGAAATAACAGTTGGAAAGGTTTCTCTTTCCACTAGAACAAAAGAAGTTAAAAATATACTGAAGCAAGTTGGTAAACTACTAGTGAAATACTCAAGTTTTTCTACTTTAATCAAAGACTCAGAAGACAAAAGATATCAGATTCAAAAAGAAATTCAAGATTTGGTAAGCTCTTTTGATCCTCTTATGAGTTCAACATCAACCTTTACTAGAAAAGTCAAAATACTAAATCATGAAATCAAAAGGTTGAAAGATGAAGAAGATAAAAGAAGTCTTAGTTTGTTAGAGCTCCAGTGCTATTTAGCACCAATTGTTGATTTCATACAACTCAAAATTAAAGAAGTAGACCACCTAATAAATGAACCTGATTGTAAGATAGTGGATGATATGGAGGTCTTCATTGCAGTCTTACATGGCCACTTCACCACCATGAAATATGTTAAAGCTTCATCGGAATCTTCCTTGAAAGTGGCTCAAGAAAACTTCAAAGCGATTTTTGCTTTATTTTGATAAATATTTTTGGATAGTCTTTGCCATTGATGACAAAAGGGGGAATTTTTGAAATTTTGGAATCTTGTCTTAAACAGCGGCCAAAACTGCCACAATTTTGTAGCGATTTGTAGTATTTGCCACCAATGCCAAAGGGGGAGTTTGTTGGCATTTTAATACTATTTTGTATGACTGGTAAATGATATGGTTTTCATTGTTGGAAACATCATCTCCTTAGTCTTCACAGTCTATCGGTAGTGAGTAGACTAGGATACTAAGGTCAACTGGCTAAGCAATAAGTAAACAGGTTAAATAGTGAGTAGACTGGTAAGAAGTAAGAAGAACGGAAAGCAGTGAGTAGACTAGCAAGCAGTAAGTAGACTGGGTAGCAGTGAGTAGATCGGTATAGAATAAGTCCATCAGTTAAGAAAAGAACATACCAGTATTCAAGAGGAAATCAGCTAGATAGATCCATCGGCTAAGAAAAGAACAAACCAGTATTCAGGAGGAAACCGGCTAGACAGATTTTGATTGGTTCACTGGAAGAGTCTGTAACCAACCGACTGGTAACATTCAGTTACATTTAACTAAATCGAGAGTCTTCTCCAGTCAATCAACAGACTTATCGACATGTTCAACTATATTGATAGAGATTCCTGCAATGTTTTCAGAGACGTGATTTAAGGTATGAATGTAATTTTGAAATGAATGTTTTGGAGGGAAAGATGGCGAGAGACAAAAGGGTCTCTAAATACACATATCTCATTATGGAGATGGTTGTTTCTTAGGTGAATGAAGATAATGTGAAAGTGGATACAGGGGGATTTTTGTAGAGCCAAGTGACAGAGGACCGATAGAGTGGAGCTTCACAGAGTGGTGACTCAAGTGATAGAGCACAAGAAGTGTGATATCCAAGGATTAACAAATCAACAAAAGGAAGAGTTGAAAGTGCATTTCATGAAATCTGATTTGTGTAGAATAGACACAACCACTGTAGACCTAGTGTGATTTTTTAGTGTGATCTGATCAGGCTAATGAGTAGAAATTTTAGGAGATCATCCATTTGTTTCTTTCTAACAACTGCAACATAAATCCCTTAACCGGGTGGACTTTAACAAGTCCCATTATAAAAATCCCTTAACCGGGTGACATCTTAATTGATGTTCTTAGGTCCTTACCAAGCTACTCATAATAGGGTAAAGGCACTAACCAGCCTTGAACAAAATCTCTTAACTAGGTGGCAACTAACAATATCTTTGTAATATCCTAACGGGGATGGCTCTTAACAGGGCATACTCTAGAAGAGTACAAATATTGTGTGTTCCTACTCACACCATGGTTTTCTCCCTATTGGGTTTCCATGAGACAAATTTGTGTGTCATTGTGTATCTTTTCATGTATGCTTAATCATCTATAGTAAATGTTTATATTGATGAATGGTAAATTAGTGCAAACTTAAAGTAAAAGTTTCTATTGGTTTAAACAAGTAAAGTTTTGATTCACCCCTCCCCTCTCAACACCGATTGGGACTAACACATAGCCATTTAATTCAAAATTAGTAAGCTTACCAATGATGGAGTCAAGAGTTACCTTAGTTTTGTCAATTGATTTTAGATCCTGAATGGCTACAACTCGGATAGCATAGACTGGTAGCAGGGTTATCAAAACCTTACTAACTACTATGGAATCATCCATTTCACCACCAACACTCTTGATCTCTCCCACTATCTCTCTTATCCTCTGACCATACTATTGGATATTCTCTCCTTCAACCATCCACATGTAATCAAACTTCCCTCTTAGACTCTCTTCCTTGGAAATATTCACATGTTCATCACCACTATAAATCTCTTCAAGTTTCTTCCATACCTCATGTGCAGTCTCCAAACCATGAACATAAACATATTCAACATTAGACGAAGAACTGATAATAGCCTCCAATGCTAGGTTTTCTTCTTGTTGCTGTTTCTTCTAATCATCAGTCTTAGTCCCACTAGGTGCAACATATTGAGTATTAGCATGTTCCCAATATTGATTTCCAAGACTCTTGATGCAATTGTCACTCCATATCCTATAGTTCTCTCTATTAAACTTCAACCTTCCTTCTTCATCACGATCTACAAGATCTTTACCTCAAGTTGTTAGGCTTAGACCTTAGAGGACCTGAGAAGTGCTCTGATACCAATTGATGGTATGATGAAAGAATAAGGATCTGGTCAACTATTGAGAGGGGGGGTGAATTAGTAAGATGGAAAAACTGATATTAACTTCACTAGTCTCAGAAATAACCTCTCAAGTAAACTTAGAACTATCAATGCAATATCTTTGTCAGAATAAAAACTATCAAGATAAACCGGTTGACTATTTACAACAGATAACAGTAAACAAATTGTAACTCACAAACTTCCAAATACTTTTATTGACATAAGTAAATCTTCAATCCAGATTGTTGTTACCGGTTACCATAACTTATCAAAGTGAAATAATTAGTTAAGAAATTCAATCATAGAAACATAAGTGTGTGTGTGAAAAGTGGAATAAGGATCTGTAGCTACAGGCACAACACTTCAATTAAGTCATTACATGTATGGTTAGTAAATCAATAATCAATAAATAATAAACCATAACAAAGCGACTAATTGCCTTCTAAAAAATGTGAGTATAAGATTGCTCTCATATTTTTATAAGCTATACCAGTGACTAGACTACACCAACATGAAGGATTTAATCTATATGAGAATGATATTAAGCTAAAATGGATGCAAGATGGATGAATAATTCAAGAAATAAGGAATTCAAGCAATATGGATTCAAGCAATATGAGTAAACTAAATATGGATGCAAATAATCTTTAAAAGCACAATGTATTCATGACTCCAGAGCAAAAATCAGTGTAATAATAATCTCCAAGCATGTTCTCAAAAATCTCTGGGGTAAATTGGAATGAGAGCTGAAGGCTGAATTTATAGATAATCATAAGAGAGATGAAGAAAAAACTCAATTTAAGATTAATTGAAATAATTGAGAAATCAGGTTCAGTTAATCTTGAGATAGATTCCAATTATAGTTTAATTGAAATCGATTTAGATGAGAAGTTCAAGTTGCATTAGAAAATAATATTAAATTAATTCCATGCATTTGTGATAAAATAGATAATTCTTTGATTTATTCAAGAAAAGAGTCTTTTCAATGCAACTGAACTTCTTTTTCTGAAAAGCTTTGAGTTCCAATTTTAGAGAATAATTCATAATTCATTTAATTGCTTTTCCAATTTCAAGTTCTAAATTTTAGAAAAAGAAATAATATCTCAAGTTTGATTTCTCTCTCAATTCTTTTATTTTATTTTCAATTCAACTCTTGCTTTGTAATTAATTCTTCTTTTGTAGTAAATTAATTCCTTTTTTTGCATGATGAAATGGCAAATTTATTAATTAATTAAATATGCTAGGATATTTAATAAATTAAAATAGGATAATTGATCAAAATGATATTCTTGGAATGATTCAATTAATTAAATAAATATTTAGTTAATATTGAGTAATTGATTTGCCATGCAATATTTAATGATTAAAGAATTAATAATGTGCTCAAGATTGATTTAATTGCCTTTGGTTAGGACCTTGGTGATGTTGTCGAGATTAGGGGCCCATGGTTTAGATGACCATTTTTAAGGTATTACATTTGCCCCTCTTTGAATTAATGTGTGAGCAGCACGTTGGTTCAAAGAATATGTGATGTCTAGGAGATACCAGTTCTGAACTTGATTGATCATGAACCAGATGAAGAGCAAGGTGTTTAGCTTGATTTGAAGTGATGAAGCTGAATGAAGTCTGATTAAAGTGAAACTGATCCCAAACTTGATTGAACTAGGAACGATAGAGAGCAAAGATATCGAACTTGAACTTGATTGATCAAGAAGCGGATCTTACTGATCTAGAACTTGATTGAACTAGACACAGTGGGTGAAGATAAAATCAATCTTGAACTTGATGGATCAAGATACGATGAGAAAAGATAAACTGTCTAGCTTGATTTGATGCGATGAAACTGAACACCTGCTTAGATTGAGCGTGTGATCAAAGATACTCTATAAACTTTTGATTGAGTTTAAACGAATAATTAGCTTGATGAAAAGTGATGAAACTGATTAACATTAAGAGATTGATTCATATGAAGACAAATATCATCTTGATATGAAGCAATGAAACTGATATGCCCCTAGCAATTGATTCAATTTTGATGATTGAGAGGTCTCAAATTAATGTGAAGCGATGAAGCTAAGATGCCCCTTAGCAATAAGATTTGATTGATTTTCTTTAGTTGAAAAATATTTTTGCTCGACTTTTGATGAAGATTTGAAAAATTTCTCAACTTTAAAGATGTGAGGTCATAAGGTCATTAGTATGCCCCCTTGGGAGAGAAATCGAAAGATAACGAGGGTGCATGAGTATAAGAAATTTTTAGTGATGACAGAGGAGTTTTTGAAAATTTTACATTTATTGATAAGAAATTGAGCGCAATTAGAAGAAAGAATGAGCATTTGATGAAAAAGCACTAAGTGGTCCAAATTTTGTGAGTTGACTAGCAAAATGATCTTGAATTTCGATTTCGATCCCAAAAATGGAATTAGAATGAGCGAATTATCTAAGGGTATAATTTTCAAGTCCATCGGAGTAAGTTGAAAAATTAGGGTTTTGGCTATATAACGGGTAAAAGTGTCATTTTCAATTCATTTTAACCTCCCAAGTTTGAAAATTCAAAAAGCCTTCTGCAAAGAAAAATGGTGGTTCCCACTCATGAGGATCAATTTGAGTGCCAAAGATGACATAATCAACCCCAGAACTATGAGCCAGTGGTAAGTGATAGATCTTAAGCCTCTTTATGTTCTCAATTTTGAAGTTTTTGGTTGATTTTTCAAGTTTTTGGCATGTTGGAAGTCGGCTTTCTTGTTTTGTCATGTGAGACAAGATCTTGTCTCGTACAAAAAACTATTGAAGTTTGTTTTGTCATTCTAACCCCACCCTTCTATCGTATGAAAACATTCATAAAAGACCATTTTGTCATATGGGGATCTTTTGTCGTACGATGCCCAATCCTGACTCATATGAGTTGCTACCCTTCTATGTTTTGTCGTTTGGGAAACAGTGAACATTTTTGAAGGTCTAAACTTGAAATTTTGATTTTGTAATTGACGTAGTTGGATTTGCGTGATGTTTTACTTCTCTTGTAGGCTTATTTGGAATGTTTAATGATGCTTCGTTGTTGGATTTTTGCAAGTTTTATTACTTCATGTGCTCTTCAGATGTGTTTATCCACCCACCATGACATTAGTTTGACAGTTATCTGACGTTCAATAGGCTCATATTGATTTGTGTGGTTTGACCCACCATCTTGGTTTACCAGATATCCATTTGAATCACGGTATGCTCACAAAATTGGTTGAGTGATTTCATTCAAAGCATAATACCTTCCATTTGCCAGTTGGGGAGATGACTATCATTCCCGAGGACATATATAGGATCCTCTATATCCCTTTTGTTGGGGATAAGGTAGATTATGATTCAGCGCTGCTACCTGGATTATAGGCGGTTAGGCATGTCTTCAGGGATCCTGATATATTGACACGTTCCATTAGTTGGGACATCATGATGAGTAGGTATAGTGAGGATTTTCCTCGGGCTTGTGTTCTAGCAGGTTTTATTGGTTTTTTTCTGATGCAGGATAGAGGACAACAGGGATTCCAGTGTGGTTGGGGTAGGATGCTAGAGAGATTGATGGAGACCCCTCAGAGACTTGGCTTGGGTTCCTGCATATTAGCCCACATGTATCACAAGATGCATGAGGTTGTGTATAGGGAGGGCAATAGCATGGCTGCTGGAGTTTTGATTTTACAGGTTTGGGCTTGGGAGCACCTCCCAGTTTGTCAGTCGATTGTTGATGATAGAAGAGAGCCTGGGTAGCTGATTGTATATAGGTAGGCAAGTTATGTTACGCAGCCCCATTTGGGGAAGACCGATTTTTGGTGATGGCAGCTAGATGACCTTATAGCCATGATATAGAGACCTTATAGGGGAATAGAGCCATGAGATGACTGGCGACTGGTACGCAGGGATATTTTTGTTACGCGCCCACTTATCGGTACATCACAAACTATAGTAGAGCGATTTGTAGTTTCTCAAGTGATGAGGCAGTATGGCAGGCCTCAGGGGATCTCGTAGGAGTTCACAGTTTATGCATGTTATGCTGATGAGGAGAGGCGGGGATGGTCACTGAGGTTATCCTATGCCTTGAGTATGTAGGAGCTCACTGGTTTACATTGCTTAAGATGAGATTACATGGATGATGTTGTAGATGTGGGGGTATTGCCCCAGTATAGGGATTGGTTCTAGCAACATCCATTCCCTAGGTTGATAGATCCAGCTAAGTAGGCTCCTCACATTGAGGAGATTGAGGATGATGCCCCGACACAAGGACAAGGACAGGGTCAGAGACAGGGATAGGGACAGAGATTCGATGCTCCAAGGTGGGCAGGTGGTGATCCTGGTGCTAGTAGTAACAAGGTTCCAGCTGGGGTTGGACAATAGAGGGGTGAGGGCAGAGCTGAGGAGGAGAGAGCAATGTCGAGACAGGTTCAACAGCAGAGGGAGGAGCAGGGTGGAGTTGGAGGTGGAGATGGGGGTGGAGAGCCTATGACAGAGTAGGCAAATGACACGGGACGATCGATGAGAGTACGTCTTGTGGAGCTGCAATCACAAATGACAGTGGCTCAGACTCAGCTGGGGGAGCGAGACCAACAACTAGTAGAGCTTAGGGTTGAGCACGATCATCAGATCATAGAGATGAGAGTAGAGAGGAGAGTAGAGATAAATGCTCTGCGACAGGAGGTCCTTCACCAAATGAGTAGGGTGGCATACTATGTTGCAGCGTACAGTGTAGCAGTTCCAGTTGCATAGCAGGTTGTCCCCTACTCGCAGTACATGGCATAGTTGGAGGGAGCTCGGGCACCTCATCAGGATCCTGGTTAGCAGGCTCCACCTCCTCCACCAGGCGATGAGGGAGAGGCTGAGAGCTAGATATTGTTTTTGTAGCTCTGATATTTTTTTGTAGACATACCCATTTTTTGTAGCCTATATGATTCTTGCTCCGATGGGAGTTTGTATATGTCATTTGACATCATTTTGTACTCTGAGACTTTATACGATATATATATATATATAAAAGATCGATTTGAATTCATTGTACTTGGATTGATTTGTTTATGAGATGCTTTCTATATGCTTTATTCTATATGTATGCATTTCTTTCAGTATGGATGTATGTAATGTAAATGATTATGGATGTCTATTTTTGTTTCTTTTCATATGCAAATAAATGATGAATGCAAATGAATAATAATGAATGTATGCAATTTTTTTATTTTTCTATGCAATAAGATGAATGCAAATGAGTAATAATGAATGTATGAATCTATATAAAATGTTTATGTATGCAGCTAACATCTCAAAAACACAAGTACTCGATCAGAGAAATGATGAAAAATAGACCACTTAGCGAAGAAATGATGATGCTTCCAGCTCTCATAAAATTAAGAGATCATTATTATCACACCGAAATCACTCTAGATTCACAAAATATAGAATGAAATGCAAAATGATATGGAAAATGCAACCTAAACCTAGTCACTGGATTTAAAATGCTTAAGATTCATCACTAAGCATAACAAACATACAAGCAGATTAGAGTTCCTTTCTTTTCAATGTGCAATTTTAATTATCTTGTCCGCAATGATCCTTTTTTCATTCATATCCTTGGACAGATTTCGTAGGGACCCGAATTGCATCATAAAGAAATTCCCTCAAAACAAACAAAGAAATGACATGGACCTCCCTGTAGCATTCAAATAAGTGGAGTCGAGGTATGTGAGACGATTTCACCTTGATGTGAAGGCTCTTATCATAGACACCCAACTAATTTAGACTTTTCCAGATCATTGGGATCATTCCTACAAGCAAGAAACAAAGAAAATATTCTGCCCCCAATCCTTGCTCCTCTTAGTCAAGATAGACTTCCTCGAGTTACTCAGAGGGATAATAATCAAAAACCAATATAAAAGACAACACACAAAGAAAATTTTCATGCATAGCTCAAATTGTTTAGTGATTGTTTTTCATTATGTTGTTTTTCTTGCTAACTCAGTGACAAAACTCTTAACTAGTCAGGAGACAGGTGACTGACTCGGAGTCAGGAGACAGGTGACCGACTCGGAGTGGATGACTTGGTGATATTGCTTAGGACACATAAATTGCTTAGTCGATTACCCTAAGACTAGGACATTGATCAGTTTCAATCCATGAGGGTTCCAATGAACTAGGATGTCACGAAAGTGACTGAAATATATGGACAAGAAAAAGAAAAGCTGCAGGAAAGCGGGAATACCAATGTTGCGTTGATAGATGGAGCGCTTGAGTACAAGAGGTGCCTATTTACTCGGTTTTCACCTGCTTGGCAGAGATTCATTTTTTTTTACCAGGTGCCTATTTACTAGGTTTTCACTAGGGCATTTTCTCTCTTTATATTTTTTTTCCTTTACTTTTTTCTATTTTTTTTTTCTTCAAGACTTTTTAAGATTTTTATGATTTTTTTTTTTTTAGGACTTTTTCAGTTGTACATGTTGTTGGAGTAGAGAATGCTAAGTGAAGAATTTCTTCAAGTGGATGGTTTTAATCAGTTCACGAAGCTATTCTCCTTCCAATGTTGAGAGCTAACAGGCACTAGAGCCGAAGACTACAGTAACGAGGGACCCAGCCAGTTGGGATCAAACTTCCCTTTGTTGTCTCGAAACTGCTAATTTTTAGAATTTTCTCTCAGAACTAGGTCACCAACCTGAAATTCTCTTTGTCTAACTCTCTTGTTATAGCCTCTAGACATTCTCTTTTGATATACTCTAAGATGATCAAACGCCACTTGCCGACGTTCATCCAACAGTTTGAGTTCTTGCAATCTAGATATTCTATGGTCTTCATCATTAACAATACCTTGCAAAGAAACTCTTAGAGATGGTATTTCTACTTCAATAGGTAATATTGCTTTGGACCCATGCACCAAATAAAAAGATGTAGCCCCAGTAGGTGTTTTGATACTTGTTCTATAAGCCCATAATGCAGGATTGAGCTGCAGATGCCAATCCTTCCTAGATTTGTTCACTGTTTTGTGCAAGATAGTCAATAGGTTTTTTTTAGATGCCTCGGCTTGTCCATTACCTTGAGGATAATATACCGATGACCAATGTTGTTTTATTTTAAATTTCTCATAGAGCTCATTGAGGTCTTTATTCTTGAACTGTCCTCCATTATCAATCATGATGGACGAAGGTATCCCATACCTACAGATGATATAGTTTAGGATGAAGAGATCTACTTGTTTGCCAGTTACTTTGATGAGTGGAACTGCTTCTACCCATTTGGTGAAATACTCAGTGGCAGTTATGATGAATTTATGTCTGTTAGATGAAGCCGGATATATCTGACCAATGAGATCA
The DNA here is from genome assembly GCF_030272615.1 of Cryptomeria japonica. Taxonomy (NCBI): domain Eukaryota; kingdom Viridiplantae; phylum Streptophyta; class Pinopsida; order Cupressales; family Cupressaceae; genus Cryptomeria; species Cryptomeria japonica. The sequence goes on from NC_081409.1 coordinate 599,683,709, forward strand.
AAGGCCCATTGCTGAAAAGGCCAATTTGTAGTGAAGGGTATGAGATCCCTTGCCGGAGAATGTATGAGGTTCCCATGTAGCTGACATTTTTCACAGGTCTTAGAAAATTTAATAGCATCTTTCTCCACGTCTGGCCAGTAGTAGCTAGCCCATAATAGTTTCCAAGATAAATTAAGACCATTCAAATGAGATCCAAAAACACCTTCATGGACTTCCGATAATGCACGTTTAGATTCTTCTGTTTCTAGACACCTAAGAAATGTACCATCCAAACCTTGTCTAAATAGATCGTTAGCAATGATAACATAATGCAAAGCATTTCGGGTTAGGTTCCTTTTCTCATTACGGGTAAGATTTTTAGGGATAATCTGGTCTCGTAGATAAGAGTAGATGTGGTTGTATCAGGATGAGTCATGTCCAATAATAGAACAAACTATTTGGGTCTCAGGAGAATCATAGGTTGGGTAATTTAACTCTTCCACCAGGAATTTAAAGCGAAAATTAGGTTCTTGTAACTCATGTATAGATTCCAAGGTGGCCATAGCATATGTTGCTCTATTTACAGATCTGGGAATCTACTGGAATGATACAAAAGAAAAATACTTCTTAAGATCATCAACCATTCTCTTATAAGGAATCAGTTTCTCATTTCGAGTCCGATATGTATCATTGATTTGATTTATGATCAGCTTAGAATCTCCATAGATGTGTAATTTTGCAACCTTCCATTCAATAGCTAGCTTTATCCCATTCACCAAAGCTTCATATTCTGCAATGTTATTTGTGCAAGGGAAAAAAATCTTATAATAATTTGGGATTGTTACTTCAGAGGAGTAATAAATAGTATTCCAGCACTAAAACCATTTTGAGTAAAAGACCCATCGAAGAACATCTTCCAAGGTTGCTGAGTAAGATGCATTATTGATTCATCTAGAAACTCTATATGCAGTGGTTAAGTGTCTTCAAGTGGAGCTTCAACAAGTTGATCAGAAATTACGTGTCCCTTTATGGCCTTGCATTCCACATGCTCAATATCAGATTTTGTAATTATCATGACCCATTTTGCCAATCTTCCTATAAGTGTTGCTTTGCTGAGAAGATATTTGAGTGTATCAATTTTAGCCACTAGCTTGACTGATTGTGCTAACATATAGTGTCTCAGTTTTTGTGATGCAAAGACTAATGCCATGCATGCTTTTTCTATTATACTATAGTTCATTTCATAGGACACCAATGTTCTGCTGATGGAATAGATGGCTCGCTCCTTTTTATTGTCATCCTATTGTGCCAGAAGTGTCCCCAGTGATGAATTAGTTGCTTATATGTATAAGATCAATGGTTTACCCTAAATAGGTGGCATCAATATTAGTGGATTCGATAGGTACTCTTTGATCTGCTGAAGGTGTTGTTCACATTCTCGATCCCAGTTGTATTTTCTCCTTTCCTCAATACTTTTGTGAAAGGTTGAGCTTTGTCTGCCAGCTGAGAAATGAAGCGTCTGATTGATTGGAGATGTCCCTGTAAGCTTCTCATTTGACTGATGTTCTTCAGAGGTGACATTTCCATTAGGGCTTGGACCTTCTTAGGATCAACCTTGATTCCCTTCTTTGAAATGATGTAGCCAAGTAGTTTACCAGATGTCACTCCAAATGCACATTTTTTTGGAATTAATCGGAGTTTGAACTTTTCCATTCTATCTAGTATAGGACCTAGCTCTTGAATATATGTTGATCTCTTCATAGTCTTCACTAAAGTGTCATCAACATAATCTTCCATATTATTGTGCATCATGTCATGAAAAATAGTAGTGACTACTCTTTGATAGGTTTCTCCTGCGTTCTTTAGCCCAAATGGCATGACATTCCAACAAAAGGTTCCCCATACATAGGTGAAAGCTATCTTTTCTTGATCTCCAGGAGCTATTTTGATTTGATTATATCTAGAGAATCTGTCCATTAGTGAGTACATCTCATACCTAGCAGTCATGTCGACTATCATATCAATATTTGGTAATGGAAAGTCATCCTTCGGACAAGCTTTGTTGAGATCTCTGAAGTCTGTGCAAACTCTGATAGATTTGTTTGCCTTTGACATAGGTACTATGTTTGAAATCCATTCAGCATAATCTATAGCTCTAATGAATCCATCTTTTAGTAGTTTTTCTAGATCAGCCTTGACTAGTAGTGCCACATGCAGGTACATCTTACGAATTTTTTGCTTGATTGGTTTAACTCTTGGTGTGATAGAAAGATGGTGCATGATGAGATCAGGATCTAGGCTTGGCATATTAGAGTACATCCATGCAAAGTTGATCTTCTTTTCTCAAAAGAGATCAGTGAAATCTTTCAATTCTTCCGCTGATAATGATTTAGCTACATGAATGATTTGTGGTGTCTCTTGACTCCCAATATTCACTGGCTGAGTTAGCTCGATCAATATGGAAGACCTTTCCTGGAAGTGACTTGGCAGTATATCAAGTATCTCACCTTCAGGAGCCTCAAAGAGGTTTTCACCCTTAGGTACGTCCTTTATTTTCTCTTTTTTAGATTCTGACACCACCACAATGTGGTTTTCGCCATCAGATCTTTTATTTTTATTTTTCTTATTTTTGCGACTAAGATACTTGATATCCACTTCAGTCATGTTTTCACTCTATTCACTGGTGGAAGATTCCATAGGTTCAACTACATTGAGATAATAAGCTAACATATAGTCATTGGCAAAAGTAGGTATATTCATGGGTTGGTTTTATAAAGTACAGTCAATTAGTTCTGGATGTAGTAAGGATAAATCTTGGACAAGTTCGAGAGCATTCATGGTATTGTCATCACAACTGCGGATCGAAAAGTCAAGTTCTAGAAGGATACCTTGCGTAAGTGTCTCGAGACCAGGAAGAGTCAGAACATGATTATTAAAGTTCATGTTAATATTTAGTTGATCTAATCCAATAGACATACTTGTAGCATCATTCTCTATGCCAGACTAGACTTCATATTGTGGTTTGACAGTAATAAGATCAGCAGATAGATTTTCATTGTTTGCATCAGATGATTCAGAATTTGATGCTGAGTAGATATTGTCTTGAATAAGACTGTTGTCAAAGTCATCAGAGTCATCAGATGAAGTTTCCGAGTCTTCTTCAAGTGATTTAGTGAGTATATGTATGGTATCAACACCAACATCTTTAATGCTGCAAGTTCCTTCAAGATTTGTCTCATTTATCATTTGTATTTGACATACCTGTTGACATGATCTTACCATTTCTGTGATTTTCTGTCGTCTACTCCATTCAGCTTCTTCTGGACTGATAACATGTTCTTGTTCTATAGCTTCTAACTCTTCTTGTGTAGTGCTATACCTGATTTTTTCTGTCTTAGTATAGGGGTACATAGATGAAAAGCTTTCTAGTATCCTTCCTTCCTTTAGTCCTTGTTCATAGTTTTCTTGTCTCTTTTGTCTAATTTCATGTATTTCCTTCTCTAGTTTTATACGCATCAGTTCTTGAGTATCATCTATGGTACTAGTAGACTCTTCTAGAGTTTGTGTACTGGATGTATATGAGAGGTGGTCAGGACCCCATTCATACTCATTTGAGTCAGTCTCTGAATCATCTACTTTTTACCTACCAGTGTATGTAACTGGAATTTTCAGTGGTGCAAACAATTCTTTAATTCTTACTACTTCATCTCTTATATCCTCTGGGACCTCAACTCCTTGTATTATTGTAGCTGACACCATCAGAGCTTGAGTGTTGACTATTTCTTCTTTCTTGACTGTTGATTCCTCTTTGTCTCTTACACACTCTGCTTGAGTTTGTTGAGTGTTTGTTTCCTGTTATATTGAAGGCGATGTCCTTTTCTGCCACTTAGACTTAGAAGCATGTTTTTGATCTGATATTTTTCCTGGATTGTATCCCAATCCAGCTTTATCATTTATGGTCTTTGTTTGTAGCCAAATTTGTTGAATTATACCCTCTTAATGTTTGCCCAAAGGACCATTACCTGAATATCCCATGCATTGGATCATTTTGTAGCCAGGACCATATTGGTTTAAAGAAATCTCATAATGTCGTACTTCCTCATTTTGACTATCTTCCTTAAAAAGCTAGTTAAGAACAACATCCTCTTCTATTTCATCTACCAAGGAAGTAGAAGAATGTACAAAAAGACCATCATATATGATATTTAGAGTTGAAGTATGTGTTCTCATAGCCTCTGATGGTTTTCCCAACTATTTTGGTGATGGAGGGAGAGAGACTAATGAAAGTATCGGTTCTATATTGTAGCCATCGATACCGTTATTTATAATCTTCAATTTATTTTCCAAGTCTTTCATTAGAGCTTCTAGATTTTTACTTGTAGAGGCTTCCCTATTATGAGGCACAAAAGTATCAGCACCTTTTATTAATGCATCATAAGTGACATTTGTATCAGCAGGAATACTGACTTCTATTCCATTATAAGGAAAATTTAAGCATTGATAGTATGTTGATGGAACTACCTTCATCTCATGAATCCACAGCCTGCCCAGTAAGATATTGTATGACAAAGGAAGATGAAGTACCCAAAAAAGGATATGTCTTTCTACTGGTCCCACCCTGATTGGTAATGATACCAGACCTTTAGAGGTCCTTTCTTCTTCATCATAGGCTTTAATTATTATTTTCTTGTCGGGATCAATAACATTTTCAGAGAATCCTAGTTGTGTAAGCAGACTATAAGTACATATAATCAACCCTGCACCTCCATCTATCAAAACACATTTGATTCTATGTTTATGGATCATGGCTTCAATATGCAATGGCTAGTTATGTTGAAGATTTAGCGAGTTGTCATCTTCTTCAGAGAAGGTCAGATAGTGAGGTGAAGTTAGATGACCCACCATAGACTGAAACTGATCAATATCTAAATATTTGGGAACATTAGTGGTGAGCAATGCTTTGTCTAGGATCTCTTTGTGAGTAGACGAGAGTTTTAGCAATTCAAAGATTGAGATTTGAGCATTTATCCTTTTCAATTGTTCAACAACGCTATATCTAGAGGATGATGTTGAAGTTAGCCTTTTAAATTTATCCAAGGTTGATTCTTTTTATTTGTTTGATGGGGCTAGTGGGTTCGATGTTGCTTGAGCCAGGTTGGAAGAACTAGCTCATTGGAGAGTGACTTTCTTCTGAGAACGCGTTAGAGCTCTTGCATATCATGATTCATTTGGTTTATCTTGGACTATAATCACATTGCAATATTCATATTAGGAAGGCTCAATCATGTTAATGATGTTGTCATTGTTGGTATAAGTATAATTTACTTTGGCACCTCCTTTGGTCTTTGAGGAATCACCTTGTTCGTAAATAGGAAAAGGGTCTTTAAATGCTTTGTGATTAGCATTTGTCGGGTGATGCCCGACAACAATTTTACCAGTGTCTATGAGATCTTGAATCTCATGTTTGAGCTTCATGCAATTGTTTGTGTTATGACCTTTATTTCGATGGAAGTCACCGTATTCATTTTCTCTCCACCATTTTAGCTTCATTTCTGGATCATATGGTCTGGAGTTATCTGGTAGCATTATCAGGTTGTTTACCAATAGAGTTTTTGAAAGCGGATTCATATTATTCTTTGAGAGGAGTGAAATCACGTTTAGGTTTGGAAAGCCAAGGCTTCTCTTTGAACCATTCTTTTGTTTTCTTTAGAGATTTTCTTACTGCAGCTTCAGTAGCTTTGAGTTCTTTGAGTTGAATATTGTGGGCTTTGAGTTGGTATTAACAGTGTCTACTACTCCATCGTTAACAACATTTTTGTTGTTGTTTTTGCCAAATTTCCAATACTTGTTCTTCTCTTTAGAGCTAGATCCTAGTTATGTTTCTTTCCAAGGTGAGATATCCCCCTTCTTTATGAGCACATCTTCCATTAGAATGGCATTATCTACATTTTGTTAAATGATGGGTGTACTTTCATTTGGATACTATATTTCAATTCCGGGACCAAGTTGTTGACAAATATATCCATTTTCTCAGAATTTGGGATAGGTCATTAATACCTAGAGAACATCTTTCTCCAACGTTGGAGGAAAGTAAGGAAAGGCTCCCCTATTTTTTGTTTAGTATTGCAAAGCTCGATCATAGTCACAGGATGTCAAATGTTGTACGAGTATTTTTGTAAGAATAGTTGGTTTAGTTCTTCAAATATTTTTATTCCTTTAGATAGAGTTGAGAACCATTCCATGGCTTGTCCTCCCAAACTCCTCGGGAAAAGACACATAAGATATGTTTGATCATGCATGAACTCCATACAGGTAGCACAAAACTCTCTGACATGATCTTGAGGATCTGAGGTACCATCATATTTGTGAAATTTTTGTTGGCATTAGGTGAACTGGTATGAGGACATGATGACATTGTATGTTGTCATTGATGTCAATATGCTGAAGAAGAGAGAACTGGTATGTTACCAAGAACCGGTATAACATTGTGAATCAGTATATGTGCCAAACTTAAGTGGTGTGTTTGTTCAAGGTGAACCAGCATGTTGGTATGGGAATCGGTACATGGAAGCTTTGTATGACTACCTGTTGGTAGTCTCAACTTCAGGGTTTCCGGTTGAAGTGCTTCAAGCCTGTGTGACTCAACCGGTGACTTTGTGTGATGAGTTAGCATTGTAACGAAGGATAGATCATGTTGCCACATCAGCCTTGAGCATGTGATGGATCTTGCATGAAGGAGATTGTTCCTTTCTACCTCAGGAATGTGCGAAGTCTGTAAACGGTGAAAACACGTGATGGGTTATCAGCCGCCATGAAAGCGGTGGAAAATGAATGATGGAGAATGTCTTGAGATCAGTTCAAGACTATTGCATTTAATGCAATGTGATCAATGGTCAGGATTGAACCTTTTGAATTGCTTAACCTACCAGGTTTAGGGTTTAGGGTTTATGCTACCGACCTCTCTGTTTCCTATAAGGTCGATGTTGTGTTTCTTTCTGAGGTTGTTGGCAAAAGTTGTGTGTGTGTATCCAAGTGAAGAGATACGTGATTCTTGCCAGACCAGAGGGGAGAAGTGATACCTACAGAGTGTAAGTGCAGAAGATGAAGAGAAGCTAAAGCAGATCTACATTGGCATTGAGTGCTGTTACCAAATCATTGTAATACCTGTTGATCTCTAACCACTTCAATAGTTGGGAAATCCCTTAATAGGGTAGCTTTAACCGGCTTACTGTAAATCCTTTGACAGGGTGAGTCAAAACCATTGAGTTCTTGAAATCCTCTAACAAGGTAACCTTTAACAGGGTTTAACCCTTAACCAGGTATTCTAGCCATCCCTTAACTGGGTGATCCCTAACAGGATCGGTTCCTAATAGAACCTATTGTATCAGTCTTTAACCGGACAAGGCTCCTAACAGAGCAGACTTCTAAAGAGTTCAAAAGCAGCTTGTGGGTATTCATCCCCACCGTGGTTTTTCCTAGTTGGGTTTCCACATAAAAAATCTGTGTCATATGTGGTGTTATTCATGTGATGGTTTAAGTGATTTGTGTCTGAAGGTAAATCATGTTGATCTAGTTGTTTATATTTTTGATGATAGATTACCTTTTCATGCACTAGGGTGAAATGGAAATGAAGTATTAGATTGTATGAAAAGATAAGTGTCAACCGGTTTATGCTTGTCTCAGTTATTCAGGGTTTTGCTAGTTGTACTCTATTTAATACCGATGTTACTGTTTGTCTACCTAAGCACAGTGTCTTCTGACAAACCGGTTTTAGGAATGTGTTTTTGTCTATACTGATTCAACCCCCCCCTCTTAGTACTGGTTTGGTACTATCCATTCATCATTGAGTTATCAATTGGTATCAGAGCGTCCTCCAAGTCCTCTGTGTTATAAGATTAACCGCTTGAGGAAAAGATCCCAGTCTAATGATGAAGAGGGAAGGTCCAAAGTTCAACAGAAATAATTTCAATATATGGAAAGATAGAATGAAGATATACATTAGAAGCATGGGTGCTCAACACTGGAGCTATGTTGAGAATTCTTATGCTACCCGTACTGGTACTCTCATCGATAACCAAAAGAGAGAGATTCAGGAGAATGGGCAAGTCATGGAATGCCTAATTGGTAGTTTATCTGACATTGAGTTTATTGATGTCGAAGATAAAGTAAATCCCAAAGAAGTATGGGATACTCTTGAAAATATCTATGGCGGTGATGAGCATGTAAAACAAGCTAAGGAAGAAAGCCTTAGAGGGAAGTTTGAAGACATGTCGATGGTTGAAGGTGAGACCATTCAACAGTATGGAATAAGAATCAAAACTATTGTCGAAGATATCAAGAGTGCAGGTGGTAAAATGGAAGATTCAACTGTGGTAAGAAAAGTTCTAAGATCCTTATTACCGGTCTATGCAATAAGGGTTGCTACTATTTAGGAGTTGAGGTCAATAGACAAGACTAAGGTATCCCTAGACTCCATAATTGCAAAGTTGACAGCCTATGAGCTAAATAGTTTTGATGGCAGTGTTCAAAAGACTGAATCAGCTTTTAAAGCTTCTATTGTACCATCCAGAAAAGGAAAAGAAGCAAGCACCAGTGGTGAACCAAGACAGAGCAGAGAAATGGATGATGAGGAGATTCTGATGGAATTTGAAGCTCTTCTTGCCAAGAAACTTCCTAAAGGAACTGGTAAATGCAGAGGTAAGCTCCCTTTGAAATTATTTTCTTGTAACTGGATAGGACATATTGTTGAAAACTGTCCTAATGGTGACAACAAGGAAAAACTGGAAAGGTTCAAGAAATTCCAAGGAAGAAACTGGAGAAACTGTTTTGTGGCAGTTGATGAAGGTGTCACGAATGAGGAATCAGAAGACAAAGAAAATGAAGATATTGTGTTTGTTGCTGTCAAGGAAGATGTGTCAGACAAGAAGGCTCTTGTCTCCCACTTTGATAATTCCAATGAGTGGATTATTGATAGTGGCTGTTCTCACCATATGACTGGTGACCGGAGCAAGTTTCTATCCTTGGAAGAGTATGATGGTGGTTTGGTTCGCTTTGGTAATGATGCACCATGTATGGTCAAAGGCAGAGGGTCCATCTCTCTGAATGGAAAGAGTAGTGCTGACAATGTGTATTGGGTTGATGGTCTCAGACACAACCTTCTGAGTGTTTCCCAGTTGAATGATAGTGGTCTCACTCTGGAATTAAAGAATGGAGTGTGTTGAATCAAAGGAAAGAATGGTGAATTGGTGGCCACCGGCATGCAGACCAAAGGTAACCTATTTCAGCTGAATGCAAATATCAGTACATGTCTTATGGCCAAGTTCGATGACAACTGGATATGGCATAGGAGACTCTGCCATGTAAACTTTGATAACATTGTGAAGGCCAGTAAGATCAAGGCAGTTAGATGGTTGCCGGTGCTGAGCAAACCAGAAAATACCTTCTGCAGAGAGTGTCAACTAGGGAAAATGTCTTCCTAAACCTTTAAAGGTAAACCTTTCACTGCTGACAATTTATTTAATCTTGTGCGTACTGATTTGTGTGGTCCTATGAAAACTAGGAGTGTGCAGGGTGATAGGTACTTCATGATTCTCACTGATGACTGCTCAAGAATGATGTGGGTCACATTCTTGAAAGATAAGTATGAAGCTTTTGGAAAGTTCAAAGATTTCAGAGCATTAGTGGAGAAGGAAAGCGGTAAAAGGATTAAGTGCCTTAGAACTGATCAAGGAGGGGAATTCACTTCCGATGAATTCAACAAGTACTGTGAAGAACATGGCATCAAGAGGCAACTGTCTACCCCCCGGAGTCCATAGCAAAATGGCCTAGCAAAGAGGAATAATCAGAGTGTGGTTGAAGCAGCAAGAACAATGTTGATTCGAGGAAAGGTTTCTCACACCTTTTGGAGAGAAGTGGTGAGCATTGTAGTCTACACAATGAACCAGGTACTCATTAAGAAAGGCAAGGATAAAACTCCTTATGAGTATTGGATCGGTAAGACACCTCTGCTTAGCTACTTTAGAGTGTTTGGTAGAAAATGTTACATCAAGAGGAGCAAACACCAAAGCAAATTTGATGCGAAATGTGATGAGGGAATATTCCTAGGGTATTCTACCAAGAGAAAAGCTCTCAAGTGTTTCAATAATAGGACTCAAAGAATTATGGAAAGCATCAATGTGAGAGTTGATGAAACCTCTGAGAAAACTGAGGGAATTGATAGTGAGAAAGCGGTAAATGAACCAATTGTAACCTTCTGGGAACTGGTTGTCAGTCAACCAAGTACCAGTAATAGTGTTCCTACACTGGTAGATGTAGATGCTGATACTGATGGAGATGAGGATGAAGAAGAAAAGCAAGAGGAATCTATTAAGAGCATTCCTCGGTATGTCAAGATGAATCATGATCCTTAGCAGATCATAGGAGATAAGGATGCAGGAATCCTTACAAGAAGAAAGGTCATAGAAAACTCATGTATGATCTCTGAATTTGAGCCTAAATCATTCAAAGAGGCACATAAAGATGAAGACTGGATCAAGGCAATGGAAGAGGAACTTGACTAGATAGAGAGAAATGGTACATGGTCTTTGGTACCCAGACCGGAGCATAAAAATGTCATCAGTACCAAATGTGTTTTCAGAAATAAGCTGAATGAGGATGGCACAGTGATTAGAAACAAAGCCAGACTGGTGTGTAAAGGATATGCCCAAGAAGAAGGAGAAGACTATGAGAAACCTTTGCTCCTATAGCCAGATTGGAAGGAGTTCATATGCTTCTTGCATATGCCACTTTTAAAAGATTCAAAGTATATCAAATGGATGTAAAATTTGCATTCCTAAATGGTGTAATTGAAGAGGATGTGTATATAGAGCAACTAGATGGGTTTGTCCTATCTAAACATAGTTACATGGTGTGCAGGCTACATAAAGCCTTATATGGTCTAAAGCAGGCACCTAGAGCATGGTATGAACACCTGCACTCCCATCTTGTGAATATTGGATTTGAGAGAACAAGCGAAGATAGCAATATCTACTTGAAATATGAAGGAGATCAAATCCTGATCTGTGAGGTATTTGTTGATGATATTATCTTTGGTGGAGATGGCAAGATGAGTCATGAGTTTGTAGATGAGATGAAGAAAGAGTTTGATATGTCACTCATATGGGAGATTAAGTTCTTCATTGGACTGTAGATTCAACAAATGAAAGATGGAATCTTTATCACTCAGTCCAAGTATGTCAAAGAGGTGTTGAAGACCTTTGGCATGGAAGATAGCAAACTCGTTGGTACATCGATGGTGACCAGTTGTAAACTATCTAAAGAAGATGACTCAGCATTGGTTAATGAGAAGGAATACCGATCAATGATTGGTAAGTTGCATTATGTAGTGCATAGCAGACCAGATATTGCACATGTAGTTGCCATTACTGCAAGGTTCTAGAAAAGTCCAAGAGAATCCCACTTGGTTGCAGTCAAGTGGATTCTTAGGTATCTGAAGGGAACTATTGATTATGGATTGTGGTATCCATATAGCAAGGATTTCAACTTGAAAGTATTCACAGATGCTGATTGGGCAGGTAATGTGGATGACTGAAAGAGCACAACCGGTGGTGCATTCTTTCTTGGTGGTAGACTGGTCTCATGGATGAGTAAGAAGCAGAAATGTATCTCTCAGTTTACAGCGGAAGCAGAGTATGTTGCAACTTTCATGAACTGCACTCAGACAATTTGGATGAAGCATGTATTAAATGGCTTCAAATTTCCTATTTCTAAACCGATAAGGATATTTTATGATAATACTAGTGCAATTAACATCTCCAAGAATCTGGTTTTACATTCTAGAACCAAGCACTTTGAGCTTAAGTATCATTTCTTGAGGGAAAAGGTTCAGAACAAAGAGATTGCACTAGAACATGTTTCCAGTAAGGAGCAATTAGCAGACATATTCACCAAGCCTCTCCCAAAGGCTACATTTATGTACTTAAGAGGTGAATTAGGTGCTGCCCCTTCAGGAGGTGAACTAAAGGTATATGCTCCACATCCGTCAGGTATTGCATAGTCAAATTTTTTTTAGGATTGATGCGTTGAAGGATGCTACTCCTCAGGGGGAGCAGCATAATGGAATAGGGAAGCTTGTGCCTCCACTTTGGCATTGTTGTCAAATGGGGAGAAGAAGTGAAGCGGAGAAGATATCTACAGAAATTGGGGGAGAAGATGTGAAGCTGAGAGATATCTTTGTATATTGCCATCAATGCCAAAGGGGGAGATTGTTGGCATTATGTGAACTGGTATGAGGACATGATGACATTGTATGTTGTCATTGATGTCAATATCCCAAAGAAGAGAGAATCGGTATGTTACCAAGAACTGGTATATGTGAGAACCGGTATATGTGCCAAAGTGAAGCGGTGTGTTTGTTCAAGGTGAACCGACATTTTGATATGGGAACCGGTACATGGAAGCTTTGTATGACTATCAGTTGGTAGTCTCAACTTCAGGGTTTCCAGTTGAAGTGCTTCAAGCCTGTGTGACTCAACCGGTGACTTTGTGTGATGAGTTAGCATTGTAACAAAGAACATATCATGTTGCCATGTCAGCCTTGTGCGCGTGAAGGATCTTGCATGAAGGAGATTGTTCCTTTCTACCTCGGGAATGTGCAAAGTCTGTAAATGGTGAAAATGCGTGATGGGTTATCAGCCACCATGAAAGCAGTGGAAAACGAACGATGGAGAACGTCTTGAGATTGGTTCAAGATTGTTGCATTTAATGCAATGTGCTCAACGATCAGGATTGAACCATTTGAATTTCTTAACCTAATATGTTTAGGGTTTAGGGTTTATGCTACCGACCTATCTGTTTCCTATAAGGTTGATGTTGTGTTTCTTTCTAAGGTTGTTGGCAAAAGTTGTGTGTGTGTGTATCCAAGTGAAGAGATACATGATTCTTGCCAGACCAGAGGGGAGAAGTGATACCTATAGAGTGTAAGTGTAGAAGGCGAAGAGGAGCTAAAGTGGATCTGCATTGGCATTGAGTGTTGTTACCAAATCATTGTAATACTTGTTGATCTCTAACCACTTCAACAGCTGGGAAATCCCTTAACAGGGTAGCTTTAACCGGCTTACTGTAAATCCTTTGACAGGGTGACTCAAAACCATTGAGTTCTTGAAATCCTCTAACAAGGTAACCTTTAATAGGGTTTAACCATTAACCGAGTATTCTAGCCACCCCTTAAAGGGGTGATCCCTAACAGGATCGGTTCCTAATAGAACCTATTGTATTAGTCTTTAACCAGACAAGGCTCCTAATAGAGCGAACTTCTAAAGAGTTCAAAAACAGCTTGTGGGTATTCATCCCCACCATGGTTTTTCCCAGTTGGGTTTCCACATGAAAATCTATGTGTCATGTGTGGTGTTATTCATGTGATGGTTTAAGTGATTTGTGTCTGAAGGTAAATCATGTTGATCTAGCTGTTTATATTTTTTATGATAGATTACCTGTTCATGCACTAGGGTGAAATGGAAATGAAGTATTAGATTGTATGAAAAGATAAGTTTCAATCGGTTTATGCTTGTCTCAGTTATTCTCAGTTTTGCCAGTTGTACTCTCTTTAAGATTAATGTTACTGTTTGTCTGCCTAAGCACTATGTCTACTGACAAACTGGTTTTAGAAATGTGTTTTTGTCTATACTGATTCACCCCCCCCCTCTCAGTACCGGTTTGGTACTATCCATTCATCATTGAGTTATCAATTTTGGGATCTCAACTCGTGAAGGGAATGGAGGCATGTATAGATTCTTGTCAAATGGAAAAGGGCATATTGCCTCCAGAGAATATTGTTCAAGGGACTTATCCTTGTTCTTCAATTCTATGATTTTAGTCTGTAAAGATAGTAATTGTTTGTGTACCATGAGTATAGGTGATTCTTCCTTTTTAGTAACAAGTGTCTGAACATCATATCCAGTAGGAAGTTTGGAAACTTGTTTTGCCTATTCTAAGAAATAGTCTTCCTTTTCTCGAGCCAGGATAACTTTCATCATTTTTTGGAAGTCTTTATCCTTTTGACAGTCATGAATATATTTTTCTGGAGGTTCAGTGTCTTCTTCAACTTCACTTGATGAGGAATCATTATCGGTTTCATGAACATTAAGGTTGTCTTTGTCATTGTATTTCATCTCATGTATAGTAGAAGATTCAGTTTCATCAAAAATTGGTACCCCTGATGATGAAGGTTCATCAGTGAGTGGGTCCTTCACGTATTATGGGTTATCTTGATATGTGAAGGTTTGTCCTTTGCCTTTGGCCTCCTTCTTACGAGAACTCCTAGTTTGAGTAGGAATTTTTATGGATTAGTGTGACCTAGAGCTATTTGTAATGCAGAGGTCAAGATCAATTTCAGAGCTAGTTGTTCGGTTAATGTATTTGTTTGAGAGAAGCAACTGAGATTTAGTCTAGTTTCAAGAATGATCTATCCTGTATAAGATGTTTATCTAAGCTGATTCGAGAGTAGTGACTAAGATTCAGTCTAGTTTTAGGAATGATCTATCCTGTATAAGATGTTATCTAAGTGACTTAGGTTTGATAGGTAGTTGATTGAACTAGCTGAAAAGATGATCGACCAAATCGTGCAACACAAATGGCAGAGGTACACTGTCTTGATCTGTTTATGCTTAGGATGATGATAACCAATATTATGTTCGCTATAGACTATTTGAGGCAAGTTTGACTGCTTTGTACTGAAAAAATCAGAGATTTGTACGACAGGTTTTACTGAGCAGGATGATAATTTAATAGCTTCAGGATGACAACAGTTCTGTTTCATACGAGTTGTTGCCTAGTACCATACAACAAATGGGTATGTCCAGAATGACAAAAGATTCAGTGTAGTTTTGTTTTGTACGACACAGGATTTATCTTCAGACAACAGACTTCTGGGTTTCGTACGATAAAGGATTGAACTCAGATGACAAATTATCAAGCTCGTATGACACAAGATATGGTGCAGGACGATAAATGATCAGATTCATATGACTGTTCATAGGGAAGAGACTAAGATTTTGAGTTTTTTGATAGCTGAGTATGACAACTGAGTATGACCAATTCTAAGATGGACTGATTTTTTACCAGGATAGACTAGTTTTGGAAAAAAATTGACTTCGGATGGACTAGTTCTGACACGGACAGAGTTTTTGATCATTGAATTGTTTCTTGTTTTCTCCAGTTTTTGGTATTTCAGTTTTTGTTGCAGGGATGAAAACACAGAAAACACATAGCATAAATAGTAACTCTAGTCACAGCATTCAAGCCCTATGGAAATTGGTGAGAGAAGAAAACCTTTTCTTGTAGACTAAGGTACACACCCAATAGCTAATCAGAATACGACCATTGAGTTTCATGAAATGGATTCTCAACGCCGTATTATCTGACTCCAAACACTAATGGGGGCACGAAATGACAAGTATCTTGGGAGAGTTACTATCTCTCTTGCACAAAGATTATCCCCCCTTTCGGAGGTGAACTGGGTAGCTTCCAATTTTAATTGAGAGATCTCCTAGCCTTGAAAACCAAGGTTTAATATACCCAAAGGTATGGAGGAGAGCTATTCTTGAGCACTGCCATTGACTTGATTTTCATCAAATCACGTGTATTTTATAGTGGGTTGGAGTACTTGGCGTTTAGCCATTCCCACTTAGGTCATTCCCCTCACACCGGTCGTAAAGGCTTTAAGAGTTTTTAAGCTCCTCGAGAGGGCAAGCCTGCTAAAGATTTACAAATCTCAAACAAAGAAAAAGCCTCAAGGATCTGGATTTCTGATTGTCTAGAAAAAGACAAGAGCACACTCTCCTACCTCTCAGAATCTTCTAAAAACATGAAAGACAAATTTGTTCTTTAACCAGATAGCAATTTAGGTGCCTAAAACTGAATTGAAAGAATACACGATGTTTGGTCGATTCTCCTCAGGCAACCTACAAAGACAACGAATTAGTAGTCATATTTTCTTTGTGTGACAAGCATATTCTTTGACAAGCATTCTGCAAAAAAATTGATTAGGCTATGAAAAAAATTCTAAGATAGACAGATAAACAACTAGGGTTAGTCATCAGAATAATCAATTTGAATAGAAAACCAAAATCATGAAATTTGCTTTTATTTTGTCTTTTTAACCAGAAAAATACAGAATCGTACAACAGAGTTTACCAGATTGTATGATACAAGATTTCTTCTCGTATGATACATAATTCCATTTCGTACAATACCTGCTATTTGTCATTTCAGCCTATGGGAAATGTCGTACAAGATGATGTAGAGACTGTACGAACGAAAATTTGAAATGTCAAAAATCTGAAAAATAACAAAAATAAAAAAGTTAGTCTTGGAGGCTAAAAAATGTAGTCTTCGGCCCCACGGTGGGCACCAGAAATGTGTGTGTGAAAATTGGAATAAGGATCTGGAGCTACAGGCACAACACTTCAATTAAGTCATTACATTTATGGTTAGTAAATCAATAATCAATAAATAATAAACCATAACAAAGTGACTAATTGCCTTCTAAAAGATGCGAGTATAAGATTGCTCTCAGATTTTTATAAGCAATACTAGTGACTAGACTACACCAAGATGAAGGATTTAATCTATATGAGAATGATATTAAGCTAAAATGGATGCAAGATGGATGAATAATTTAAGAAATAAGGAATTCAAGCAATATGGATTCAAGCAATATGAGTAAACTAAATATGGATGCAAATAATATAAAAAAGAAAAATGTATTCAATGACTCTAGAGCAAAAATCAGTGTAATAATAATCTCAAAGCATGTTCTCAAAAATCTCTAGGGTAGATTGGAATGAGAGCTAAAGGCTGAATTTATAGACAATCACAAGAGAGATGAAGAAAAAACTCAATTTAGGATTAATTGAAATAATTGAGAAATTAGGTTTAGTTAATCTTGAGATAGATTCCAATTATAGTTTAATTGAAATGGATTTAGATGAGAAGTTCAAGTTGCATTAGAAAATAATATTAAATTAATTCCATTCATTTGTGATAAAAATAGATAATTCTTTGATTTATTAATCTTTGAGTTCCAATTTTAGAGAATAATTCATAATTCATTTAATTGCTTTTCCAATTTCAAGTTCTAAATTTTAGAAAAAGAAATAATATCTCAGGTTTGATTTCTCTCTCAATTCTTTTATTTTATTTTCAATTCAACTCTTGCTTTGTAATTAATTCTTCTTTTGTAGTAAATTAATTCCTTTTTTTGCATGATTAAATGACAAATTTATTAATTAATTAAATATGCTAGGATATTTAATAAATTAAAATAGGATTATTAATCAAAATGATATTCTTGGAATGATTCAATTAATTAAATAAATATTTAGTTAATATTGAGTAATTGATTTGCCATGCAATATTTGATGATTAAAGAATTAATAATGTGCTCAAGATTGATTTAATTGTGTTTGGTTAGGACCTTGGTGATGTTGTCGAGATTAGGGGCCCATGGTTTAGATGACCATTTTTAAGGTATTACAATAACCACAAAAACATTAACCGCTTGACACAATATTTTTGATGTGGAAACCCAAATTGGAAAAACCACGGTGAGCTGAGACTCACAAGATAACTATCTAAACTCTTTTGAAGTTTGCCCTGTTAGGAGCCAAGCCTTTTAAAGCTTTTACAAAAAGTCCTATTAAGAACATATCCTGTTAGGGACCACCCAGTTAAGGGATTGACTATAATGCCTTGTTAGAAGCAATACCCTGTGAGGAGTAACCTTTGTAAAGGATTTAGAATCCAAAGGCCACCTTATTAGAGTATTTGAATAATACCAAGCTTGTTAGAGCCTACCTAGTTAGGGGATTTAACTACTGTAATTGTTAGAAAACAACAGGAGTTTGTTGATCTGTTTGAATATAACTTCACTTGCTTGTTCATATCCTTTTCATGCTCCTATTTGCCTTTACTCAAACTGCAGATACATTATCTGGTTCAGCAATCAAACACTCACTTCAACTTTGCCAATGCCTAAACTAAAACAACTCATCGACCTTATATACAAATCAATTAGGTCGGTAACACAACAAAAACTTAATTCTCATAGAGATTACAAACAAGTCAGTTTAGGTATGACTGTTGGATTACATAACAATCTCTACACATCATTCAATAAATCCTTGACTGCTCCTTGATCACCGCCTCATCAAACTTAGTAACTCATCACGCGCTTTGCATTACATGCAATATACTTGCTCATTCACTAGACAAAAATCTTTAACTAAACACGCCAAAAACTCTTTGAAAATCTCTTCATACATTATGCATACATGTCATAATAATTTTCTCTCATTTCCAGATCATAAACCAATATAACAAATTCACCAAACTTAATCGGTTAGGGTTTATCAAAACAATAGGTAGGGTTTACTGGTTCACTCCACAAACTTACCTACCGGTTATAGTTTCCTTTCACTTGTCTCTTTCTACCGGTTACAAGACATCATAGCAAAAACAACATAACATATCATCAATGCAATCTTCAGGCAAATGCCACCACTAATATCTCTTGCCAAGAGTAGGACATGGATTTGGATAAACTGTCAGACTAGGGAAGGAGACATCCCAATGGGTAGGTGATGGATTTGGATGAAATGCCAGACATGGGAAGGATTTATCTCAATGGGCAGAGCGATGGATTGATTGATGGATGACAAAATACAAGTTGAATGTGTAAGATTTGCAGATGAGAGAATTGTTGCTTGGATTTGATTAGCAAAGTATGGATGGGTGGTTGGATTAGGCACAAGTCAGTGTGAGCTCGGGTAGATGGGAAAATATCAGTTTGATGGATTGGATAGGATTGGAAGAGGGATAAATGATTAGATAGGATGAAAAAAGGGGGATGGATGACTAAGTAGGATTGGATTGGGGATGGGATTATTGAGTAAATTGGAAGATATGGAGAATATGATTCGATGAGATAGGATTGGATTGGAAATTAGATACGATGGGGTGGATTGGTGGATAGGATTTGATTGACTGGAACCAATGACAAGGGAGAACCAAGGATTGGTAAGAGGATGGATGAATGGAAGGACGGAGTTATTGTATGGATAGGAGACAGATGGATGGAGTGGATGGATATGGAGGACTGGAGGGTAGGGTGATGGAGACCCAAGGACTATGCTGCAAAGGAGTGCAATGCCCCACACTAGAGGTAGTGGAATTAAGGATGCAAGGATGGTGGATAAAGATGTATGAGGTGGAAGGATAATGTGTAATGGATATGGATGGTAGAGGATTAAGGCTTGAATTCTCCAAAGCATGCATGCATATACCTTATTTTACCTTTACATGATCAAGACCAAAGATAAGAATCAAGAATTGCATTTGGATAGGATGAGGCATATGAGATGGAGGATATGGATAGGATAGTCAAGATCAAAGATAGGAAAGGAGAATGTACTTAGATAGGGTGTAGATGGATGGGTCGATTGCATGGATGAAGCTTGCCCCCAAGTGTAGAGTGCAAGAGGATGGAACTAAAGATGACACTTGCCAATTTTTCATCATGGTACTTACCCATGATGCCACAAGGAGTGGTTTTCACCATTGGATGAAATGATTTTTCTTTACTTTTTTCTGATTTTTTATTTTTCTTGATTTTTTATTTTTTTTTATTTTGAATTTTTAGAATAGTTTGGATGGATAAGGATGAGGATGAGTGGATATGGAAGATAGTGGATGTGTAAAGGAGGAAGGGAGGACTCAAGCATATAGATTCATGGATGGTATCCTTTAGTATTGCTTTGAACTGGATGTATGCTCATAGATGTTGATAACAATGAAATGGATAGGGGATGGAAGATAAGGATTTGGAAAGGATTCGACTAACAAAATGGGATTGTGAAAAATGGATAGTGGATAATGGATAGGGTTTTGAAAAATTTGTGGAAGATGAACATTGTCACACACCTTTCAAGGGTGTGGAGTAGTGGAGGAGAGTGTTTTGAATTAGATGGGGGATAAAATGTTGATTTTGGGAAATGAGAACCCGAAATTTAAGAAGGGGATGATGGTGTTGGGATGGGGGATTTTTGGACATAAGAACGCAAAATGGATTTTGAAGATGGAGGAGCATTAGATGGAGGATTGGAGAACTTATGAATGGATGGAGCTTTTGGATTAGCAAGTTTGGATGCGAATTTATATTTTGCTTTGGCAATCCACATAGTTTTTGATTTTTTCTTTCGGTGCCCTTGTGGCCTTTTTAATTTTTCTTTCTTTTGGATCATATTTTTATTTTGGGCATGTCATATTGAAGAGACATGTTGATCCTTTGATTTTTGTGGATTTTGAGCTTTATTCTTTTTAGATTGGGCATCCAAATTGCTTCCAATAGAAATGGGATGGGTGAATGAGGATGAATGACTTCAAGATTTTATGGATGGTGGGATTATGGAAGGAGAGTGTTGGGAGGTATTCAATGATGTGTGCCTTTGTTGATCTTGCTTTAGGATTATTTGAGGTGATAGGGTGGTGGATGGAGGGATGTAAGGACCCAAAATGGATGGAAGGAATGGAGGATTTAGCTTTGATATATAGGGTCCCAAAATGGATGTGGATGATAGGGGATAACAAGATTTTGATTTGCATGAAGGACTTTTGGATTTAGGAGGAATAGAGGATGTACCAACATACTGAGCATTAGCTTGAGGACCCTTATTATTTCAGAAAAAACATGCTAGTCCATTTTGAGGGGGATGAGATGTGGAAGGAAGATTAGGGTCTTTAGATGGATTGGGATCATGACATGGAGATGGAGGGATACTTTGATCTTGACTAGGGAGGGCATCATGAGATGGAGTGGGAGGGGTGATTGGATCATGAGATGGAAGAGGATCATGCGATGGAGGGAGAGGGCTGTATAGAGGAATCATATGATCATGAGAGGAAGTGGAGGGGATGGGCTCATTAGATGGAGTAGAGGGATATATATCGTGAGATGGAGAGGATTCTATGCTAGAATGATTTGGAACAAGATTTTGGCATGTTTGGAGTTGTGGGGATTGTGTGATGGAGGAGGATATGGAAGCTTCAAATTGGGTGCATGAAGGAATGATAGTATCATGAAGTGTGGGGGATTGAGATTTGTTTTGAGGTGGAGGTGATTGGGGTAGATGGAGGACTTGAGGAGACTTGGCCACTTTTATTTAAAGTAAGGATTTTGTCTCCTTTGCTATCATGTCTTGGATAAGATTATGGATCATGGACTTGGAGGATGTGGATAATATGGATTTTGGAGGATTAGGATTAGATGGGGGATTGGGATTGAGATTGGATGGAGGATTAGGATAATTGACTAGGGAATTAGGATTAATGATTGGAGAAATATGGAGTAAAGGATTTGGATGGGGAGGAGAGGTAATGAATGTGATGTGAAAGGTTGGAGATTGAGATATGGATGGGAGGGGAGATGAAGGTATATATGCAAATGAGAGATAATATGGAGATACAGATGGGGACTGAGATGGATTTCCCTTGTCGAAGGTAGAGGAAGGATAAAAGATATGGTATAGATTGGGATTGGGTGTAATGTGTTGAGATGGGATGGGTGAAGGTATGATAGGCTGGTGGGAGATTATGGGATTGACTTGGTAGACAAGTTCGTGAACTTCCATGAGCATATTCTCATACCAAGCTTTGAAATTCTAGCTAGTCATGTTGAGAGTGAAGGATTAGATTGGAATTGGATGAATATGTTTTGGAGGAGAAAGATTATGAAGATGATAAATAAAGATGAGGATTATGACTTGGCTTGGAATGATGATGGATGAGATTTTATTAGATTTGGATTGGATTTAATTTGGATTGGAATTGATTTGATTGGATTGGTCCTTGGATTGGGACTTGATTTGGTTGGATTGGTCTTTGGATTAGGAATTAATTGGATTGGATTGGATTGGATTGGATTGGATTGGATTGGATGGAATTGGATTGAATTTGGAATTGGAATCTTGGAGATTTTATTGGATTAGATGGAGAATGATTATGGAAGAATGAATAGATAATAGGAAGAATAAAGGTGGAGGCTACCCAAAGTCGGATGAGTGATTTGTACAAAAATATTGGTTGAGGAAGGATGATTGTTTGAATGGATGAAAGTGGATTGGGGATTGGAGAATTTATTGGATAGATAGAAATGGATTAAAGATTTGATGATGACAAGATGGAATTTAGAAATAAGGAGGATTGATTGGTTGTGGGGAATTGACTTGGCAAGAGATGTCAAGTAAAGAAAACACAATGGTCAAAATAAGTTAGACTCAAAATAGACTCATGCTCCTTCACAACATATCCTATGGTGAGAAAAGATAGTAGTCAATGGATCCCAATTGGTTTCCCATCTACACTTACCCAGAGCGGACACTTAGATGCTTGACCCCACTGGCTCCCCTCCATGACACTCACTTCTTTGGGGCAGCCAAGCATGGGTTCCCATGAAAACTCCCCATGGATAACTTTGTGCCTCTACTAAGGTCCGTATATATATGGGCAGCTTCGAAGGTCCAACCTCTTGCACTAATGCCTAGAAGGTATTTGGCCACTATGTACAAGGTGTTTAGTATGGCTTCCCGTTAGGAGCTACCCTTCATAGTTGTGCAAGCACAATTGAGGCCTATATCCCAATGAAGCACCAAGAACTTAGTAGTCATGCAAGAGTGATTGAGATCTCTAAGATCCTACTAAGCATCCAATGTGAGAGTGAACTCTCATTTAGCCCAAACCATTGATTTTTTTTATCTCAATGGCCTATTAATTATAGTGATTTGGGATCCCCGGGTCCAAGTGTACTCACTTGGGTCGTTCCCCTCTCACCGGCTCTAAGAGCAACTCGGGAGGGCATGCCCGCTAAGGGTAACACAAGCAATATTCTTAGAAAATACCAAAGGGGTCTAGATTTTTTATTGCCTAGATAGGTAAGAGCATACTCTCCTACCGTTTGACTCTTCAAGACAAGGAAAACACAAGATTATTTTACCCGCTAATTAGATCTAGGTGCCTAAAAAAACACAATGTTTTCTTGAACCTCCTAGGCAATCTGCAAAACCACTTGATTAGTAGTTTGAAATTGAAGTCTTCGACAAGCATCCTACAAAATACAAAAAAATGACAAAGAATATTTTTTTTTAAATATTTGGGAATGAGTAGAAAAACAAGAATCGAATTTTTTTTAATAAATAAAAATTTAGATTTGGGGGAAAATTTGATGGGTAATTGGGGTTTGACTAGGTTTTTGACACTTTCTAAGGGATAGGGAAACATAAAATGGGGATTTTAAAAGCGAGGTGAAGGAATGGAAAAAATTATCTAAGAGGGACAAAGGAGAAAAAATTAGAGATAAACAATATGGAAAAATTTGGAGGTGATTGGATAAAACTGGAGGAAGTTATGACAAACCCTAAATATTGAGAAATATGAGATTTTAGGCTTAAAAAGTGGAATTTGGGATAAGGTCCTCAAGGAGGGAAATGTACAAAATGAAATTGTGGTGGTTCTAGTGAAGTTTGGAGGGAAATAGAGTGAATACAAGGAAGATATCGCAAAAATATAGTCACATTAATGCGCGAGCAGTCGCGTTAATAGACAGTATTAGCATAAAATAGATAGCAGATAACAGAAGAGGAAAAAATTGTAGTCACACTAATCTAAGAAGCCGCGCTATTGCACAGATGCTCACATCAAAACAACAAGAGTTAGCACCCGAAAAAATCAAATTTCAACAAAAAACTTGTGCTAGTTGCAGAGCGGTCGCACTAAAGTAACAATTGAAAATAAAAACACAACTAATCTAGTGTATTTTGGGGATTTTTTTAATTAGATTTTACAAATTTTTAGTAGATTTTTGGATTACTAAGAAAAATGGAGATAGAGGTGAGAAGAATGTGGAAGAATGAAGAAGGGGAGATAAAAATTTTAGCACAGTGGTCACGCTGAAGCACAGTGAGGCGCCATTTTTTTTTTCAAATTTGATGCGAACGCGTTGAAGCTGCGACGGTCACGCTGATTAGCAGGTAGTCACACCAATGCACGTGTGGTTGCACTGAAGCATGATCGTGCAAGAAACCTTCACAAAAATCTCATTTTTTCTTAAATTCAGGACGTGGGTCCCACCAGGCATGCCAGAATGAAGAGGGGAAAAAGCTTTGGAAGGATAATAAGATGGTTAGATTGCAAATAGACAAGCAAGAAACACAAACAATGCAATAAAACCCAATTATACCTTGCTTTCACCTTCCTCCTCAATGGAGCTTGGATGAAGTTGAAGTGTGCCCAAATGCCTCCAACTTCATGTTGATTTGCTCCTAGATTGCTTGATGTGGTTGCTCTCCTTTGATCAACAAGATTAATGGATTATTGGATTGGATTTGGATGATGGATAGAAGGATTTGATAATGGAGGATTATGAGGACATGATAGAGGGATCATTAGAAGAGGATAAGAGGAGAAAAGAGTAGCATAAGAATGCCATGGAATATGTTGATGATTTGTGAGGAGAAGAGGCTCTAATTTATAGATTGGAGGAGGCCAATGGAGGGTCAATATTGATTTCCTTATGGAGGGTTGAGATTGATTTGAGATAGAAGGCATGGATCAAGGGTGCCTTGGGAAAATAAACAAGAATATTAAATTCCTTGGAAAAAAGGGGGAGAAATTTGAATTTCTTTGAGAGACTCAATGTTGATGTGACATGACTGGGAATTAAAAATTGAGAGATAATGATAAGAATGATTATGAGAGATTCTAGAAGGATTAATTAGGCTGAGTGCGATTAGGAAAAGTGATTTGTAGGAATCACATGACTAGGTTAATTAATTGGAATTAATTAACTGAGTGGGTTTAGAGGAAATAATTATTGGAGGGGACTTTACAAGAATAGGGGAATAATTAATTTATTTGATAAATTAATTATTGGACAATAGTGATAGGATTAATCAAATTAGATTTAATTAACACTGAGAAGAATAAGGATAACACAATTAATTCAATTAATTATGTTGTCAGGCTTAAATTAATTAAATATTGATTTTAGGTGTCTAGAAATCCAGTTTATTTATCAAATCATCCATTTTCGGAGGAGTTATTGAAGGAAAAAGATTGACCAATTCGGTCTCCTTAATCTACCTATCCAAAGACTGAGCATGTAGCTCTCTAATTTCTAACCTATCATATAAATACTTAGGCAAAATTTTCTCCAATTCTATCAATTCCCTACTAAATGAATCAAGATATAAAAGAATAGCCTCTTATATTTGTTTATTATCCTCCTCATCAAAATTATCAAAGAATGAACAAATATTATGTAAGTTACCATCATTTACTTTTGGTTCAAACAAAGCTTGAATGTTCATCTTCTTCTTACCGGTTCTCCTCTTAGGTTCAAGTTTGGGCCGCTCATCTAATTTAGGCTTTCTTTTATGTACAATTGTGATCTTTGGCCTTCGGGGAATCTCCTTGATAGGTTCTAGATTGTTTTCCTTTTTCTTCTCCCTCACCACTCTGACAAAAATGCCTTTCTTTTTGGGAACCTCCTTTACTTCTATATCAAACTTTGTTTCTTCAGAAGAAATAGTCATATATTGCAGGATCACCTTATATTTCTTCTTGGGTGGCTCTACTTGTGTCTGACTAGCAAGCTCAGCTGAAGATTCTTCCAGTTGTTTAGAAGTCTTTGATGTAATCGGGACCACAATGGGTGCAGCCTAAGCTACTTTCTAGGCTTCCCTTTCCTCTTTTCTCTTCTTCTTCAACTCTTTCTTCCTACGTTCCACAAAAAATTTAACATTTTTCTCAACCTTAGTCTTGTCAACACCTTCACTTATCAATTTTTCTGTTGCTACCCTAGTTATTTTCTTTTGAATTGGCAGAGCTACCTGTTCTTGATGAAATTTGAGTCCTTTCTCTTTAGCAGTGCCAAATTTATTTTCCTTTTCATCTACCATTTCCTACAATAGGTGTTGTGCATAGGCATCCAACATAGCCTCCTCAACCTCATATCCCATAGGCATTATCCAAATAGTTCTAGGTTGTACAACCTCCATCATATATTCATCTTTATCAACGATAAAACAAATTGTGTCCTTATATTTTTCAACTACAAATTTGGGAATCCGGGACCTATTCTTCATTTCCTCCTGAAATGTCTTGAAAAATGCTCCTAAATTGGCTTTACTTGTCTTGTCCTCTTGCCTATCTAAAATTTGAGCAATCTGTGTTGCTACCAGGTGGTCAAAAGCCCACTGAGTCTCTCCAAAACTAGGAATAGTTCCCAAAAAGTAAAATACTAAACAAATAATGAAGGAGCCATACTCGAAGGTATTCTTCTTGTCTTGCTTGATATTATGTAGGTTAGACATGAGTTCTTGAAACATTACACTACATAGATCATAATGGGCATCCTCCTTAACCATCTAATGTGCTACCCAAATGTTGTTACTAGAGATAGAGTTTAACCGGTTTTACTAGTAAACCTTATATATGGTAATCATCACTAAAAAATTCACATCTATCTTTGACATCATCAACCCTCATAGACCTTCCATCAGAAGTTGCATCGGTGAGTTCTTTTAGTTTAGTGTTAGATAACTTACACCTAGGGCTAGGAACACCTCTGATTTTGTGCAGAAAGGTGACATTCTTGATGACTTCCTCTGTAATCTTGTACGACTGATCGAACCAGATGAATTCTCCATGAATGCATCTGAAAACATAGCATACCCATTCTGCTTCATCAAAAGGGAAATCCATAAACTATGTGAAACCCTTCCTCTACAAGAGTGCAAATTCTAGTTTCAGCTTGTTTTCGGTGAAAATGCAGGACAACTCATATGCGCCAAGTTCTTCAATTTTGTAGTGGATGTATGCCCTAATATCCTTAGTATGAAGAACTCCATGATAAACCTTCGAAAATGTGCCTAGTGACTCATCCAAAAGTGATTTGTATGGATGCTTTTGGAAAATGGGATGAGGTTGGTTCTTGATCTCAACCACCAGGGGAGTATCAATGCTGGATAAAGATGAAGCCATTGCAACCAAACACGAAAATACCTTGAAAATATTATCGGGAGATCAAGTTGCCTTGAAAGAAAGTGCTCGCTCAAATCACTCTAGAACTCTGAAATGCTTTGAAAAATTCACTTGTATGAATGCTCGATCACTGTGTGAACAAAATAACTTAACCTTTTTTTTTTATTGTCGTTAACCCTAATTCTATTGACATAAATTCTGCTGGTTAGACTTGACCGGTCACATAGTTTGCAAGTAGGTTCTAGTAAACCACTGAAATCTCCTCAGTATCCATCCACAATCAAAATATTCTAACTACAAACATAATCTAAGGTATTGCGTGATCTTCAATGATTTTCCTACCCCTAAGCATGAGTGCCTTAGTTGTTGTTTGTATCTGCTACTAGTGTAGGACCCGGTGACTCTACTAGTTGTTTTGTCGAGAGTGTATCAAATTTTCTTACCCATATCACTTCATGTTGCTTCCTGATATCTTCCACTTTTGCCTTGTGCTTCTCATCTGCATTTCCATTAGTTGCTAGTGGGTTCTTACTTCTACAATATTTAGCAATATGCCCAACCTTGTTGCATGCATAACATACAATTTTTTTTTTTCTAAATTGCCTTGTTAACCCCTTGATTTCCTTGATTTCCTCTTGATCTACATTGGTTAACCATACATCTAAATCTACTACATGCATGACATCTCACATTTCTAAGACTGGTGAAAGATGCATTATTCTGATTATTCCTATTTCTACACTGACTAGCCATATGACCATATTTATTACAAATAAATCATGTACCATTGAATTTGTGAGTATTATGCTATCTTACAGATGATTTTTGGTTCCAATTGTCATGATTCTGCTTTTGTGTAGTTGATTGATCTTGTTGTGCAGTACCGGGGCTTTCTCCTTCTTCATAACCAAGCCCTCTTTTAGCATTAGCATGTCTCATGATTCTTCAGCATTTCATCAAGTTTGGAAGAGTTGGCTAGAAATTTGTCCTTGTACTCATTTGTAGTGACCAAGTCATCTATTATGATTATAATCTATCTTTCAAGTTCTTGTTCATTATTCTGGGTCTAGACTAATTCAAGTTTTGGCATATCATTCTCATGAGTCATTCTGTTACATTCCTCAAATCTATCCTTCAACACTTGAGCTAGGTTTTCTTCATTTTTATTTCTATCCTTAATCTCCTTGCACATTCTCATGGTTAGGGCTTATAGCTCATTCTTCAAGATAGTGTTCTCCTGAGTAAGCTTCTGGCAATGATCCTTCATAGCATCTTCCTCATCATTGTTTTGATTTTGCAATTGATTACAAAATTCCTTCCTCTTAGCCTTGACAGCTGAAAGATTTCCTTGGAATGAAATGATGTGTTCTCTAGCTTGCTTCAATTCACTTTTTAGTTTTGTGTTCTCCATCTTCTTAGTATCATGATCCTCAAGAGAAAGTTTGAGTTGCTTCTATAGACCGGTTTCCATTGAATACAAATTCTAGACCTTCCTCAAGTTGTTAAACTTCTTCTGAGGAGCCAAGCTCTGATACCAATTTTTGGAATCCAATAATACTGAGAGGGGGAGGTGGGGGGTGAATTAGTGTTCTACCGGTAAATTTAGTTTTGAACTTATTGCTTATTAACCAATTAATAGTAAATAAAATTAGAATGCATACACCAAATAACACAAAGAAAGACAACACCGCAACACTAGGATTTATACGTGGAAAACCCTAAAAGGGAAAAACCATGGTGGGGCTGATACCGACAATATCTATATACTTTATCAAGGTATACAATAATTACATAAGAGGGTCTGCACATGCAGAAAGGTCAACTGCCTAGAGCTCACTACTCAAACACAAAATAGGAAGTCTCACTAACTTACAGTATATTATAAAGTGTTTACAAATGAAAATGAACTTATAAATAGCATTTGACCATGCTGGATAAGTCTGGGTAAATGCTCTAATATCCTTCTTTGTATATTGATTCTTTGATGCTCTATTCTGCTCTTCTTTGCTATCAGTTATGTTGTGCACTTGAAACTGCACACAGTCACTTCCAATCGCTAACCAAAATGCATACCAAAATTCACTAAAATATTCGCAAACAAAAATTTGCATTCCATTTCATCTATCTGATCTATTGCAGAGGTGATCTTCTTAAATATCCTTCTATATTAACCATGTGGGATTCAATGAGAAATATAAACAAGTTGGTTGCCATATCATAATGCAAATAAAAAATAATTCCAATGACCATGTCAACCATCACATGTTACCACCAAAATCCATGAAGACATAATCAAGACCAAAATATTTCCTTAGACGGGTCCTATCTATTACTAGGTTCCATATACACGTTACTAGGATCAGGACATGTTACTGGGATGAAGACTTAGCCAGGATGAAGTTAATTCTGATGTTGGTGCCAGTTTAAAGCAATGTGAATACTAATACCAGTTAATGTAATGAATGTTGGTTAACCAAACAATGAAACCATTTACCCTAAGATGATGAGTTTCCATCAATGACAACTCAAAATGCCATAAACCCATATCGAATGAGTGTCAATTTCCAACACATAGGTGTGCTCTCGAAATGGATCAAAAGACTAGATAATGAAAGAATGAAGATGATGAAATAGGGAATAAATAAATTGGATCCTTTGAGATGGATGAACGAAATGAAGTGGATAGGATTTCTTGTTGTATATATATGGAGAGAAAACCTATTTTTGATATTGCCAAGGATGATCTACACCACTAATTATAAGAATTGGGATGTTAATGAAAATTTGAGGCATGTACTAGACTCTTAGACAATAGGTATCTCAATGCTATTATTGTGAGGATCTGGTAATTACTAAGAGGGGGGGGGGATAAATCAGTAATTACAATAAACTTAAAACTTTCACCAATCTACAAATACTTCTCAAAAACAATTCATAACTAGTATGGGTAGTTAATCATTCATCCACTTAAATAGATTTATCAAACTTACTCATTCATGTGTTCATCAATATGCATATAAAGAAAAGATATCAAATCACCACATAAAGAAATCAACCATCACATGAAAACCAGGATTTTCACGTGGAAACCCAATAAGGGAAAAACCATGGTGGGAATTGGTACCCACAAAAATTTTGCACTCTTTCGGATTGTACCTTGTTAGGAGCCAAGCCCGTTTAGAAGCTTACAATGATTCCTGGTTAGGAGAAGATCCTTTTAGGAGTCCCTCGGTTAAGGGATTTAAGCTAAGCCTTGTTAGGAGTAACCTTGCTAAAGGATTTAAACCCAAAGTAATGAGTTACCCTGTGAAGGGATTTATACAATCAGGCATGTTGGGACCTACCCGGTTAAAGAATTTTAAGTTTGCTACAACTATTAGGGAACAATAGATAAATGATTTGGACATAGCACTCTCTGCTTGCTCATATAGATCCTTTTCAGCTCCACTGTGCTTCTCTCTTGTAGACACACACACTGGTTTGGTTACACACTCTTCTTTTGATCACTGACACAATAAACCATCACAAACTTTGACCTAAATAGACTTTACAACTTTTTTGGTTACAAAACCCATTGTCATTGTGAGTTAGGGTTATAGATCATCATAGATCTTTAAAAATCATTATACAGATCAATACAACAATTTACAAGTCAATTACAATCATTGAAGGATCATGACTCATTACTGCACATTAATTTGCTAAGCTGTTAAACCCTTATCACACTCTGCTAAGCACTTCGCTCATTCCCAAGAAAGTTTCTCCTTGTACGTGCCAAAATAGCATCTTATCACTTCACATGGATTCATCCATGTCATCATTAACTTACCAACATGATTAAATACAATGCAACACCATAAAGCATCATCGGTCAAGAGATTTTGGTACCGGTTCTTAAAGCCTACTAAAAACCTTCAGAATATACAATAGTCAATTACAAAAATATCTTCTAGTTATCAAAACATGATGCAGTTTCAGTCATAGACTCATTATAATGTCATAAACACTTCTTCCAAATTGCAACACCTGAATCAACATAGATCTCTACCACAATCATCTCCTTCACTGGTTCTGCTTACTAGTTAACAGTTTGATTTTCAAATACATTCCATAGCTTAGCGGTCAACATAGATGACTTAGATGACAAATTAATCATGGATAAACATGATAGAACATAATTGCACAAGGTTTCCATAGTTGCCATCAATGACAACACAAATAATTGATCATCAAGTCACCAATCAACATCTCAACTATATCATCACCAATAGTCCTTCAATATATCATCACTAACAATCCTTATACTAGTTCATCAACATCAACATCAGTTATGCCAACATGCCAACATTATCCCCCTTTGGCATTGATGGAAATACTAAAAGAATCATCATCAAAAATCATTATGTTGAGCTGATCTGATCTCCATTTTTTTGTACCCCTCCTTTGAATTTCTTTTGTTGGTTATATTTATTCTTCTCATGTCTGCTACATTTCTTCTCCCCCTTTGACAACAATGTAAAAGGTGAAAATTCATCTTTTGTCTTCATATTATACTACTGCCAATACTATCATCTCTGTTTATCTCATCTGAGCTACTCCCCCTGAAGAATAGCCCACTTCTCATCAATCCATAGTGAAAAATATTCAATGAATCCATTGGATTTATGCATCATGAGCATACTAGTTGATCTTATGCAGGGGTAAAACCCCTAATTTACCTATGAGATATTCAAAGATTGTCTTAGGAATAGGTTTAGTGAATATATCTGCTAACTACTCTTTGCTAGACACATAATCCATTCTCACTTTCTTCTCATGTACTCTTTCTCTCAAAAAGTGATACTTTAACTCAATGTGCTTAGTCCTTGCATGTAACACAAGGTTCTTAGAGATATTAATAGCACTAGTATTATCATAATAAATAATCACTAGTTCAGTCATATCTTCCTTGAAATCTTCCAAAACATGTCTCATCCAAATAGGTCGTGTACAATTAATCGATGCTGCCACATATTCTACTTTAGATGTAGATTTTGAAATACAAGATTATTTCTTACTTGTCCATGACACTAGTCTACCGCCTAGAAAGAAATCTCCACCAGTAATGCTTTTTTAGTCATCCACATTTCCAACCCAGTCTGCATCTGTGAAAACTTTCAAAGAAAAATTACCATTATAGGGATACAACATTCCATAATCAATTGTTCCTTTCAGATATCTGAATATCTTTTTTACCGCTGTCATGTGTGTCTCCTTAGAACTCTTTTGAAACCATGCAACTAAACCAACAACATGTGCAATATCCGGTCTACTATGAACAATATAATTAAGTTTCCCAATCATAGACTTGTATTCTTTCTCATCTACAAAGGGTGAACCTTCTTGATTTGACAATTTACAACCTGTCGCCATTGGAATACCAACTGGTTTACAATCGTCCATCCCAAAAGTCTTGAAAACTTCTTTTACATACTTAGTCTGATAGATACAAATTCTATTTTCCAGTTGTTGGACCTACAAACCAATAAAGAATTTTATCTCACCAATAAGAGACATGTCAAACTCTTTCTTCATTTCATCAGCAAAAGCTATACACAAATCATCATATCTACCAAATATTATGGCATCAACAAAAACTTCTATTATCAACATCTTGTCTCCTCCAGTCTTCAAATACATGTTACTATACTCACTGGTTCTCCAGAATCCTATCTTAATCAGATGTGCATGCAATATTTCAAACCATTCTTTTGGAGCTTGCTTCAATCCATATAGTGCCTTGTGTAGTTTGCATACCATATTCTCATCCTCACACAATGCAAACCCTTCCAGTTGTTCTATATACACTTCTTCTTCAAGAATACCATTCAGGAAATCTGATTTAATGTCCATTTGATATACCTTAAAAACTTTAAAAGCTACAAAGGCAAGTAACATTATAATACCTTCAATCCTAGAAATAGGTGCAAAGGTATCTCCATAATATTCACCTTCTTCTTGTGCATACCCTTTGCAAACCAACCTCACCTTGTTTCTAACAACTTCACCATCCTCATTAAGTTTGTTTCTGAATACCCACTTGTGCAAAGAACTTTTTTGTGTTCAGGTCTAGAAACAAGAGACCAAGTTTTATTCTTCTCAATCTGATCAAATTATTTATTCATTGCATTTAACCAGTCTTCACCTTTCAAAGCCTCTGTTACTATCTTCGGTTCTATAGTGGAAATCAGATAGGAATTTTCTTTGATTTTTCTTCTAGTTTTCACACTAGTATTCTTGTCACCTATAATCTAGTCTTCTAAATGATTTAGCCTTACATATCCAGGGATTACCGGTTTCGGGGCAGTGACTTATTCTTCATGTGTTCATCATCTTCTCCATCATCTACCGATTGAGCACCTATTTCTACATTATTCTGCTCATCATCTTTCTGCACTTCTGGTTCAATAAACACAAGTTTTTCTTCATCATCTATAGGCTCAGATTTGTTGGTCTCTTCAATTTTATCAGAAAATTCATCAACATTTACATTCACATTCTCCACAATATTCTTTTTCATTTTGTTGTATCACTTGAAAGCTTTTCTCTTTGTAGAATAACCAATAAATATTCCTTCATCACACTTAGCATCAAATTTACCAGTAAAATCATCTCTTTTAATGAAACATTTGCTGCCAAAAACTTTAAAACAACTGATATTAGGAGTCTTACCATACCAAAGATCATAGGGTGTTTTATCATTACCTTTCTTCACAAGAACCTAGTTCAAAGTGCAAACAACAATGCTAACCCCTTCTCTCCAAAACATCTTTGGTACATCTCCTTGTATCAACATAGTTCTAGCTGCTTCAACAATAGTTTTGTTCCTCCTCCCTGCAATACCATTTTGTTGTGGAGTCCTTGGTGCAAAAATCTGCCTCTTTATTCCATGTTCTTCACAATACTTCACAAACTCATCAGAAGTGAACTCACCACCCCGCTCAGATCTCATACATTTCAAATAGTTACTAGTTTCCTTTTCTACTGAGGATTTCAAGGCCTTGAACTTACTAAAAGCTTATGAATTCTCCTTCAGAAAATTCACCCAAATCATCCTTGAAAAATCATCAGTAAAAATAATAAAATACTTATCACCATTAAAACTTCTAGTCCTCATAGGACTACATAGATTAGTGTTCACTAAATCAAGAATATCCTCAGAAGAAAAGGATTTACTCTTATAAGATATAGAAGTCATCTTACCCATCTGGCATACTTTACACAACACATTATCCGATTTAACAAGCTGGGGTATACCTCTCACCATACTAGATTTGCTGACCCTTATCAAGTTATCAGAGTTGACATGACAAAACCTTTTGTGCCATAACCAACTATCTTTAATTTTAACGACCAAACAACTATTCACATTAGCATTCAAATGAAAAAGGTTACCTCTAGTTTATTTATCAGTTGCAATCAAATCTCCTTTGCATCCCATAATCATGTTAGTTAGATGAGAGGGGGGGGTGAATCATATAAACTCACAATCCAAAATATTCATCAGATTCAACCTTGGTAGAACTTACTTGATATTTAACTATGACTGTAAATCATTCAAACTGATAAACTGATAAACTTGAAACAACAAAACACATTTAACACCAGATTTAATGAGGAAACCCAAATAGGGAAAAAACACCGTGGGATTTCAAACCCACTAAGAAAATATACTCTTCTAGAGTATGCTCGGTTAAAAGCCAATCCTATTAAAGATTACATAAACACATTGCTAGATGTGACCCGGTCAAGGGATTTCCCTTAGATCTATCAGAATCTTGCACTTTGTTAGAAGTGACCTTGTCAAAGGATTTCAAACACTCATTTAGAATGTTACCTTGCTAGAGGATTTACAATTAAGACTGTTAGGTCCACTCGGTTAAGAGATTTCCTGTCACTTACAAAAATAAATAACAATAATAAAATATATCTGCAACTTCACATCTGAAATGTTAATGCAGACTCTATGTGCTCAAAATAATCTTGTCAAAAGACTTATCTTCTTCCTTGCTGGGCTTCTCAATCTGTTCTTCAATCAGATCTTCAATCTTATGTACTTAGTAATCACCTCTGTAGTATCACTGCTCTTCTATTTGCCCGCATATATTGTTCATCAACTTTTCCTTATTTATAAGAAATTCCTAACCGCTTAATCTCCTTAATCACATTTCCCATGATTAATCTTAGCCATCAAATCTTCAAACTTAACTAGGTTCATTGAATCCTTTGAACTGAAAAATGTTTTATCTTGCCTTGAAACTTGTATTCCTTCCTTGGTACTTGTGCTTGGTTATGACCGTTCAATCTGTGCTGTAGATCCAACTCTTAAATTTTCATTGTCGTTGATCCTTAACAAACTCCTTGCATGACATTTCAGTCTTCTATAAATCTCCAGCTCATTGGCATCCTTCATTTAATAATGTATTTATTCATCAACTGCATTTTGTTACTGCTCAGTTGATACTCGTTAAATACTGAACTTTACTCGATAACTTCTTTCTTCTTTAACCGACACTGATAACCTTGGTGTTTACCGACTAGCTCCTTGCTCGATAAAATAGAACAGTATCAAACCTTTACTCATTC
The DNA here is from genome assembly GCF_030272615.1 of Cryptomeria japonica. Lineage (NCBI taxonomy): Eukaryota > Viridiplantae > Streptophyta > Pinopsida > Cupressales > Cupressaceae > Cryptomeria > Cryptomeria japonica. The sequence goes on from NC_081409.1 coordinate 599,719,403, forward strand.
TGTTGCATGAAATATTTTCTCCTTCTTATTCAGTCTTTGAATACACATATATAGGATATCAAAACAATCAAAATAACATAATCTCAATCACTATCTAACTCGGTAATAGTTTCCCATTGAATAACTTATTACTCCCCTTCATTTTTACATTCTTTCTATGTCACTTACCGACATCTTTATACTCATCAAAACATACTCTTTAAGATATGGCAACATCATACTGAATCAGAAAATCAATTGCTTGACATAAATGACAAAATAATATTATTAAGATAGTAATCATCCTTTATCAATTATATCATCAATCTCCAACAACCTTCTCAATATCATCATACCAACAAACTTAATGTAATGCCAACAAATCCTACACACACCTATTTTAAACTTAAGGTGATAGCCTTTGTCATTTAATTGTCCAACACTCAACAAGTTATGTTTCAAACGTTCAACCCAATATACATCATCTACATTATTCTTACCATTCAGAGAAATAGAGCCTTTACCTTTTACCATATAGGGTGAATTGTTTCCAAATCTTACTACACCACCATCAAATTCTTCAAGAGATATAAATTTTCTCTTATCGCTATTCATGTGGTGTAAACAACAACTATCAATTATCCATTCATGTCACTAGAGTCAAAGTGAGATACCAAAGCCTTTTCACTAGAAAAATCTTCCTTAATAGCAATAAAGACAATCTCCTCATTGTCATCATCTTCAGATTCCTCATCAGTGACACCTTCATCAACTGCAACATAGCATTATTTCTTTCCTTTCTCTTTATATTTTCTAAACTTTTCCTTATTATCACCATTAGGGTAGTTTACAGCTATATGCCAAATCTTATTGCAGGAAAACACTTCAGAGGAGGTTTACCTTTATACTTACCAATGCCTCTAGCAAGTATTTTAGCCAATAAAGCTTCAAATTCCATTAGATTACCTTCATCATCCACATCTCCTCTGCTATCGCCATGACTAGATCTGCAATCATGACTATGACATACATCTTTCCCTTTTCTCACAGGTGTACCAATTACAAATGCCTTAAAAGTTGATTCAGATGACTTCGAAACATTGTTATCAAAACTATTCAATTCAAATGCAGTCAGTTTACTAGTAAGTGAATCAACAGTAACCTTATCACTACTCACTGACCTTAGCTCTTGAATAGAAGAAACTCTGATTGCATAGCTAGGTAAAAGAGTTCTAAGCATCTTACTTACAACAATGTCTTCTTCAATTTTTCCTCCTGCACTTTTAATTCCACCAACAACTTCCTTAATCCTCTATCCATATTGAGCTATGTTTTCACCTTCTACCATTCTCATATCATCAAATTTACCTCTAAGACTCTCTTTCTTAGCTTGTTGGACATTTTTATCACCACCAGAAATTAGTTATAATTTCTGCCAAACTTCAAATGCAGTCTCTAATCCATGTACATCAATATATTTAGTATCATACATTGTAATTAATATTGCTTCCAGTGCTTGGATGTTTCTTGTTGCTCCTTAAGCTAATCTGAAATCAAGGGACCAGTAGGAGGTACATACTTAGTAACAACGTGTTGCCAAAACTGAGAACCCATACCTTTAAGATATATATTCATCTTATCACTCCATATTTGGTAGTTCTCCTTAGTGAACTTCAGACCCTCCTTCTTCATCATTTTCCTCTGAATCTTTTCCTCAAGCCATTAAGCTTTTGCATGCAGAGGACCTAATGATCTGATAGCAATTGTTATTAGGAGGATCTCGTAATTACTTTGGGGGGGGGGGGGGTGAATCAATAATTACAATAAATTTAAAACTTTCACCAATATGCAAATACTTCTCAAAAATAATTCATAACTAGTACCAGTAGTTACTACTTAAACAGATTTATAAAACTAATTACCCATTCATGTGTTCATCAATATGCATGTAAATAAAATATATCAAATCACCACATAAAGAAATCAACCATCACATGAACACCAGGATTTTCACATGGAAACCAAATAAGAGAAACCATGGTGGGAATTGGTACCCACAAAAAATTTGCACTCTTTCAAAATGCGCCATGGTAGGAGCTAAGACCGATTAGAAGCTTACAATGATGCCCAGTTAGGAGCAGACCCTATTGATGAATACTAAGAGGGGGGGCTGAATTAGTATACCCAATAACTTTAACAAACACTTGAGCAGTTTTACTACAAATCGGTATAGCCCTTTAAACAATAAACTGATTAATACACAAAAAAGACAAATAGCAAATAAAGCATTCACCCATAATAACACAATCACCATAGCACAAGATATTTTGACATGGAAACCCAAATGGGAAAACCCACAGTGAGTAAGACTCACAAGTCTACTATCTGCAGAATAGCAACCAGACCGGTTAAGGTCTTACAATGTTCTTCACCAGAACAGATCCTATTAGGAATCTTGATCTCTGTTAGGAGATAAGTCTTGTTAAAGACTACCCCGTTAAAGGATTTTAGATCCACAATTATGAACCACCTTGTTAGAGGATTTAGAACAGGCTTAACTGAACCTACCTAGTTAAGAGTTTCTGACTTATCGAAGAGATTAGTAATCAACAAGTAAGGGATCTAGAAAGTAGCACAAAATTCTTAGCTAGATCCTTGATTTCTCTCTATTAATGCATTGCATCATTACTCCAGTCTTTTGTTCAATCTCTATCGCAAGATATATTTTTCACAAAAGACCTAATCTTCTCTACAACACTTCACACATATACAAAAATGCTAGACATGATGTCCTCATATAGGAATCTGATTTCATGTCGGTCCAATGATATTAGACTACAATTTCCTAGGTACAGTGCATCTAGACACAATTTGTAATGGCATAGAATCACCGCATCTATGTCAGTGGATGATAACTCATCACACATTACAAGTTTGTCGGTTAACAAAACACAATATACCGATTACTGGTTTACAAACAAAGACTGGTAAACTGGAACATAGTGTTCCGATCAAAAAGATTGGTTGTCGCTTGGGGTCCTCGTACCGCTTGAGGTCCTCATACCCCTTTGAGGTCCTCAGTCATGCTTTGACTGATAAGCTCCTTTTGCAAACACTGATAGTCTTCTACAAACAAAGACTATGCATAAATTGGCATATAATACCGGTTTGAACAATACATCACATACTACCAGTTGAGAATAACTCATACATCAAATAAGTGTGTGTCCATCAATGACAATCACAACAAAGTACAAACATCATCAAAATGCCAACAATCTCCCCATTTGGCATTGATGGCAAGACTTAGGAAAATTTGACATCTAAGTGCTTACAAAACAAAAATGATGCCATAATCAAAATTAAGCCCCCTAATCATATACACTACTCCCTTTGCCAAAATTACAAGCATGTACTACTTCCATTTGCATAAAATTTTCAATCAATACCACTCCCCCTTTGCCAAAAATGACAAAGTAATGCAAACATGCCAAAATCGTATTGCATAACATGAAAACAGAGTATATGTTTATGACAATAATGAGTAAAACTTTTCAAAAAATGAATTTAAAGTTTTTCAAAAATTTCATCATGTCTGTAGACTAAGTATCTAGGAGTGAGGCATCAATTTCACTCTGAGTCTTCATCTAGAATGTTGATTCCTCCATGGCATCAATAATGCTTAATTTCTGAGTGACAATAATGGCATCCATGTTCAGAAAGAACTTATGAAGAATTTGCAACTTAGATAATAAAAGCAACTGAAGTTTCTGTAGATCTTGAGTCTGCTTGAACATCTCTAAATCAATCATGGCAATCTATTGCCTGTGAGTCTATAAGTCTTCCCATATACTATGAAGGAATCATATGGCACTTTGAAGTTCTCTATATACTACTTTAATTCCAATTGAAGTTGACCTTTCTTCTTCATGGCATCATCACAGAATAGATCGGGCTGGCAGATTTTGCTCAAAATTTTATGTCCTTCAGCCATTGCCAGATAGATATCATCTCTCTGATGGATCATCTTGGCTCTATCTTCGTTAAATTGCTTCACCAATGCAACTTTTAGTGCCTTTGAATACTTTTTCTCTATAGTATCCTGGGCATCATCTTCCAATGATTGTACTTGATCACCCACTATTGTGCATAGAAGCTTCAACTAGGCCAGTGAGGAATCGGTACCGGAAGATCAGTATCGGGGACTAAGGTTGAAAAAGTATCAACAACAAGTTGAATAACATATTTTTATTTCTTCCTTCTTAGTTCCTCCAATATTTCTTGAGAAAGTTGAATACTTCTAAGTAGCTCATTTTCATCTACAAATTTGGTGAGCTAGGCAAGAGTCAATTCACTGTGACCAGTGGGATCAACCTGTTTAGTTTGAACTTGATCTCCGGTTGCCTTGGGAGTCTCAGGAGTCTATCCTCCTTCCTTTGATTTGATCTCCTCTTGTCTCTTCTTTTCCTGGTCATCTTTCTCCTTTTCTGCTTTCTCCTTCTCCTTCTCCACTTTCCCCTTCTCTATTTTCTCCTTCTCTGCTTTTTCCTTCTCCTCTTTTTCCTTCTCCATTTTCTCCTTCTCCGCTTTCTCCTTCTCCTCTTTTTCCTTCTACATTTTCTCCTTCTCTTCTTTCTCCTTCTCCTCTTTTTCCTTCTCCATTTTCTCCTTCTCCGCTTTCTCCTTCTCCTCTTTTTCCTTCTCCATTTTCTCCTTCTCCACTTTCTCCTTCACCTCTTTCTCCTTCTTCATTTTCTCCTTCTCCTCTTTCTCTTTTTCTGCTTTCTCTTTCTCTGCTTTCTCCTTCTCCGCTTTCTCTTTTTCTGCTTTCTCTTTCTCTGCTTTTTCCTTCTCCACTTTCTCCTTTTCAGATTTCTCATTATCCGCTTTCTCCTTCTCATCTACCTCCAATTTAGTGCCTTCAGCATCTAATGCATCCACATCGATAGGGTCATTTTTCTCAGTTACTCTTTCTCCCTGATCATTGAAGGTTTCCTCCGGTTTTGATTGGGCAGACACTTGCTCAGCCTATAGATTTGCTTCAGATACCTTTTGCATCTTGGCAGCTTTTTGAGCCTACAGATGAGTGTCCTTTTCTACTTCAGATATTTTACCTCCAAGTAACTGAAGTCTTCTCTTTCTCATGAAAAAGATCCCTTTGTACCGATCAAGAATCTCAAACAATTCAGAATTGGAAGCACCTGGGAAATATTGAGCAAAAATTTGCTCCCTAATTTCTTGCTCCTTTTCAATGACAATGCATCATTTATTGTCCAAAGAATTATACAAAGAATTAGAAACTATAAGCTTAATATCAGTTGGAGACCGATTATTATCACATAAATACTTAATGAGTTCTTGTTCTACCTCTTGCTTTTCAGTATCATTAAGATCATCAAAATAATCTTTTAGATCATCAAGAATTTTCCTTCTAATATTCTTTATAGTCCTTTGAAAATGTGTCAAAGGCTTGTAAGAAGGAATGTGTATGTTTACTGATGCAGGAGTTACAGGTACATTACTAGTTAGCTTGGTCTTCTTACCCGATATTTCAGCTTCCGATTTAGTGTCTTCTAAATCCTATGCTCCGTTCTTTGTTCTCTTCTTCCTCTCAAATACCTTTGGCAGAATAGCCTCCAGTTTCTTCTTGGGTGGTGACCTCTTGGTCACTTTTGGACAAGCAGCAGATGTAACTGGTGTCGATGTCGATGGCACAACTTTCCTCTTCTTCTTCTTTGGTACTTCAGTAGGATTAACCCTCTCAGAGTAGGTATCGGTCCTCTTCTTCTTTGGATCAAACAGTAAAGCAAGTAGGGTAGAGGCATACCTAGTGAGTATATCGTTCACCACTTCATAGCCCATAGGCTCAACCGCTTCCATTATGCAATGATCCACTTTTATCATGAAACAAATATCATCTTCATACTTCTTGACCAGGTTACCTAATATCCTTGTTCTATGGTTCATCTTTAATCTAAACTCATCAAAATACATGTTCAGAGTCTCCGGATAAGTAGACCCACTACTTGTAGACTCTCCTTGATTTGTCTTGTAACCAGTAGGTCACTTGACCATTGAACATCACCAACTCTTGGAAAATACCCTTGAAAGTAGAAAAACAACTTGACAAGTAGTTGACTAAATTTGAACCTTAGTGTCTTGTCATCTTTGATGGATTTCAAATTCTTGATGATTTGTTTTTGCATACAGGTACACAAGTCATATTCTGGATCATCCTTGACCATCTGATAAGCGGCATGCACCACAACTATAGGAAGAAAGTTCATTCTGCTAGCATAGAATAATCTATACCCGATCACCATGCATGCATGCTTCACCAAGTCATCACTTATGATGTTTACAGTCATTGCCCGCTTGTCAGTCACAAAATCGGTGAGCTCTGTCACTTTGGCTTTTGTGATCTTACAAAGAATAGGGACTTCTCCAATATTGTAGAAACCGGTCATGACATGGATTGCCTCCGGTGTGATATTATGGGTTCGCTCAAGATACATCTTGTTACCATGAACCCTACTAAGAATAATTATTATATGATCTTCTGTGAATTCATCGAGAAAATATACTGCATTGTGGAATTTCTTCTTCTTGGTCACGCTATACTTCGGTTTAATCTTCTTATCTTTTCCATAGAACAAACTCAACTGGGAGTGAATCACTAGAGACCCTAGGTCTTCCAGTCTATAATCAATATAGCCAGAAACATCCCCTTCAACAATGACTTTGACAGGAATTTGAGATAGGGCATTGTATTTCAACTTCTTCCTAAGAGATTCGGATGACTCCTCAAGTGCGGAAGAACTAGAAGAGACTTTGGATGTAGAAGCCATGTCTAAATAATTCTGAATGATAAGAGTGATTCGACAAAAAATACCTTTTCACTAAGAACTAGGGTTCGCTGATTTCAAGAACAACACACTTCTCCAAAAGGTTTCTTTACCACTCTGACCTCCACTCTGGATAAATTGAAATGACTGCTGAGTCTTGCACAAGATTCCTTTCTGGATTTCTTCAAATGCAAGATTGATCGCTTTTGTTGCTCTACTCAAGTTAGAAAAATGCTTCTTTGAAAATAGGTAAGTAAAAATGACTACAAAAATCGCCTTTATACATGCTCCTACCTACCATAATAAATGTATCACCACTAGGGTACAAACCCTAATTTTACCTTTTACCACTTCATTTCTTTTGTCGGTCGACAGGTAACCAATACCGATAAAAGAACTTTACCAATATACTCCAGGGGTCCAAAACATTTTTATCAATATGTTCCCCCCTTAAGCTTTTCGAAGCTCAATTTTCTGATTTAGGGGTCTCCACACTGGGTGTGGAAACTGGTGCATCTTGTGGCTTCTCTTTAGATTTATTTTTTCAAATTTTATCCATATCTACCTGAACAGTTTCAACATCGACCTTTCCTTTACCTTCTGGGTCGACCGGGTTGTCTTCTGATGGATTTTGTCTTAGTCTGCATGCTCTAGCAAGATGTCCTGATTTGTTACAATGATAGCATACCATACTAGGTGCTTTCCATGGTCTGGTGTTCACATTTCCATTCTTTCTCCTACATGTTGCATCAGTGTGACCGCTACCATGACAGATCACACAAGTTGCTCTCCAATCATTTTTTGCCCCATAACCATTTGACCATTGGTCATAGGTTCTATACCAGTTTGGGTTCCAGTTCATAAGAGGTTCTTGGACAACTCATAAGAGGTTCACATGAGGCTTGGATGGGCCGAAAGCTCGGATTAGGTTGCCAGGGTAACCCAGTGTATGGGGCCGGGACCTATGAAGACTTGCCATGGTAACCATACCAGGTTGTGTGATGACACTTGTCCCTACGTTCGCTACTGTGTTGTCGTTTTGTCCTGTTAGGAGTACCTTTGTGGGTCGTCCTTTTGTCTCTGCCCTTGTGAGTGTCAGTTTCATGTTAGACCTTGGGTGGTGATGACTCAGTTTTATGGATGCTCTTCTGGACCTTTGTTTTAGCTTTGATTATGTTCAGCTGGATCCTTTCCTTTTCAAGGATCGTTTATGTATTAATTGACCGATGCGGTCGCTTGTATATTGTTTGTGTTTCACCTTGACGGCCAGTTTGTAATGGTGTAACCTCTTGTACTCTTAACTTTATTATTTATCAGAGGGGTCTTGCAGTTGAGCAGACCCAAAGATGTAGCCCTTTAGGGGTGAACTCCGAGATCATTATTGTGTTATGTGATGTTATTCTCTTATGCTTCCTTTATTCAATTTTATCTTGTGTGATTAGCTTATGTTAGAATGGATAAGTGGATAAATGGAATTAACTTTAAATGCTTATATGTAGTCCTTTCTTGAATGCCTTTTTGATCGAATGCATAAGTGGTTTAGATGAAAATTATCGTAGATGCATGTATGCAATAAGTTGGAATATGAAAGAATGTAACTTAGAGAAATGGAATATATATTCAGTTGTTGTTAGGGAAATTAAGTGTGCTTGAAAGATCTCTTATGTTTATGATGAAATTCTAGTGTGTTAGAATATTAGATGTATGGCTTGTAATTTTAAATGAAAAGCTTGAATGAAGATTATGAATAGATCTTAATGGATGAGTCGTTGCTTGTGATTTATATTTCCATCTTTTGAAAGAAATTATCCTGATTAAGAATTATCTCGTTATTAAGATAATCAGCTTATTGGATTAATTGTGTGAGTTAAGTGAATTGTGAAATTTAAGTAATCTCGTTGGGAAACTCTTTAGGTGTTAGTTGATGTATTCCGCTATGTATTCTGAATCTTTAATATCTTGTTGTATCTTAATGTGGTGTAACTTTAAAAAAAAAAAAAAATTTGCACTGTATTCTTGTATTTTGGCTTATCCCTTCAGGGTTTCCTGGCGGGCCATTACACTTTAGAACTTTGTCAGTTACAAAACCCTTGGTCATTATGAGTTAGGATCATAGATCATCACACATCTTTACATATCTGTACAACAATTTACAAGTCAATTACAGTCGTTGAATGATCATGAGTCATCACCACACATCGATCTACTAAGCACTTCCCTCTTTCCCAAGAAATTTGCTCCTTGTATGTGCCAAAATAGCATCTTATCACTTCACATGGATTCAGCCATGTCATCACCAACTTACCAACAAGATGAAATACACCGCCAAACCATAAAGCATCATCGGTCAAGAGATTTTGGTACCAGTTTTTAAACCCTACTAAAACCCTTCATAATATACAACAATCGATTACAAACATATCTTTCAGTTATCAAAAAATGATGCGGTTCCGATCATAGACTCATTACAATGTCCTAAATACTTATTCCAAACTACAATACCTAAATCAATGTAGATCTCTATCACAAACATCTCCTTCACTATTTCTTCTTACCGGTTAACAATTTGACTATCAAATACATTCAATAGCTTACCAATCAATATAGATGACTTAGATGACAAAGTAATCATGGGTAAAAATGATAGAACATAATTGCACAAGGTTGCCATAGTTTCCATTAATGACAACACAAATAATTGATCATCAAGTCACCAATCAACATCTCAACTATATCATCACCAATAGTCCTTCAATATATTATCACCAATAGTCCTAATACTGGTTCATCAACATCATCATCAGTTATTCCAGCATGCCAACAAATGCACATAGTCTCACAAAAACTGGTGATGATGTAAATGTGATATTGTAGGATCAAACAAGAGAAACCATCAAACACACCATACCACAAAAACTATGCCCCATTATGCACCAATCGAGACATATCGAGATATAGGATGATCAAGGCAACCCTGAATAGGTATAATCCTGAGACACAAGATAAAAATAAAAGTAAAAATATCAATCATGCAAGCAACATGCACATGACTAGTTGATATCTCTTGCCAAGAGAAGGACATGGATTTGGATAGACTATCGAACATGGGAAGGATACATCCCATTTGGCAGGTGATGGATTTGGATAAGATGCCAGACATGGGAAGGATGCATCCCAATGGGTAGGAGGATTGGATATAATGATGAGAGGCAAAAGATAAGCTGGTTGTGCAAGGTGTGTAGATGGGAGGATTTCCACTTGGATTTGATTAGCATAGTATTGATGGGTGTTTGGATTACGCACAAGTCAATATAAGCTTAGATATATGGGAAAAGCTCAGATAGATGGGAAATCTCAGTGTGATGGGGAAATCTTAGTGTGATAGGGATGATAAATGGATTGGATAATATGGGAGGGAGATTAATGATTGAATAGGATTGGATGAGATTGGGAATATGATTGGATTATATTAGATGAGATGGGGAATATGATTGAATATGATAGGATTTTATTATGGATATAGGATAAATGGATTGGAACCAATGGCAAGGGAGAACCAAGGTTTGGTAAAAGGATGGATGAATGGAGGGAGATATTGTTTGGATAAGAGATAGATGGATTGAGTGGATGGATATGGATAGGATATGGAGGAATAAAGGATGGAGAGTAGGATTATGGAGACCCAAGGACTATGTTGCAAAGGAGTGCAATGCCCCACACTAGAGGTAGTGGAATTAAGGATGGAAGGATGTTGGATAAAGATGTATGAGATGGAAGGATAATGTTTAATGGATATAGATGGTGGAGGAATTAAGGCTTGTGTGTTCCAAAGCATGCATGAACATTATTTTTCTTCCATCTTGATCATTATCAAGGATATGAATAGAGAATAGATTTGGATAGGATGAGGGATATGAGATGGAGGATATGAATAGGATAGTCAAGATCAAAGATAAGAAAGGAAGATGGGATTAGATAGGATGTGGATAAGGGATAAAGAGGATGTGGATGGTAGGATGACATGGATGAAGCTTTCCCCTAAGCGTAGAGTGCAAGAGGATGAGGGGATTACACATGACGCTTGTTTACCAAGTTTACATCATAATTCTTACCCAAGGTGCCACAAGAAGTGGTTTTCAACATTGGATAGATTTTTATTTATTTATTTATTTTTAACTTTTAATTTTAATTTTTTTGGGGGGGGGGATAGTCTGGATGGATAGGGATGAGGATAAGTGGATGTAGAGAAGTGGATTTGGGAGATAGTGCATGTGTGATAGGATAGAGGAAGGACTCAAGCATCTAGTTCCATAGATAGTATCCCTTAAAGATAAGCTTCATGTTGGCATTTTGATGATGTTTTGATTGTCATTGATGGACATACACTATCTTTATGATGGACACACACTTTCTTAATGTATGAGTTATGCTAAACCGGTAACTGTTCCAACCGGTATTGCGTATTATTGAATGTATAGTCTTTAGACTATCAGTAGTTTGCAGAAGATGTTTACCGGTCACAGATTGATTGAAGACCCAAGCGGTATCAATACCCAAGTGGTTCGAAGATCTCAAGCAGTACGAAGGAGCAAAGCGGTGGTAGTTAACATTCTCCAGTCTTCATTTTGACAACCGGTAATTGGTATATTGTATTAACCGGTATTACTCTATGATGAGTTACCAACCAGTATTTCTGTGATGAGTTATCATCCACCGACACTTTGGCAATGATTTTGTGTCATGTTACCAAATGTGTCTAGATGCACTAAACCTAGGAACTTGTAATCTAATCCTATTGGACCGACATGAAATCGGTTTCCTTTATAAGGACATCATGTCTAGGGTTTTTGTGTATGAGAGATATATGTGTATGTGAGATAGACAAGGTTATGTGCGATCATTGAAGAGAAGATTAGGTCTATGTGAAGAAATAGAGTGTGGAGATATTGAAGACTAAAGTAATGTTGAAATGCATTAACAATGAGCTATCAAGGATCTAAATAAGCAGACTGTGCTATTAGCTAGATCATTCACTTGTTGATTACTCATATCTTCGACAAGTCTAAAACCCTTAACCGGGTAGGCCAAGAAAAGCCTTTGTAAATCCTCTAACAAGGTGGTTCACAACTGTGGATCTGAAATCCTCTCACAAGGCAATCTTTAACAGGACTTATCTCCTAACAGTGATCTAGATTCCTAACAGGATTTGTTCTGGTGAAGAACATTGTATGACCTTAACTGGTCTGGTTTCTATTATGCAGATAGTTACTTATGAGTTTTTGCTCACCGTGGTTTTTCCCATTTGGGTTTCCACATTGAATATCTTGTTTTATAGTGATTGTGCTCTTGTGGGTGAATGCTTTGTTTTCTATTTGGTTTGCATTTATCTTAACTAGTTTATTAGTGAATCTATTACACCAGTTAATTGCTAAACTATTTAAGAGTTTGTTTATAGTATTTTTTTGTATACTAATTCACCCCCCCCCCCCCCCCCTCTCTTAGTGTTCATCAATTGGTATCAAAGACAACCTTTCTATAAGTCTAACCACTTGGAAGGAGATATCGGGGAATACACTGTGAGGGAACTTACTCATTGTCTCACTTAGATTAAGAGAGCCTATGATGAACTCAAAGTCAAGTATAAAGCCTCTTTGGCCAAAAGAAGAGAGCATGATAAGAAACTGATGGAACTTACTAAAAATATCTCTTTTGATGAAGCTGACATGGATGCCCTAGTTGAAGAAGTTGAAAAACTGAATGAATCTAAAGCCAATCTGAGAAAGGAGTTGGAAGGACTAACTATTAGGATGTGTTAAGAGCTTGAGAACCGAAGGAAAGCTGAAGATCTAGTAAAAGACAAAGATCATGAGATCTCCAAGCTGAAGCAAGAAATCAGTGCCCTTACCATTCACCTCCAAGAGAGTAAAGTGGAAAAAGAAGAAATGCGAGGTGAACTAAACATGGCTATTTCTGAGAATGCAACCTTGATGGAATCTAATGCTACTATTTCCAAGGAACTTACTGAGTCAAAGGAGATACTTGCCAAATTCAATCAAAGTACTGCTAAGCTAGAGCAAAAGCTATAATCAACAAAACCGGTAAAGAATACCACTGGACTTGGTTTCTCTAGGTATGAGGAAGGTGAGACCTATGGAACAAAAGATGAAGCATCAAAGAAGCAACCAAAATCCAAGGACAAAAGTAAGCAAAAATTTAAACTTGTTTGCTTTAATTGTCTCAAAGAAGGACATATTGCTAATGTGTGTAGAAGCAAGGCCTACAACAATTTTCCTTATTTTCTAAATAATAAGCCTAGATCCAATAGATTCAATGGAAACTGTTATGCATGCAACAAGTTTGGGCATAGAGAATTTGAATGCAAGTCAGTTTTGCACAACACTAGGAGACATCCTCCAAGGACTCAAGGAGTTATCCTAGAACCTTCTGTGAACTGGAATCCCAACCAGTACAATACCTATGACCATCAGTCAAGTGGTTACCAAGCAGAAACTAGTTGGAGAGAAACTTGTTTGATCTATCATGGTAGCGGTCACACTACTACAACATGCAGAAGGAAGAATGGAAGTATGAATAATGGACCGTGGACAACACCTAGAATGGTATGCTATCATTGCAACAAACCAAGACACATTGCTAGAACCTACAGAATGAGAAAGAACCTATCGGATGATATACTGATCACTCCTGAAGGGAAGATTGATGTTGAAATCATTCAAGCAAGAATGAATAAAACTTGGAAAAAGAAACTTGAAGAAGTGTCATAGGATGAACCGGTTTTTGTACCTAGTGTGGAAGTCTCTGAACCGGCAAACTGAACTTCAGAAAAGGTTAGGGGGAGCATATCGGTGAAATATTTGAACCCCTGATTTATATTGGTAAAGACCTTACCGATATACGTCACCTGTCAATCGGTAGAAGACTTGAAGTGGTAAAAGGAAAATTAGGGTTTATGCCCTAGCGGTGATGCATTTATTATGGTAGGTGAAAAGTCTATTTAAAAGGATTTTGGTCGTCATTTTTCACTTATCTATTTTCGAGAGAAGAATTTTCAAGAGCATAGCAACAAAGAGTGATTCATCTAGCGATTCAAAGTGAATTCAAAATCTTGTAGAGGAATCTAGAGATCATTTTCAATCTATCAAGTGAAGAACACTAAGCGGTAATCTAGCAACCGAAGTGGTGTGTTCTGAGTGACATTGGCAAACCCTAAAGTTTGAATTGTGAAGGTATTTCTAGGAATTCTTGCTTATCATTTAATCATGGCTTCTGCATCGCACTCTAGTTCTAGTGCACCTATAGATTCAGTCGAGTTTCTTCAAAAGAAGATAAAATACAATGCCCTATCCTAGATACCCACCAGAGTTATAGTTGAGGAAGATATTTTAGGATATATTGATTGTAAATTGGAAGACCTAGGATCCCTAATGATTCATTCCTAGCTAGGTCTATTCTATGGGGATGACAAGAAAATCAAACCTAAATAAAGCATCCTAGAGAAGATGAAACTACATAATGCAGTGTATTTTCTGGAAGAATTCTCAAAAGAACACATCCGCATCATTCTTAGCAAGGTACATGGTGACAAGATGTACCTCAAACAGATGCATGATATCACACCTGAAGTAATTCATGTCATCATCGGTTTCTGTAATGTCAGAGAGATGTCAGCTCTTTGAAAGGTCACCAAAATGGAAATGACAAAGCTCACCGATTCTTTGAGCGACCAATAGGCAATGACCGTCAACACCATCAAAGATGATTTGGTTAAGTATGCTTGCATGGTGATTGGATACTGGATATTCTATGCCAGTAGAATGAAATTTGTCCCTACTGCCATGGTGAATGCCGCTTATAGAATGATCAAGGAAGACACCACATTTGATCTTTGTACTTGTTTGCAGAAGCAATTGCTATTAAACCTAAAGTCCATTAAACAAGATATTGCTTTAAGGTTCAGGTTTGGACAACTTTTGGTCTGCCTATTCTTTTATTTTCAAGGTTATTTCCCTAGAATAGGTGATGAGCAATGGTCTGCTAACTTACCGATCTCCAGACAAATCAAGGAAAGTCTTCAAGTAGTGGAAACTTCACATCCTAAGGTTCTGAACAAATACTTTGATGAATTCAAGCGGAAGATGAGCCAAAGGATAAGGATATCTGGTGATATTGTGAAGAAATATTAAGATGACATCTGCTTCACCATAAAGGTAGATGAATGCATAATGGAAGTGGTGGAACCAAAAAAAGAAGCAGTCAAACCGATGGGGTATGAAGTGATGTATGATATGTTGATCGGGTATGCCTCTACCCTACTTGCCTCACCATTAGATGCTAAGAAAAAGTGAATCAACACCTATTTGGAGAGGGTAATATCGGTTGAAGAACCAAAATAGAAAAAGGATAAAGCAGTCCCATCGGTATCTGCACCAGTTACCTCTACCAGTCCAAAAGTGACCAAGCGGTCACCTGCTAAGAAGAAACCTAAGGTTATTCCTACTAAAGTCTTTGAGAGGAAGCAGAAAACCAAAACCAGCTCACCAGAGTTAGAGGATACTGAACCGGAAATCCAACAAAAGAAGACAAGGCAAACAAGCAAGAAAGCAAAATCTACCGGTAATGCACCTACAACCTCTGCACCAGTAAATATAGATATTTCCTCTTATAAGCCAATGACACATTGTCAGAGGACTATTAAGAATATTAAGAGGAAAGTGCTTGATGATATAAAAGAATATTTTGATGATTTTACTGATAGTGAGAAAGAAGAAGTAGAGAAGGAAATCATTAAATATTTATGTGTTAATGATCGGTCGCCATCAGAAATTAGATTGGTCACACTTGATTCTTTATATAATTCTTTGGATAATACATGGCGCATTGCCATTAAGAAAGAATAGGAGATCAATGAGAAAAATTTTGCACAATATTTTCCTGATGCTTCAAATTCATAATTATTTGAGATAATGGATAAAAACAAAGGCCTCTTTTTCATGAGAAGAAGAAGACTCGGGCTGCTAGAAGGTAGAGCTTCTGAAGTGGAGAAGGAAACACATCTACATGAAAAAGCTACTGTTAGATTACACCAAGTGTCTGAGGCCAATCTGAAGGCTGAACAAGAACTTGACTTACCATCATGCAAACTAGATGAGGCATTTGATAGTGAGGGGGAAAGAGTGACAAAGAAAAATGATCCCATTGATGTGGATGCATTAGATGTTGAGAATGTCACTCCTGACACAGAGAAAGAGAAACATGGTAAAGAAAAAGAAAAGAAAGAAAAACAAGATAGAGACAAAGCAAAAAGAGAGAAATAGGACAAGGAAAAGGCTGAGAAAGCAGAGAAAGAGAAAGCGGAAAAATCAAGGCAACAGGAAATAAAGAGGAAAGAGGAGGAGAAGAGGAAAAAAGAAGAGAAGAGGAAACAAGAAGAAGAGAAGAGGAAACAAGAGGAGAAGAGGAAACAAGAAGAGAAGAAGAGGAAAGAAGAGGAGAAGAGGAAATAAGAAGAGGAGAAGAGGAAAGAAATGGAGAAGTAGAAAGAGGAGCAAAAGAAGAAAGAAGAGGATAAGAAGAAAGCAGAAGAGGAGAAGGAAGCAAAGAAGAGAAAACAAGCGGAGACTCCTATGGAAACCGGTGGTCAAGCCAAACCGGTTGACACCACCAGTCTGATTGACCTTCAATCAATAGACGAGTCCGGGCTGCTGCGAGGCATCAAACTAGCACAGGAAAGACTGGAAGAGTTGCGGAGGAAGAAGGAATAGGATGTCATTCAAACTGCGAGTCACACCCTTACCAGTCTGATTCTCGGTACTAACCTCCCCAGTACTGTTTCCTCTCTGTCCAAGCTTAAACTTCTTTGTATCATAGTGGAGGATCAGGTACAATGCTTAGAAGATGTTGTTGAAGCCACTACAAAGAAGAACCATGAAAAGGCACTCAATGTTGCCTTAGTCAAGAAAATGAATGAGCTACGGACACAACTACTGAAACAACAGAATGATATCAGTGTTGCAATGGGTGAAGGTAAATTACTGTTGAGTAAAATCTGCCAACCCCATCTATTTTGTGATGATGTGCTTAAACAGAAAGCTCAACTCCAATCGGAGCTACAAGCTTATATTAGCAATTTCAAGATTCCATATGATTCATTCACTACATATGGGCAATCAGTTCTTCACTATCAGCTTCAGACTGCCAAGATGGACTTGGAGATCACCAACCGGTCTAAAGATTTGCAGGAGCTACAACTCTTATTTCCTAGACTGCAGATTCTTCAGAATTGTTTTCTCAATCTGGAAGCCATCAAGGTAACTCAAGAGATGAGTACCATTGATGCAATGGAAGAACTGGTATTCCAGATGAAAATGGAAAGTGAGATTGCTACTTCATTGCTTGAATCATGGACATTAGCCATGAAAACTTTTATGCAGGACTTTAAATCCATTTTTGATAAGTTTCATTCCTTATTGTCATAAACATTTACTCTATTTTTAATGATAATGAGAAATAGGGGTTATTCTGCATTACTTTGTCATTGTTGGCAAAGGGGGAGTAGTACATTGAAATTTTGGTGAATGTTTTTGATTAAGGAAAAAGAAGGTTTTGAAGGGGCCCTGAAACCCTTTACAAGAAGAACTTAAACAGCAAAGATACGAGAAACAGAAAAGAACAGAACCACAAAAAACCAACGAAAAATCGAAGAAAACCCAAAAAAGCCCCATAAAGCCAGCTGGCCTTCCAGCATTCAGATTTTTTCCAGGGCTTTAGCCAGGGTGTTGCTAATTTCATACAGCTCTTTGATGTTGTCTTTGAAGTTAGGGGGATACTTTGCTGAAGTAGCCACAACTTTCTTGATACTAGCCCTGGTTCTCTTTGCAGTACCGCCCACCAGAGTAGCATCACCGCTTCCAGTCTGGATGGTCTCTTCCTCCAGGTCAAGATCCACGACCGGTTTAGTAGTGAAGGTATGATCAATGACCTTGGCGATGTCCTCCAAGTTTTTAGTGATAGCAGAGAGGATACTTGGGATAACTCCCATCAGATTTTTCATCGCTCCTCTTCCCTCTTCCAGTGATTTTACCTTATTCTCCATTTCCTGCTTCCAATTAATCTTCTCTCTATTTTCATCCTCCCTCTTTTCATCTGTATTTATCCCTTTCTTATCTAGGTTTTTCAGGTCTCATAGGTCCATCTATCGAAATCCATTCTAGCCTCATAGAGCTTCTTGAGGTTATCTAGGATAAGCCCTTTACCATCACTTTCCTTGTCTTCGCTATCCCTATCCTCAATCAGGTCCTTCTCAGAGTCTTTGTTCATTTCCTTCTTAGAATTCACTCCAGTTTCCTCATTATCCTTGGGATCCACTTCTTCCATCAGATGGCTGTTGTCCTTACCAGGGCATTCGCTAAGGATAGGGCTTTCTTGACCAGGCTCACTATCGCCACTTTCTTCCTCGTTACCCAGCTCCTCATCTTTCCAGCTCTCTTCACCATTAGAGTCGTCTGTCTCCATTCCACTGCTTTCCTTAACAATGTCCTTTATTTCCAACCTTGGGACGCTTTTCCTTTTTTTGTTGGAGGATGCCTTCTCCTTGCTAGTTTCTCCCTCTTCCATCTTTCTCTTGCCCGGAGAGGCAGAAATCCTCTTATTTTCTAGCAGGGCAAGGGTTTTGCAATGCTCATAGATGAGCAGCAGAAGCCTACAGTGGAGAATTGGGCTGGAAGGGTTAATCCTATGTTTGTTGAGGGACCAAAAAAGGTAGTAGGGCAGGGATACCTTTTTGTCGAGTCTGAAATGGTTTAAGAGCACGAAGTGGTAGGTGTGGGCCCTGGAGAAATGTCCTTCAACCGTGATGTACTCCATAATTGTGTTCAGAACCCAGCCCCACAACTTCTTGATGTTTGCAGCTTCGTAGTAGCCCTTAGTAGCCTTGCCAATTTTAGCCCTCTCTTTCTCTTTTCATGGGAATAGGTTAACCACGTTGTTGGAGACTTTAAGGTCTTGAAAGAAAGTAAGCCCAGTGTGGGGCATTCTGGTCACAGTGGAAATGAGCCCAGCGTCCAACTTAAACTTAACTCCATAAAGTTTAAAAGAGCCATTAGACCAATTTTTGGAAATCTTGGAAATGGCTAAGTTAACCCTACCTTTGTCATAGTCCTCAAGCTTCTCCATGAAGCTGGTAAGAGAGCCCTTCTCCAATTTCACCCAAACTTTTGGCATCGCTTTCCAGGTCGACATATTATTTGGTTCTTCCCACCTTAGGTCTCCTCCCATCTTCGAATACAGGCTATCTGCTATGTTTCTCTACAAATTATAACCTTCTTTCCTAATGTTGCTCAAGTTTTCGAACTG
This sequence comes from Cryptomeria japonica, assembly GCF_030272615.1. Taxonomy (NCBI): domain Eukaryota; kingdom Viridiplantae; phylum Streptophyta; class Pinopsida; order Cupressales; family Cupressaceae; genus Cryptomeria; species Cryptomeria japonica. The sequence continues at coordinate 599,738,599 of NC_081409.1, forward strand.
AGTAACCCACAAAGAGTGCGGCAATTTATTAGAGATAATAGAAGATCTGCCACAATGCCAAGTAATGATGGCCTTTCCAGCAAGGCATGAATGATGCTTTTTACTTGTCATGATTAAATTGTCCTTCTCTCCCCGTATAATGGTCCTTTCTAAGGAACTCTTTGATATTTAAATTGAGATCCTCCTCGTGCGAAATCATTTGAGAGTTAGAGTTAACTCCAGTATTCGCTAAACAATCCGCAACACTGTTTTGCTCTTTGAAGGCATGTTGAAAAATAATTTCTTTGAAACTAGCAATGATCTCCCTAGCTTTCATGATGATATTTTCAATAGACCAGGAAGGCTCCAATTCCCCCTTTAAGCACTTTATAATATTAAGTGAATCTCCCTCAAGCCATATTTTATCATAATTTCCTATATACTTTCATTTTGGGAGTAGTGTATATTGTAATTTCTGCAAAAAGGGATAGTGTATATGCTTAGGGGGAGTAATTTTGATTATGGGAATTTTTGCTGTAAAAACACTTAGATGTCCAAGTTTTCCTAAGTGTTGCTATCAACGCCAAAAGGGGATATTGTTGGAATTTTGATGATGTTTTGATTGTCATTGATGGACATACACTTTCTTTATGATGGACACACACTTTCTTAAAGTATGAGTTATGATCAACTGGTAACTATTCCAACCGATATTGTGTATTATTGAATGTATAGTCTTTAGACTATTGATATTTTATAGAAGATGTTTACCGGTCATAGATTGACTGAAGACCCAAGCGGTATGAAGACCCAAGCGATTCAAAGATCTCAAGCGGTATAAAGGAGCAAAGCAGTAGTTAACATTTTCCAGTCTTCATTTTTTACAACCGGTAATCGGTATATTGTATTAACCAGTATTACTCTATGATGAGTTACCAACCGGTATTTCTATGATGAGTTATCATCCACCAACACTTTGGCGGTGATTTTGTGCCATGTTACCAAATGTGTCTAGATGCACTGAACTTAGGAACTTGTAATCTAATCCTATTGGACCGACATGAAATCAGTTTCCTTTATAAGGACATCACGTGTAGGGTTTGTGTGTATGAGAGATATATGTATATGTGAGATAGACAAGGTTATGTGCGATCATTGAAGAGAAGATTAGGTCTATGTGAAGAAACACAGTGTGGAGATATTGAAGACTGAACTAATGCTCAAATGCATTAACAATGAGCTATCAAGGATCTAATTAAGCAGATTGTGCTATTAGCTAGATCACTCACTTGTTGATTACTCATATCTTTGACAAGTCTGAAACCCTTAACCGGGTAGACCAAGAAAAGCCTTTGTAAATCCTCTAACAAGGTGGTTCACAACTATGGATCTGAAATCCTCTCACAATGTAGTCTTTAACATGACTTATCTCCTAACAGAGATCTAGATTCCTAACAAGATTTGTTCTGGTGAAGAACATTGTATGACCTTAACCGGTTTGGTTTCTATTCTGTAGATAGTTACTTGTGAGTTTCTGCTCACCATGGTTTTTCCCATTTGGGTTTCCACGTCAAATATCTTGTGTTATGGTGATTGTGCTCTTATGGGTGAATGCTTTGTTTTCTATTTGGTTTTTATTTATCTTAACTGGTTTATAAGTGAATCTCTTACACCGGTTAACTGCTAAATTGTTTAAGAGTTTGTTTACAATATCTTTTTTGTATACTAATTCACCCCCCCCCCTCTTAGTATTCATCACTTCATTGAACCAAAATAGCTGGAGGTATGCTCATTGGTGTTTGTAGAAAGAGATGGGAAGATGGAATGGATGAAATATGGATGGGGATAATGATTTATGAAAAATTTAGAATTAAAGGGACATGATTATGAAAAATGGATGCTGGATAATGGATGGGGTTATAAAAATCTTGTGGATAAATGGATGGGGATGTTGGGAAGATCAACATTGGCACACACCTTGAAGGGTGGTGGAGTGGTGAAGGAGGGGGTTTTGAATTAAATGGAGGATAAACTATGGATTTTGGGAAATGTGGAACCAAAATAGATGAAGGGGGTGATGCACTTAAGATAGTGAATTTTGAGACGTAAGGACCCAAAATGGATTTTGAAAATGGGAGATTGGAGGACTTATGAGTGGAGGAAGCTTTTGGATTAAGAAGTTTGGATGCCAATTTGGATTTTACTTTGAGATGAATTTCTTCTAAGAGTAGTTTGGGAATCCACATAGTTTTTTATTTTCTCTTTTGGGGCCTTTGTCGCCTTTTGGATTTTTCTTTCTTTTGGATAATATTTTTCTTTTCTTGAGAATGTATTTTTGAGGGGACATGTTGATCCTTTGATTTTTGTGGATTCTTGACTTTATGTATTTTAGATTTGGCATCCAAATTTCTTCCAATTGCAATGGTGTGGGTGTATGAGGGTGGATGACTTCAATATTTTATGTATGGGAGGATGGAGGGAGAATGTTGAAAGGAATTCAAGGATGTGTCCTTGTGTTGATCTTGCTTAGGGATCATTTGAGGTGATGGGGTGGTGGATGGAAGGATGTAAGGACCCAAGATGGATGGAAGGGATGAAGGGTTTATCTTTGGAACATAAGAACCAAAAATGGGTGTGGAAGATGAGCGATGGTGTGATTTTTATGTGGATTTAGGAGGTATGGAAGATATACCAACATCTTGAGCATGAGATTTGTAGCCAAGGCCTTATTAAATTTCATTTTATTTGACTTGAAGGGGTTCCAATATGCCTTGTTCATGGAGTCCTAACCATTTGCCTTTATAATTCATTTTTTCACAAATTCTTTTTCCAATAGGATACTTATTATTCTCAAAAAAAGATTCGAGTCCATTTTGAGTAGGATGGGATGTGGAAGGGATTGTAAGCTCTTGGAGGAAACTAGAGTGGATGAAGGTGGAAGGGCCAAGTTGATAGGTATGGGATTCATGGATAACTTGGCTAGAGGTGTAGGGACCTTGTGGAGGAATAGGATTGTATGGATTATTGTGATCATGTGTGGGATTAGGATGAATATTAGGATCGTGAGAAGGATTGGTATCATGACATGAAAATGGTGGAATACTTTGACCTAGACTTGGGATGGGATCATGTGGTGGAGTGGAAGGAATGATTGGACCTTGAGATGGGAGAGGATTGTATGATGGAGTGGAGGGGATACATGGAGTTTGATATGCAGGGGTATCATGAGATAGAGGGATGCTTTGATCTTAAGATGGAGTGGAATATATGCTCGCATGCACTGGAACAAGCTTGCAACATGTTGGGGGTTAGGGGATGTTGTGATGGAGGAGGAGGTGGATTATTTGACATTGATAAATGGGGGAATGGGATTATCTTTATTTTGAGAGGATAGAGGTAGATGGAGGAATTAGGGGGATTGGGAAACTTTGTTTTGAGGTGACAATTTTGTCTCCTTTGCTAGTATTTCTTGGATAAAATTATGAAGAAAGGAATTGGAGGATGGGGATGATGTGGATTTCAGAGGATAAGGACTATGTGGAGGTTTGGTATTAGATGGTGGATTGGGATTATGTATTGGGGGAGAAGATGGACATATACATATTGGATTGGAGGGGTATGTGGATGAGGGATAACATGAAGACATGGATGGGGAATAAGGTGGATTTCCCTTGTCAAAGGTAGTGGAAGGATAAGGAATATAAGATGGATTATTGGGATTGGATATAATTTGGTAAGATGGAATGGATGAAGATATGGTAGATGGATTCGGAGTTATGGGATTGACTTGGTAAGTGGGTTGGGGTGGGAGACATGAGTAGGTGGAATTTGGATAGCATTGAGGTATGCATGAGTTGGATGGGCATGGTTGATAGAGTGATCCTTGAACTACCATAACCATTTTCTAATACCAAGAATTGATTGTTGAACATGGATTTTGGGTAGCCAACTTATGGTTTTGACAATGCAAGGGTAACCTCAAGATTATGAGAATAGGAATACAATTTGGAATTGGATGGATAGACTTGATTGAGAAAAGTGATGAGATGTTTGTAGATGAAGATGAGAATTAGGACTTAGAAAATTTGGATTGGATTGAGGATTGATTGGATTCGAGTTTATTTTTCTTGGATTGGCTTGGGTTTGATTTGATTTGATTGGATTGGATTGGATTGAGTTTGATTTGATTGAATTGAATTTGATTGGATTGGATTGGACTGAGTTTGATTTGATTGGATTGAATTTGATTGGATTGGCTTTTGATTTGAGTTGATTTGATTGGATTGGTCCTTGAATTAGGATAAGATTGATTTGGATTATGATGACACCTTAGCCCCTAGATTAGGACTTAGATGGGAATTGATGATGTGGAACAAAAGTAAGGTGACAACCAAGATAGGTAAAATTTAAACTCTTACAATTCACCAAACCTTCTTCTACTTAGGGTAGCCTTACATTCCCAAGAAAAAGAGGGTAAAAGGATTAGGGTTTTGATCAACCCAAAATGATTAATCAAAGGTACTTGGGGGAGATTATTTCCCAAGAACAAAAGGTAATTGATTGATTGATTAAAGATAAAGGTCTAATTTAAACTTTCACAAAGTGTCGACCTTAAGATGAGGTTGATTGATTGATTGATTGATTGGATAATTTTATTGATTGGGTTAATTTGGATCAATTGGGATTTTGGAGATTTGATTAGGTTAATGCGATAAGTCCTTGAGAATGGAATGAAAATGATTGTGGAAGAATAGATTGATGATAGGTAATAGAAGGGGAAGATTACTCGAGACTAGATTGATGACTAGATAGACATATTGGTTGGGGATTGATGATCATTTGGATGGAAGAAAAGTGATTAGATTTTTGACTCAAATGGAGGCGACGAAATAGAGGTTTGATAATGGAAAAGTGAATATTGAAGGGTTTGGTTGGATGCACTAATACATTTGGTCTAGATTTCTGACAGGGGTTTCTGACAGAGAAGGTATATTGTGACCAAATTTGATTTTTTTTGTAAAAATGCCCAAATTCGTCAGAATTCCAATGGTAATTTGACATTTGGTTTCGATGAAGAAGGCATTAGCAATGAAATTTGTTTTTTTTTTTCAAAAAAGTGCTCATTTTCATCGGAATTCTAACGACAACAAGCATTACTTAAAAAGAAAAGAAAAAAGGGAAAGTCATTTGTGCATTGCAATATCGCGCAGGCGTCCATGTCAACTTCAACCCACAACAAGATCAAACCCACGTCGAAGGCATTTGTGCATTGTAATCCCATGCAGGAGGTAGATTCTTCACCTTAATTTCATGTTGCAAAAAATTACACCATTCAAGAGATTCTACAACTTTTGCTTTTATACATGCTAACTATGCCTGAATTCTTGTGGGACATTGACCAATTGTGGAAGAAACTCTTGGAGTATGAGAGATTCTTTTTTTATGCAAAAGATGTTAGGAAATGAGACATGTGGTGGTTAATTGCCCAAGTTTTAGATGCAAATTGGTCAATCTCATATATATTCATATTGATTATCCAATCTCAAGCCAGATGGCTCCTGGTCAAAGGTGTGGTTCCCTGAATGTGTAATCCCTATAGGAATCCACTCCTCATAAAACCATAGAACTATGATTGAGGAGTGAGCATTCAAGTTTGTCGAAGCAATCCCTTCCTCTCATATACGTGTTGATTGATCATTATTGTATGAGCTAATATATAGGGCGGTGTCTGCCTCTAGATGTTGAATCAATGGAGATCAAACCAATGCACAAGAAAACAATGGGAATGAATATTATTCAATTGAAACATTCATTCAGTGTTGTTCGGGCAAGCCTTTCTTTCTCTTTCCAGCTAGCCTAACACACCCGACCCAGAAACCCTAGGGAGATACAATTGTGTTTGGTTCAGCAGAATCCCAACCTAGAAGAGGTGGACTGAAAAATCTCCAACCACACAACTTATCACTTTGTAATCAACATACAACATAAAGCTAGTCTATATGACCCCCAAACCATTTTCTTACTGTCTCGGGTTACCCTAGTTTAGGGTATTGGTATTTTTTACTAAATCTTCTCTAGTTTAGGGTATTGACAACTATCTCTCCTTTTGCATACTTTTAGGTGGCATACAAAGTCATTGCCTTCTTTGGCTTCCTTGTGGCCTCAACCTCAACAATCATCTTTTGCAAACTTACTTTCTTCAATACTCTCTTTTTTATCCTTTCAAAGTTGAATTGTAGCCACTTAGGAACATCTAGATTCTCATCACTTTGGATGGATGGGTTCATGGTAGTTACAACCTACTTTGGACTTTGTTCTTCATCTTGTTTCTTGTGCACCTAAGTTTAAAATTTTGGAGGAGTCATCTTGGGGGTGGGGGCCTAGATAGATCCTCTTTTTCTTGTTCTCCATGCTTCTTTAACTCCATATTCTAAGTTCCTTCTGACTTATATTTCATTTTCATGAGTCAACTTATAGTTCTTAATTTTGTTATAGCCTAGTATCTTGTGTGTTGATTGTACCTCTTAGTTTGATAAGGTTTTGGGTGGATTTTAATCTCTAATTTTGAGGTAAAATTTTCCCTATAAATGTAATTTCAAAATTCATTTTGAGGGTCTAAGAATTGATTATTTAAGGTCCAAGTTTAGTAACACTACTTAGTTTGTTTTCTTTCAAAAGACATTTAGCAATAGGTTGTAGATTGAATACTTGTGCTTTGCTGGTATATTTTGAATAATCAATGAAAATGAAGTTCATAGTTTGCAACAGTATTGGTAGTCTTTTTTGATTGCTTGGTATTCTTCTATTTCTTTCATTTTCCTTAGTCCTGAATTAATATTTACACTTATGAAACATCTTCTTTGTTATAACCAATTTGTTCATCTTTCGTGGTGATTGAGGTTAATAAGGAACATGTGAATGAATAGTAGTAGTTGTTATAGAGATTTCCTTGGTCTCATTTTCATGTTAGAATTGGTAATTTTGGCATGATAAATTATTTACATACAAGGTTATTTCTAGATTTTTTTGATAATCTGGGTTTAGGTAATACTGATGATTTATTTTCTCGTAGCCTTGTTCTATCTTTTGCAATCTATTTTAACCTTTTAGCTTAGGAAGATTGAGAAATCAACATTTCAACTTGATTAGGAAATGATAAATTCTAAAGGTAAGCTAACTTAACTCAAGGGACTGAGATGGTATCCTACCATGAAATATGATAGTTCTAAGTGATGAGTAATGATGAGCAATTAGTACCAAACCGGTACTGAGAGGGGGGTGAATCAATACAAACAAAAACTTTTCCTCAAGTAGTTTGACTGCAAAGACTTCACATAACTAGTAAATAGTAACACCGGTCTAAATCAGGGCACTACCAGTTACACACAATGAGAGTATGAATGACATAAACTGGTAAACACTTAGATCACTACACAATCTAATATCTCATTTGCACTTCACCCGTATGCATAAACAAGTAATATATCATCAGAAATATAATGACTGTCGCTTCAACATGCTTCACCACTTGACAGAAAATATTAAAGCATCACATGACACACCAATTTTTCACGTGGAAACCCAACTAGGAACAATAGGTTTTGCTAGGAACCAATCTTGCTAGGGATCACCTAGTTAATGGATGGCTAAATACCTGATTAAAGGTTAGAAACCTGTTAAAGGTTACCTCGCAAGAGGATTTAAAGAAATCATTGAATTGAGTCACCCTATTAAAATATTTACACAAAATCCTGTTAAAGCTACCTGGTTAAGGGATTTTCCAACTGTTGAAATGGTTAGAAGTCAATAGGTAATACACTGATCTGATAACAACACTCAATGCTAAGGTAGATCCACTTTAGCTCCTTTTCTTCTGCAATCACACTCTGCAGGTATCATTACACTTCTCTGGTTTGGAAAGAATCAAGTATCTCTTCACTTGGATACACACATAACATTTTCCAATAACCTCAAAATGAAAAACATCATCAACCTTATAGGAAACAGATAGGTCGGTAGCATAAACCCTAAACCCTAAACATTTAGGTTTATCAATTTGATCAGTTCAATCCTGACCATTAATCATACTACATTGAATACAACAGTCTTGAACATATCTCAAGATGTTCTCCAATGTTCATTCTTTGCCGCTTCAAGAAGATGATAACCCATCATGCGCTCTCCATCGTTTATAGAGACTTCACACATTCTTAAGGTAGATAGGATCAATCTCCAAGCAAGATCCTCAAGGAAATCCTTGATGTGCACAAAGCTGACATGGCAACACTATCTAGTCTTCATTACAATGCTAACTCATCACAAGAGGTCATCGATTGAATCACACAAGCTTGGAATGCATCAACTGGAAACCCTAAGGTTGAGACTACCAATTGGTAGTCATGCCAATTGAAACCCCGATACAAAACTTCCCATATACCAATTCTCATTCCAACATACCACTTCACTTTTTCACATATACTGGTTCACATTATCATACCGGTTCTCACATATACCTATTCACAATATCATACCAGTTCTCTTGCCAGTTTGCTTACTTCAATATACCAGCTCATACTTCAGCATATTGACATCAATGACAACATACAATATCATCATGTCACCAAGTTCTGCACATATGCCAACAATCTCCCCCTTTGGCATTGATGACAATATAAAAAGATATCTTTCTACTTCAAATATTCTCCCCAATACTACAAATATCTTCTCTGCTTCACATCTTCTCCCCCTTTGACAACAATGCCATAGTGGAAGCACAAACAACTATGTTCCACTATGTTGCTCCCCCTAACGAGTAGCATCCTTCAACACACCAATCCTAAAAAAGATTTATCAATTGCAATACCTAACTGGTGTGGAGAACACACCTTTAGTTCACCTCTTGAAGGGGAAGCACCCCTAATTCACCTCTTAAATAGGTAAATGTAGCCTTTGGTAGAGGCTTGGTGAATATGTCTGCTAACTGCTCCTTACTGGAAACATGTTCTAGTACAACCTCTTTGTTCTGAACCTTCTCCCTCAGGAAATGATACTTGAGCTCGAAGTGCTTGGTTCTAGCATGTAAAACCCGATTCTTGGAAATGTTAATTGCACTTGTGTCATCACAAAATATACTTACCGATTCAGATACAAGAACTTTGAAGCCATTTAATACATGCTTCATCCAGATTGTCTGGGTACAATTCATAAATGCTACAACATATTCCACTTCTGCTGTAGACTGAGAGATACAACTCTGCTTCTTCCTCATCCATGAGACCAATCTACCACCAAGAAAGAATGCACCACCAGTTGTGTTTTTTTGATCGTCCACATTACCAACCCAATTAGCATCTGTAAACACTTTCAGGTTGAAATCATTACTGTATGGATACCATAATCCATAGTCAATAGTTCCCTTCAGATATCTAAGAATTCGCTTGACTACTACCAAGTGGGATTCTCTTGCAACTTTTTGGAACCATGTAGTAATGGCTACTACATGTGCAATGTCTAGTCTGCTATGTACTACATAGTGCAACTTACCAATCATTGATCAGTATTCCTTCTCATTCACCAATGCTGAGTCATCCTCTTTTGATAATTTACAACTGGTCACCATCGGTGTACCAACCAGTTTTCTATCTTCTATGCCAAAGGTCTTCAACACCTCTTTGACATACTTGGATTGAGTGATAAAGATACCATCTTTCATTTGTTGAATCTGTAGTCCAATGAAGAACTTAATCTCCCCTATAAGTGACATCTCAAATTCCTTCTTCATCTCATTTGCAAAATCATGACTCATCTTTTCATCTCCACCAAAAAAAATGTCATCAACAAATACCTCACAGATCAGAATGTGATCTCCTTCTAACTTCAGATAGATATTGCTATCTTCACTTGTTCTTTCAAATCCAATCTTCACAAGATAGGAGTGTAAGCGTTCATACCATGCTCTAGGTGCCTGCTTCAATCCATACAGGGCTTTATGTAGCCTATACACCATGTCATTATCTTTTGATAGGGAAAACCCATCTGGTTGCTCTATATATACCTCCTCTTCAAGTATTCCATTCAAAAATGCAAATTTTACATCCATTTGATATACTTTGAATCCCTTGAAGGCTACATACGCAAGAAGCATATGAACTCCTTCCAATCTAGCTACTGGAACAAAGGTTTCTCCATAGTCTTCTCCTTCTTCTTGAGCATATCCCTTACACACTAGTCTGGCTTTGTTTCTTACCACTGTGCCACCTTCATTCAGCTTATTTCTGAAAACCCATTTGGTGCCAATGACATTTTTATGCTCAAGTCTAGGTACCAAAGACCATGTACCATTATTTTCTATCTAGTCAAGTTCCTCTTCCATTGCCTTGATCCATTCTTCATTGTTATGTGCCTCTTTAAATGTTTTAGGCTCAAATTCAGAGATCATGCAAGAATTTTATTTGACCTTTCTTCTTGTAAGAATTCCTGCATCCTTGTCTCCTATGATTTGTTTTGGATCATGATTTATATTTACATACCTAGGAATGATCTTAGTTGTTTCTTCTTGCTTTTCTTCTTCATCCTCATCTTCATCGGTATCAACATCTACCAGTGTAGGAGCACTGTTACTGGTGTTAGGCTATTTTGCAACCGGTTCCCACAAGGTTACAATTGGTTCATCTACCACTCGCTCACTGTCGGTTTCCTCAGATTTATCAGAGGTTTCATCAACTCTGATATTAATACTATCAACAATTTTTTGAGTCCTATTGTTGAAACACTTAAGAGCTTTACTTTTGGTGGAGTATCCTAGGAATATTCCTTCATCACATTTTGCATCAAACTTGCTCTGATGTTCACTCCTCTTGATATAACATTTGCTACCAAACACTCTAAAGTAGCTTACTATAGGAGTCTTACCAGTCCAATACTCATAAGGTGTTTTATCCTTACCTTTCTTGATGAGTACCTGGTTCATAGTGTAGACTGCAGTGCTCACCGCTTCTCTCCAGAAGGTGTGAGAAACCTTCCCTTGAATCAGCATCATTCTGGCTGCTTCAACTACAATCCAGTTGTTCCTCTCTGCTAGGCTATTCTGTTGTGGAGTCCAGGGGGTAGACAGTTGCCTCTTGATGTCATTCTCCTCACAGTACTTGTTGAATTCACCGGAAGTGAATTCTCCTCCTTGATCAGTTCTTAGGCACTTAATCCTCTTACCACTTTCCTTTTCGACTAGTGCTCTGAAAGCTTTGAACTTTCTAAAAGCTTCAGACTTAAATTTCAAGAATGTGACCCACATCATTCTTGAGCAATCATCAGTGAGAATCATAAAGTACCTATCTCCCTGCACACTCCTAGTTTTCATAGGACCACACAAATCAGTATGCACAAGATCAAGCAAATTGTCTACAGTGAAAGGTTTACCTTTGAAGGTTGAGGAAGACATTTCCCCCAGTTGACACTCCTCTGACTACCTTGATCTTACTGGCCTTCACAATATTATCAAAGTTTACATGGAAGAGTATCCTATGCGATATCCAGCTATCATCAAACTTAGCCATTAGACATGTACTGATATTTGCATTCAGCTGAAATAAGTTACCTCTGGTCTATATGCCGGTGGCCATTAGTTCACCATTCTTTCCTTTTATTTTGCACACTCCATCTTTGAATTCCAGAGTGAGTCAATTATCATTCAACTGGACAACACTCAAAAGGTTGTGCCTGAGACCTTCTACCCAATACACATTATCAGTGCTACTTTTTCCATTTAGAGAGATGGACCCTCTGCCTTTTACCATACATGGTGCATCATTACCAAATCGGACCACACCAAATCATTGGAATTATCAAAGTGGGAGACAAGAGCCTTCTTGTCTGACACATCTTCCTTAACTGCTACAAACACAATGTCTTCACTTTCTTCATCTTCTGATTCCTCATCAGTGACACCTTCATCCACTGCTACAAAATAGTTTCTCCTGTTTCCTCCTTTGAACTTCTTGAACTTCTCCGGTTTGTCCTTATTATCACCATTAGGACAATTTACAACAATGTGTCCTATCCTATTGCAAGAAAAGCATTTCAAAGGGAGCTTACCTCTATATTTACCAATTCCCTTAGGAAGTCTCTTGGCAAGAAGAGCTTCAAATTCCATCAAGATCTCCTCATCATCCATTTCTCTTCTTTGTCTTCGTTCACAACTCGTACTAGCTTCTTTACCCTTTCTAGATGGTGTTGCAGATGCTCTAAAGGCTGATTCAATCTTCTGAATACTGCCATCATAATTATTTAGCTCATAAGCTGTCAACTTAGAAATGATGGAGTCTAGGGATACCTTTGTCTTGTCTATAGACCTCAACTCCTGAATAGCAACAACCCTTATTGCATAGACTGGTAACAAGGATCTCAAGAATTTTCTAACAACAATGGAATCATATATTTTACCTCCTCCACTCTTGATGTCTCCAACAATAGTTTTGATTCTTATTCCATATTGTTGAATGGTCTCTCTTTTAACCATCTGCATGTCTTCAAACTTTCCCATAAGGCTATCTTCCTTAGCTTGTTTCACATGCTCATCACCACAATAGATATTCTTCAGAGCATCCCATACTTCTTTGGGATTATCTTTATCATGAACATCATTAAACTCAATGTCAAATAGACTATTGATTAGGGCTTCCCTGACTTGCCCATTCTCCTGAATCTCTCTTTTTTATTCATCAGTGAGAGTACCAGTAGGAATAACATAAGCATTCTCAACACAGCTCCAGTGTTGAGCACCCATGCTTCTGATATAGATCTTCATTTTGTCCTTCCATATCTTAAAGTTATCTCTGTTGAACTTTGGGCCTTCCCTCTTCATCATTAGAGTAGGATCTTTTCCTCAAGTGGTTAAGCTTACAACACAGAGGACCTGGAATATGCTCTGATACCAATTGATGAGTAATGATGAACAGTTAGTACCAAACCGGTACTGAGAGGGGGGGTGAATCAGTACAGACAAAAACTTTTCCTCAAGTAGTTTGACTGCAAAGACTGCATATAACTAGTAAACAGTAACACCGGTCTAAATCAGGGCACAACCGGTTACACACAGTGAGAGTATGAATGACATAAACTGGTAAACACTTAGATCACTACACAATCTAATATCTCATTTCCACTTCACCCGTATGCATAAACAAGTAATATATCATCAGAAATATAATGAATGTCGGTTCAACATGCTTCACCACTTGACAGAAAATATTAAAGCATCACATGAAAAGCATCACACATGACACACCGATTTTTCACGTGGAAACCCAACTAGGAAAAACCACGGTGGGGATGAATACGCACAAGCTGTTCTTTGAACTCTTTTGAAGTTCGCTCTGTTAGGAGCCTAGTCCAGTTAAAGACTTTTACAATAGGTTCTGCTATGAACCGATCCTGCTAGGGACCACCCAGTTAAGGGATGGCTAAATACTTGATTAAAGGTTAGAACCCTATTAAAGGTTACCTCACAAGAGGATTTAAGGAACTCATTTAATTGAGTCACCCTGTTAAAGGATTTACACAAAATCCTATTAAAGCTACCCAGTTAAGGGATTTTCCAACTACTGAAATGGTTAGAAGTCAACAGGTAATACACTGATCTGATAACAACACTCAATGCCAAGGCAGATCCACTTTAGCTCCTTTTCTTCTGCAATCACACTCAGTAGGTATCAATACACTTCTCCAGTCTAGCAGGAATCAAGTAGCTCTTCACTTGGATACACACATAGCATTTTCCAACAACCTCAAAATGAAAAACATCATTGACCTTATAGGGAACAGATAGGTCGGCAGCATAAACTCTAAACCCTAAACATTTAGGTTTATCAATTCAATCGGTTCAATCCTGACCGTTAATCATACTGCATTGAATACAACAGTCTTGAAAATATCTCAAGATGTTCTCCAATGTTCATTCTTTGCCACTTCAGGAAGTTGATTACCCATCATGCGCTCTCCACCATTTATAGAGACTTTGCACATTCCTGAGGTAGATAGGATCAATCTCCAAGCAAGATCCTCAAGAAAATCCTTCATGCACACAAGGCTGATGTGGCAACACTATCTGGTCTTCATTACAATGCTAACTCATCACAAGATGTCATTGGTTGAATCAGACAAGCTTGGAATGCATCAACCAGAAACCCTGAGGTTGAGACTACCAACCGGTAATCATGCCAAATGAAACCCCGATACAAAACTTCCCATATATCGGTTCTCATTCCAACATACCACTTCACTTTTTCACATATATCGGTTCTCATTCCAACATACCACTTCACTTTTTCACATATATCGGTTCACATTATCATACCGATTCTCACATATATCGGTTCTCTTGCCAGTTTGCTTACTTCAATATACCAGTTCATACTTCAACATATTGACATCAATGACAATATATAATATCATCATGTCACCAAGTTCATCATATATGCCAACACTAAGCAAAATACTACCTAGTGATATGAAAGTTGATGCAAGATAGTAAGGACAACAAGGAAATTTATTTTGAACTTTGACAAGATTAAATATTTGGGTGGAAGTTTGAATGGATTGATAGCAAAAAGGCATGGTGATGCAGATAATCCAATAAACTCAACCAAATAGGGAGATATTTCTCCCAACTCACCTATTCAATTAGGTGTCAACCCTTCACTTACTCACAAGACCCCTCACAAGGCCACAACCTACTCAAAAGGATTCAATACCCCAAAACACACCCATACTCACCAAACCTCACCCAACCATTGAATCACACTCAAATAGGACAAATAAACATTTCTAAGTCACAATCCAACTCTCCAACATTCAATCACCACCAACACCCTCAACCCTTATTCACACAAATCCTCCTTCAACTGGGTCTTCTAATCCCACCTAGTACTCAACTCACAAAATGTATTAGATATCCAAAAACCAATGTACTTTTGGACACTCTTACAAGGACCACTCAACATATTCCACCATGGGTCTTTACCCTCCCAACCACCCAAAGGTCAAAGGAAGATTCATTGTTGTAACACTCACTTTTTGTGGCAGTCTCAAGCACTTAGGATAGTCACTCCTTTCATGGATATTATTCTTCACAACACTCTCTAACATTAATTATAATGATAGTGTACCTCCTTAAACCTTCCACCAACACCAAACTCAATACAAAACTCCTTCCCAATCTTGCTAATGGACTAACTCAACTCACTGTCAAATTGTGACAGTTAATGCAAGGTTTAGGACAATCATACACCCTCATAGATTCATGGGCTTTTTCGGTCACCAAACACTTGGATTATGTTTATAACTCCCTCAAAAATTCCCCAATCCATTAACAAGACCATTCAAGGACCCTTGAGTCAATTAAATCATCCAAACTCCATGCATACATTGTGTTCTAAGATAAAGACACAAAAATCAACACCTTCCACATATTTGCACATGCTAAAATGCTCATGAGACCTTGCAATGATTAAGAAAAAACAAATGATTTTATGGGTCATCCCATGCCTTGAATTGGATTTATCAACATGGAAATGACCCCTAATGCATTTTAGTTTGTCATGGGTTACCCTAGACTAGGGTTTTAACAAATTTCACCAATTTGGCTATAGCTTTTGCAATACAAAATGAAACAAGATGAAACCAAAGGGAGATTGAAGAGGATTGACCCCTATAACAAATTAAAGATATTTTAAAATCAAAATAACATGATAAGGAATTCCAAACTCCAATATAGCAGTTTGCAACTTTAAAGAACCTAGAAATTGCAGGGTAAAACTAAGATATTCATTAATTGTGCTTAGTTACAATTCTCAACCAAACCTTTGTAGGAGAGAGTGACTTATTAAACAAAACTGAATACTCCCTCAATAGTTAGAACCACCTTTTAAACTTTTCTCAATAAACTAACACCTAATTGCTCATAAAATGCACAAAACGTTGCTTTAACAATGTTGAAAATATTAGCAACTTTGTCAAAAATTGTTCCTAGACTCAACCCAAGACCACTATGACTCAAAAATGATATAAATAGGTTAAAATAGGTCTATAAGACCTTTACATATCATTAAACATCACATTTGACCCATTGAGACATATTTGCAACATAGTGACAATTTTGACAATATTGATCATCATGACCCCCACTAGGACTCAATACACCATCTAATGGTCTTAATGACATTTATTACATGAAATATGGTCTTCTAAGAACTTATTCATAACCAAACTCAAAAACCTTGACCTATTAATAAATTGGCTTCATGGTGGCCATCTTGTGCTAGGTGCTCTTGCCCAAAAGGATGATATGATACGGTGGAGAGAAATATGAGGGGGGAGTGGCAGGAAATGTTAAGGGTAGCTGCTATGTGGAGAAAGAGGAAGGAATGGGATGTGTGGGGAAAGGGGGACATAAGGGATATAAATGATGGAAGAAGGAGATATATGGGGGGGGGAAAGAGGTTTAGGATGTGGGAGGTAGAAGGGGTAGGATATGTTGGGGAATAAAGTGGAGTGGGAGGTATAAGGGGGTAATGAAAGGGTAAAGGGGATGTAGGTTATTATGAGAGTTATAAGGGGCAATGAAAAAGGGTAAGGGGGTAGGGTAGTAGGTTAGGATATGGATAGGATATGGGTAGGCTAGGATGGGGGTAGGTGATAAGATGGATAGGGTAGGTTAATAGGTGTGTGGTAGAGGTAAGCTTAGGGAAATAAAGGAAGTAAAACTTATGGGATGTGGGTTAGAATAGGTGATTTTTTGTACAGTTAATCAAGAGTGGGATGCACTACATTTGTATATTGCAAACAATCTTGATTGGATGATGGTATGGATTGAACTTTTTCAACATTCTGGTCGCACATTAACATGAGAAGGTGTGGCTTCATTGGTTAAAGAAGTTCATTGTAATGGAGATTCCAATGTTATGCAAAGGGAAATTGATTTAGCATATGGTTTAAGAGATAAATAGGTATGTATAAATTTATTAATCACCCATATGTTTATCAAATCATGATGAAATAATTTTTACATGTTTGACATATCACAGGTCAAACACCACAATGCTATGTGCTGCAGTGGTCATAAATTTCGTATCAAAAAGTTGGATGACACGAAGAAAACTTGTGATTCTAGCATCACTGCAGTCTTTGAGGTGATGAATATTTCATCGAGAAATGACATACATCCTCAAGAGTCTCAAAATTGATACTATGGCATTTTGGATGATATACTTGAGTGCAACTTTAATTCCTTCAAATTAGTTTTGTTCGTCGTCAAATGGTACAGGATACAATTGAATAAAAAATGATCTTGATAGAACTATTATTGAACATGATAATGATTTTACAATGGTTAATACAAGGTCATTTGAACCAGTTGGGGATGAGCCCTATGTTCTTCCAAGCCAATGTGAGCAGGTATTTTACTCAGAGGTTCCACATAAACCGGGTTGGTCATTTGTTGTTAGACATGATCCAAGAGGAAGGTCGATAAAGTATAATGTGATGGAAGAAGAAGATACTGAAGACGTAGAAGATGAAGTAGATTATGACCATGGTCGACGGTTCCTCGATGATGATGATGATGATGAAGAAGAAGAAGAAGAAGAAGAAGAAGAAGAAGAAGAAGAAGAAGAAGAAGAAGAAGAAGAAGAAGAAGAAGAAGAAGAAGATGATGATGATGATGATGATGATGATGATGATGATGATGATGATGATGATGATGATGATGATGGTCATGATTATGAATGAAATGTATGAGGTATGCAATTAGTATATTATCTATTTAATATTAATTTCTTGATAAAAAAAAATTGACTTATATGGTTACATAATTAATTCATTATGTTTTGAATTCTAATGCCATTACATAATTAATTCATGACACACCTTTTAATGTTTTTAATTCATGTTCCATGACCTCTAGCAGGTCCTTATAGTAGAACTATTCCACCTCGAGGAGATGGAGATAGGGAGAGTGACTATTTATGTGACATTTTTTAAATTTTGTGTTTATTTATGCAATTTGGATTGTTTATTAGCTATGTGATGGATGTTGATTTAAAATACATATCTGATGGATTCCATGTTTATGATGATACATGTGACAGTTTTTGAACTTTGTGTTTATTTATATAATGTGGATTGTTTATTACCTATGTCATGGATGGTGATTTATGATACATATGTGATGGATTACATGTTTATGATGACACATACGTGATGCCAATTATGATGCTCAATTACATATATGATGATACATCATGTGATGCTTATGATGCTTATGATACATATGTATTTATTGTTTATCAACTTACAAATGTAATGCTTATGATGCTCAATTGATGGTGTTGATTTCATGTATAGTCCCTATGTGATGAAGTCACCCTTGGTGGGAACAGGTCATTGACTACAGACATCGTCAAACATTTAGTTGAGGATCCTACATTGTCTACATAAAGTAAAGGTAAGGAATTAAAAAATTTACAATGATTCTGATGACAACATCTTTTTTTTTATTTAATACTATTTTTGTCTAAAAATTTCATGTTGTTCATGTTGTGTACTATGTAATTTTTAGCTAACATAAGATAATTGAATTACATGTGCAGGAACCTGAACTCCTTTGATGAGGATCCTGCACAGTCTCATGGATCGACGAGTATAACTAGTCAATACACCCTATAGAAATAATTTATTTTTTAAAAATTACTTGGAAAATAAACTTCCTTTGTTTTTCAAACCTCGACATTAGCAGCAAATCTAATACAGTTATCAACACTTGAGGCCCTAGTTGGACTTATTCAAATTTTAATCCCAACATCAACTTTAGGGCCGACTTCTTCATCAACATTACCCTCATTTGAAAAATATCTCTCTCATTACCAACTAACTCTCTCATTTGATGGAGTGCAGGTACCACCAAATAGGTATTTGTTAGATGTGTCTTCCTCGAGTGAGGGAAATGCAGGAATAGAAAATGAAAATGAGACATGTAGTAGGTCTATAATAGGGAGATCAACTAGAGGTCAAAAGATTAGAAGAAGATTCAATAAACGCATAAAAAATTTCCTTGCTCAAGGGGGGTCATGTTCTTATGTTGATGAGACCAAAGGTGACATTGAGGTGCCCTTGAGGTACAAACATCTACAGAAGCAATGGTCACACAAGGAACTTCCTCCAATAAACACCGATTTACATGTTAACGATAGGATATATCGCATATCACCTTTGTCGTTACATGGTTTCAGCCTATTTTCCATGGACGACATAAAGGTCTGTTAGAACTAAGTTTCTAAATTGATGGAGTTTGTCAGACCTTGTTACAATTACGATAATTGGATGCAGATTGTTTGATATAAAAAAAGTATGCGTAGGTATGCACTATCTACAAATTATATACAACATAAAGATAATGATCAAAGTAAATGAGTGGCTATATACATTGATGGAAGGCCAAAAGCAACAAGGAATATTGTAGGTTTAATAAATAGTATGCAACCTAGGTCAACTAATAAACAACCCAATTGTATATTTGAGGCACACGAGGAAAATCATGTATTCGTATGTGCGATAAAAACAATAAATGTAGGGGAAGAGCTTCTAATCAATTATAGTTTGCTTCTAATCAATTATAGTTTGAATCGTATAGATACAAACAAAGTTACTATCATGGGGGTGGTATGTACTATATACCATTCAAATTAACCAACCTCCAATTAATGACTTCAGTATACCATTTTATTATGAAGTTTTTTTGCTAAGTCTATTAGTTTAATTTCGCTAACATTTTTATATTTTTTCTTTGTCATAGGGTGACATGGATCCATCGCATAGCGTAGATAGGGATGTAGGTCGTGACACTTCTACCGAGCAGGTATACCTCATTGTAATTGTAAAAATTAGATAGAAGCAAACTGTTACATTATTATGTTCTTTTTTTGAGTGTTTTAGACTAATTTTGTAATTGTTAATGATATTCTTGACACAGACGGATTTTCAGGGAAAGGGAAAGGGAGTTGTAGTACCTGAGCACCTCTCTAGGGATGTGGACTCAACAGGATTTAGTGATGATGACCCTGGAAATTCCACAAACCTTATGGAATTGATAAAAAAGCCTCTTAGAAAAATTAGTAGAGAGATTGTTGCTTTGGCATCCATGGATCCTCATACTAATGAGATACGAGAGAGAGAGTGCAAGTATTGATTCTGACATCAGAAAACTTGCAAGTAAGCAGTAATGAAAGCTTTAATTATAACAAAAGTTCAATAATGGTTTATATTTTATTCTCTTTTATGTCATTAACTAAAATATGTACGTTTTGTTTTTACATCAATTTATGCGCCCTCATGAAACTGGTGGTCGTGATGAGGGTGTTGCAGGTACTTCAGGTGATGACAATTTTCTTGGATTATCATTTGCTTGGCTTATCACTTTGAGTACCCAAAATACATCATACTTGGTATTGTCAATGTTCATAATAAAGGTTCATCCTTGTTTACAATTCTTGCACTTTTCATATATTTAATGTATTATTCTTCAAGTGTTGTCAATGTTCCTGTGCAAATGTCGTTGGCATCTCATTAGAGGTTAGCCCTACCTGTATTGCTGACTGCAATGTTGGAAACATGTAGCATGCAGACATCCTCTACTACACGTCATATTGGCCCACCCACTGTTGGTAGATCCCTCTTTTTCTCTATCTTTTGTTATGTGTTTATTTCCCTTCAAGCATTCTTTCTTGGGGGCATTTCATAGTGGATTCATTCTCTGTAGCAGGAGATGCACATGAGGATGCGCCAGAGGTGACTACTGCTGATAACATACCATCATTTCTTGGATCTTCTCGTATTGCTAGTATGGGAACGTTGCAGGCCACATTGGTGGTGAGCGACGAAGAAATGATTCCCTTAAAGATACAGAAGGTTCCAGGTACTTTAAAATTATTATTATATATAGTCTAATTTAAATTTACTTTATGATCACTCATTTTGGACTAATGATCCCATGATTTTTTTGCATGAAATGATATTTTTTATACACATCTTAGTGACATTGCATTGCAAATATTTGGGCCCACCATACGTAAAAGGTGGTACATCATATGTGAACTAACCCTAATCCACTATTTTGATTCCATATCATTGCTAGAATAGTTTTCCTTTGATCCATTTATTGAACTATAATAAATGTAGCTTCAGTTCATTTCTGAATCTAACAGGTTTGTTTTTGCTTTAAAAGGTGGAATGACCAAGAAAAAAGGTTAAAAGATGAATTGACAAACCATATGGTTGAGTGGTTTGGAAATGACACCTTTGACAAAACCAAGCTCCTTGAAAAAGATGGCACATATCTAAAGTATGTGAGGGACCAATATAGGACCCATTTAGAGAAGAACCTAAAGTATGAGCGTCCCCCCATGATTCCAGAGAGGGAGTAGAAGGACCTGATTTTGGATGCCAAGGAGAGAGTTGAAAGGAAAAAAGGAAATACACTACCAGATGCCAAAAGAAGGTACGGGATACTATTAAGTGTAATTATGTACTAGTTAATTACTTTATATTTATATAATCTAACATATTTCAAAATTTTCATAGACTGAGTGACACGTCAAAGGCAACCAAGGCAAGACAAGAAAAGCATGGGCAACACAAACTCGGCTCTGGTGGCTATATGAAACTTGTCGCATGAATTGTAAGTATATATAAATGAAATATTGCATCAAAATATTTATAAATTGCAAATGATTTTTTTTTTATCAAACAATGCAAGCAAAATTCACTATACCAAGCAAAAATGCAGGGCTCTGAATTCAGTAGAGCACCCAAAGAAGATAACAATAAAATTTCCTACCAGTGAGGCTATACAGTCGTGGGTGATCAGATACGAGAATTGAGTGGGCATACACAATATTTTGGTGCATCTGTCACACGGGTAAATATGCTAAATGGAAATTGTTTCAAATTGAATACTTTACCAATAATCTAATTGATGTTGAGTTCCAACATAAAGTGACTATATTTTTTTTAAATAAGCAATGATAGCAATGTGCATGACATGGGAATGCAGCCTGCTAATCGTGAAACACTACCTGCACATGAAGGTCCAGATGTGCATCCCAGTAGTGAAGGTATTCACTTTCTATTCAAATTTATTTATGTAGTTATTAATACAATTAAACATCTTAATTTGTAATTAGAGTAGTAATTAATGTAACCATTTTTGTTAATATTTTAGAGCATGTAGTCAGTGGTGACCAAGTGGAGCATGATCTGGGTACACAACATCAGGAACGTGATGTTCCCCAATCAGGTAAAGAAGACCACTATTATTCCTTTAAACAAATATAATTGCAATTGGTGTTCAACATTAATGTAACCTTTAGTATTTCAACTCCATATGATCTAGAGGGTGTTCAACATGTTGAGGTTGAGGCTAGACAAAATGATGTGGCCCCATCAGGTAAAGGGCACAACAATTATGTTCTCTAAATTAATGAAATACTTATAACAATAATAAAAATTGTTTTCAATTTAACCCATTTCTTTGTTAGTGCAGAGGACCCTCCTTCGCTTCAGTGTCCTCGTACTCAGTATAGGACTAGGCATACATTGAGATCATGAGTAGAGGGAAGAAAAACTATAAAGGGGGGAAATGATGAAGAAACCGATGTTCCACTTAGTCTTTTCATAGCTTCAAAGAAAAAACAAAAAAGAAATAATTGTAATCTACCTTATTTGATAATGACTGATTTTTATGTGTTAATAAATGTAATTATGTGCTAATGAATGGTTATGAATGATATGTGTTAATTAATATTGATTAATGTTACGTGTTAATTTATATTGATGAATGTTGCATGTTAATTAATGTTAATGAATGTTATGTGTTAATGAAAGTTATGTGATATTAATGAATTAATGTTACATTTTATTAATGGTAGAAAGAATGAATGAATGAATGTTATAAGATGTTAACGGTGAATTTAGAGTGATGTTAGGGGGGGGAGGGGCCTAATGAGATTCCACCTTCACGTGGTTGGTCCTGTTAAGTACAGAATATTAAACTATTCTCAAAACCAAGCGAAGCTCAATAAGATAACACACTTTTCAATATTTCATTATGTTGCACAGTTAATCTTATTGAATAATGTATATTGAATCTTATTGCAGGGTCCAACAGAGCCAACAAGAACAAAACCAACACAAGTTGCTAGGTATAATGAACTCCCATATTGTCTTGTATGTACACTAACAGTATGAGTTGTTTCTAGTGTTCATATCCATGGCGGGACTGAAAAAGTTATGAATATGCCTCATCCTTGTAAGTTTTTTTGTTACTTCATGAATGAGATGTTTTCAGATGTCTATTTCATGAATACCTCTCTCTTGTATGCTTCATGATCGATGCATCTTTAGCATGTCCACTCCATGAGAACCTTTCTCATATATGCTTGTACCTTATGTGTATTTATGTATTACTTCATGGTTTACATGTATGATTCATGCCTTACATGTATTCATATGTATGGTTTGTGCTTTACATAGCTCCTTCATGCCTTATGAGAATTACTTCATGCCTTGTAGTCTTCTCAAAATATTGATAAATCATTCAACAAGAAAAAGAGTAGTAGAGGCTACATACCAAAATAAATTAGATCTCCCTCTTTATTTCCTCACTTTCTTCCCTATTTTCTTCCTCCCTTCTTTATCACTTCCCTTTTTCTTTATTTTTCCTTGATATAACTAACCTTTTCTCCTTAATGTTCTTCATGAATCCAAAGACTCCTTTACACTCCCCACTTTACATCCATGGCAACTACCTCCATAACTTCACTTGGTGTGAAGTAAATATTCTCTTCTACCATGGCCTTCATATATCTTTCATGTATCCTTTCAAATATTACCATCCATATATATATCAACCTCATTCTAAGACTTTGAATCTGCCTCTTCTACCTAATTATGTGACAACAAAATGTGAGGATTTAAGAGAAGCTTCAAATCATAATAGCCCTTAGCATTGGTTCAAAAAGAGTCACATATTATGCCTCCTAGATTGGATGGATCTGATCCTCATCACACTATTTAGCTTTGTCCTCCTCACTAGACTATTTGTACTCGTGATGACAGAATTGTAAAGATTATATTTCAACAATTTTTCAATTTTTTTTCTCGCTTCTGATTCAATGAGAATCGGTTAAGATATCCTTTCGGTGAAATATTTTTTTCCAGCTTTGGTCAATGAAAAGAAATTTATTGTCATGTATAAAAGAGAGGATGGATGGTGGGCACGTAGTCCCACAAAGAGACATTTAATACAATATATTAAGACATACATTCTAAAAAAGTCCACAATATATATTAAACTACCATATGAAATTGAAGAGTAGCAAGTCAATCTTTCCTATCCCTAGCCTATTGTGCCTTGTTACACAATATGAATAGAACCTTAGCATCATTGATCATACTCACCACTTTTTATTTTAAAATTTAAAATCAACATCCGCCTCATTTCTAATGTTGGTAAGCTTCACTACTTTCAAAAGAGTATTAGATAAAGATTTGATGGAACAAAATTGACAGAGGAAAAGAATAACAACATTATATTTAGATGTTAAATGTTTTTTAATATATATTTTCTATATGATAATTAACATTTTGGGAGTAGTTAAGGATAAGGAAATCATTCTTCTATTTGATAGTCTATCATCATCCTTATGTTATATTTTACTTTTGTTCTAGGAAAGTTTTTGATCTTTTACAATTAGTGTGGGTTTTTTAAGGTAACTCTGTATATGTCCTAAAGTTGTATGAGCCCAATAGCTTCTACTCTTGTTGATAGTTTGGTGGCTCTAAACAATGGCTCCTTTGAAGAAGTGTGATCCTTGTAATTTTGGCCTTCCACGATGTGAAAATAGGTTATGTTATGAATAATGGTCCAGATGATTTAGTTATTTCTTATTATGTTGAGTATGAGTAAATCTGGGCTTCCTTGGCTATGGTCACTATTTTGTACTAACTATTCTGATTTATCATGATTTGAGCATGGACTTAAAGTAATCAAGAGGGTGGAAACAATATTCAAGTGTTAGGGGGTACGCGGTCTTGACCAAGGGATGATGGTATCGAGAAAGTACAAGTGATTCATGTGTAGATCAATGTATCATTCACCTATTGATTCCTAGCAACATTCTCAAATAAACAAGAAAAGAGGTATGTTGAGTGCATATATACATTTGATGTTTCCATGATATAAGTAAGATATCAAACATGTAACTTAGATTTATTTGCAATTTCATTCATAAATATTAGATCTTCCTTGTGGATTTTTGAATGCATAATGTCTAGTTGATTTCAATATCTTTATTGCAAGTACTCTTTTCAGCATGAAACTCCACTCACTAAGGTCTCTTACTAAATGCAAGTCAGTTATCCTATCAATGATGATACGTTTTGCATGAATTTTATGGGCAAATATTATTAATAGCTATGGTTGGGTTGTTCATTGTTTTGTGAAAATATATACAAGTAGATTGGGACATTAGAGTTATAAACACTATAAATTATGTTTGAGATCATTTTCCAAATTGTAACAGTCAACCACCATTGGCCCAAGGCCACACCAACACCATTGTGACACCAAGGTTTGTGCATACTAGTGTAAGGGCTACTCTTAGGACATTTCATTACCATTACATATCCATGCCTGGGGTTTCCAAACACAACTTGTTTGAGTAGGTAGTATCACTGGTAAAATTGTGATTGTCACAATTGGTACCCTTAGGATAGTCATTAATATTTGGTCTATGGAACTTTTTTATAGCTTCTAAATGCTTCTATGGGGTGTATAGGGGTCCCAGACATCTCTTCCAACATTCCATCTAAGGAACTTCACTCTCACCTATCTTATATTCCATTTTCTCTATGTCGCTATCCCAGAGGTTTCATACATGAAGAATATTAGACCAATCAATCTAATCTAGCGTGTGTCTAAGAGGTTTTGGAGACCTGGAAGAAAGAGAAATAAAAATACATATTTACAAGAGCCTTTCCAACTAGTGGTGTGAGTTTTTAACAGTGAAAAGGCCAAAAATACATTTTTTTCCCAATCATTGGAAACCCTAGTGAGTGTTGATAGTTTTTGAAAAAATAGTGATATCTTCTTCAAATTTCAATGGATCTCAATGCTTAAAAATATGAAATGAAGGTAATTCACTTCTCTACCATATCCAATCGACTTCTAATGAAAATATGATGAATTTTACAATTAAAAATAATGAGAATCAGACTGAAACATTTTTGTATGAACAAAAATCTCCAACTTCATTTAGTAAAACTTTCAAAATTCAACAAGAGAAACTTGGGTGGTGTTGCAAAGGCCTATTTATTCCCATCCAAGTGGGTTACAATCTCAAGCCACCAAAAACAACCTCCCAACCAAATTTTTAAAAGTTGTCATGACAATAATGACAACTTTTTACAATTTTAACAATTTTTGCCTAATGGACCTCAAACTTTCCCAATTAGGTCCGAATACATCATAATGGCCTCAAATGGCCTTATTTACATTAAATACCACAAAAAAAAACTAAAATCTCAAATTTTGACCGTTTTGGCCAAACCTAGGTCCCTAGGGTGCTCCTGCACCATCAAACCATGTGAATTAGCAAAAACAAATGTGTTTTGGAAGTTTTAATGAGAGAAGCTATAAATATTTCTACCTCTCAATAAAGAAAAAAATACCACAAATCTCATTATTGATAAGAAACTGTTTAGTGATTCGTAGACTTCCCCCAAACCCTTCAACAAATAAATTTAACAATCTCCCCATTGGCCTATCCTCAAGTGACAAACATAATAGACAAGTTGAGAAACCATTCTATACTATGAAATCAAAATGCATACCTTTTGCATTGGTGAGATGTGAAATTGAGCTTGTAAAATGTTTTGCAAAACCATTCCATGTTTTCACCTTTATTTATTTTGTGAATTGGACCTTAGTCTAGGAGGCTAGACAAGTTGTTTTGTAGGTTGTAGTAGTAATAAAGTGCTAGAGGAATTTAGAGAGAAGTATTCTTGTAACCCATTTGAAGGAATAACACAAGCATTGTTCTCTTTGGTGTGGTTTTTTTCTCACAGGGGTTTCACCATGCCAATCATATTTTCTTGAAATATTCTAAAGCCTTTTTAACAAACCCATCCTATGCTTATCTTGCAATCATAACGTTTCATGAGGTGACAACAACTATGAGTTTTAATGGATGCTTCCATTAAGGGAGTTGTTGCATATCCTTCCTCAATTGTGTAAACTACTTTATGTAAAACTCCATTGGATTTATATCTTAAGACTTGAATCTAAACTTAATTATTACTATAATGACATGAAGCAAACAATAAGATAAATAAAAATCGAAGCCAAGCAAAACCTTAGACAAAAGACCTTTGGTGATTAGAAGTAAAGGTCTTTTGTCTAAGGTTTTTCTTGGCTTCGATTTTTATTTACCTTATTATTTGCTTGATATCATTATAATAATAATTAAGTTTAGATTTCAATCTTAAGATATAAATCTAATGGAGTTTGACATAAAGTAGTTTACACAATTGAGGAAGGATATGCAGCAACTCCTTGGGAAGAATTCGTCAGTTTTGTCTACCCATTGATAGAAATCCCTTTCAAGGGTTCCTTAGGGACCAATTCATACTACATAGATTGATTATATGTAGAAACCCTAGAATTGGCAAGCGATCGTGTTTGTCGCATGATCCTTGTACTCATGTTAGCATGCTCACCAATATATATAGATTGAGATAAACTAATAGAGATAACAAATAGAAATTGAAGATAGTCGAGAGACATGATAGACAAAGAAAATAACTTTCAAGACATTATTGTAAGTTTGTAAGTATGATAGTAGTTCTTTATAAATTTAACGTTCTTCCACTATTTTGTTAATTGTTATTTAATTTTATTCTACCTATAGTATTGTTGGTGTGTAGATATGTCACACTCTAATACTTGATCAAGCACAATCATCTTGTGATTATGAGAACTAAGTATAAGATCTTCAATAGGTTATTTGCATTCACTTTTCTAGGGAGAAGCAAAATAAACAAATATGCTTAAGAAGATATAGAAATGAACTTAATATAAGGAAATTTCCAAAAGGTCATTCATTGGATAACAATAATCAACAAATCCATAACATAAGAATTCACAAATTAAAAATTCACAAGTGGTTCAATTCACAATGACAATGGTTTCATATCCCATCATTTATGGGTGCCCTTGGACACACCTATTGGCCACTAGACTTTGATCACCCTTTCAAGGCTTGATCCAACATTACAAGGCAATATAAACATCATGGTAAATTAGTCTTGGGCTTGTAACATCATAAAAAGTGCAAATTAGTGGATCTCAACAGTGCCACACATACTATCATTGATGGTTACTAGTCCTTTACAATTAGGACTATCAATGTTGATGGCCAAAGCCCAAATCAACACATCTACACCTTTAAAAAAATCCCTTCAAATTGACTTGTAGAACCTACACAAGGGGTGAACTCACAATACTGGTTCCCACTTTTTGACCAACTTTGACACTTAGATGAACATTTTGCAAAAAACCTTCACTTTCCGACACCTATAACTTTTAAATTGTTAAGAATTTGAAGATGATGTAAACTAGTGATTTGTAACATCCTTTTTGTAGATTCTAAATATATTTTTTTCATATTTTTTTGAATAAAATTTTATTGATTTTTCCATCTCCCTCAAAAGTAGTTTTTTACAGGAAACAACATTTTTTAAGAGTGATGTGCATCCCAAAACGTATAAATTTTTTTTTATAAATGATAAAAACTTATCTCTTTTAAATTTTGGTTTGTAACATCAATACCCAGGGCATGCAGTTGGTTTGATAGTGATATGTTGAATATTTTTTATTTTATTAAGTTTTGAAGTCCGACTAATTATAATTTAGATATAGGTGTACGTTTGAACACATAACTTGCTCTATATATATCAAAATTAAGTTTTATTTTTTTTGTTAGAAAGAAGACATCAATACCTAGGGCATAGATATTTTTCAGAATTTTTTTGAATTAGTTTGCTATTTTTCCCAATGCATTGAACAAAGAAGTTCATGTTCAGTGAAAAACTTACATTCATAAAAAATAAAATAAAAATATATTAATAAACTTAAATATATTAAAAATTATACTATTTGGAAAGCTTATAATAAGGACTAAATCCTTAAGAAAACAAAACTTCTAAATGAATTCGTTTGACCCCTCAAAAGCTAATGTAAAATTGGTTTTTTATCAGCATTTGATAGATGCAAAGGAGACTCCATTGCAAGTATGATTTAGAAGTAGAGAGGTTCTATCCAAGAAATTTTGATCTAAGAGCCTTTGATCTAACTCTCTTCAATTAATTACTTCAAATGGGACCTCTTAAAGCTTAAATAATTATATTTTCCAAAAAATGTATGATTTCAGCCAAAATCAGGATGTACCAAAAAGTGGGAACCAGCTTTGTGAGTTCACCCCAAGATCTAGGACCAATCTCTTGGACTTCCAACCTCCTAAACCCTCCAACAAGACTTTGTTTTGCCACAATGACACTAGTAATTTCAATTTGTCACAGTCTGTCCTTTTAGGACAGTCAATAGTGCTTATTTTTTTCCTTTACAACATGATCTCCAACCTTGTTGATATGATGCACAGGGCCCCCACACATCTCTCTATCACCAAACACAAGGTGAATTAATCTATATTCGTTGAATATGGTGTATATTTAATCTTGTTGTCCTTAAATGTCTGATACATGGAGATATCAGACCCTCAGTCCTTCACCACAAATACAATGTGAGAAAGAGAGAGTGAGCTTAGCATAGAAATGCTTGAAGAGAAGAAACCCCTTCAAAAAGAGAGATAAAACCCAACCCATAAATAATGGAAAAAAAACCACCCAAGCAGAGAGAAATGAAGGGCTAAGTATACCTTAAACTTATTTTAAAGTGTTTTGTGAAGGTGTTGACATCTATTTGGAATTTAGGAGGTGTTAGATATGAACAATTGGTCTGTGAATAAGCTCTTGATTCTAGTGAATGTGAGCCTCTATGTGACTGGTGCTATGAAATTTTTATGGTACTAAATTTTTTATAGAATATGATAAATGGTCATTCGAGCTAGATACCAAACTTGGGAAGAATATGTTGAAAGCAAATGGATTTTTCTACTAAGATAGAGTTGTACCATTCCCATTAGGTTGATAACCTAAAATAGAAACCTGATGAGGGGCAATGTTGAAAACATGCAAGGGAGTCAAAAGTTACAAGCTTAAGAAAAACATCCAAAGTAGGTTTCAAGTAGATAAAGTCATTGCAAACCAAATGTGACTCATACAACTAACTTATGAAAAGAACAAAGAAGAACAAGAACAACTAACTTAGATAAAGTAGATAAAGTCATTTCATCTCCCTGATTGGGTTGCTCTTCTTCCATTGGTGTTGTCCCTTCCTTTTCCAGAAAATTGGCTTTAAAGGCTCTTATATTTCGGTTAGCTAATTCCCTATCAGCACCATTTAATAGATTTACCAGTACTCAGTGGTTCATACAGTCCTCTTAGGAGTTGGACCATCTAAACCATGGTGCACCTCATATTATCTTGAAACCTATGCCCCCTATTGGTAGTTGATGGGGATAGAATACCATTCGCTGTACATATCAATGAGGTGTGCTTTACGTCTAGATAATAATCAAAAATATATATTTTTTTAAAAATAAATCACCCTCAGAATTATGATGATGACTAAACTTTGCAGCGATGATCAAACCATCGGACCAACAACATTCTCGTCAGTGCAAAGTTTATGGCTACCATTGCAATTTTGACGCCAACTAAACAAACATTCGACAAGGATGTTGTATGTATGACAAAACTTCCTTGTCGGACGGTCATCGATACATATTACTAGACCAATGACCAAACCGTCAGACCAGCAACATTCTTGTTGGTGCAAAGCTTTTGGCTACCATCGAAATTTTGATGCCAACTAAACAAACATCTGATGAGGATGTTGTATGTTCGACGACATTTTTGATCAGAAGAGAGATCATGGCCATCGTTGGTAGAGTTCACGGTGTCATCGTAATTTTTATGTTCAATGGCATTGTTGGAAATTATGACGATGAGTTTTTGATGGCTTCATTTGTCGGCAGTCCGATGAAAAGTAGTTGCAATTCCGATGATCGACCATCAGAAATTAGCCCCGAATGTACTAGTGATGTTTGGTCAAATTTGGGAATGTTTTGGATGTTATATACTCTTGTCAAGAGAAATTAAACAATGACAAGAATGTTGTCCAAGGCAATGCTTTATGACAAGCGTGAAAGTGAAGGGGGCCTAAATTAGCCCAAATTTACTTTACGGGTATAACACAAATGAAGACACTTGAAGACCACAACTTAGGTTGGAAAGTGGAAACCACTTGATAGGCCCCTCGCATAAGAAATACCTCACTGGAGAAGACAAATAGAGATTCTGGTAGCACTAGCTCCACTCCATGACACTCACTTCTTAGGCATACTAGATTCTCTTACCCCAAAGATCCAAGGATCTATTATATGAGGGATTTATGTCTCATCCTAAGTGGATACATGAGGAGTAACTTTGAGGTATGGTATGCATCCCCTGCACTATCAAATGTAAGATTTTGGCTACTAAAACTAGTGTCTAATGTAATTTTTGAGAGATCACCAATCCGATAATGAATTCTTGGAGCAAGACACTTAAGGCTCTAACTGAGCTTATTGGTGCAGGGAAGACCCCCACATACATCGAATTCACTCAGCACTCTAGTCGTCCAACCAGCTTATTTATATAGTGGCTCAAAAAACCCGCTCAAGATCTCATCGGGAGATTCGATACCCCCGATGTGTCCCAATTCAAGATACCCTTGTGGGGTGATGAAATCCCCAATCAAGAATACCCCTCAACTATAAAAAAGAAAAAGAGGGTGTTGTTGATCACTCATTCTCTTACACCCAACATACACGAAGGAAAGGGAGAGGATACTAGAGTGCAATGGTGGGTCCACCTGACACTAAATATGCAAGTGCACCAAACAAAAAAGACAATGGTTCATTTTAGTCCCACATGAATAATATTTTCTAACTAGAAAGCATAAAATAAAGCTAAACTAGTGGAAAAGATGTACTTTCGACAAGCGTGCTACAGGAAAAATAGATTACTAGTTTGATTATGGCCTTCGACAAGTGAAAAATCTCTTGCAAAACTCAAAAACTGATTAGTAACCAAAAGCCCCTAAGGATACAGCTCAGGCACTGATCCACAGGAAAACACATTGTAGTTCCTGCGTAAGTGCTGAGGTGAGTACGCAACCCTAACAAAATAGAAAGAGGGAAAATTTGAAATTTAAAAACTACCAGAAAATTAAAGCCGAATACACCTTATAGATGCGTTGATCTAAATCACAGGCACCAAATGACAGAAAACTAACACTAGTGGTTAGCCAAAATTTCAAAATTTGAAAAAGATGGTCTTTTAGGCTCTGCATAGGTGCTGATCTTCCTATAAGTTCAAAGATTTAACTAATTGCTTAAAATTTGATAAAAAATAGAGTAACAACCTATTTTATAATTGTTTTTGGTCCCTTTTTAGGTAATTTAAAAAAAAATGTTTTTGCAATTGTTTAGTTAATAGAAAGAAGAAAACTTAAAATCTAGCTCTAGAATGAAGTGTCAAAAGACACTATAGCACACATGCTAATGCAAGGGCGATTGCATCGATCTGCACCACCTACATAAAAAAAGTGGTTAAATTTTTTAATTTCAAATTGGACATGCTGAACTGTGTCAGATGCACTGAAGTGACAACCTGCTGGCTAAAAACACTTAAAAATCCATAAAAAAGAGTTAGAAAATTGGACAAGGGTCCCACCGGGTGTGTCAAAATGAACCAAGGGAAAATTGAGTAAGGTTAGAAGGTTAGCTTAAACATAAATAAGCATACAAAGCAAATAAAAGCCATAAACTAACTAGTTTATACCTTGCAAGAGAAGATCTCTCTTGTTCCTCTGATTGAGCTCTATGAAGTAGAGGTGCCCTTGTGCTCCACTTGTTTGGATTACTCTTCTTGATGGATGTGGAATGCTCTCCAAATGAACAACAAGATTAGTGGATTAGGATTGGATTTGGATTAAGAGGAACGAGGAATGGATGTATTTGGATGAAGAAGGATTACACTTGGATTTGTCTTGGATGAGGGGTATTTGGATATTATGAAGACATTATGTGGATATGATAGAAGAAGATAGAGGAAGAATGGGACATCATAAGATTAGAAGAAGATTCCATGTAGTGGTTTGTGAGGAAATGAGACTCCAATTTATAGATTGGAGGAGGCCAATGGAGGGAAAATCTAAGTGAGGGTTAATGGTTAGTCTAATCCATAAAAAATCATTCAAATAACATTCAAATAAAGATAAAATACCATTATACCTTCACAAACTTTCTCTTGCCCCTCGGATTGAGCCTTTGATGAAGTAGAATGCATCCCAAATGCTCCACTTGATTGGATTGGCTCCTAGATAGGATGTGGATTACTCTCCAATGTTGCACAACAATGATGGATAAAAGGGGATTGGATGATGGATGCTCAAGTGATGGATATGGATAAGGATATGGATGCTATGGATTCTTGCTTATAATGATGATGCTTCTTTGATGGATTTCTTGATCTATGTTGACAATGTGAGATTACTTGATTGGAGATGGAAAATGAAGGGGAGGAGACCCCAATTTATAGATTTGAGAGAGGATGAATGAATGGTCAAGATTGATTTTGGTATGAAGGGTTGAGATTGATTTGGGATGGAAGACATGGATCAAGGTATATTGGGAGAATAAAAAAAGAATATAAAATTCCTTGGGGAAAGGAGAGAGGAATTAAAAATTCCAAAATAAATGATTTGTGGGAAGACTAAATGGATAAATGAATTAAAAATTCCTTGGGAAGCGGATGCATGGGGAGATTCAAGGAATTTGAATTTCCTTGAAAAGATCAAAGGTGATGTGACATGAGTAGAGGAATATAAAATTGGAGAATAATGATAAGTACGATTAAGGAATAATTAATTAGGATAAGTGGGGATTAGGAAAAATTATTTGTAGAAATCACATGACTTAAGTTAATTAATTAGAATTAATTAACTAAGAGGAATTTAGAAGACTTAATGATTTGGTTGACTTTATAAGAATAGGGAAATAATTAATTTATTTGATAAATTAATTATTAGACTACAGTGACAAGATTGATTAAATTTGATTTAATTAACCTTAAATTAAATTGGTTAATTATGAAGACAATCTTAAATTAATTAAACATTAATTTAATTAATTTTAGGTGTCTACATG
The DNA here is from genome assembly GCF_030272615.1 of Cryptomeria japonica. Lineage (NCBI taxonomy): Eukaryota > Viridiplantae > Streptophyta > Pinopsida > Cupressales > Cupressaceae > Cryptomeria > Cryptomeria japonica. Next base: position 599,773,053 of record NC_081409.1, read on the forward strand.
TATCATTGTAGAAGGTGACTCAAAGAATGAAATTCTCTTCCTAAAAATAAAGTGATGCTAGATTGGAAGTGTTAAGGTGTGGTGGCCAAGTGTAAGTCCCTAATTTGAGGAATTAGTCATGTTAGCCTATCTCACACAAGAAGGGAGGGCAACAATGTAGCAGGAAAACTAGCATCTATATGTCCGTTTTTCAAGGATTTAAAAATCTGGGCCAATATCTAAATGATTTACCAAATTTGGTTTGTGTAGAGATCCTTGAGGACAAAGAGTTTTATGATGGAGAATAAATTAAAAATCAGCTTTATCACCATTTCAGCTATCTTTTTGGCTAGTAATTTTTAGTTAAGGTGGTGGACTTCCTTCCAAAAAACCAATATCACTATCCTTCCTCGAAAGTGTTGTTATTTTCAAATAGTTGGTTTATTCTCCAAATCTCTCTATGCTTAAAATGAGGGGGATTTAATTCAAACTGAACCAAATACATGTGAAGAGTTCAAAAGCAAGTTGAAGCTTTGGTAGAAGATAGTTAAAGGTAATATAGGTAGCTTTGTTGAGGATATACACGGTTTTGACTCGAAGCTTTTTATTAGGATTGGGAAAAAGGGGAAGTGAATATTAGGAAGGTTGCCTTCAAAGTCACCCTAGACTTGATTGCCACCATTACTAGGATTCCACAGGATGGTATAACCTTCCCTAAGAAGATGAAAAGATCTTAGAAGGAGGAATTCAAACGTTTCTTCAAGGTGGGTGAAGGAGTGTCGAGATTGCAAAGTGGATACAATTGGGAGGAGCTCCCTGGCAAGGGGAAAGACATGACCCTACTATTAATGAAATATTTTACTTTGGGCGGGTGCTTCAAAATATTTTACACCTATATTTTCCTTATGCTAAACCACCTAAGGTATTGTATCTAGATGAACTTTTCTTACTATATTTTCTCTTCTTTATCTCAATTTGTGGCTAGGGCTAAGGCCAAAAGCTCTATGCCCCTTCATCAAGGTTTGATTATTAGGTTTTACAATGTTCACCTTGCCGTAACCCCTCTTGGTGGGTCCCTTCCAATTCTTTCTAACCCTCTGCCAAACCCAAATTTGGTGATTAAGATTTCTAGGGGGGCCCATGGCTAAGAATACCTATGTTCTAGTTCCTCTTCTAAACCAAAGATCATCCCCACCCATTTTAATCCCTTAAGAGAAGCAAAGAAAAATCCCTCTACTCCACCTCCTAAGAAGGTGGAGGTCCTGGAGTCAGGTGATGAGGAGGAGGTGGAGGGCTCAAAGTCTTCCTATGATTCAAAATATGAATGGTCCCTAGAGGGTTTTGAGGAGGCTACCTATGAAAAGAGCCCTATTCCCCCTAACCTAGAGATTCTTGACCATGAAAAGAGCGTTTTACTTTTGAGACCACTATCTTAAAACTGGAAGGGAATGTGGAATTGTAGGAATTGATTATCAAAGTAGGGGCTAGAGTGGACAAATGGGTCATGAACCTACAAGATGAATGTGTTTGAAAAGTGATGAGCAATATGGCTAAGAAACTATAAAATTTGGGAGAAGGTGGAAGAGAAGATAAAGGAGCTCTCAAAAAAGATGTTGCGGAAGAATGGGGATAGGATGGTTTTGAATTTAAAGGAAAACCAATAGGTCCTAAAAGGAAAAATTCAAGAAATGTAGAATCACAGCGAAGAGATGGTCCTAAAAAATTCAACCTCCTTGAAGGCTATACAAGAGGACATCGATCTGTTAATATGTGGTGACTGATCATGCAAATAATGTACACTTGTAATGTACACTCATAATGTATTAGATGAGTATGTTATGTGGATGTATCCCATCTTGGTTGAACCACATTAAATCTCTATGTTATTAATGTTGTAAAATTTTCATGTTTTGTGTATTCGAATCTGCATATAATTGTTGATTTATATTTGCTCCAGATTTGCCAAAACCCTAACAATTGGTATCAGAGATGTGTATTTCTGTAATTTGGTAAGGACTTTCAAATTTGAGTGGGATCAATGGAAGAAACCAAATTCAAGGTCAAAAAGTTCAACCACCAAAATTATTAGTTATGGAAAATGCAAATGGAGGATAACTTGTATCAAAAGGATCTGCACTAGTCATTGGAAGGAAAGATAAATAAATTTACTATGATGTCAGATGAAGATTAAAATATTATAGACAAAAAGGCATTAGGGACCATTTGGTTTCCTTGCATCATCTATAGCATTCAATATATGAAAAGCAACAATGATTGTAGAACCGATGGTGGCACTAGCTAAATTGTATGAAAAACCCTCAACTTTAAATAAGGTATCTCTTATGAAGAATTTGTCTAATATGAAAATGAGTGAAGGAGGATTTGTAGTAGATCATTTAAATGAATCTAATATAATTACCATCCAATTGAATTCTATAAAAGTTAACTTTGATGAAGAGGTTAGGGCTCACTTAATTTTATGTTCCTTGCCAGAAAGTTGGAAGAGCTTGGTTATGGTTGTAAGTAACTCTATCTCTGGTAAAAACACCTTAAAATTTGATGATGTTGCTGGTGTTATCCTTAGCAAGGAAATGCAATGAAAAAATCATAGGTGAGACTTCAACATCATCAAGTACTATTTTGAATATAGAGAATAGGGGAAGATCAAAGGAAAGAGGAAAAGGCCCAGGGAATCTTGAGAAGTCACAAGGGAAGTCAAAGAAAGGACACTCTCAGTCTAGAGGAAGAAAGGATTGTTGGTACTATAGAAAGCATGGATATTTAAATAAAGATTGTTGGTCTTGAAAAAATAAGAAAGGAGACAGAAATGAAGATGACAGTAAGGAAGATAATATTGCAAGTAATACTTTACAAGATTCCTTGATTCTGTGTTTAGATGATGTTAATGATCCTTGGGTAATAGATTCAGAGACTTCATTTAATGCCACACCCCATAGAAAATATTTTTTAGATTATCTTCAAGGTGATTTTGGATAGGTATGTTTGGATGATGATGAGCCTTGTCATATTTTTGGAAAAAGAAAGATAAAAATAAAGTTGTAGAATGGAAATGACTGGTTGTTGTAGGAGGTAAGACATGTTCCTAATTTAAGAAAAATTTTAATTTCTGCAGGACAACTGTGTATTGAAGGTTGCATAGTTACCTTTACAAACAATGTTTGGAAGGTCATTAAAGGTGCATTATTAGTAGCTAAAGGTGGAAAGGTAGGCACATTGTATTTGTGTATTGGAAATACTTATTATACCTTAGCTACTACAAAATAAGTGGCTACAGGGACAACTACAATAGATGTTGCAAGGACAAATAGAAAATTGTGGCACCATAGACTTGGGCACATGAATGAGAAAGGGATGAAAATCCTTCAATCCAAAAATTTGCCACTAGGACTGAAGGAGATTGATTTAGAGTTCTTTGAAAATTGTGTTTATGGTAAACAAAAAATCATTAGATTTCTCAAGCTTGGGAAAGAGAAAAAGAGTGAGAAAGTAGAGATTTTGCATTCAGATGTATGGGAACCAACTCAGGTACTATCTCTTGGTGGCTCTTTTCATTATGTTATTTATATAGATGATGCAACTACAAAAACATGGGTGTATTTCCTAAAATAGAAATAAGATGTTTTTGAAACTTTTAAGAAATGGAAAGCTCTAGTTAAGAATGACAGGAAAAAAGTTGAAGTGTCTCGTATCTGATAATGAAAGTGAGTATTTTAACAAAGCCTTTAAATATTATTGTTCTTTCAATGGAATCCAAAGGTAGAAGATGGTTCCAAGAACCCCACAAGAAAATGGTGTGTTTGAGAGAATGAATAGGATCATCATGGAGTGTGCTAGGAGCATGAGATTGCATGTTGGACTACCCCTACATTTTTGGGCAGATGTTGTACATATTGTTGTTTATTTTATAAATAGAGGACCTTAAAACCATTTATATGGTGACATTACAGAGGAGGCACGGATTGGTAAAAATTTAAATTACTCTTTTCTAATAAACGTTTGGTTGTGAAGCTTTTGCCCATGTTGATAAATAAAACATAACCAAACTTGATGCTAAATCTAAAAAAATGTACCTTCATTGGATATGGAATGGATGACTTTGGTTATTGGTTATGGGATTTTGAAAATAAAAAAATAATTAGAAGTAGAGATGTAATATTCAATGAGAAGGTCATGTATGAAGGACAGATGCAGGGAAATAAGCATGAATAGGTCAAAAAGGAAGATGTGGTGTTGCATGAGATTCCAGAAAATAAAATGCTATTTGTACCTGATACTCAACAACAACAAAATATCCCACAAACTCCTGCAAGTGTTAGACATTCTACGAGGTTAAGTAGACCTCTTGAAAGCTTTTATCCTTCTTTGTATTCTATTTTATTAACTAATTTTAGTGAACCAAAAGGATATGAAGAAGCAATGCAGGTGGATGCCAAACAATAGTTGGTGAACTCACATTGTTGGTTCCCACTTTTTGGTACATCCTGATTTTTGCTGAAATCATACATTTTATAGAAAATATAATGATTTAAGCTTTAAGAGGTCTCATTTGAAGTAATTAATTGAAGAGAGTTAGATCAAAGGGTCTTAGATAGAACATGTCTTCTTCTAAATCATACTTGCAATGGAGTCTCCTTTGCATCTATCAAATGCTGATAAAAAACTAATTTTACATTAGCTTTTGGGGGGTCAAATGAATTCATTTAGAAGTTTCATTTTTTTAACTATTTAGTCCTTATTATAAGCTTTCCAAAAAGTATAATTTTTAATATATTTAATTATATATATATATATTTTTATTTTATTCCTAATGAATGTAGGTTTTTCACCAAACATGAACTTCTTTATTCAATGCATTGGGAAAAATTGTAAACTAATTCAAAAAATATATAAAAAATATCTATGCACTAGGTATTGATATCTTTTTTCTAAAAAAAAAGATAAAATTGAATTTTGATATATATAGAACAAGTTGTGTTCAAACATACACCTATATCTAAATTATAATTAGTCGGGCTTGAAAATTTAATAAAATGAAAAATATTAAACATATCACTATCAAACCACCTGCATGCCCTTGTTATTGATGTTACAAACCAAAATTCAAAAGCATTACATTTTTATCATTTATATAAAAAAGATTATGTGTTTCGGAATGTACATCACTCTTAAAAAAAGTTGTTTGCTGTAAAAAACTACTTTTTGAGGGAGATGGAAAAATCAATAAAATCTTATTGAAAAAAATATACTTAGAATCTATAAACAAGATGTTACAAATCACTAGTCTACGTCATCTTCAAATTCTTAACGGTTTAAAAGTTATAGGTGTCGGAAAGTGAAGTTTTTTTTCAAAATGTTCATCTAAGTGTCAAATTTGGTCAAAAAGTGGGAACCAGTAGTGGGAGCTAGGCATGAAAGAGGAAATGGATTCCTTGATGCAGAATCAGACTTGGGACTTAGTCCCATTACCTATAGAAAAAAGAACATTTCCAAATAAATGGTTTTAAAAGCTGAAGGAGGAGGATGGAGGACAAAAGAGATATAAGGATAGACTCATGGTAAAAGGTTTTGCACAGAAAATTGTATAGATTTTGATGAAATATTTTCTCCTTTTGTGGCTACAAGTTTTTCTCATGGCTGTAGAAAACTTGCATCTTGAACAGCTAGATGTGAAAACCACTTTTCTCCACAAGGTTTTGCAGGAAGAAATCTACATGAAGCAACCACAAGGATATGAGGGAAAAGGTAAGGAGGAGTTAGTGTGTAGGTTGAAGAAGAGTTTATATGGCCTAAAGAAAGCACTCTAACAATGGTATTTGAAATCTGATAATGTCATGGCTGAACAAGGTTTCCCTACATGTCATTCTAATCATCATGTTGAATTTAAGAGGTTGAATAATGGCAATTATATTATCCTTTTAATTTATGTTGATGCCATGCTTGTTGTTGGGTCTAACATGCAAAATATAAATGAACTTAAACAGAAATCAGCAAAGTCATTTGCTATGAAGGAATTAGGTGTAGCTAAGAAAATCCTTGGTATGAGGATTTCACAGGACATGAAAAATAGAACATTAACTCTGTCCCAAAGTGAGTATATAAAGAAGGTGTTGAAAACATTTAAAATGCAGAATGCAAAAGTAGTTAGTACACCTTTGACTAGTCATTTAAAAATGACTAAGGAGATGTGTCCAAAGACACAGGAAGAGGTAAATAAAATATCTAACATTTTGTATTCATCAACTATTGGTAGTTTGATGTATGCAATGGTATGCACACAACTAGATATTTCACATGCAGTGGGATTTTTGAGCAGGTATATGAGCAATTCAGGAATGGAACATTGGAATGTTGTCAAATGGATTCTCGGGTATTTGAGAGTACTACTAGCAAGGCATTATGTTTCAAAGGATCAAACTTTTCTCTACAAGGATATGTTGACTCTAATCTAGTAGGTGATATTGATATAAAGAGGAGTACTAAAGGGTATGTGTTTACTATAAGGGGAACTGCAGTTAGTTAGATTTCAAGATTGCAAAACGTTGTTGCATTTTCAACTACTGAAGTTGAGTATGTGGCTGCTCCAAAAGCTAGCAAGGAGATGATTTGGTTACAACATTTTTTGGAGGAATTGGGAAAGATGCAGGAGGATAGTCCATTATACACTAATAGCTAGAGTGTCATTCATATTTAAAATAATTATACTCTTCATTCAAGGATAAAACACATTCATCTCAGGTACCACTTCATACGGTTTGTTTTGGAGGATGGGAAGTTATGGCTTGAGAAGATTCACACAAGTGACAATCCTACAGATATTTTCACGAAGGCATTCACATGAGAGAAGATGATTTATTCATTATTTTATATTGGCCTTCTTGACTAAAAATCATGAAATTAAAGAACAACCAAGCCTAGGTGTTTTATTCAGTGGTAGATGCAAGTGCAGCGATGTCATCCAGGATGAATCTCCAAGTGGGAGATTGTTTGGTGTGGAGCCTGATCAGTCTCCAACTGGGAGATTATTAAAATGTGTCAACTGATCATGCAAGTAGTATACAATCATAATGTATTCTCATCAGGGTTTGAGGTTGGGTCGAGTCTATGTTAGGCCCAATATGGAAAGCTAATGTACTAAGAGGGGAGGGGTGAATCAGTACTTCAAAACTTTTCTTCAACAATAACTTTACTATTATGCATAAACCGAATAGTGCAATAACATAATATAAAGCTAAAACAAATAGATAACAATCATACATGATTCACTCCATAACACATATATTTTGGTTACGCAGAAACTCTTGGTTAGAGAGAAAAATTGTGGTGGGGATGGCACCCACAACTTCACTACTGCAATAATAAAGGTTGCTCAGTTAGAGCTACATGTTTAGCTATTTCTGATAGCTTACCCTATTAGGAGTATCAAGATCTGTTAGATCTACCTTGCTAAAGGATTTTACAACACTTAATCTAAATGATGCACCTGGTTAAAGGCTTTACAATTTATAGACTTGATTAGAGTCTTTTACCCTGTTAAAGGTTTCTCTTACAACTTCAAAATATTACAATAAAATCATTACAAATAACTACAACTTTATATCTGGAATGTTATAGCAGATTCTATTGATGAATACTAAGAGGGGGGGGGGTGAATTAGTATGCCAAAAATCTTTGCACTAAAACACTTACACAATCTAAAGATAAACCGGTAAAGGAGTCTGACAATCAAACTGGTTACCACACATACAAACTAAAATGCAAATAAAACATTCACCCACAAAAGAAATACAACCATAACACAAGATATTTGACGTGGAAACCCAACTGGGAAAAACCACGGTGAGATGGAACTCACAAGTCACTATCTGCAGAATAGAAACCAGACCAGTTAAGGTCTTACAATGTTCTTCACCAGAACAGATCCTGTTAGGAATCTCAATCTCTGTTAGGAGATAAGTCCGATTAAAGACTACCTTGTTAGAGGATTTTAGATTCACATGTGTGAACCACCTTGTTAGAGGATTTTACAAAGGCTTTGAGGTCTACTCAGTTAGGGGCTACTGACTTGTTAAAGATGTGAGTAATCAACAAGTGTTTGATCTATCTAATAGCACAAGATGCTTGGTTAGATCCAGTATTGCTCACAACTAATGCATTCTAGCATTACTTCAGTCTTCTCTATCTCTCTCTCAGTCACAACTCGATCTTCTCAGATAATATTGCTCTTCCAACAACTCAACATCCACCTTAAACCCTAGCTCAACATTAACCCTTTTCGCAACAACCTAAAACCCTAGACATGATGTCCCTTTTAAAGGAATCTAATTTCATGTTGGTCCAATAGGATTTCTTTACAATTTCCTAGGTTCAATGAACCTAGACATACTTAGTAACATGACACAGGAATCACCGTTAATGTGTCAGCACCATCAAACAATCGGTGGATTGGTAACTCATCACAAAATGCCGATTGGTAACTCATCACAGAGTATTAACGGTTCATACAAAATACTAGTTGCCGGTTTGACAAAAATGAAGACTCGTAAGAATGTGTTGTGCTGCTTTGCACCCTCATACCACTTGTGATCTAGGAACCACTTGGGGTCAACATGCTGCTTCAGACTGGGAAATACATTCTACAAAATCACTACTAGTCTAAAGACTAGAATACAACATACCGGTTGGAACAAATACTGGTTGAGCATGAGCTCATACATATAAAGGGGATCTCAATACAAGTGTATGTCCATCAATGACAATCACAACATAAACATCAAAAATGCCAACAATCTCCCCCTTTGGCATTGATGGCAACACTTCGGAAAATAAAATTTTGACATCTAAGTGTTTTACAACAAAAACTTGCCATTAACAAAATTGCTCCCCCTAAGCATATACACTATCCCTTAATCAATAGAGTGTATAGCAATTTTGCATTCAGAGCATAATCATCAGAGCATATAGCATATATCACAACATATATCAAAATTTCAAAACAGATACTTCTCCCTCTGATATGCTTCTCCCCGGATATATCAAAATTTCAAAATTTTAAAACCATATACTTCTCCCCCTTTGCCAACAATGAAAAAGTACCGCTGAAAAACTTGTTTCCATATATATATAAAAGAGTTTATGACAATAATGAATAATACTTGTCAAAAACCACTTTATAGTCCTGCAAAAATTGTTTCATGGAAAGAGACCAGGACTCAAGTAGGGAGGTCGCCACTTCCTTTTCTATCTGCATTTGTGATACCTGTTTCTGCATGGCATCTATTGTGCTCAGTTCTTGTGTGACTATCAGGGCATCCAGGTTCAGATAGCATTTCTGGAGAATTTGTAGTCATGGAAGTAATACCAGTTGAAGCTCCTGCAAATCCCTAGACCTTGTGCTGATCTCTTGCTCTATCTTGGCTGACTGGATCTGGAACCGGTGAATGGTTTTCCCATATGCTGCAAAGGAGTCGTAAGGAGTCTTGAATGTGCTTAAGTAGGACTATAAGTCCATTTGAAGTTCTTTCTTATTGGCTAGCATATCATCACAAAACAGATGAGGTTGATAGATTTTGCTGAGTAGCAAGTTTCCCTCATCCAAGGCACTCCTTATGTCCTTTTGATCCTTTAACAGTTCAGTCCTAAGCTCATTTAATTTCTTCACGAGAGCAACATTAAGAGCCTTTTGGTGCTCTTTCTTTACATTGGCCTCTACTGCTTCTTCTAGACCCTACACCTGATCATCCACTAAAGTACATAGAAGTTTGAGTTGTGCTAGTGATGAATCAGTGTTAGGAAGATTAGTACCAGGGATTAAACTGGTAAGTGTGTCTACAGCTGCCTGAATGATGTCCTGTTCCTTTTTCATGTGAATGATGCTCTACATAAGCTCCGACTCACTTGCAGATTGGAGATTTATAGGACTATAGAGATCAATCGGTGAGGGTTGACTTCCGGTTTCCTTCGGAGTCTCCACCTAAGAGCTTTTTGCCACTTCTCATTCCTTGGCTTCTACAACTTTCTTCTTTTCCGCTTCTCTTCTCTTCTCTTCTTCCTTGTCTTCCTCTGCCTTTTTCTTCTCCTCTGCTATCCTCTTCTGCTCTTCCTTTTCTTCTTCTTCCCTCTTCTTCTTCTTCTCTTCCTCTTCCTTTTTCTTATTCTCTTCCTCTTCCTTCTTCTTCTCTTCCTCTTCCTTCTTCTTCTTCTCCTCTTCTTTCTTCTTCTTTTCTTCCTCTTCCTTCTTTCTCTTTTCTTCTTCTTCCTTCTTCTTATTTTCTTCCTTGTCCTCTTCTTCTTTCTTCTTCCTTTCTTCTTCTTGCTTCTTCTTCTCTTCATCTTTTCTTTTCTCCTCTTCCTCTTTTCTCTTCTCTTCCTCTTTTTCCCGTTTCTCATCTTCATCCTTCTTCTTTTTCTCTTCCTGTTCTTTTGCCCCTTGCTATGTGTCCACAGCTTGTTCACCACCCTGATCGACCTATTGCCCCTGTTCAGTTCCCTCAGAAAGTATGTCCTAAGTGACATCTTCTATATCCAGGGCATCAACATCTATGGTGTCGATTGGTTCCTCCACCAAGTTTCCTTCCTCATCAAAAACCTCATCCGGTTTGGAAATAACCGGTTCCTTTTCTCCTTGGAGGTTGGCCATTGGAGCTTTGTGAAAGCTGATAGCATGGGCCATGTGTTGATGTGTATCCTTTTCTACATCATCAACTCTCCCTTCCAACAACCAGAGTCTTCTTCTCCTTGCGAAGAAGAGACCTTTATTTTGATCCAATACATCAAATAATTCTGAATTTGAGAGTTCAGGGAAGTACTGTGCAAAAAATTTCTCCCTAATCTCTTATTCCTTTTCAATGGCAATGCGCCATTTGTTATCCAATGCTTTAAATAATGAATCTAGTGTCTGAGATTTAATCTCTGATGGTGATCGGTCATTTTTACATAAATAAAGAATGATTTCCTGCAGTACTTCATCTTTTTCTTCACTATTGAATTCATCATAATAATCAATTAAATCATTAAGTAACTTTCTCCTAATATTCTTTACTATTCTTTGACAATGTGTCAAAGGTTTGTAAGAGATATCTATATTTATCGGTGCGGATGTTGCCAGTTCATTCTTCTTCACCTTCTTGGTCTGTCTAGCCTTCTTTGGCTATTCATCAGAATCAGTTTATTCAGAGTCCAGTTCATATGCCTTAGTCTTCCTCTTTCTTTTGAAGACTTTTTCCAGTGTTACCTCCGGTTTCTTCTTTGCCGATGATCGCTTGGTCACTCTTGGAGTCTCAGTGGTAGCTGGTGCTGATGCTGCAGGCACTGCCTTAGCTTTCTTGACTGCCGGTTCTTTTCCCTTCTTCACCGATGGTTCTTCAACCGGTGTGATCCTCTCCAAGTAGGTTCCAGTTTGCTTAGCCTTTGGATCAAGAGGCGAGGCAATAAGGGTTGAAGCATACCCTTCCAACATGTCAAACATGACCTCATAGCCCATAGACTCCACTTCCTCCATTCTAGGCTCAATAGCCTCCATTAGACATTTGTCCACCTGAATAGTGAAACAGATGTCATCTTCATACTTCTTCACTATGTCACCTGAGATTCGTACCCTCTGACTCATCTTTCTTTTGAACTCATGAAAGTATTTGTTCAGTATCTCAAGCTAGCTGGTTCCAATGGCTTGCACACTTTCCTTTATCTGCTTGGTTACCAGTTGGTCAGGGGACCACTGGACATCTTCTACACCCGGAAAGTAGCCTTGGAAATAGAAAAACAACCCTACCAGTAGTTGTCCAAACTTAAACCTTAGTGAATTGTCCTTTTTGATTGCCTTAAGATTTAACAAGAGTTGCCTCTGCATACTGGTGCATAAGTCAAATGATTTATCCTCTATATTCATCCAGTAAGTGGCATTTACCACTATAGCAGATACAGAATTAATCTTGTTGGCTGAGAATGTTCTGTAGCCTAGCACCATGCAGGCGTATTTTACCAGTTCATCCTTGATAGGATTAACTGTCATACCTTGTGAATCACTTGTCGAACTGGTGAGCTTGGTCATTTCCATTTTTCTTACCATTCTCAAGGCTGGCACTTCCCCTGTGTTATAGAAACCGGTGACTGCATGAATTGCCTCAGGCGTGATATCATGTGTTCTTTCTAGGTACATCTTGTCACCATGGACTCTGCTCAAGATGATCCTGATGTGATCCTCTGTGAAGTCTTCCAAAAAATATACCGCATTATGGAGTTTCTTCTTCTCTAAGATACTGAACTCCGGTTTGATCCTTTTGTCCTTTCCACAAAATAGACCTAATTGAGTATGAATGGCTAAGGACCCTAGGTCTTCAATCTTGCAATCAATATAGTCTGAAATTCCTTCTTCGACAATGACTCCAGTTGGAACTTGTGACAAAGAATTATACTTGGACTTCCTCTGAAAGAAACCTTCTAACTCAATGGATGTGCTTGAACTGGTATGAGATGCGGAAGCCATTGAAGAGTATTTCAAGAACAGGAAAAATACCTTTCAAACGCGAATTTAGGTCTTCCTGATTCTGCTTTACTTCGCTCTTCATCGGATGCCAAATCACCGCTTTGAGTTCTCCACTACCGCTTGCAAACTATATTTGAATCTCTTTCAAAGTTATCCAATTTCTTGAGATCTAATGCTCAAATCACCTTTTCTTTGCTCTGCACTTGAAAACTTTTCTTTGCTCGAAAACAGATAGTGAGAAATGATTTGAAAAATGCATTTATACATGTCTCTCACCTACCATCATTAATGCTCCTATATTAGGGCGTAAACCCTAATTTGCCTTTTTACTATTTTCGGTCTTCTGCCAAGTGACAGGTGTAGCATATTGGTTAAGATCTTTTACCGGTGTTAACTGGGGGTTCGAAAGCATTTTTCCATTTGCTCCCCCTAAGCCTTTGAAGCTTAGTTTGCCGGTTCTGATATTTCCACACTAGGTGCAGAAACCGGTTCCTCTTCTGACATTGTTGGTTTCTTCTTCCATTTTTTCTTCATGTCTCTTTGAACTTTTTCAACATCTATTTCTCCTTCCTGAGTGACCGGTATATCATCAAATATACTTTTTCTGCTTCTGCAGAATCTTGCAATGTGACTCGGTTTGCTGTAGTGATAGCAAACAAGTCCAGGTGCTCCCCAAGGTCCATTGTACATGTTTCCATTCTTCCTTCTACATGTTGCAATAGTGTGACCATGACCATGATAGATCATACAACTTTCTCTCCATCCGATTGCCGCTTGATGACCATAGCTTCTTGACTAATGATTGAAGTCATTAAACCGGCCATGGTTCCAGTTCATAAAAGATTTAGGACCAGTTCCTTGGGTCCTCTGTGGATATCTTATAGTGTTATCCACAACAAACCTACATTCAAATGCTCTATGCCCAAACTTGTTGCATGCATAACAATGACCATTGAACTTATTGAATCTAGGTACATTGTTGATAAAATAAGGAAAACTATTGTAGGCTTTGCTCCTACATACATTGGCAGTGTGTCCTTCTTTAAGACAGTTAAAGCAAACAGGTTTGAATTTTTTCTTACCTTTTACTTTGAGTGTCGGTTTCTTCTTTGATGCTTCAGCATTTGTTGCTAAGGATTCTCCTTCCTCATGTCCAGAAAAACCAAGACCATTGGTATTCTTTGCCGGTCTAGATGACTCAAGCTTTTGCTCTAGCTTGATTGTACTTTTGCCAAACTTAGCAAGTATTTCCTTTGACTCAAAGAGTTCTTTGGAAATAGAAGTGTTTGTCTCCATAAGACTTGCATTTTCAGAGATGGCAATGTTCAGTTCTCCTTGCATGTCTTCTTTTTCCATTCTACTCTCATGAAGGCGAGCAGTTAGTGCACTAATCTCATGTTTCAACTTGGAGATCTCATGATCTCTGTCTTTTACCAGATCTTCACCTTTTCTCCAGTTCTCAAGCTCTTGACTAAACCGAATAGTCAGTCCTTCCAACTCCTTTCTCAGATTGGAGTTTGAATCATTCAGCTTATTTACTTCAGCAATCATACCTTCCATGTTAGCTTCATCTTCAGAACTACTTTCAAATAATTCCATCAGCTTTTGTGCATGTTCTCTTCTTTTTGCTTGAGATGCCTTGTATTTGACCATAAGATCATCATAGGCTTGCTCAGACTTAGAGAGCCATTGAGTAAGTTCCCTCAAGGTGTATTCCCCCATTTCTCTTTGCAAGTGGTTAAACTTATAGAAAGGTTGGCTCTGATACCAATTGATGAATACTAAGAGGGGGGGGTGAATTAGTATGCTAAAAATCTTTGCACTAGAACACTTACACAATCTAAAGATAAACCAGTAAAGCAGTCTGACAATCAAACTGGTTACCACACATAAAAAACAAAATGCAAATAAAACATTCACCCACAAAAGCAATACAACCATAACACAAGATATTTGACGTGGAAACCCAACTAGGAAAAACCACGGTGAGATGGAACTCACAAGTCACTATCTGCAGAATAGAAACTAGATTGGTTAAGGTTAGACAGGTTAAGGTCTTACAATGTTCTTCACCAGAATAGATCCTGTTAGGAATCTCAATCTCTGTTAGGAGATAAGTCCGATTAAAGACTACCTTGTTAGAGGATTTTAGATTCACATGTGTGAACCACCTTGTTAGAGGATTTTACAAAGGCTTTGAGGCCTACCCGGTTAGGGGCTACTAACTTGTTAAAGATGTGAGTAATCAACAAGTGTTTGATCTATCTAATAGCACAAGCTGCTTGGTTAGATCCAATATTGCTCATAGCTAATGCATTCCAGCATTACTTCAGTCTTCTCTATCTCTCTCTCAGTTACAACTTGATCTTCTTAGATAAGATCGCTCTTCCAACAACTCAACATCCACCTTAAACCCTAGCTCAACATTAACCCTTTTCGCAACAACCTAAAACCCTAGACATGATGTCCCTTTTAAAGGAATCTGATTTCATGTCAGTCCAATAGGATTTCTTTACAGTTTCCTAGGTTCAATGAACCTAGACATACTTAGTAACATGACATAGGAATCACCGTTAATGTTTCGGCACCGTCAAACAATTGGTGGATTGGTAACTCATCACAAAATGCTGGTTGGTAACTCATCACAGACTATTACCAGAACATACAAAATACCAGTTGCCGATTTGATAAAAATGAAGATGCGTAAGAATGTGTTGTGCCACTTTGCACCCTCATACCACTTGTGATCTGTGAACCGCTTGGGGTCAACATGTTGCTTCAGACCGGGAAACACATTCTACAAAATCACTACTAGTCTAAAGACTAGAATACAACATACCGATTGGAACAAATACCGGTTGAGCATGAGCTCATACATATAAAGGGGATCTCAATACAAGTGTATGTCCATCAATGACAATCACAACATAAACATCAAAAATGCCAACATCTATGTGCTCAGAATAAGATTACCTTGCTTATAGCATACCTCGGTAACCCATATAGTAACTCGGTAAACCCTTCTGTTTACTCTGTTCTTTGACTGTTCTCTGAAATCCTTCTTGGTGACCTCTGTGTCTCTGTAATAGTCATAACACTTAGTGCTTTCACATGTCTTGCTTCATATATTTCTATATCTTCCTTTCTGTCATGCTACATGTATATGTTCTTAATCCATGTTGTATAAATAGATCTCTTATGTTGGTGATCCATTCATTGCTTCGATCTTACAAACATGTTTTATCAAATGAATAACCATGCAAAATATTTCATTGGTTAGATGACTTCAAAATCATACACAATCTTTAAGTGCAATTTCCAATGTGATAACGATTAGGTGTTCCTTGATCTTGTAACACGTTTCCATATGTATGTCCCAGTTCAATGAATCTGGTAACATGTTTCACTCGGTGTGTCATCTTTGCTGGTCAGTAGACATTGAATGATACTCGGTAGACAACTCGGTGCATACTGGGCTCTTGACTACTTTCTTCTATAACCGACTAGACTGTGCATACCGACTGAATATTTTTGTAGAGATAACTGACTAGAGTATATAGAATAACTTTGAACATAAAACTAATGGCAACTTGATAAGTACTAACAATCTCCCCTTTTGACATTAGTTGAAATGTTTGACAAAAACTACTTTCAAAGTTATAACTCAAATAATCTATATACTTGCAAAATTTGACTATACTGACAGTATATACAGTAGTCAATGAAATAATATATCCAGATATACTTCCCTTATCAATATACTATACAAAACTTTGATTTTGCATGCTCGGTGATCAATGTTATGTGTACTTACTGTTCTGTTCATTGCTCAGTTCACTGCTCTTAGATACTCTGCTTACTCTGCTCGGTATACTCCCCCTGTATACTACACTCCTTTTGTTTGATATTATACTTTGATGCTTTCAGTACTATTTCACTCCCCCTTTTTGACAAACATCAAAATTTAGTTACCATTCGGTGGTGCCAACTGGTCAAAAATGGATTTGTACTTTGTCCGTGCCTCAGTGAGAGTGATAGAGAGGGCATCCTTTACACTGTCCATTAAAGAATTATGCACTTGAATATCAGCTAATAATGATATTAAGCCATCTAGAGTGCTTCCCTCTTGTGTAGTAGATAAGTATGTGGCTCAGTTGAACTATTCTTGGACAGATGAAAGATGAGGAAGGAATAATGTCTAAAGTGTCATTATGTCCATCCTGATCTTGTGTTCTTCATTTCTTAGGTCCAATTATTGAGCCATGAGCTATTGTAACTTTGTATAGAAATTCTAAACTAAATTGGGCTCTGTGGTCAACTTATTTGAGAGATCAGTGATCTCTTTCTCAATTGCTTCTGTTTTATTTTTGATGTCTTTAATGAATAAAGAAAATGTACAGAGTTTCTGAAATAAATAAAGAATGTGCTTGAGTTGAGGGGACAACTCAGCAATAAATTTGACAAGTTTGACTTTGCCAATAGCTATAGTTTTTTGAACCTCTTCTATCATTTTTGTATTGAGCTCTTTGTCTTTTAGCTTGCTCAAATATTCGGATGCATCTACTCCAGATGTCTCTATCTTGGTTAGGAGTTCATCCAGTTGAATGTGGATGGCTGCATCTTTGGTTATTGTAGCTTCAGGTAGCATATCTATTAAGAGTGCTTTCACCTTCTGAAGTACTTTATTTTTCTTTTAGATAGCCATTTGCTTCTCTTGTTTGGCCTTTTCTTTACATAGTTCACCAAAATCAATGAGTGCTTGCCCCTTTAATTTGGATATATCAACATTGGGCAACACTATTGGTTTTGACAAATCTACTTTGAAACTATGCTTTTTCATCTTCTTTTCTTGACCTTTCACCGATTGAACTAAGACAATGGCTTCTGAGGCTTGATGACCCTCAGTAGGTTGCTCGGTAGAGGCAACACTTTGGTCGATTTCTTTAGTCTTTGTATTGTCCTTTTGTGTCTCGGTACTCAGTGTCTCAGTTGCAACATTTTCAGTGCTAGAAGGTGCCTAAGACATCTGTTCTTGAGTAGTACCTTCTCCTGCTATAGACTTGTGATCTTCGGTGCCTTTATCCATATCTTGAGGGGCTTCTATTGAGACAGGTTGATTGACCAGTGGATAAGGTTGAACTTGTTCCAAGACTGATTCACTGGATACAAGTTTTGCATATGCATGGCCTTCTATCATTTCCTATTTCGGTGCCTCTATATCCATAATATCTTCATCTATTTGAATGGTTTCAATAGGGTCTTGTTCAGTAACATCAGGATCTTGCTCGGTGACATCAACTATTTCAACTTTAGCCTGCTCACCGACATCCTTGAATCTAAACATTTCCTGCCACTTTTCTTTTGTCTCATTTTCCACTTCAATATACAAACCATTCATTAGTTTTAAGGCTCTTTGTTTGATGAGAAACTTTGTGTTGTAGGTTGTCAGATGTTCTTTTATTTCAACTACCGACATGTCTGGAAAGAGATGTACCAAACTTCTTTCTCTGATTTGTTTCTTTGAGTCCATTGCATACTTCCACCTATTGTCAATATGTAAATATAATTCATTTGGAAGTGACTTAGATAGTTCCAATGGAGCCAATCAAAATTTTAGAAGTGTGCAGATGACTGCTTCTTCAATTTGTCTCTTTTCATCTTCATTTCTGGATTCATACTTAACATATCTGAATCCTCCAAATCCACCATATTATTTCAGATTAGCACAAAAATTTTCAACACTATGTACATTTACCTTCTTGCTCTTGACACTCTGAAATTTGCTTGCATCCTCAAATTCGGTGTCACTAGACTCTTTTGCCAAAATGAGTCTCCCAGTGGATTTCTTGTAAGTTTTTATTACCTTGGGAACAGTAACACTCTTTGTTTTCTTACTTGGTGAAGCTGCAGATGCTCTAGTGTTAGGTTACTTTGCAGGAGGAGTCGGTGAGGCCTTTGATGAATCCTGTTTCTTTCTTTTCAACACTTTTCCCTTAGGCAATTCAGTGCTCAGTGTTATAGCTACCTCTTGGGCTTCAGATTCTTCTTCGGTAATGGCTATAGTGCCTTTGACAAGTGTGGAGGAATAATCTTCTCCGAATTTCTCCGATAATGCCTTTATCGTCTTTGTTGCCTTTCTTGTAGCTTTGGGTACTACAATGCTCATTTTTACTTTTTCCTTCACTTCTTCATAGGTTCCATACCTCAACTCGGTAGCATGCCTTGGTAATGTGAGAAATGCATCAATTTTCTATTGTGTGATGTCAAAATCAATCTCGTAACCCATAAGTGACAAAGATTGAGTTCTTGGTTCCACAACATTCACATAACAGTAATCAGTGTCTACTTCAAAACATATGTCATTTTTGTATTTCTCCACTAGTTGGGGTGGAATTCTATACCTGTTATGCATCTTCTCTTGAAACTTACTAAAGTAATCATCCATAATATCATTAAAATTATCACCTAGCTTCTTAATGAAGTCATTGATTTGATGGGTGATTGGTCGGTGTAGCTCCCAAACAACGTTATCAACTGATGGAAAGAATTTTTCAAAATAGAAAAACATGTATACAAGTAGTGATCCAAACTTTAGTGTATTAGCCGAGTTGTTCTTCTTCGGCTTCCTGATTGTGTTCAGATTCTCAAACAGGTTTTTCAACAACACCTCACAAAGATCAATTTTCATTCCCTTTTTCACAATTTTGTATGCTAGGTCTACTACTGCACAGGGTACATTGTTTTCCCTTGCCGATTGGAAGAAATAGTAACCTATTACTCTAATGGCAAATTTTAGTTCTGCATCAGTGACATTGTTCAATTTTAGTCCTCTGCAATCTGATTCTACTCCAGTTAAACTGATCAATTCCTTCTGTGATATCATCTTTTGAGCTCGGACATGATCATAAATAGGGTAACCGGTGATTAGATGAATGATTTCCTTGGTAATCTTAAATGGTTGCTCTTCTAGCCACATGAAATCATCATGAACTCTGCTCAGAACAAACTTGACCCACTGGGCTTTGAACACATGGGGATAGGTTAGGGCTTCAGTTAATCCCTTGATCTTAATGTGCTCATACTTGCTATCCAATTTACCAGCGGTGCACAATTCATCATATGTGTCTTTGATTTCAACATGACTGAGTTCTTCAACACAACATTTGGTGAAGAATCTCACATCCTCGACTAATAACACTCTATCTAGGATGAGTGAAAATGTGGTTTTTTCATCTGGTTCAGATGCAACTTTGGGAGTTAAAGAGTATTTTAGTGAGGGCTTTTCAACATTCTTATCAATGATGGGATCTTGGATCTTAGGTGCCATTTGAAGATTTCAGATAAAAACTAACAAAAGATCCTTAGGGTTTGAGGATTTTCAAATGACTGACGCTTCACACTTAGCAGCTAATAATAACTTGATAGGATCGGTAAACTAGCTTAACAATGCATTGAGATTGATGTAAATACCTTGAATTTTGCTTTGTAGGAGGTTTGATCGCCTTAGATTTGCTTTGCTCTGCTCTCTCGAAAACTTGGTAAGTAAAAATGATCGCGTAAATGTTTTAAGTACACAATATACCTTATCAGGCTCCATGCGGGTTAGGTTAAAACATTAAATGCACTCGGTTCCACTAAAATTTCTTTCCTTTTTCCGCTTTAACCGAGTAACCAAACTTCCTTCATTTACCGACTTGACAGGTTTCCTGTATTCACCGACTTGATAGGTTTCCTCTATATTGCTTCAAAAGACTTGATACAATTTCAAACTTACTAATACATCTTTAACTATGCAGAATTTGAATTAAGTACACAATAGAATAGAAATTGTTAAGATTTAACCTTGAGAGAATGCAGTCCCTTCATACCTTTACCGATTAATTTGGAATAGGTGCACCTAACTCGGTAGGTAAGGTGCTTTCTTCATTTGACACAATTTCCTTCTTTTTCCAAATCATCTATAATTTGTCTTTTATTTCCTCAGTGTCTTTTCTAGGTTGATCTCTGCAATCTCCAGCCAAGTGTCCAACTTTGTGACAATCAAAGCATGCCATACCAGGATTTCTCCATGATCTTTGGTTGTTCATTCCAAACCTTATAAAGAAGTTGGCACTTATATGTCCATATCTTCCACAACATTCACACCATATCCTTGTATTGTAATCCCATGGTACTGCAGGATACTATCGGTAAGGATTTGTGTGAGCTCGGTAACCTCTAGCATTTGCTCAGTGTGCAGACCACATATATTTCTTTTACTTAAGCCAACACTTCTCAGTACTGTGTCCATATCTATTGCAGTTTTTACAAAACCCTTTGAATTTTGCCTTCTGATAATTGTTAACAGACTTTGTCCTACATTGATTAGATGTGTGACCATATTTATTGCAATTGTAACAATAACCTTTGGACTTAGTGACATTCAGTTGCTTACCTTTTCTGATTTGGCACATGTTGGTAGTGTGATCTTGATTTCCACAGTAGTTGTAAATAGGCTTCTTTCTTTTGATGTTCTTCTTGATTCCATCTTGCTTTGATGATTCTCCTCTCTCGGTAGTATGGATTCCCTTCTCAATAGATTCTTTTCCTTTGTAACCGAGTCCTGCATCTTTGTTGGGTCTTCTTGTATTTAGTTGCTCATCCAACATCTTTGATGCTTCATAACTCTTCTTCAGTGTTTCTTTGGATTTCTTATTTGTTTCAAGTTCATTGGTCAACCTTGATACTTCAAGTTTCAATGTTGTATTCTCACCATCTTTCATATTTGCTTCATGATGTGCATAACCTAGTTGATCTGACAGGTTTTGTTGAATTCCAGTCATCCTTGTGATTTCATCATTCTTATCAGATACTAAGGCTTCAAGTTGTTGTTTCTCTCTTTCTAGATCTCTTACTTTATCCTCGGCTATCCTCAATGCATCAAGATTTTCAGTCATCTGTGTGTTGAAATATTCATGTTCTCTTTTCATTGCTTTTAGTTGATCAGCCAGTGCTTTGTTCTTTTCTTTCAATACTCCAACCATTTCTTCAGTCTCTTCAGACATACTATTCTTAGATGATGTCTCAATTTGTTCCACCAGCTCTTGAGAGTCCTACAAATCATCAGATAATCTTCTTCTCACTTTCAGAGATTTTTGCATTTGCCTTTGCATATCTGCAATCACTTGATTAGCATGATCCAGCTCTTCTTCCAGATACACAATCCTTCAAGATTGTTTATAGTCTTCCATTGATAAGATCTTTATCTTTAGGCAGTTAAACTCTTTTCCAAGATTGAAGCTCTGATACCAATTATTATGCCCAATATGGAAAGCTAATGTACTAAGAGGGGAGGGGTGAATCAGTACCTCAAAACTTTTCTTCAACAATAACTTTACTGTTATGCATAAACTGAATAGTGCAGTAACATAATACAAAGCTAAAACAAATAGATAACAATCATACATGATTCACTCCATAACACATATATTTTGGCTACGTAGAAACTCTTGGTTAGAGAGAAAAACTGCGGTGTGGATGGCACCTACAACTTCACTACTGCAATAATAAAGGTTTCTTCGGTTAGAGCTACATGTTTAGCTATTTCTGATAGCTTACCCTATTAGGAGTATCAAGATCTATTAGATCTGCCTTGCTAAAGGATTTTACAACACTTAATCTAAATGTTGCACCTAGTTAAACGCTTTACAATTTATAGACTTGATTAGAGTCTTTTACCTTGTTAAAGGTTTCTCTTACAACTTCAAAATATTACAATAAAATCATTACAAATATCTGCAACTTTACATCTAGAATGTTATAGCAGATTCTATGTGCTCAAAATAAGATTACCTTGCTTATAGCATACCTTGGTAACCCATATAGTAACTTAGTAAACCCTTCTGTTTACTCTGTTCTTTGACTGTTCTCTGAAATCCTTCTTGGTGACCTCTGTGTCTCTGTAATAGTCATAACACTTAGTGCTTTCACATGTCTTGCTTCATATATTTCTATATCTTCCTTTCTATCATGCTACATGTATATGTTCTTAATCCATGTTGTATAAATAGATCTCTTATGTTGGTGATCCATTCATTGCTTCGATCTTACAAACATATTTTATCGAATGAATAACCATGCAAAATATTTCATTGGTTAGATGACCTCAAAATCATACACAATCTTTAAGTGCAATTTCCAATGTGATAACGGTTAGGTGTTCCTTGATCTTGTAACACATTTCCATATGTATGTCGAGGTTCAATGAATCTGGTAACACGTTTCACTCAGTGTATATCAACTCGGTGTGTCATCTTTGCTGCTCCGTAGACATGGAATGATACTCGGTAGATAGCTCGGTGCATACTGGGCTCTTGACTACTTTCTTCTATAACCAACTAGACTGTACATACTGACTAAATATTTCGGTAGAGATAACCGATTAGAGTATATAGAATAACTTTGAACATAAAACTAATGGTGACTTGATAAGTAGTAATAGTCTAGAGTGAGGTTTCAGGGGTGACAGCCCCTGACTATGGGAGTTCAAAAAAATTTTGCCATTTTTTGAGGAAAAGAACCGAGAATGAAAAAACCCTAAAAAAGCCAACTTTGTATGTTGCCCTAAAAATTTCATGTTATAAATGGCTAGAATGTAAAAGGCATTGTAATGGTAATGTATTGTTTTACTAGATAATAAGAAAATATTGGGCAGTTGTGTTCTTTGGGTGTAGCCCATCTTGGGTGAACCACATTAAATATCTATGTTATTTGTGTTGTAAATTTTCCTTCATCTTTAGTGTATTTGAATTTGCATATAATTGTTAATTTGTATTTTCTTCTGATCTGGCAAAACCCTAACACGATCGCTGGAAAACCAGATAGAAAAGGCATGCTCTTTCCCCTTCTGTTTCTATGAAGCCCTTTGTGTTTGTGGTTAAAGATACTCTTGATTCAAGTACCCCAATCTCTGCTATTGATTCCAATAAAAGAACTTAATTTTCTAATAAATTCCTTAGTTTATGTAAGGATTGGCAAGAAAGGAATGCCACCGACCAATAGGTCATCTCTTTGTGTCTATGGTACTTGGATAGTTTTGGTGTAGTTTCTACTGCTAGTTCTATCTTAGGTCCTTTTTTTGTTTAGTAGTCTTTTGTTTCTTTTTATTTTTGGACTTGTTTTCGTAGGTGTGCACTTCTCATGTGCCCCAGGTATCACCTTTTAGCAGATATGTAAAGGTATGGGCCTATCCCACTTTTTATTAATTAGAACCTTGGTTATAGAGGGATTTTGTGTGAGTTTTTGTTGGTTAAGAATTAAAAAGGCTTAACATCTAATCATTACTCACTCTTGGCCTACATCATAATATATAAATTTATGCATAATTATAAGTTTTAATTTTAAAATATTAGAAGAAAGTAAGTGATGTTAATAGTAAATGGAATTTTTGACATGTTTATGTGTATCTCTTAAATAGTATAGATTGTTGGATATGTTTTTTATTGTTGCTGCTAGGATATGTTGTTGTCATTGATGACAACATATTCTTGTGATTTATTCCAGTGAGTTTGGGAAGATCTTCTAATCTAGTTTTGTAGCTTGGTTTCATTGATCACTGTTTTGAAGAATCTGGTATTTCCTCCAGTATATTTCAATGTGATCAAATCTTGTGATGATGTTTTGGGATATTGTTTAGGATGATCATATGTATCTTCATTTTAGATGGTTTATAATTTGGTACCCCGTAATTTATCTTTCTTCATGACAGTTGTTGATTGGTTGTGTTCTTGAGATTTATGATGTTGATCAATGAAGATTTGATAAGTGGTGTTGGTGTAGTTGTTGGTGATGGTTCTAATGTTCTTGCTGGTGTAGTTGTTGGTGATGATTCTAACATTCTTGATGATAAGTTTTTGGTGGTTTTCATCAACTGGTGATTATTTTTTGTGTTATGTGATATTTTTTATGGTGTAGCATGTTGCGGTTGATCTTGACATGATTTCCAATGGATGTGATCATTTGGGAATTTGATTTAGGTGAATGCTATGTAATGTAAATCATTATATTGGTCTGGTGATCGATCTGTGTATTGTGTAATGTAATATTGTGTGTTGTGCTATTAATTTTCTTATTTGTTTATTGCTACAATTTATTAGTTTTGTTTTGGAGTAATTTTTTGCATCTGAGGGAAGACTGATTCAACCCCCCCTCTCAGTCTTCCTTCTTGATTGCTTCTAGCAATTGGTATCAAAGCTAGATCCTCTAGTATAAGCTTAATCACTTGAGGAGATCTGGGATGGCAACTCAAGGTATTCTTTTCAAGAAGGACAGTCTGAGGTTTGATGAAAATAACTATATTGTATGGAAGAGTCAGATGGAGGTGCACTTTAAATGTCTTAGAGAGGATTACTGGAAGATTACTAAGAATGTCTATGTTGTTCCTTAGAATGGACCATCTACTCCTGATGAGGTTAAGGAAGAAAAATATAACATCAGAATGAATGAAGCATTTCTTAGTGCCCTGAACGATTCTGAAATGACAAATGTTATGGGACTTTAGACTGCACATGAGATCTGGGAGAAGCTTGAGATCCTATATGAAGGTGATAGTCAAGTGAAAGTTGCTAAGTTGCAGAGTTTAAAAGGAAAGTGTGAGACATTGAAGATGGGAGAAGATGAGAACATACATTCATACATGGCTAATGTGAATGAACTTGTCCTTGGGTATCAGATGTGCCAGTGGAAAGATTGAGAAAGATGAGATTGGTGCTAAGGTATTGAGATCTTTGCCTCCTTCTCATAAACATAAGTTTGTTGCTATTGATGAGATCCTGAGTGTGACTATAGTAACAAGATATGTGTTGGTCAGAAAACTTACTGCATTTGAGTGGAGCGAATTTGGAGAATCACATGGAAAGTTTGAGATTGGATTGAGAGTATTAGCATCTATATCCAATAAGCAGAAATATGATCCTGATGAGTGCAGGATATCTAGATATGAAAGAGAAAGAAGAGAGATAGCAGAGCAAGAAAGAGTGTTTGATTAGCTTGAAGCATTGATTACCTGGAGACTACCTAAAGGTGTCGGTAAGTATGATGGAAAGTTGCCTTCAGAATGTTTTTCTTCTAATAAGATAGGGCATTTTTCTTCTAGATGCCCAAAGAGAATGGCTAAGTATGAAAAATATGATAAGTTTGATAAGCATGATAGGAATGATATATATGAGAAGCATGAAAAATATGATAAGCCTTATAAGTCTAACTAGAATTTTAGGAACTAGAAGAATTGTTATTATGTTGCAGATGAAGGTGTTAAAAATGATGAATTAGAAGGAGATGAATTTGTGTTTATTTCCATTAAAGAAGATAAACTTGTACCTATTTATTCCACTAGTTGTTATGTTGCAGAGAAAGCTTTGGTTGCTAAGGTAGAAGAGAAAGGTGAATGGGTGATTGGTAGTGGCTATTCACATCATATGACTAGTGATAAAAGAAAATTTGTAAGCATGGAAAGGTATGATGGTGGAATAGTTAGATTTGGAGATGACAAAGCCTAGTGATCTGTGGGAGAGGTTATATTTCTTTTGATGGTAATCATAATACTGATGATGTCTTACTTGTTGAAGGTTTGAAGCATAATATTTTGAGTGTTGGATAGATGGTTGATAAGGGTTATGATCTACAATTAAAGGATGGTAAATGAAAGATCATAAATGCCTTCAGTATAGAGATTGTGTCTGGGACTAAGACTGAAGGTAACATTTTTCATTTGAATGCTTGTGAGAAAAGTTGTTTAATTGCTAATATAGATGAGAGACCATTGTGGCATAGAAGAATGTGTCATGTAAAATTTGATTCATTGATTAAGATCAGCTCTACACAATTTGTTAGATATTTGCCTAATATTGTTAAATTTGTTAATCTGGTATGTAAGGAATGTCAGTTGGGTGAGAAAACAAGGATTTATTTCAAGAGTTAAAAGTATACATATGATGGACCACTAGATCTTGTGCATACTTGACCTGTGTGGACCTACAAATGTTAGAAGTGTGCAGGGTGATAGATACTTTATGCTGCTAATTGATGATTATTCTAGGATGATGTGGGTTGTCTTTTTTAATGAAAAATCATAGGCATTTGACAAATTTAAGATATTCAAAGCTAAAGTTGAAACTGTCTAGATTGAAGTTGAAGTGTCTGAGATATGATAGAGTTGGAGAATTCTATTCCGGTATGTTTAATTCATTCTATGAGATGCATGGGATTAGAAGACAACTATTTGCTCCTAGAACCCCACAACAAAATATAGTTGTTGAGAGAAAGATCCGTACTATTTTGGATGTTGCAAGAAATATGTTAATTGAAGGAAATGTTATGAAGGTCTACAGAGAAGCTATTAGCACTTCTATTTATATGTTCAACAAAGTTCATATCAAAGGTGATACCAATAAGACCCCTTGTGAGATTTAGTTTGGTCATGTTCATACTATGAAATATTTCAAAGTTTTTGGTAGAAAATTTTATATCAAGAGAGATGAGAATATAGGAAAGTTTGATGTTAGAAGTGATGAAGGTATATTTCTAGGATATTATAGAAAGAGAAAATCCTATTGGTGCTATAATAAGAGACTGAGAAAGATAGTTGAGAGTGCAAATGTAAAGGTGGATGAGATCCTTGGGAAGAAGATCATATATTTTGATGATGGTCAACATATTGTTTTATCTCCTATTCAACCTGAAGAGCCTAGGCAAAATGATCTAGTAGAGATTGTTAATCCGGATGTTTCTACTAGTGATGATGTTCACAAACCTAAAAATTAGAACAAACAAAAGACTCCAAGGTATGTTAAATTGAATCATTTTGAGAATCAGATTATTGGTGATAACAATAAAGGTGTGATGACTAAAAGGTTAGCTGCAAAAGAAATATGTTTGATTTATAAAGTTGAACCTAAAGATATTGTTGAAACTTGTAAAGTTTATATCTAGATAAGAGCCATGAAAAAAGAGTTAGATCAGATTGAAAAGAATAACACTTTGGAACTTGTGCCTAGACCTAAGGATAAAAAAATTATTGGTACTAAGTGGGTTTTTAGGAACAAACTGAATGAAGTCGGTGAAGTATTCAAAAATAAAGGTAGACTGGTCTGCAGAGAATATTCACAGTAAGAAGGAATTGATTATGAAGAAATGTTTGCCCCGGTTGCCAGAATTGAAGTTGTTATACTGTTACTTGCTTATGTTGCTTATAAATATTTCAAGGTATATCAAATGGATGTCAAATTTGCATTTTTTAATGGTGATCTAGAGGAAGAAGTTTACATTGAGCAACCTGATGGATTTTCACTATCGGATGATGAAGACATGGTATGTAAATTGAAGAAAGCTATTTATGGATTGAAACAAGCTCCCAGAGATTGGTATGCTAGATTAGATAAATACTTGTTGAAATTGGGATTTACTAAAGGTGTTGTTGACAATAATTTGTACTTGAAGATTAAAAATGATAACATTATGATTGTTGAAGTCTTTGTTGATGACATTATTTTTGGTGGTGATGATGATATGAGTATGAAGTTTTCCACTGATATGTAGAAAGAACTTGAGACGTCTATGATTGGTGAGATGAAGTTTTTATTAGGTCTGTAGATTTCACAGACATGAAAAGACATCTTTATATCTCAAACTAAGTATGTGAAGGAACTATTGAAGAAGTTTGGATTAGATGATTCCAAACTAGTTGGAACTCCTATGGTGAATAGTTGTAAATTATCCAAAAATAATGAATCTCTGAAAGATAATCAGAGTTTGTATAGATCTATGGTTGGTGGACTTCTATAGTTTACTCAGACTAGGCCTAACATTAGGCATGCTATGTGTATGGCTACTAGATATCAAGCTGATCCGAAGGAGATTCATGTTACTGTTGTTAAGAGGATATTCAGATATCCAAAGGGAACTATGGATTATGGTTTATGGTATCCGAAGAATGATGATTTCATGTTGTGTGCCTACACTGATGCAGATTGGGATGGTGATATTGATGACCAGAAGAGTACTACCGATGGAGCATTCTTTTTAGGTAAGAATTTGGTTTCATGGGCTAGCTAGAAACAATATTTTGTATCCTTATCTACCGCTGAAGCTGAGTACATTGTTGTTGCTAGTAATTGCACTCAGAGAGTTTAGATGAAGCAAATGTTGAAAGATATCAAAATTATTGATGATGAGCCTACTGTTATATACTATGATAATTATAGTGATATAAACATGTCAAATAATTTGGTGCAACATTCAAGACTAATCATATATCAATCAAATATAATTACTTAAGAGAGCAAGTCAGTGAAGAGAAGGTGAAGTTGGAATATGTATCTACAAAGGAGAAAATTGTTGATATTTTCACTAAGCCTTTGCCTACAAATATGTTTATTTACTTGAGAGACAAGTTAGGGGTATCCACCCCTCTTGATGAGAACTATATGCATTGAGTTGCATCGATTCATTGGATTTTAGAGCCTTATTCTTTTATTTGGATTGATGAGTTGGAATTTCTCCTCTACTGGAGTAGTTTATGTTTTAGGGGGAGAGAGTTTGGTTTTTTTTTTTCGAGATCTTTGGAATTGTTTTCAAAGGGGGAGAGAGATCATGTGAAAAATTGCATTATCTATCTTGATCTTAGGGTGAGTTTGTTGGTGATAACTTCTTTCTTTGCATTGACTATTTTTCACATTCATATGTTGCCATCAATGCCAAAGGGTGGGATTGTTGGATATGGTTATTTATTGGTGCTTCGAGGATATTTTGTTGTCATTGATGTCAACATATTCATGTAATATATTCTAATAAGTTTGGGAAGATCTTCTGATCCAGTTTCGTAGCTTGGTTTTGCTGATCACTGTTTTGCAGAATCCAGTATTTCCTCTGGTATATTCTGGTGTGATCAGATCTTGTGCTGAGTTTTTAGGATATTGTTTGGGATAATGTTGTGTATCTATATTTTAGATGGTTCATGATTTGGTGCCCCACAAGTTATCTTTCTTCGTGACGGTTGCTGATTGGTTGTGTTCTTGAGCTTTCTGATGTTGATCGATGAAGATTTGATAAGTGGCATTGGTGCAACTATTGGTGATGATTATAACATACTTGCTGGTGTTTCCTATTTGTGACATATTTATTTTGGAAATTTGCATTGATCATTGTGCGATTTTTTGATGGTTTTCATCAACCAGTGATGATTTTTCGCGTTATGTGGTATTTCTGATGGTGTAGCATGTTGTGGTTGATTTTGGCATATTTTTGGTGGATGTGATCATTTGGAAATTTGATTTAGGTCCATGCTATGTAATGTAAGTCATTATATTGGTTCAGTGATCGATCTTTGTATCATGTAATGCAATATTATGTGTTGTGTTGTTAATTTGCTTATTTGTTTATTGCTATAGTTTATTAGTTTTGTTTTGGAGTTTAATTTTCTGCATCTGGGGGAAGACTGATTCACCCCTCCCCCCCTCTCAGTCTTCCTTCTTGATTGTTGCTACCATAGATGATATCATTTTCCTTCCATGTCACATGCATTAATTTAATTTGGAAAAAATGTCAATCCAATCCTCATAATTTTAGACAAAATAATATTATAAAAATTATATACACAAATAACACTCAATTTTACCTTTCTAAAAATATGTTTTACTACATTCTTTAATTTTTTCAATATATAGGTTTGTCACTAAAAATAATATCATCTCTTGTCACTAAAAATAATGTCATATATTTTGGACACCAAGAAAATAAAAAATGATAGATAAAAATAAAATAACAATATTTATATTGATGTTCTTATTTCAATGAAAGTGTAATGGTGAAACATTAGGGTTTCCACCATTGGATGTAGTAAGAACTGCTAATTTTCCATTACATTCAAAAGATGGATTAATCTAATAGATCCAATCCCAAATAAAGAATTATAAGGACTAAATATTGATTGGAATCGTGAATCGTTTTCCCTCTTTTGTGAGTTGAAATGTTGAAATGAGGAAAAGTGCTGAAAAATGAAGGTAATAATGTAGAAACAATGAGCTATAGACACAAGATTTTTGCATGCACCTGGATCTGAGTAGTATATTTAGATTCAGACTTGATCCTCGAAAAAGCTCCAAAAATGTTGAGACTAGTGCAACCGTTGCCCTGGTCCTCCTACTTTTTTCGCACACTGAAAAGGGCATCTCTACAAATAATGCTTATTTTGATAAGTACAACTTTGTACATGTTTCCTAAACATACAAATAAAGGGGAATAGGTTGAGAATAGAGGTTTTCCTAAGTCAAACCCTGGTTAGGAATCAACCTTGACTACAATATTTTAAATTCTTGAAATAAATAATGTAAGGGTATGTACCTAAGATCTACAATGACTGATAATGATTCTTTGCCTCTTGAATGTAATCACATATATTGTATGAAATTAAATGAACATGAAAAAACCCTAATCACACATACATGCTTGCATATGATTGATGTAATTTTCTTCACAATGATTGAGTGAAGGAAATTCGCCCTTTAAGATCTTTAGAAATGCTTGATAATGCTTTACGGATGTAAGAATGCTTGATTGCTTAGATTCTTAGATCAAAATGAGTTAATAAGAAAGCCTTATATAGGGATGTCGTGATTAAAATCACCTTTAGGCTAACCTAGAATTGATATATTTTCCATTAACTTGGATTTTAATATTATAATACCCCCAAAATATGATCCCCAAATTCGGGGAGAAAAAGTTGGGACTAGTGTGATTCACACCAGTCCTATAAACTTTTTAAAAAATTTCTAGGGATGCAAGGTATCATAATTATAAGGTGATCCCCAATTGGGTGCGATGATTTAAGATGTTTAGATGTGCAAAATTGGGCCTTGAAGGTCGAAATAGGACTTAATCAAGGTTTTGATGAATTAATTGATTAAAATGATAAAATAAAAATTGGCACACTTAGGGTTAAGGGCCTAATTTTATGATGTGTGGAGTGATAAAATAGAACTTTATATTTAATTAAATTAATTAATTAAATGCTTAAAGAGAATTTAAAATGAAGAATGCAACTCACTAAGGCGGGTGCTAATCTAAGTGTGAAATTGTACCACCTAGTTAAGGGTGTAAAATTTACGATGGTACATTTATCCCCCACTTTAGTAGAGTATGAGCTTACGGTCATACTCTTAGTAAAGTAGAAGGATGAGAGAAAGGGACAAATAGGAGCGCAATCACAGGGAGACAAGACTTCAGTAATTTCAAGGAACCAAGTCTGCAATCTTTGGATCTTAACTCACACAATCATATGCAAAGACACATAACACAAGGGGTTAGTACTAAATAAAGACCCCAAGTCAACTAGCCGAAGAGACTTTGATAATCAAAATTTATCAACCACTATTATCATTCTTCAAACACGCTGAAAGGAAATGCAAGACAAGGAAAGAAAAACAAAATCCAACTAAGTTTATTGATGAAGTAAATGTTACCAAGAGAAAGCAGAAACCTTGGAGCAATCACCCAAATGTGAAGAAGGAGGAACAAGAACTTTTGAAAGGGGAAAAGAAAAGAAAAACCCCTTGTGTTATTATGAATAAGGAAATGCCTAAAATGAGAGAGAGAGAGAGAGAGAGAGAGAGAGTCTCTTTACAATAATGTCATTAAGAATAAATGAGAGGGGAGACATCTCTTAAATTGAGATGAGGAGAGGGGTTACAAAGTAACTCCCAAATCTATGAATGCCACCATTCATAAAATGTGTGTGCCATGTGTCCACAACCTCTTATGGAGGAAATCTAAAATTCCTTAATAAAGAAAAATAAAATAAATGACTTGTCCTCACACATGTACAAGAGGAAAAATTACATGTAGAGATTCCAAAGGAATATCTCAATTAAATACAAATAAAGGTAAGACAAGTAAAGAGTTGTGTGGGGGAAAAAGCGAGACTAGGTCAACATACCCTAACCCTACTCTTTGACACACATTACGGAATACGAAAGAGCCTAGAGATATCACACGATTGGCTACTTCTTTTGGTGAAAGAGAGAGCCATAGGATATCTATTAGGATTCCTATTCCCTTGTTGAAATTGTAAGATCAAGTAATGCAAGTTCAAACCCTAATCCCAAAATGCAAGTATGAACCAATAACAAGATTGCAGAATTGAGATTAAATAATGAACAGCTATAAATGTAAGGATAAAATAAGAATGCAGATATGTACCCAGAGTCAAAATCGGACTGAAAATATTCAGGATGGGGGCGCAGGCGCCACTGTCCTGAAAACTGCACCGGAAACCACTATTCTACACTCTGAAACACTGTCTGGAAACTATCTGCAAACTGTCTGTCCGGAGGACTAGGGTGCCCAGTGCCTCTGTCCCAGGGACCAGGGCACCCAACGCCCCTGTCCTAGCAGGACCAGGGTGCCCAGCGCCCTTGTCCCGGTCTCCTGCTCTGCAATCTCACATAGAGTGTTGTCCCAACTTTCTCTCTCCGGATCTGTATCCTGCGGCGTCGTCCGAATCCCGAGACCTGCAATAATATCTGAAAAGGGGGAGGGGTGGCTATATAGGGTTTTGCCTTAGTCAAACCCCCACTTCAGTGATTTCCACCTCCATGAATAGCCAAGTTGTTTTGTAAAATGTATTGTGTGTGCATACCTAGTGTGTGTGCAAGGTCCAAAAATGCAAGAAAGCAAACTAGAGCAACCTAGAAAGTAAACCCTAATTGCTTGCAAATGATAATGTAAATGCTCTAAATCAAGATGCAATGTGATCTAAAGCATGAATAAATGATGTATCAAAGCTTATGCAAAGACATGAAAACAATACGAAATCATACCCAACCCTCAACGGAGGAGTACAAGCCAATCTTCAGTCGGTAATCTCCTATTGTTCTTCAATGTCTTCCAAGCCCTAAGTGGATGAATGAATTTTATAGATGCTTGATAGAATGATGTTGAATGTTGTTGAAGTCCTCAAAGATCTACTCTTTCGCTGCATATAAAGTTCCTGGAAACAAAAATCCCATCCCTTCAAATGAGGAAAGAGAGCTTTTATGTATGAAACCCTAGGTCGTAAATTCGTATTTTGGCCGACCTAGAGATTGAATATCCCACCAATTTCTTGGGGTTAAGCTTTATTTTATGATTGGATCGCGCTCCTAAAATTTCGGGAAAAATGTCCGGGACCATGTGCACTGGGCGCCACGGTCCCGACAACTTTTCACCAAATTTTCAGGGCCGTCGGATATGATGATTTTAGAGAGAATCCCGAAGTTACAGGTGATTTCGAGATGTTTTGACCCCGAAACCAAGCCCCCAAGTTTGGAATAGGACTTAATTAGGGTTTTTGATTAAGTGATGTATTGAAGGAATAAAATGCGAAGGGCGCGCTTTTTGAAAGGGCCCAACTTTATGATGTAGAGAATGATGAAATAGGACCTTAGACCTAATTAATTTGATTAATTAAGTGCTTAAGGAGAAATGCAATGTAGAATGCAAAATGCACTAAGGCGGGTGCTAAACTAGGTTGAAATTGTACCACCCTAGCGAGTGCGTACAATTTACGACGCTACATTTAGCCCCCACTTTAGCGGTCATATGAGTACTACGTGCATATGCAAGCTAAAGTACAGAAAAGTAAACATCATTTAAAAAAAGGATATATCCATAAGTTGTCGGACGAAGCCCCCAGCGGTATCTGCAGTACACAGTTAGGAACCGCACCCTACAAAACAAACGTTAGATCACAAAATCCCCTAATGCTTACTAGGGAAAGTGATGAAATCTGTGAGTAGCTATATGGCCCCCCCTGTTTTGACTTGCTTATTAGGGAGGTGAAACAGGGTAGCATGTTTACTTGCGACAAATTGTGTAAGAGAGTGTTGATGAGGGGTGTTCGCAAAATAGGCTTCATCAGAGCACTTTTTGGAACATCCTGAGAGTAGGAGAAGGAAAATACGATTCCAACGCAATGAACGGCTCGAAAATTGCATCTCCCAAACTCAAGTTATGATAAAATGAATGATAGAGGAAAAATTAGGGTTTCAAAAAGTAAGAATAAACACACAAGAGTATATACTTTGAAAGTGACACTTGTATTCGTCACTTTGTCGATTTCAGGATACTATTCAGTGTAGCGGAGCCCACCTAGCCATCATCATGCCTTCACGATGACCGGAGCATCCTATGAGGATTGAGAGCCTGCGCCAGGCCGTGATCGACGACGAGCCACTGGATGAGGTGAGTTGACTGAACGTTTGACTTTTGATTTTTTCGTATGTTTGACTTTTCCGTGATCGTATGCAGGCCTCGAAGGCTGACCGGGGCCCACCCAGGGCGCCATGGTCCCTGCAGGGTGCCATGGTCCCCTCAGGGCGCCATGGTCCCTGACAGGGCGCCATGGTCCCCATCAGGGCACCATGGTCCCCAATTAGGGCCTGGCGAGAGGTTACAGGGCTAGCATACGATGTACAGCAGTTTGCAATTGCGATTTCGACGATCGAGTACTGATTATCGTCATGTTTTTGTTTGCAGGGTCTCCCATACATGAGAGAGCACACAGCGGGACATATTCTTCGCACTTTGCGAGATCAAATTCCATGGCTGACTCAGTTAGAGAGAGACACACTATCGATTGTAGGATTGTGGTACGTGATTCTGATGTCGGCCATTCGATTTCATCCTGCGATGCTGATGGCCTTGATGGAGCGATGGGATCCTGACACATGCACCTTTCACCTTCTAGTAGGAGAGCTGACGGTCACACTCGAGGATGTGTACCGTATACTTCGTCTTCCTATCAGAGGAGCGACAGTTACATACGCGATCGATCGGTCAACGGAGGATCATCAGAGAGAGTAGGTATATTGCATAGGGAGAGTCATGCCGAGCGAGACGAGAGGTCGCATCATGGTCAGCTGGCTCTTACATCCTACAGGGGAGGTACCACTTCTGAGATGCCTTATGATAGCCATCATAGCACTAGCCATCTGCCCTAATGGGCGAGGGACACACATGCATGGGGGCCTCACATGGTGTATCAGAGCAATGGAGAGACACAGGAGAGTGTATGCTTGGGGTCGGAGTATGCTTGTGCATCTCTATCACGACCTTGAGGAGTATGTATTCGGACAGGGTTGTAGTTTGATGACATGCACACTTCTACAGGTGTGGATTTTAGAGCACTTCACATGCACCAGGCCTGTCGGCTTTCCACTAAGTACAGCAAGCAAGCGACCTAGGGTGTTCGCTTATCCACTTACCAGAGAGTGGAGATTTGGCGATTTGTTGTATTGGAGAGTGATTGTTGACAGACTGACATCCGAGGTGATAGTGTGGAGACCTTACCTACTGATGCACAGATGGGATGGTATGGAGAGACAGTTAGCATGTCTATAGAGGAACCGCCTACTGCGAGGACGATACGCACACATCATAGTCCCTTTCTACTTTGATCGAGTACGCAGGCAGTTCGGACTAGAGCAGTGTGTTCCAGCCAATGTGCCCATCTATACTCGACACTCACGGGTCCTGCCCAGACCTGGAGCAGTAGCGAGACCGATGGTAGATGATATTGAGATGACAGACTTAGAGGGATCTGATCAGGATGTAGTCACTGACTATTCTGCAAAGCCTGGAGCATAGCGTAGATATGTTTCATGGTTCATGAGATCATATCCAGGTCCTATCTTTCCACCAGATCATCCGACAGGCTATCCAGGCCGATGGAGACATGGAGACCGAGACAAGGATGAGGGATCCAAGTCAGAGGAGCCAGAGGAGGGAGAGGGTCATGAGGAGGTGGGAGATCCTGATCCACCTACAGGCGATCAGCCTAGTGACGAGGAGGAGGAGGATGACGATGCAGATAGAGAGGAGGATGAGGAGGATGCAGGTGATGATGCGGATGAGGATGAGGATGACGAGGAGGAGGAGGATAGAGATGATGAGGAGGAGTCGGATGCAGCTCCCCACCATTCAGGAGATGATACCATAGCTCTGGATCCACCTCTTATTCCCCAACAGGGGGAACATGAGGCGATACGGAGGCCTATCCCTAGTACTGTCCAGCCTACACCCATCATGGATAGAGTATGCGAGCGAGGGGAGCCTAGCAGTGCCCAGGCACAGATACTACCATATCATGATCCCTACTGGCGCGAGGGAGATCCAGGTATAGTAGGTTTATATTGATTGATTAATGTTTTGATGATAAAGAATGGTACTAACAAAAATCTATTCTACTGCCCCAGCTAATGTGCAGGAATGGCGTTCCTTGATTCAGCAGGCAATGACAGACATTTCCATGATAGCACAGATCCCCAGTTCCTCACAGATTGCCTATAGGCCTCAGGGGAACGCGGGTCGGCATGAGGATTTGTTTTTCCCATTCTAAGTATAGGTAGATATATGGAGGGAGAGAGAGAGAGTCCTATCAGAGGACCTTCAGCAGGTGTGGCAGAGAGAGAGAGAGTCCTATCAGAGGACCTCCAGCAGGCACGACGAGATCTAGCAGCGGCTCAGACCGAGGCTACCACCTATCACGTGATTCTTATGGATAGGGATCGTAGGAGTTCCTCTCAGAGTCACTCACGATCTGTATCACGCTACACACTCATGGGTCCACCTTCATGGCCAGATCAGGAGGGAGCGTCCAGTCGACACTCTCCAGCCACTAGCCCTAGGGATAGGAGATGATTTTATGACATAAAAGAGAGGTCACATTTTGGATGTACAGTGACCTAGATTTGCATATGATCCACACATATATATGTATATATACATGCTTCTCTTTTGTCTCAAATGTGTTATCTTTAATGCTTAAAACAATGTATATTTTTTTTTCATTAAATCTAATACATTTGGTAAATGTACATGTATGTTCAGAATTTAATTTCCATGTGATTGACTTCTCAATGCTCCATGATTAAATTGATACATGTGTGACTTAATTAAAATGTTTAATCAAGTATTACATTGATGATAAGGAAGAAATATGCATTAAGCCTAAGAATCATATAACTAATGTGATTTAATTCTGAATTTAAACACAACATGATACGATTCTACTTAATACATAAAGACATTGTATAATATGCTAGCATAATGAGAAATGTAAACCTTTTACAATTTACATTAATGAATTCAAGACAAACTATAAAGTAAGGAGACACGCTTGTCAGGAACGAAGCAATATAGATTAAACAACATAACATTTAATTCTATTTTGCTTTAATTAAGAGATACTACCATGTTATCCAATGTTGAAGAATTGAAAAAGAAGATAGATGAAGAATGAAGAATTAAGCATAATATCTACGCAAGTGCATAGCATTTATAGGTTCTTTAAGAGGCGTACCATCTACATCCACTATTTTGTAAGCACCTGATCCATAATCCTCAATAACGATGTATGGTCCAAGCCAATTAGGACTAAATTTTCCCTTTTCTGCAGGCAAGGCATTCACATTGCGCTAATTCTCATAAAGGACTAAGTCACCTACTGAGAAGGAACGTTGAATAACCTTGTCATTATAGCTTCGTTGTAGAGTTTTGTGATACGCTTGAATATGCTCAAGAGCGTTTATGCACTGTTCATCAAGCATCTCAAGCTGTTGAAGTCGTTGTTCCCTATAAGAGTCATCATCTACTATACCTTTGAGAGAAACCCTAAGTGATGGAATCTCTAATTCTAAGGGCATAATAGCATCAGCACCATAAACAAGATTATAAGGAGTAGTTCCCGTAACAATTCGTACACTAGTTCGGTAGGCCCAAAGAGCATAGATCAGCTGGTTACTCCAATCCTTACCATGCTTATTCACGGTTTTACGAAGAATTTGTTCAATTATCTTATTGGATGATTCGGCTTGGCCATTTGATTGAGGATAATATGGTGTAGAAAATCGATGTTTGATATGATACTTCTCGAGGAATTTCTTCACATCCTTGTTTTTAAACGATGTCCCATTATCTGAGATAATAGTGGAAGGTATCCCAAATTGAGAAATGATGTTTTCTAGAAGAAATTGACAAATCACTTCAGCAGTAGTGGAGCGAAGAGGAATAGCTTCTACCCACTTCGTAAAGTAATCTGTTGCAATTATAATGAAGGTGTGTCCTTGAGATGAAGGAGGAGAAATTTTTCCAATAAGATCCAAACCCCATGCGGAAAAAGGCCAAGAAGCTACTTGAGAACGGAGTTCTTGGGTAGGAGCATGAATCAGATTATTGTGTTGTTGACATTGATGACATTTTTTAACAAATGAAAAGGAATCCTTCTGCATAGTTTGCCAATAGTATCCCATACGAAGCAACCTATGAACCAAGGATTTGCCCCCAAAATGCCCCCCACAGGCACCTGAATGTGCCTCTTCAAGAGCAACGGGGATTTCCGACTTGTTAAGACAACGAAGGAGAAGACCATCATAACCCCTTCGATAAAGGACATTAGAAAGGATGATATATCTAGCAGACAGCTTGCGGATTCTATCCCTAGTGTTCCTATTAGCGGAATCAGGAAAGGTACCATCGGTCAAATATCTTACGATATGCGAGAACCATTCATCTGAGTCTACAAAGTTACAACATGTTATCAAGCTAGAATCATCTTCAATAGCCGGAGAAATAAGATTGTGAATAATAAAATTAAGATCGACCATAGGGTCCTCTAAAGATACTAGAGAAGCCACACATGCCATTGCATCCGCATGTCGATTATCTTCTTGAGGAACGGGTTCCATGGTATAAGAATCAAAATTTTGTAATAAAGAGATAGCAAGATCTTTATATTGTGATAATTTGTCTTGTTTTGCTTGATATATTCCTGTTACTTGTCTTATAATCAATTGTGAATCTCCATAGATATGTATGTGTTTTATATTCAGAGCTAAGGCTACTTTTATTCCCGCTATAAGAGCCTCATACTCAGCAATGTTATTGGTACACAGGAAATTTAGATGATATGATAAAGGAATGGACTTCTTTGTAGGAGAAATCAGAACAACACCTGCCCCCGATCCCGTACGACACTTAGAGCCATCAAAGTATAACTCCCAAGTTTCATCTTTCTCTATAGAAAGAATGAAGTCATCAGGAAAGGACTCAGGGTTAGGGAAGGAGAAAGGCGAAGGGGCCTCAACTAAGTGATCGGTCAATGCTTGTCCTTTAATTGCTCTTTGGGAAACAAACTTAAGGTCAAATTCAGTTAACATCATAACCCACTTAGCTAGACGTCCTGATAAATCAGTCTTAGAGAAAAGATGCTTCAAAGGATCAAACTTAACCATGACATGGACTTCTGAATTTAAAAGATAATGTCTCAATTTATGAGTCGCAAACACCACGGCCAAGCATTGTCTTTCTATCGCAGAATATCGGGTCTCATAATCGAGTAAGGTACGACTTATGTAATAAACCAGACATTCCTTACCATCTTTATCATGTTGTGCCAACAATGCTGCGAGAGCATGAGAGGAAGCAGCTGTATACAGAAGGAAGGGTTTAGAAGGTTCGGCAGGTTGAAGAATAGGAGGACTAGCCAAATACACTTTTAAATCTTCAAATGCTTGCTGACAATCCTCATTCCATTGAAAAGTGATATCCTTTTTAAGAAGTTGAGTAAAAGGAAAGGTATGATCCGCAAGTTGAGACACAAACCTACGAATAGCTTGAATCTTTCCTTGTAAGCTTTTAAGTTGAGACACATTTCAAGGAGGTGGCATGTTAACAATAGCATCTATTTTCTTAGTATCCACCTCAATCCCATGATGCGAAACTATGAACCCTAATAGTTTTCCACTATCCACACCAAAAACACATTTTCGGGGATTCAAGCGCATGTGATATTTAGGAATTCTTTCAAAGATTTGCCGAAGGACTTTAACATGATCCATGCGAAGAAAGGATTTGGCCAAAATATCATCAACATAATCCTCTAAAATCTTATGCATATAATCATGAAAGATAAGGGTCATCGCTCGTTGATAAGTTGCACCGGTGTTTTTAAGTCCAAAAGGCATCATTATCCAACAAAACGTACCCCAAGGAGTGGTGAAAGCAGTTTTGAATTGATCTTGAGGGTTTATGAAAATTTGATTGTAGCCTGAAAAACCATCCATGAAGGATAGCAAGGCATGTCCTGCCGTAGAGTCAACTATCATGTCAATGTTTGGAAGAGGGAAATCATCTTTTAAAGAAGCCTTATTTAGATCCTGAAAGTCGGTACACATCCTTATTTTGTTATCTGGTTTAGCCACAGCGACAATATTTGAAATCCATGGGGAATAGTCAATAGGGCGGATAAATCCAGCCTGCAATAGTTTTTCAATCTCAGCTTTAACAAGCAGAGCCACCTTAGGATTCATTTTTTGAATCTTTTGTTTCACGGGCTTAGCGTCAGGAACTAAGACAATATTATGAGTAACGATCTTAGGATCTATACCACGCATGTCAGAATATGCCCAAGCAAAGATCTCAAGGAATTCATGCAATAGTTCTTCATATTGTTTCTGTTCCTCTTCATCCAAACATTTCCCAATTTTAATAACTTTCTCTTTGTTGCAAGGATCCATCTTAACATCAGTGGTGTCACTTATGAGAAGATTACTTTGTTGAAGAGTATCCTTTAACTGAGGGAATTCTTTCACAATCTCATCATTATCAATCTCTTTTCCAAAATAAGCTTCGGTGTTCAAACAATAAGGGAGTCCCCTATTGTGATGATAACGAGGAAGAGTGTCATAAGCTCCCAAGAACTCAGCTAAAGCATCGTCAGTAGGGAAGATATCCAAAGCACAGGCACACGAAGGATCCCCATCAATATACTCAGGATGTTGTATTGATAAAGATGTAGAGATAGCATTAACACTAATGCATGGTCTTTTAGAAGCTTTAGTACATCTGTAGGGATTAAAGCCAAGTCCAAAGGCATAATTGTGAAAATTAGTCTCTAGAGGAACTCTTATCCCTTGTTCATGAGCACCACAACATTTTCCATGATACCCATGCTTAGCAAAAATGCGAAAACCATGACCATAACGATCAGCCATTTCAGGAAGAGAAGGTGGTTTTTCATAAGATAAAGAATCAAACTCTTCATAATTATAGATGTGAGGAGAAGAAGTTTGAGAAGCAGCGACAAAATTATTACTCATAGATTCAGGTAAGGTTGATTTAGTTTCTTCTTTCTTTTCAACATTATGATTTTCAGCTTCTTCCTTCTTTTCAATTTTAAGCTCTCTAGAAGGAACCTTATATTCACCCACAAAGGTAGGGTTAAAATCAAGAGATCCCCAATCATCTTCTGTGAGGACCTTCTCAGGATCAAAATCCTTTTTATGTGTATTTTCAAGTCGAGAAGGATCTTCTTCAGGAGTTCCAGACTCTTCCAGAGGATTTTGATCACTAGAGAGCGAAGACTCAGCAATAGGTTTCTTGTTTAAAGAGTCATTACTAGACGAGGATGGCTTAGAAGACTCTCCTTTGGAATTAGATGTTTGTAGACAAGCTTGAAAGTTAGTATCACCCATCAAAGTGTATGTCTTATTGTTATAAACGAATTTAACTTGTCTATGCAACGTAGAGGGGATAGCTTGCATGCTGTGAATCCAAGGCCTCCCTAATAACAAGTTATATGTTAAATTTCCCGGCATAACATGGATAGGACTAGGCAAAGTAATAGGTCCCACTGTGAGAGGTAAGGTGATGATACCTAATGAAGTCTTAGCCACATTGTCAAAGCCACGAATGGGATGAGAGTCAGGCTCCATAAGAGACGTATCCACATTCATCTTATGCAATAGA
The DNA here is from genome assembly GCF_030272615.1 of Cryptomeria japonica. Taxonomy (NCBI): domain Eukaryota; kingdom Viridiplantae; phylum Streptophyta; class Pinopsida; order Cupressales; family Cupressaceae; genus Cryptomeria; species Cryptomeria japonica. The sequence goes on from NC_081409.1 coordinate 599,815,348, forward strand.
TTAATGCTACACACATTAAGGCCAGAGCCATTATCTACTAGTGTTCGTCTTATAGCAGTGTCTTTCATGACAACCACAATCATCAAGGGATCATATTGTTGTTGAATTTCACTAGTAGGCAACTCATCTTGAGAAAACACAATTTGAGCTTTAGGATTCATCACAGAGGTAACAAAAGATGCTATATTACTAGACGTATTTGGTGGAGGAACATTCAAATCTTTCAAGGCATCTTGTAACATTCCATGATAAGCGGAAGAAGTTTGAATCAAATCCCAAAGGGATATCTTAGCAGGGGTAGCTTTAAGTTGGTCTATGAGATCATATTCCTTACCCATAACTTGCGAAATATGGGGAGCTTGAGGAAGAATTGGTTGAGGATTAGGAAGGGAAACTAGAATAACAGGAGGAGGATTAGGTTGCCTATTATTTCTAGTATGATAAGTATGAGCAACCGCATGATAACTCTCTCTAGTTATTTGTTTAGCATAATTGTAAGGACTTATAGGTTTTCTTCCTTGTATAGTGATGATTGGTTTATTCGAGGTACGAAAGGAATCATGATCATACCTCCCTTGGACAGTAAGGAGGGGTGATTTAGGAATTTGAAAGGTAGGAGAAGGATAAGCACCTTGGACTTCAAAGAGAGGCTTATTATGTTCATTCAAGTTTATCATGTTAACCAATTTAGAGGTCTTGTTTTTGTTTATAGGTTTCGACAAAGCCACAAAGTCATCAAGAGCATCATCCAACAAAGCATGATCATATCAGTTAAAAGGTTTGTCTTTTGATTCAAAAGGAGACATCTCCTCATAGAGGGGATTATTGAAAACAACCATGTTACTAGATTCAGGGGAAGAGTTGATAGGAATGTATCCTTGAGAGGAATCATTCGACTTATCTTTCTCATCACACCTAAATGGCATAGTAACAAGGTTTATGAGTTTTTGGTAAAATGAAGGTTTAGCATCCTTAGGGTTTAAAAACTCATCTAAAGCTTCATCTAATTCATCATGGCTATACTCATAATAATCATCAAAAGCATGAACATTTTGTAAATAAAAATCTGACATTTTGAAAAGATTGCATAAAATTTAAACACACAATGCAAAGAAACACACTCTTTTTTTTTTCCTTTTCTCTTTTAATGAAAATGAAAACACACTAAATCTAGATCTAGATCTAACAAATGTAACGCAAGAGGAAGCAATTATGGATTCACGTCGGGTTCACCAAAATGTGTGGGGGAAAAAGTGAGACTAGGTCAACATACCCTAACCCTACTCTTTGACACACATTACAGAATACAAAAGAGCCTAGAGATATCGCACGATTAGCTACTTCTTTTGGTGAAAGAGAGAGCCACGGGATATCTATTAGGATTCCTATTCCCTTGTTGAAATTGTAAGATCAAGTAATGCAAGTTCAAACCCTAATCCCAAAATGCAAGTATGAACCAATAACAAGATTGCAGAATTGAGATTAAACAATGAACAGCTGTAAATGTAAGGATAAAATAAGAATACAGATATGTACCCAGAGTCAAAATCGGACTGAAAATATTCGGGATGGGGGCGCGGGCGCCACTATCCTGAAAACTGCACCAGAAACCACTGTTCTACACTCTGAAACACTGTCTGGAAACTATTTGCAAACTGTCTGTCCGGAGGACCAGGGCACCCAGCGCCTCTGTCCTAGGGACCAGGGCGCCCAGCGCCCTTGTCCTGGTAGGACTAGGGCACCCAGTGCCCTTGTCCCGGTCTCCTGCTCTGCAATCTCACACAGAGTGTTGTCCCAACTTTCTCTCTCCAGATATGTATCTTGCGGCATCGTCTGAATCCCGAGACCTGCAAAAATATCTGAAAAGGGGGAGGGGCGGCTATATAGGGTTTTGCCTTAGTCAAACCCCCGCTTCGGTGATTTCCACCTCCACGAATAGCCAAGTTGTTTTGTAAAATGTATTGTGTGTGCAGACCTAGTGTGTGTGCAAGGTCCAAAAATGCAAGAAAGCAAACTAGAGCAACCTAGAAAGTAAACCCTAATTGCTTGCAAATGATAATGTAAATGCTCTAAATCAAGATGCAATGTGATCTAAAGCATGAATAAATGATGTATCAAAGCTTATGCAAAGACATGAAAACAATATGAAATCATACCCAACCCTCAAGGGAGGAGTACAAGCCAATCTTCAGTCGGTAATCTCCTATTGTTCTTCAATGTCTTCCAAGCCCTAAGTGGATGAATGAATTTGATAGATGCGTGATAGAATGATGTTGAATGTTGTTGAAGTTCTCAAAGATCTGCTCTTTCGCTGCATATAAAGTTCTTGGAAACAAAAATCCCATCCCTTCAAATGAGGAAAGAGAGCTTTTATGTATGAAACCCTAGGTCATAAATTCGTATTTTGGCCGACCTAGAGATTGAATATCCCGCCAATTTCTTGGGGTTAAGCTTTATTTTATGATTGGATCGCGCTCCTAAAATTTCGGGAAAAATGTCCAGGACCATGTGCACTGGGCGCCACGGTCCCGACAACTTTTCACCAAATTTTCAGGGCCGTCGGATATGATGATTTTAGAGAGAATCCTGAAGTTACAAGTGATTTCGAGATGTTTTGACCCCGAAACCAAGCCCCCAAGTTCAGAATAGGACTTAATTAGGGTTTTTGATTAAGTGATGTATTGAAGGAATAAAATGCGAAGGGCGCGCTTTTAGTGAAAGGGCCCAACTTTATGATGTAGAGAATGATGAAATAGGACCTTAGACCTAATTAATTTGATTAATTAAGTGCTTAAGGAGAAATGCAATGCAGAATGCAAAATGCACTAAGGCGGGTGCTAAACTAGGTGTGAAATTGTACCACCCTAGCGAGTGCATACAATTTACGACGCTACAAGAGTAAATATTCTAACACCTCCCCTTAAGCTTTACTTGGGGAGTTTACATCAAACCCTTCAATGGGTTGCAAACCAAGATTTTAACACTGAAATTGGAACTTTTCTTTACAAAGTGGCTTGGTCAAAATATCTGCAACTAGGTCTTCCCCCTTGCAATAGAGGATTGAAACTTGCTTGTCTTCAATTTGTTCTCTAATAAAGTGGTGTTGGAGAGAAATGTATTTTGTCCTTGCATGGAAAACTAGATTTTTAGCCAAGGCAATGGCACTTTGGTTGTCACAATACAATGGAGTTGGTTCATTTTGAGGTAGACCCAAATCTTCAAGTAGTCTTCTAATCCACAAGGCTTCTTTGGAGGAATTAGTGCATCCTTTGTACTTAGCTTCAGTGGATCAAAGAGAGGTAGATTGTTGATTTTTACTATTTCAATAAATTGTTCCTGAACCAACAAAAAAACAATAACCACAAGTAGATTCCCCATCATTGGTATCTCCACCTAGATCGAAAACAGTAAAACCTTTTTAAGAAAAATCAAAATTTGCATCATAAAACAAACCTACATTAATAGTTCCTTTAATATATCTTAAAATTCTTTTAGCAACTTTAAAGTGTGTTTGTTGAGGTTTAGACATGAATCATGAAACCAAACCAACACTATAAGCAATATCTGGCCTAGTAAGAGTTAAATAATTCAAGCTTCCAACTAATTATCTATACAAAGTAGGATCAACAAGAGGAGTTTGCATCTCAAGCATTAACTTAGTGCCTAATTCAATAGGAATTGAAACATGGTTAGCATCATTCATTTTAAACTTATCTATGAGATCTTGAGCATATTTACTTTGAGATAAGAAAATTCCTTTATAGGTTTGCCAAAAAATTTATTCCTAAGAAATAATGTAAAAGACCTAAATCAGTCATTTGACATTTTTGATTGAGTTGAAGCTTAATTTTAGAAATCAAATTATTGGAACTTGAAGTAAGAATTAAATCATTTGCATATAGAATAATAATCACAATATCATCTTCACTATGTTTAATATAAAAATTTGGATAATTTTTACTTCTAATGAAACCTTAAGAAAGAAAGATTGTATTAATCTTAGATTACCATTCCCTAGGAGATTGCTTCAAACCATAAATTGATTCCTTTAACTTGCAAACTAAATGTTCATTACCTTCCTTAACAAGACTAGGAGCTTGAGACATATAAATTTCCATTTGGTGAATAGGCCATTAATAAAAGCACTTTTAACATCCATTTGGTGAATAGGCCAATTCATTCTAGAAGCTAAAGCAAGCTCAAGTTTAATTGTAGGCATTTTAGCAATAGGAGCAAAAGTTTCAGTATAATCTAAGCCTTCAATTTGAGAAAAACCTCTAGAAACTAATCTAACTTTAAATTTATTAACTTGATTATTAGCATTAAATTTATTTCTATAAATCCACTTGCAAGAAACAAGATTTTTACCATGAGGCAAGGGAACTAAATCCCAAGTTTGGTTAGAAATTAAAGTATCATATTCTTCGTTCATTTCTTTTTGCCAATGTGGTTGATTTTTAGCTTGATCAAATGTTTTAGGATCATTAGAATTCATAATAGTAGACATTAAATCATAATTACAATAATTAACTCTTCTAGCTTGAAGTCTATCCATTCTAGCTAAGTATTCATCACCATCTTGAATTAAAGACTTAAACCATTCAAGTCTTCTTTTAGAAGTAATGGATTCATCATTAAGAGAATATCCATGAGGAGTAGATTTATTATTATCATCATCACTATCACTAGAATGAATAAAAAGAGATGCATTAGGAGTAAGGTTAACAACTTTTCTTTGAGCAAGTTCATCATCCTCCACTTTAGAATATTCATGAATGCCTTTTTCTGCAATACAAACATCTCTTGCAACTTTTACCTTGTTAGTAATAGGATTTTAAACTCTATAAACTTTAGTATTTTCATCATAACCAACAAAAAAAAAGGGAGAAGATTTAGCATCTAATTTTTGTCTTTTCTCCTTAGGTTTGCGAACATAAGCTGTGGAACCAAAAACTCTTAAATTCTGCAAATTGGGCTTTCTACCAAACCAAGCTTCTTTAGGAGTTTTATCCTTTAAGGCTTTGGTAGGTGTTGTATTAATTAAATAAGTTGCACAAGCCATAGCTTGAGCCAAAAACTTGTAATTCATATTTTTTACATGCAATAAACATCTAGCCATTTCAACAATGGTCCTATGCTTTCGTGCTGCCACACCATTTTGTTGTGGTGTATAAGGAATGGTAAGCTCATTTTTAATTCCAAAAGATTTCAAATAAGCATCAAATGCATTATTGACATATTCTCTCCCATTGTCAATACGAAGAATCTTAATTTTAGAACTAGATTGCCTTTCTACAAACATATGAAATTGAGTAAACACATCAAGCACTTGATCCTTACTATGAAGGAAATATATCCGTGTTCTCCTTGAAAAATCATCAACAAAGGTAAGAGCATACCTTGAACCTTGGATGGAGGGATTATCCATGGGACCCAAGAGATCACTATGAACTAGATGCAATTTAGTATATGCCCTCCAAGATTGACCATGAGGAAAGGGTTCCCTATGCATCTTACCACTCATGCAATGATTGCAAACAATTTGAGAAGGAACAATAGTAGGAAATCCATCAACCATATTTTCTTTTTTCATCAATGAAATATAATCAGAATTGAGATTCCCAAGTCTTTCATGCCATATAGTAAAATCAATAGTAGTAAGCAAGGAATACTTTGTAGGAGCAAATTCATAGAACTTAAATAACTTATCAATATCCATTTTAGCAATAGCAATAACATGATTAGTTTTTGGATCAATGATATAACACATGCCCCTATTAAAGTTAATCTTATAATCTTGAGAAAGTTTAGCAACTGAAATAAAATTTGATTTTAATTCAGGAACATAAAGAACATCATGTAATTTCCCATTAGGAACATTCACATCACCAATAGCTTCAAATTTACAACTATGATTATTAGCTAATTGAATAGGAATATTGGAAGTATCAGGAAGCAAAGATTCAAAACATTCTTTATGAGAAGTAACATGCCGAGATGCACCAAAATCAATAATCCACTCAAGTGGTTGAGAAACATTATAAGTACATGTACATGCATGACGAGATGAATTACCATTATTATTACCTTTCTTACAATGAGGTTTATGTTGTTGATTATTTTGATGCATAGGCTTTTTATCATTTTGGTTTTTAAAACAATTATTAGTAATATGTCCATCTTTCCCACAATATGTGCAATGGGGTCTTATATGAGAATTGTTCCTTTGATTATTGTGAGTATTATTATGATTATTATTATGAGAATTGTTACGATAGGATTTAGAATGAGATTGTTAATTAGAAGATTTGTGATTATTATTATGATTTTGATTTTTAGACATGAATGCATGTTCACTACTTTTAAGAGTACCAAACTGAATTAATTGAGCTTCCCCTTGACGTAATAAATTACGAAAAATACCATAAGTTAATTTAGTAGCTAAACTAGGAATAGCAAGCTGAGCATGAATATTAGTAATAAATTGTTGAAATTCACGAGGAAGACATTTTTTAAGAATAAGATGAATTAAATGTAAATCAGCTAGAGTGACTCCTAAACCAGGTAATTGACTATTAATAGAATCAAACTTTAATAAGGATTCATCCATGGTTTTCAAATCCGTATACCTAAGATCTTCGAGTTGATCTTGAAGCTAAAATCTTTCGGGATTCATTTGAGCTATCATAAGTTGTTTTTAAAATTTCCCAAGCTTCATACACTTTTGTACAATTTCCAATTAGAACATACAAATCACGAACTATGGAAATACCAACTAAACCAAGTGCTTCCTCATTTTGAGCCTTCCACCTATCATAGTCGCCTTGAGGAGCAGTTGTAGTAGGCTCTGAACTTTTATCAGTAGCAACATCCAAAAGGTGCTTGAAACGAAAAATAAAAGAAATATGTGTTTTCCATGAATGATAATTAGAACTATTTAATTTAATTTTCGGAATTAAAGTAGACATATCTATAAGATAAGCTTGAACAAATAATGGTTAGGTCTTAAAAAAAAATCACCACCTTTAATTAATAAACAAAAAAAATTAACCTCCTTGGTTTAAAATTTCAATAATAATTTATTAAAAAAAACAATTTTTTAAATTAATTTTTTTTTATATCTTTATAACAAATTTTAAGTTTTAAAAAAACTTAATTTTTATTTAAATAAATTTATATTAAAAATTTTAAAATCTTTAATAATCATAAATTATAACTATTTATATTAAAAAAAACTTTATAAAAAGACTTTATATGATAAAAAAAATTTAAAAGAATTTCATAAACTTTTTAAACTTTTTTATATATATTAAAAGTTTATAGAGTTTAAAAATTTTGGAATAGAGTTTTGAATATTAAAAATGCTTGAGATTTTTTTTAAAGAGATACATGCAAATAAGAACTGATGCATTACTTATAATAAAATGTTAATCATAGAAAAAAATGACTCCTGCCTATAATAAAATGTTACCTCCAAATCCTAGGACCTCCAAAGGCTAATTTATTTCCAAAAAAAACATGACCCCCGCCAAGGAAAAAATTAGCATGAAATCAAAATTTCTATCGACAACCAAAGTAAGAGGAGCTATGGAAACCATACCAATGACATTGGAATGTTGTTCATTCTAATAAAAAATTTGTTGTGTAAAAAATAGGAAAGTAGAAAGTGGTCTTTATCTACACGCTGCAGACTGCGCACAGTAGAAGAAGACCAAAGGAAGACATTGACAAACACAAGTATCGTACATTTCTATGTTTTTGAATTATAAAACTTTGAATAAAATTTTTGTATCTTTTGCTTGTATGCAATATGAAATTTTTGTATCAGATAAAATACCTACCTAGAAAGGAGATTGATCATTGGCATGTCCTCCTATATTAGTCGGGTTCCCTCGAATTCAATCTATGTAGCAGGGAGTCAAGGTCTTGGGAGAGAGGAATTGGGGAAGGATAATTGAATCTACCGACCCCTATCCATAGTCGATAGTAGGGCAACAACAAACCCCAAAAACAATACCAGTATAAAAATAAGAGTAATTGCTCATTTATGTTTTCTCTTTATCTAACCATGACATGAAATAGATTTATGGCCATGAATGCTCTTGTTATTGACAAGAAGAACCATTATATCTACAATTTATGAAGGCTCTATTTCTATGTGTTAGACTGTCCTTTGGGCCACTATCTTGGTATGTATGACTCTTTATGTAATCTCTCTTTGGATTTGACAATGTTGCTCTTTAAGGGTGAGAATCCCTTGTGACTTTGCACTATTATTTTGTGCCTTGATTGCAAATAATTGTCCTTTGCTATTGTCATTTTGGCTTCATGACTGTAAGATTACTAAGAGTCTTTTGTCCTAATGACTATTGCAATCCTTGTTCTTATGGAATTGTTTCTCAATCTCGCTCTAGGTTATTCTAGTCTACCCTTCAAACAAAGAGACCTTACTAAAACATTCATATAAAAAAATCAATAGATAGTCTCAGTTGTTTACAACTCTTCAATAACAATGATTGACTACTTTTATCTTGTAAAACTTTTAGACTTGTAAATCAATATAACATTACTACCATGATTATATTACTTGTCCCTCTTGAACAATCATCTTAACTGCCCCTGTATGCACTGCAATACATATCTCTTTTATGCCTTTAGCTATTTTGCTCTTTAGTTGTGATGTCCATTATAGATGCTTTAGGTCTGGACCTTCATTACTTGATCATTGACTCTGCTCTTCAATGTTTTGAGTGTCTTTGATCATACCTAAGTGTGTGTTTCTCTATGACCTCTATTCTATAAATATAATGATCTCCTTCTTCTTGCTAACTGAGTGTTCTTCTCTTTGATATATTGACTACTATTGCTCTGTCTCATGGGGTTGAGTGCTTTTAAATCATTAAATAAATCTCCCTTATGACCCTTCAATGGCTTCTCTTACTATCTTAATGGTTGCAACTCTGTCCTAATACTATCCTAACATTGTCTACACCTTGAGTATACTTGATCATGACCTCATATATCTCTTTTGTCACCATTGGGTCTGTCTTGGAAGGACCATAATGACAGTCATAATAGGACTGCAAGTGACCCTTGTACATTTTAATGGTCTTTGGAAGCTCGTTGATGGTGGCTTTGTGTTTCTTGGAATCTCTATTGCTCCTTTGGGTAGATGACTGTTATGACTCTATTTACCTTGCCCTTTTGAGCTTTAACTGCTCTGTGTCTCAAGACTTTTTTATGACTACCATTCCTCTTGGGCTGCAAGGTTTGACAAAGACTATCATTAAAGTCATTGTGATCTTTGAGCCTTAAGCCCTATCACATTGATGTTTGGCTGTCATTTTGAATTTATGTTTAGCAACAAGATCTTGGATCAATCTTCTCATATATTTTCCTTGACTTTGAACAATAAAGATTATCATTTAATGCCTCTAGATGCTACCTATTGATGACTATCAAAACTGATTTTGATTGCTTCTTTGTGCTTAGACTATGTTTCTCTACAACATTATTTTTTAGGGAGGAAACTCTTCAAACCTTCATAACTGTTCTTTAGCTTTTCTCCCTGATTTGTACAGTTGCTTTGTAGTTGTGATCATTGATCATGTTGGAGCCCCATGTAATAATGAGTTGATTTCCTTGATTATTATGTGAAGCATGATTGCATTTTTTGTATGTTGCCATGTGACTGTGATATGTATCCTTTATACTTTTTATCTTTCCATCATGTCTATCATAGCAAGTCTATTTATGATCTATGTCACTGATTTTGTGTCATTTAAGACTTAAGCTCTCCATATTTTGAAATTGTAATATTTGTAGGTGCAGCTACTTTATGGAAACTCTGCATTTTTTTACAAGTTTAGATAAATTAATCAAGTTTGACAGAAATTGTGTCAAGAATGAAAGTAATAGTTAAGGGATGGAATTCTTTTAACATGCATAGAATAGTCATCAAGAATCTTCCCATTCCCCAAAATGTACAATCTATCGATAAGTGTTCTCTTGAGTGTCAAACAAAAATCATTATATCCATTCAATATCCAAGTATACTTTCAAAAGGAGCGGTCATCAAACATTTGGAAGCGCCCTGTAAATTGCATAGCTTTCATCTGCTTTCCATTAGTCATCCACAAAAGCCAAATATATGGAGTTATAACATGACCAAACTCCATGATGTCCCATTATTTGTGCCTACACAATTGACTCATTGTGAACATATGAGGAAATACTCTTCAGCGATATCATTTTCTTGAGCTTAAAATTTTCATTTGAAATAGGAAGAGCTCTGATGAGTCCAGAAATAATCCAATCCTCATTTTAGTGCTTGATAATGTACTCTAAAATCCACTCTGCACTTTTCTTGTTATTTCCAATTCAGAAGGAGTGACCATCAAATATTTGGAAGCGCCCTGTAAAGTGCATAGCTTTGGTCTGCTTTCCATTAGTCATCCAGAAAATAAATAGAACTTGCACTAAATAAATTGCAATGGTTATAACATCGATAGTAGGATATATAAAATGTGATTTCAATTTTGTATAAATTTATGTATTAAACAAAACTTTCATGATTATGTTGTATTTGAATTTCTTTGCATCAGAGTATAAATCATTAATGTGACATCATTGAATATCACTAGTTACTTGAATGTGTCATCTTTGGATTATTTTTTACATTTGTTATTCTCATGGACATGTATTGAAGCACTTGCATGGGCGATAAAGCTTGTTTGGACAGGACCTAGAGACTTTTGAAAAGGCAAGCAAGGAAATTGGATTTTGCTGCAACAAATTTGAAGTCAGTGAAGCCCTCTACAGCAAATTTAGAGGTAATTTGAAACCCTCATTGTTGAAAGTGATATAATAGGAAACACACACATATTCCACTCTTAGTAGGTAAACTTCAAATGAATGTAAGATAAATCTCAAAACAATGACTCATCGTATCCTCTTCTTTCTATTACAGTCTCGAAATGTAAGATAGATCTCAAAACAATACTAGAATGTAGAATATTACAGATTGATTAGTGTCAAAGGTTGACTACAGAGAAATATTATGCACATGATGAAAGAGTGGCTAATGAGAGGAGCTTGGACAAATATCCATGTCCATGTAATGATTATCTTGGTGGAAAGATGAAAAAAAGAAATTTGATTTATCGACATATGATAAGTTGTGGGCTTAGGGGTATAAGCCCTTGGGATTACAATTATTATGAAGATATGATAGAATTGCAGACTATGAGAAATGAAGTGGCAACAAACTTTGACTAAGTGGCATCAAACATAGATGAAGTGGCACCAAACATAGACGAAGTGGCATCAAACATAGATGAAGTGGCACCAAACATAGATGAAGAGGCATAAATGTTTGACGAAGGGTTTGAAGTTGATAGAATGTTGAATGAGGGTCTAAGAGATGATTGGGCCAAGTCAATTAAGGATTTTTTAAAGCCTATTTATGATAATTGTAAGTTAAGTCATTTGACAACAATCCTTTAAATTCTTAACATGCAAGTGGTGCATGGTTGGACAAATGAGAGTGTAGATCAGTTGTTGGCATTAGTAAGTTTATTGTTACCAACTAACTCCACATTGCCAACAAAACAAAGTCAATGTAAAAATAAAATCATTAAGCTCGGCTTGGGGTATGAAAACATCCACACATGTGTGAATCATTGTGAATTATTTCGCAAAAATATTGCAAGTGACAGTGAATGTCCCGAATGTCATGAAGCGAGGTATAGACAAGGGTTGAAATCAACTGTGGTTCCTAGAAAAGTTCTTCGCCACTTTCTGATAATCCCATGATTATTGTAGTACCCCTCCTCGATCAGACTCTTTTGTATGTTGATTTAGATTTTATGCGATGTTGTTTCATGCTTTATCTAGATTAGTGGTGTATGATTTTATGCAGTATCTCAATGCTAATGATTAATGTTATTTTATGAATCATTATCATGGACTGACACTCTTACCTTATATGTGTGATGTGTTATTTATGTGTTGCATGTTTGCATGTGTATGGGATGTGAGGAGATGATTTTCCTTCACTCACTCTAGTGAGACAAGGAATGTCACGATTCTCCTTCATCGGTGTGTGTGTCATGTCTGTATATATATATATTTGTCTCTATGCACATGTGGTTCTTTGGAGTAGGACATTGCAGGTACTAGTACTGGGTAGGTATGGGGTATCGACTCCACCTGAATTCATAGGTCTGAGCATGCCTTATATGTTCGATGGGAGTGGAGGAGATAGTTGTTGGACCCTAACTTGACCCATAGTTACACTCGTGTGAGTGTTGTCAGCCGGTTGTCTTTCCCGTCTGACTGGTATGTGAGTCATAGGGCTTTGGTTTGGTCATTTGTGAGTCGTCATTTGATCATCCTTCATGTGCGTGTTTTCCTTTATTTAAATGGTTATTTAATTGAATGGATGATGCTATCTTATGTTGGTGTAATTAGTTATTATTATGCTCTAAGGTTATTGATTTAATTAAATTAATGATTTCTAGATTAAATGGTTAAATGGCTTATTTTATTGTGTATAGTTGTATCATTATTTTGTGGAAGGAAATAAGTAATTGCCTAGCCAATTAAGTTTTAAATGCTTATGTTGAAAGAAAGTAGTTTGGAAATAGAAAATTAATAAAAGCTTTCCCTTTTACCTATCCATTTGACTTTTGTATTCTATTTATTGGAAAAGAATTTTTTTTGGATAAAGGTAAATCTAATTTTTTTACTTTAAAAATAATTTAATTTGATTGGTGGAGAAAACTTTTAACCTAGAAAGTTTAGGTTGAAATTATTTTTCCCCATATATTCCTGGAAATTCATGGGAAGAGGCAGGCAGAAAATTTGGGAGAGAAATTTGGAAAAAACATTCTGAAAGAGGAGATGGAATTTGATTTGGTTTGCAAGGACTGGGATTCCTCCATCATTTTGCTTGCTAGTTTGCTTCAAGGTTGGATAATCTCTTGTTGTTTGAAATTTATATTTGAATATTTCAGTTGCTTCCTGTGTTTTGAAAAATGCAAATCTCTTTGTAGATTCTTGTGGAATGGTTGGAATGAAAGAAAGAGTGCCTGTTATTGTTGATTTTGTGGAACTCATATCATATGTTTGCTTATAGGAAAGAAATGGTTCATTTCTCTATTTGATGTATGTTTTTGTTCTTGAAAATCAATTTCTTGAATTACCTCTTCTATTGGGAATAGAAAGAATTAGATTTAGTTTGTTGTGTTCTTTCTAGTATCTAATTGCCCAAGATTTGGGGTTTATGGTGGCAAAAATTGGTTATTACCTTTTGCTAGATGCAAGGATTTTTTCCTGAGTATGGGAGGAAGAAATTCATCTTAACCCTTCTCTTCTCTATTAAAATCTTCTATTGTTGCCAAAATCAATATTTACTGGGTGTATGATGATTTTATTTCACAGTTTACCTTATTGGTAAATATCCCTTTGTTATTTGGTTTTTGGCACTGTGTGTGTGTGTGTTCCCATGAAATGAATAGGGAATGAATCATTTTCATGCTTAATCATTTTTATTTGCTAAGGAAGGGTGAATTTTTTATTAAAAATTGACTTTACCTTACCCGTGGCGGCCTAGTCCCACCACACGGGTTGGTAGTGTCTGCTACCCGCAGGTAGCAGTACTACCGGTCGGCAGTACTGCTATGTAGTAGCAGCACTATAGGTCGATAGGAATGCTACCAGATGGTAGCAGCACTACTGGTCAGTAGCAGCTGCTACCGGCAGTAGCAGCATTACCAGTCGAAAATGGCTGCTACCGGTGGTAGCAGCACTACCAGTTGGTAGGCTTGCTGCTATTGATGGTAGCAGTTTTACCGATAGGTAGTGTTTGCTGCCTCGGCAGTAGCACTACCGTAGGTTGGCCTTGGCCCCCGCGTGACCTTGTACCCTTCGCGATACAACCTTTTTATGTGCTATGAATTTAATTTTTATAAAATGAAATATTTTAAATTTGGTTTTTAGTGTTGAATACAAATGGTAATTTTCAAAGTGATTTTAATTATGTGGATTTAATAAATTTATTTATTGAAATCAAGGCATAAATTAGAAATTCAAATTGGTAGATTTTGGATGTTTTATGGAAATCGATTATACGTTTGTATAATTCATATTGTTATTTGGTTGAAAAATAAATATGGATTTCATTCTTGATGGAATGTTGTTTTGGAAATTGAATAGATGTGAATGTCATAAAGGAGTATTTTATTTAATTTTCAATCAATGATGTTGCAAGTGCTTATGATGCTGATTTTCTCAAAGATTGTCTGAGTGCGGACTTAGTGAAATTAGCTTTCCTTGCAAAGAGTTATATTGTGTTATTTCTGGTATGTGGTTCAATCATCTTGTGGTGGCATATTTGGTACCTTTGACCAAGTAATATATGATGACTTTGTTGTCTTAACCATGTAGTGTCTTTGCCTTATGGTTAACCAAGAGTCAGTATGTCCTTGTTTTGACCACTTGTTTTTAGATAGTGGTGTTATGGCTGTCTGTTTCACCATAGGGTCCTTGTGCAGTGACCATGTTTGTTTAGTGTCCTTGAGAGAGTGGCTTTCGAGTGGGGACCATGCCCTAAGTGGTTGGAAGGATAACCCATCAAAAGTTAGATAATAAAGTGATAATCTAATTAATTGATTAGGTGGGTAGTTCATAACATTAAATAAGATATTGTACCTCACACATAGGTGAGTGCTTGTACAAGGCTCATAATGTAGTGAGAAGGCCTAGAATGGAAAACTGACCACCTTGTCTTCATGAAAGGCTGGTAGGGTCCGCATGAGACTTAGTTGGAGCTGGAGGTTCAGGAAAGGTTACTAGGGTAACCTAGGATGGGGGTCGGGACCTATGGAGGCCGACCATGGTAACCATCATAAGCTATGCGATGGCACTCTCTCTTTAGGTTCACTTTTTTTTTTTGATGTCGATTCACTTATGTTTTGTGATGTTGATTTACTTGTGTATTTGTGATGTTGAGTCACCTAGATATTGTGGAGTCATATTGTGTTGCCATGGAGTCGTATTGTTTTGTCGACCATGTCATGCTTTTGCTTGCTTGAGGGTCCTTTGCTATCTCCTAGCACAATGGGGTGATTCCATTTTGGAAATTACATGGTCAGGTGGTAGTGCCATTTCCTATCGGATGTTCTTATTCGTACCTTCATGCAAGGATTGGCTTCATAGGTGTTTCTGTGGACTGTGGCTCATGCTTAATCTCATGTTTGGAGATTATTGTTATTTGGAGACCTATGTGGTCAATTGTATCATTATCTTATGTAACCTTGTATTTGGTTAAGTTGTAACTTTATATGTATATTGAGAAGCCATGTATTGGAAGAGAAATGTAGTCCTAAGTTTGGGATGTTATTTATCAGTTTCCTTTATGATATGTGTAAATTCTTATTGAAGAGAAACTATGTGGTATCCTTGCTATCTTTCAATGATGTTTTTGTTATTGCTTACGGCTTCTTATGATCATTGAGTTAATGATGAACTATTGGATTAACCTTAATTATGGAATTTATCTTTTGGTTTAATTCTTCATTGGTAACCCTTAAGGAATTCTAGTGTAATTCTTCCACTTGTGTTTTATTATGCATGTTCTGTTTAATGCACTTATTATGTTTATACTTTTTTTTTTTTAAATTATTTCACCCTTGTTGTGGGTTTTCCTTTGGGGTTCCTGGTGGGGCATTAGAATTACTCCAAATGTATAGGTGTAGTGACCTTGTTGAACTTATGCAATGGCATGCCAAAAATAAGAGCATTGATGGAAAACAACGACATGTGCCCGATTCAAGGATGTGGATAGAATTTGATAATAGATGGCCTGATTTTTCTCAAAATCCTCGTAATATAAGGTTGGGTTTGGCTCTAGATGGGGTGAACCCATTCTCAGATCAAAGTACTAAATGGTCAACTTGACCAGTGTTTCTAATAAATTATAACTTGCCTCCATGGTTAGCAACTAAACTATTTTTCTTAATGTTATCATTGATTATACCAGGAAAGAAAAGTGTGAGTTCAGAAACAATAGATGCTTAGATGAGCACTTAGATGTTTTTCCATCTAGTGTTGTCATCAATGCCAAAGGGGGAGATTGTTGGTATTATGAATGACTTCATCATGTGTTGTATTGGTTTTGTCATTGATGTCAACACTTATCTTCTTGGAGGTCTACATTGTTGATTTGGCACTCTGGTTATAGTGGTTTATTATTGACTGGCACATTGTGGTCCCGACATTGATATTGGCTTATGCATAGTCACCGGTATATGCTTCACTGGAAGGATATATGGTTCACCGGTAGCTCAGGAAGTTGACGATGACTTGTTATCATTTGGAGATCATTTGGTTATGTTGAAGACATGGATTGGGTGTTTGGATTTGGTGTTTTGCTTATTGGTCTAATCGAGTTGACATATTTGCCTTTACTGGCAGATAGGTCTAGGTTATGGACCGATAAAAGATATCATGTTCGAGATCAGCATGACACATTTTGAAAATGGTTTATTATCTGGATATTGTGTAAATGTATTGAGGGTGACATGTTGTATCGCATCAAGACTTATTTTGTAATTGATTTAAATGTAATATCTTGAGTAAGCCGACCTTATGATGAGGTCTTAGAGTTTTGTATAAATAATTGTAAGATCTTATTGAAGATCATATTATGAGTGTGTGTGAATATTGAAGATCATTGAAGAGCGAAAATAAGCAAATCCTTGTGTGAATCACATAGATATTATCTAAAGGTTGAAGGAAAGGTTATGAAGGTGTTTGGCACTCATGGTCAGAGCTTAAATCAGTACTGAATCCAACATTGCAGATGCTATATTGAAGCAACACATTGTTATTGTATTTAACCATCTAATTGTAGTCAGTGTGACTCCTATTTTGTGATTGAGCAGTGAGATCTAGGTAGTTGGCCTTTCTACATGTGCAGACCCCTTATTGTATTCACTTACTATCTGTAGTAGTATCATCTGATTGTGGGTAAGGTTTCCTACCATGGTTTTTCCCCTTATAGGGTTTCCATGTCAAAATATCGATGTCATGTGTTGTGGATGTTGTTTCTCTTTCTATTTCATGCATTAAGTTATACTGGTACTACTAAAACTGTTAATCTATTTTATCGGCACTAAGTTTTAAGTAGGAATAAGTTATTTGGGGTTATAATTCATTGAAAACTGATTACCCCCCCCCCCTCTCAGTTGTCCTTCCCGGTTCCTAACAATTGGTATCAGAGCAACTAATTGCACTCAAGTATTATGGAACAAGCAAATGTTGAAGGATATCAAGGTAAAATGCAAAGAACCAATAATTATTCATTGTGATAATTCAACAGCAATTGATATATCAAAGAATCCAATATTTCACTCTAAAACAAAGCATGTTTCTATTAAGTACAATTTTCTGAAAGAAAATGTTGAAGCAAATGAAGTGAGATTGGTTTATGTGAACACTCAAGAGAAAATTGCAGATATTTTTACAAATCCTTTGCCTAAGGAAACATTTGAATATCTTAGAGAGAAGCTTGGGGTAATTTCCCCACCAGTAGAGACTTGAATGATGAAGATTGGCATCAAACCGGCAGGGACTAACAGAAAAATCTTTTTCCGGTCTTGATGAAGGAGAGCTACTGCTCAGGGGGAGTAGTTAGTTGTATGTTATGTTCTGATTTTTTATTCTTAACTGCCTTGGAATTTGATGTCAAAGGGGGAAGATATCTATGGAAAAACATTGTTCTTGGGGAGAGATGTATTTTTGGTTTTGGTTGTATTGTTTCTGTTTTGGTACCGAACTTTGTATTGATCTATTTTGGGAGATTGTTGGTATTTGGCATTCTGTTTTTGGCACTTAGATGTTTTTCCATCTAGTGTTGCCATCAATGCCAAAGGGGGAGATTGTTGGTATTATGGATGACTTCATCATGTGTTGCATTGGTTTTGTCATTGATGTCAACACTTATCTTCTTGGAGGTCTACATTGTTGATTTGGCACTCTGGTTATAGTGGTTTATTGTTGACCGACACATTGTGGTCCCGACATGGATATTGGCTTATGCACAGTCACCGGTATATGCTTCACCGGCAACTTAGGAAGTTGATGATGACTTGTTATCATCTGGAGATCATTTGGTTATGTCGAAGATATGGATTGGATGTTTGGATTTGGTGTTTTTCTAATTGGTCTAATCGGGTTTACATATTTGCCTTTACCGGCTGATAGGTCTAGGTTATGGACTGGTACAAGATATCATGTTCTAGATCAGCACGACACGTTTTGGAAATGGTTTATTATTTGGATATTGTGTAAATGTATTGAGGTTGACATATTGTATCACATCTTTAGTGAGCCAACCTTCTGATGAGGTCTTAGGGTTTTGTATAAATAATTGTAAGATCTTATTGAAGATCATATTATGAGTGTGTGCAAATATTGAAGATCATTGAAGAGTGAAAATAAGTAGATCCTTGTGTGAATCACATAGATCATTGAAGGTGTTTGGCACTCATGGTCAAAGCTTAAACCAGTACTGAATCCAACATTGTAGATGCTATATTGAAGCACTACATTTTTATTGGATTTAACCATCCAATTGTAGTCAGTGTGACTCCTATTTTGTGATTGAGCAGTGAGGTCTAGGCAATTGGCCTTTCTGCATGTGCAGACCCCTTATTGTATTCACTTACTATCTGTAGTAGTATCATCTGATTGTGAGTAAGGTTTCCCACTGTTTTTTTCCCCTTACAGGCCTTACAAGGTTTCCACATCAAAATCTTTGTCCCTTGTGTTGTGGATGTTGTTTCTCTTTCTATTTCATGCATTAAGTTATACCGGTATTGCTATAACTATTAATCTATTTTATCGACAGTAAGTTTTAAGTAGGAATAAGTTGTTTTGGGTTATAATTCATTGACAACTGATTCATCCCCCCCCTCTCAATTGTCCTTCCCGGTTCCTAACATTGTGGACATTGTGCTTACCTGTAGCATCCTAAAATTGTGACACTTGCAATTTTGACTGCATTTCGGTCTTCACGATGGCAACGCAACACGCAACCTGAATGGAGACCCCGAAACTTGCTCACGACACCAAAAACTGCATTTTCTTGCACCCTGGCCTGAACCTCCTTTGCACCCTGCTGTCCCGGGAGGTGGGACCAGAGCGCCCAGCGCCCAGGTCCCTGGCCCTATTTTGGGCCTGGTTTCCTATGGGGCTTCCGGTCCTTTTTGTTTGCAATTTGGAAATCAACTTTCCTGGTCAGCCTAAGGTCGGGAAAATCAGTCTATTAACCCTAATTGGCAAGTATATAAACTACATTTTTCCTCTCCCATTAGGGGTAGGAAGGACATATGTGTACAAGCGTGGAAACTATACTCAAGCATTCCTTCAAGTAGTTGATCATTTCAAGTCTCCATTCAAGGCTAAGTGTTGCATTCATGACAAGGATTCAACCATTGAAGAGGAGATCACATATTACTACATACAACATACAACAAACAACAACATCTATACCTTCGCACATAAGGATACAAACATCCTTACAACAAGGTATTAGTACTTTTTTTACATTACATTTACAGTATTTCTCATTTCTTGGTTAATTCCAAAACTGGGGTTTGACCTAAAGGCAAACCCCTAATCCCTAACCCCCCAATCATCTTCACTTTTCTGTGTGTAGGTTACAGGTACGCAGCTGAAATTGAAGATCTGGAATCCTTGTGCAGAGATGAACAGATCCCCCTTTGTTTCACGGATTTTTCGGAGGACCGTGGCGCCGGGCGCCATCGTCCCGATAACTTTTGCTCAAATTTGTAGGACAATTCCGTATCGACATTTTACTGCTAATTCCAGGTCCGCAGCTTCATCCTATATCTCTATCTCAGTTTATAAGCGAATCTTTGTCACTTTCTATGCATTCCTAGCTTAATTCTTCTATCAACATTCTGTACAAAAGAGGGTAGCCTTGCTTTCTTAACCCTTGAAACACATTTAGCATCCAATCTTGCATTGTGTGGGATTGGATCTTGTTGGTTTCAACACCTCTTTTGAATGTAAAGTCTCTCCCCTAAGTGAAAACCATCAACCCTAGTAACCTCCCTTCTCTCTCCTTGGAGTTGGAAGAGGGGAGAGCAACTAGGGTTCGATCGCGATTTTCCGCTTTACATTTTGGTGAACCCGACGTGAACATCCTTTCTGATTATTCATAGTTAGATCTGAAAATTGGATTCCTTGATTACATTTCCATGTTTGATCTTTTGCAAAATTTTAGAGGTTAATTGCATAAAAACCCTAAATTTTGTTTTTAAGTAATTAAACTTGTGAAATGTTTAATTGTTGATGCTTGTTTCAGATCTGCCCTTCTATTACAAATTATCAATTCATATTTGTGCCTTAATTTTGAAAATTAAGTGGTTAAGTGTCAAAACCCTAATTTTTGAAACCCTCTTGATTCAACCTTTGTCCGACAATTTCACTGATCAAAACACCTCCAAATCAGTGGTAACTTTGGATTCCGCAATAAAATCACAGCATCTTTCATCCCTGAAAATTTGGAAAAAAGTTGCGAGGACCGTGTGCACCCCGAGCGCCATCGTCCCCGACATTTTTTTTGAAATTTCAGGAGCTAGATCTTACTGTATTTTTCTGCTAAAATCCAGAATTTTGGCCGATTTTATCAATTTTAACACCTTCAAAATTACAGTCAAAGTTGGTCTAGCGATTGCTTGGTTTAGGGCTTCTAATCATTCAAAAATTGTTGAAATTGAAATTTTGTGTCAAAATTGTGTTCCTACTGTCCTAAATCTGGAAAGTGTGTTTGCATTCATTCGAAATTTCAGTGCTTTATTCAAATTCTTGCAATTTGTGACTTTTGAAATTAAGTGCTTAATTACAACAACTTTGATTTCCGCTTTCAAAATTGAATTTTGCATGAAATTGAGTCAACTTTTGAATTTCAAAACTTACATTTCTTTTGGTATTCCCTCTAAAATCATAAAATTCAAAATTTCAGTTTCCCTCTCTTTTTCAAAATTCAAATTTTGCATTTTTCGACAATCTTGGTAGGGTTCAATTTTGAGATTGCAACTTTAATTTGACCTATCTACAGATCGTAAAATCACTCAATTTTTTCAAGTTAGCTGTAAAATCATCATAACTTTCATCCCTGCAAATTTCAAAAAAAGTTGCGAGGACCGTGTGCACCATGAGCGCCACGGTCCCAGACATTTTTTCCGAAATTTCGAGAGATTGTCCTGATTGTATTTAACAGCTTAAATCTGGAAGATTGGCTGATTTTACTGAAATTTGCTACCTCTAAAATTCAAAATCTTCTCTCTTTATTTAGTGCATGAGTTTTACAACAATAAGTCCTACTTACACTATTCCCATTAGACGAAGTCTTAGAATTAAGTCTTTCCAAGGTTTAATTACTGAGGAGATGGAACCTAATTTGAATGGTCTTTTTAACAAGGACATGGGTAATTCCTCTAATCCTCTTAATGATGAAGAATCTCTCCATGAGGTTTCTATAGAACAACTTTCAAAATTGGATAACCAATTTGATGATTTTTGACAGTGGATGTCTCAAGAATACCCTGATAGTCAAGCTCTTCCTTTAATTGAGGGTCTAAAATGTATGCTTCAAAGTGATAAGAATGGAATTGATATTTTGCGTGGTATTGCACACATTGTGGATTCGAATGTGATGCCTATGAAAAGTTGTGCCGAAACTTTAGGTTATACACAACCTCCTACTCAAGTTAATCATTCTATTCCTTTGATGACTTCTATTGCTAGCATACCTACTTTTACATCAAACATAATGACTACTTCAATACAAGACATTCCTCCTATGATCACTAGTCATGGAGGCAATCCTTCTTCTTCAATCAACCCTCTTCCTTCATTCAATCCAACTTCTTCACTCATTCCTTCAGTGAGTGTTCCTATTATATCTCCACAAATGAACATGATGCAAGGGGGCAATTCATTTAACCCTTCCATTCCTCCTTGTAGTGTTCCTCCTGTCCAATCATCTCCTATGACTAACTATCATAGTGTCCCACCACCTTACTCTCTACCTTCTTTCAATAACATAACACCTCCATCACAATCTAACATGTCTAATATGAACTCTTCAACTGAAGCGACCATTAACAATCTTGCACAAACTGTCTCTTCTCTACAGCAACAAATTGCCTCTATGAATCAACCTAAGTTTAGTGTGCCCACATTTGATGTTGCGAGCCCACTTTCTCTTGACATTGTGCGAGCTATTCCCCCTAAACATGTTGAAATTCCACATTTGGAACTTTATAATGGTAAGGGTGATCCTCTAACACATGTTAAGACCTTTCAAACAATATGCACCGATTTTGCTTATGACCAAAGGTTGCTTGCAAAACTGTTTACTAGAACATTAAGAGACAAAGCCCTACAATGGTATTGCTCGTTGCCTTCCTATTCTATTACTTCTTTCGAACAACTTGCAAATGCTTTCATTCAACAATTTCAAAACAATATAAGTCCTAAAGTTACTTTGATTGATTTAATGCATTGTAAACAAGGTGTTAAAGAAAAAGTGACTGATTTCATTGGTAGATATAAGCATTTGTATTCTCAAATTTCTTTTCCAGTGCCTGACAATGATATTCAAAGAATCTTTATTTCTAATTTACAAAAAGATATTCGAGACAAACTCCTGTTTTCTGAGTTTACTTCTTTCCAACAGTTGTGCGCAACTCTTCACAATTATCAACTGACTGTGAGTCAAATGGAACAATCACATCCTATGGCTCCGAGTGATAAGGGTGATAGTAGTCAACAACTATTTGGGAAGTTTAAACTGAATAGAGAGTCCATTAAATTCAATGAAAACATCATCAACAACAATGTGAATACAGCATCAGGTGTGTCTCCTATTTCTAAGTTTTTCAAGAAAGAAAGAAAGTTTACTCCTTTGAATGAATCATTGAATAGTATTATGAATAAGTTATTGGAACAAAATGTGCTTACTCTTCCTCCTATAAGGCAAATTGATCCTGCAAATATTAATTCACCCTATTTTGATAACAAATCTTTTTGTCAATTTCATCGTCAACTTGGGCATGATACTGAAAAATGTTTTGCTTTAAAGGGGAAAATTCAAGATTTGATTGATAATAATACTATCTCTGTTTCTCATGTGAATGATAAAGGCAACAAATTTGTAGCTCTTCCTAACCAAAATCTTCAGATTTTTACTGATCCATTGCCTTCTCATACCTCTAATGCGATTGATACTACTGATTCCTCTGTCTCACCTGATGATCTTGTGTCTATGACTCCAAATGTGATTAACTTTGTGGAACAGCAGAAAATCCCTAAAGAACCTTCCATCACATTTGATTCCAGTGAAACTATCAGGGCACCTGATGGTCCTTTATATATAGTTGCAAAAGTCAAGAACACACCTTGTCATGGGGTGCTTATTGATCCTTCTTGTATGGTTAATGTCATTACTGAAGAATTTCTTTTTACTTTGCAATTGAATCAAGTGATCTATGATGAAACAAATGTGATTGTGAAATTATTTGATGCATTTTCTTCTCCTGCAATTGGTTCTATTACATTACCTATTGAGGTCCGTAACAAATCCCTTGATGTGGACTTTGCTATTATTCCATCATCTGAACAATTTCGTGTGAAGCTAGGCTATCCTTGGCTATCTTCCATGAAAGCTATTGCTTCTCCTATTCACAAGTGTCTGAAATTTCCCCATAATGGTGAAGTTGTTGCTGTCAATCATAGTCTCTTTAAACCAGCTGAAAGAACTTCTAGCGTTCCTATTGATTATTTTTGGCCTAAACAATTCCAATCTCTTCCTCCGCGAAGTGATCATCTTTTCAAATCTTATCAAAAGTGGAAAACAGATATGATCCTATCTCTAAGTGAACCTAGAACACCCAAACTTGATATTCCTATCATTCTTGAGAAGGAGGTTCTTCCTTTGAAAGATAAAACTAGTGTCTTTCCTCAAGAAGATTCCCAACCCATTCCTATGGATGTGACTATGCCTATATCTAATAAACTTCCTAAGAGTAGACCTATACCTCCTCGTCATGATGGACTTGGTCTCCTTCCTAAACCAAATATTCCTCCCTTATATGGAGCAGTTCCTCCTCCTTCCTCTTATGGAGAGAAGAGACCTTCCTCTTCTCCTATTATTCAACCTAAGAGACCACAACCTAAACACCCAAGTGATAAGGATGAGAACATTCCTCCTCCTCAATCTTCTCAACTTCCTACTAAGACTAGACGAAATCATTCTGCACGTGAACACCGGCGAAAGCGTCGTCTTAGAGCTCAAACTTTGCAATCTCCAAAAACACCTTCAACAAGCATTATGGTCTTGATCCTGTGCGAGTTAAAGATCCTATTTTTATAAATCTTGATGATGATATAGATGAAAATGTTATTCATGATGAAAATGCTACTTCTCCTGTTCATTCTGATAGTGAATATGAACTTGTTGATATTGATAACCATTTATCTAACGAATTTTCTAAAGCACTTATCCTAGCTCCTAGACAAGAACAATGTGGCTCAGAACATCAACATAGCCCTTGTTTGGATCTTGTGATAGCTCCATCTGCTGTGTTGGATGTTCCTCCTCTAGCGTGTTCCCTACCTTCCCGAAACATTGATCAGCAAGATCGGGGGGTAGATGACATGCTAGACTAGTTTCATTAGCATAGCAGATTCTCTCCCCCTCTCTTTTGTTACTTCTTCTATATGTTATTCTCATTCTTCTATTTGTTGTCCTTAGTGTTGTCTACTTGAGGATGATGCAAAGCATTGAGATCTCTCGATCTCTCTCATGTTGACTCAAAAGACACATGTGTTCCCTTCTTCTAGGTGACCTTCCTTGATTGGGGAATGAAGAACAATTATGCATACATACATATGATATACATGAATTATCATACAGCATACTGACCCCGAGGAAAGTGAAGTCACCTTGTGCTTTGTGTTTTGTGTCTATTATCCTTGGGCTTATCTCACACTTGGGGGCTAAATCCTTGTGATAACGTGCTCCTTTCCTTTCTCATTCTTATATGTATCACTACCTTAAAGCAATCACCCCCGGTGAGGCATGTGCGATTGCTTTAACGTAGGGGGGCATACATCCCGTCCATATCTTTTCAAGATACTTGAAAATTTCTTGACAAATTTAGCTTTGCCTTGAAAATTTTTGATATCTTTCCGGCATGACTCATAGTGAGGGAACCTTACTACTGACAGTCATGGTTCTCCCTCATGATCTTCCCTTTTACTTTGTCAATCGAAGTCGTAAGATCCTTAGTCCACTGGGGGCTTTGTGTATCTTGCCTCCTTGACGTGGTGAAAGTTTTTCAATGTTGTTTCCTTGTACTTTACCGGAAGTATGAGCGTACGCTTATACTCCGGCTAAAGTGGGGGCTAAATGTAGCGTCCTAAAATTGCGACACTTGCAATTTTGACTGCATTTCGGTCTTCACGATGGCGATGCAACACACAACCTGAATGGAGACCCTGAAACTTGCTCACGACACCAAAAACTGCATTTTCTTCCACCCTGGCCTGAACCTCCTTTGCACCCTGCTGTCCCAGGAGGTGGGACCAGAGCGCCCAGCGCCCTGGTCCTTCAGGACCAGGGCGCCTAGTGCCCAAGTCCCTGGCCCTATTTTGGGCCCGGTTTCCTATGGGGCTTCGGGTCCTTTTTGTTTGCAATT
The DNA here is from genome assembly GCF_030272615.1 of Cryptomeria japonica. NCBI lineage: Eukaryota > Viridiplantae > Streptophyta > Pinopsida > Cupressales > Cupressaceae > Cryptomeria > Cryptomeria japonica. Next base: position 599,841,144 of record NC_081409.1, read on the forward strand.
TGAAAATTAACTTTCCTGGTCGGCCTAAGGTCGGGAAAATCAGTCTATTAACCCTAATTGGCAAGTATATAAACTACATTTTTCCTCTCCCATTGGGGGTAGGAAGGACATATGTGTACAAGCGTGGAAACTATACTCAAGCATTCAAGAATTCCTTCAAGTAGTTGATCATTTCAAGTCTCCATTCAAGGCTAAGTGTTGCATTCAAGACAAGGATTCAACCATTGAAGAGGAGATCACATATTACTACATACAACATACAACAAACAACAACATCTATACCTTCGCACATAAGGATACAAACATCCTTACAACAAGGTATTAGTACTTGTTTTACATTACATTTACAGCATTTCTCATTTCTTGGTTAATTCCAAAACTGGGGTTTGACCTAAAGGCAAACCCCTAATCCCTAACCCCCCAATCGTCTTCGCTTTTCCATGTGTAGGTTGCAGGTATGCGGTTGACATTGAAGATCTGGAATCCTTGTGCAGAGACGAACAGATCCCCCTTTGTTTCGCGGATTTTTCAGAGGACCGTGGCACCGGGCACCATCGTCCTAACAACTTTTGCTCAAATTTGTAGGATAGTGCCGTATCGACATTTTACTGCTAATTCCAGGTCCGCAGCTTCATCCTATATCCCTATCTCAGTTTATAAGCGAATCTTTGTCACTTTCTATGCATTCCTAGCTTAATTCTTCTATCAACATTCTGTACAAAAGAGGGTAGCCTTGCTTTCTTAGCCCTTGAAACACATTTAGCATCCAATCTTGCATTGTGTGGGATTGGATCTTGTGGGTTTCAACCCCTCTTTTGAATGTAAAGTCTCTCCCCTAAGTGAAAACCATCAACCCTAGTAACCTCCCTTCTCTCTCCTTGGAGTTGGAAGAGGGGATAGCAACTAGGGTTCGATCACGATTTTTCGCTTTACATTCATTGACAACTGATTCATCCCCCCCCCTCTCAATTGTCCTTCCCGGTTCCTAACATTGTGGACATTGTGCTTACCTGTAGCGTCCTAAAATTGTGACACTTGCAATTTTGACTGCATTTCGGGTTATAATTCATTGACAACTGATTCATCCCCCCCCTCTCAATTGTCCTTCCCGGTTCCTAACATTGTGGACATTGTGCTTACCGTAAAATGGATCATCCATATCATCAGCAAAAAACACATTTCAACAGTCAAGAAGAGAATCGTGAAGTGCCATTCCTAATAATAGGTGATTACATTATTGAGTATGAACATAAAAGAATGTCATTTATTGAAAATGATTCGATTGAGGGTAGTAGAAATGATCCATGTAATGAAAGGTGTGTAAAATGGTTGTGCATATTGTATAAGTTGGCATACTTTAAGGATATAGCCATTAGGCATACTTTTGACTTTATGCATACTGAGAAAAAAATAGCCTATGCTAATATAGAAACTCTTTTTGGTGCCTTAGATACTATTTAATCACGTGAAGACTTTTGAGAAATAAAGATTCATCAAAATCTTTGGGTTGAAAAATATGATAATGAAAAATATAGAAAACCTGGTGCTCCTTACGTCTGGACAAAGGAACACCATGCACAATTCTTACAATTGATGTCTCATACTCTCTTTCCCACTGGATATGTAAGTAGTAGCATCAGAAGCCAAACTGACATTAATAGCTTAAGAGGCCTCAAGACCCATGACTATCATGTCATAATCGATAATATCTTACCTATTGTGGTAAATATATCAAGTTTGGCAAAGGGGCCAAGATTGGCAACTATAAGGCTGGGCATAATATTAAAGAGAATGCGCTTACATGTATTATATCCTTCGAACTTTAATAGTTTGAGGGAGGAGATTGTTGAAGTCCTTTGTCTATTGGAATGAGAATTTGCAATAGCAATCTTTAACATTTCTATGCATCTTTTGACACATCTAGAATATGAACTAGAGCATTGTGGCCCAATAAGAATGAGATGGATGTATCTTATAGAACAATATTTGAAGGTTTTGAAAAAAATTGTCCATACTAGGGCAAAACCAAAAGGTAGCATGTTTGAGGGATATTCAATGCAAGAGGCCATGAGATTTTGCACAAAATATATGAAGCATTTTAAAAATGTCAATAGACGTGTTTGGGATGTTGACGAAGATGACAGAGTTGCAGCTAAAGTATTAGAAGGCAATGGATGTCGCTTCAAGCTATCATATCAAGAAAAAAGTGCAATACATGCCTTTATTCTTCAAAACACATATTTGTTCGATAAGTGGCGCGGGTAAAAATGAAATTACACAATAATTTATCTACTAAATTGTATTTACACATTTATATTATTAATCTTACTATTTGTACGTCATTATTTTATGTAGAAAATATGAAGAAGAGTGTAGTACCCCTCCTCGGTCGAACTTGTTAGACTCATAGTTTACTGCAGTTTACTTTCAGTGGATACATTACCACTATGTGTTATTCAGACTTATTTGACATTATTTCATGCTTTAACTAGATATGAGATGCATGCATTATTTACGGTATTTCAGTACTTGTGATTAGTATTATTTTATGGATTATTGCTATGGACTGATATTTTTACTTTACATATGCGATGTGTATTTATATGTTGCATGTTTGCAAGTGTATTGGATGTGAGGAGATGATTTTCCTTTACTCACTCCGGTGAGACAGGGAACATCATGATTCTCCTTCATTGGTGTGTGTGTCGTGTATTATATATTTGTATATATGCATGTGTGGTTTGATGATGCAGGACATTGCAGGTACAAGTACTGGGTAGGTATGGGGTATCGTCTCCACCTGGCTTCACAGGTCTGAGCGTGCCTTATTTGTCCAATGGAAGTGGAGGAGATAGTGGTTGACCCTAATTTTATCCCAATTACACTCTTGTGAGTGTCGTCAGTTGGTCGTCCTGTTCATTTGTGCGGCCATCAAGTTTTGGTTTGTTTGACTTTTTCTAAGTCTTCGTATGTGTTTGCTCAGTTTGCATACCCTAGTGGATTAGATTAATTATTTGAGTTTATGGCATCATTTCATAGTTAGTATATTTAATTTATGTATTATTATGTGTTTGTGATTATGGATTTAATTAATTAAATGAAGTAATTAAACTTAGTTTGCAAATTGCATTATATTAGAAATATAATTTTATTTAAATTTAGTGGAAAATAAATAAAATTAATTGCATTTATTGTTCTCTAGATTTTAAAAATAAAATAAAGAAATAAAATAGAGTTAAATTACTTTTCTTAATTAGTTTTTTTAGAAAGTTAATTAAATGGGCACGAGAAAAGAAAAATAAGGAAAGTAACGATTTTTGCAAATTACTTTCCATTTACTTTTTTGAAAATTAGAAAAATAAATTCTTGTATTATTATATTAATATTATGTTTTTTGGGGAAAAGATTTTCAACCTAAAAGTTTAGGGTAAATAGATTTTACTTATTATGCTTGGGAGATTTTTTTGGGGGGGCAAAAATTATTTTTGGATGCATAATTTTTGTTGGAGAAGTAAAAATCGGAGGATTGTTGGTAAGAGGGATTGGCTTGGAAATCTGGTTGTAGGTTTGAGCTCTTCCACATGATTATTCCAGGAAAGTTTCACAGGTTGGATATCCCTTTGCCTGGTTTTTTTTTTTGTTTAAAATTAATTAGGATGAATCTCCAATCTCTGTTTGTGGAGATTCTTATGTTTTATTTATTTACTTTCAGTGTATTAAAATAGTTTTGTTATTTGTGAAATTGTAAGGGTTATGTTGGAAAATTTTTGCCAGATTTACCCTCCTTTGTTCCAAATAAATTCTTCCTGTGTGTTTTTGTGTTCTTCCTGTATGTGGAAAAATTTAGAGATCTGGTTTAAAAATTCTTCCTTATGGTCTGTGTAAGAATATTTTCCTTTGTAAAGAATTTTGGTATTTTTACCAATCTCTAGTTTGTCTCAGAGATTTGAGTTTTCTGATAGATTTATTTACCAGTAAATTTCTATGTTTGGAATATAGTTTTATGGAAGAAATTTTATTAAATTTTAAAAAAATAAATATAAATTATTATGCTGTGATTTTTTTTTAGACTATGTTGTCTCAGAGTGGGGGAGTTGAGATTTTATTAATCTTTGTTAAAAAAATAAATTTAGTTTAAAATTAAAAAAAACAAATTTAATTTAATTTTTTTGGGGGGGGGGCGGGTAGCTTGCTACCGACGGTAGCAGCTGTTACCATAAGGTAGTAGTGCTACCGTATGGTAGCAGAGCTACCTTATGGGTAGCAATGCTACCATATGGTAGCAAGGCTATAGACAATCATTAATTTGCCTTCCTCTTGCGTGCCTCCCATATGTTTATGTTTCGGATTTTCATTTTTATGTTTAATAAATATATATATATAGTTTTAAACTATGATACTTTATTATTTGAGAATTAAATAATATTGTGGAAATTAGTTTATGTTTTAATATATATATATATTAATGTGAATAATTTATATGATATATATTCGGTGGATATATACAAATATACATATATTATATTATCATATATATATAATTAATTCAAAATTTATTTTATCTTCATAAAAGCATATATTTAGATTCTTTTATTATTTAATCATGAATATATGTTAGGGGATTAATTTTTATGTGGTTAAATTTAGCCTTATTGGACAAATGACAACTCTGAAATTCTTTTATCAATGAAGTTGTATTTTCTATTTTTCTGGAATATCTATATATGCAAGTATTTAATGCTTTTTACTATATCAAAAAGATTGTCTGAAATAGGATATTTAGAGTAAATGATAGTTTTTGATACAATTTTATTTACATTGCAATTCTTTTTTTAAGTTGTCTCCATGTCATAATGGTTGCTATACCCTTAGTCAGGTGTTGTTGTGTAACTGTGTTGTTGTGAACCATTAAGTGTTTTATTTCAAATGGTCAACCCTGGGTTATTAATTGTGTATCCTTCACCTGTAGATTTGTCAAGATTAGATATGGCTGTCAGTTTTGCCATAGAGTTCTCATAGAGAGACCATTCCTATTAGTGTCCTATGAGAGAGAGTGGCTTTCGAGCGAGGGCCACACCCAAAGTGGATGGTAGGATAACCCTACGAAAGTCAGTTAAGAAGTGATAACCTAATAATTGATTAGGGGGTGGGTACCTGAAATATTAAAGTAAGATAATGTGCCTCGCACATGGTTGAGTGCTTGTATAGGCTTAGGATGTTGTGAGAAGGCCTGGAATGGCAAACCTACCACCTTGTCTTCACGAAGGGGTTGGTAGGGTCCGCATGGCACTTAGATGGAGCCGGGGGTTCAGGAGAGGTTACCAGGATAACCCAAGATGGGGGCCGGGACCTATGGAGGCCTACCTAGGGTAACCACCTTAAGCCATGAGATGACACTCTCTCCTTAGGGTGACTAGTGTTTGTGAGTTGAGTCACATGGGTTTTGCAAAGTCATGTTGTACTGTCGTACTTGTTTTGTTTGCTTACTTGAGGGTCTACTGCTATTGCCTAACACAGTGGGGTGGTTCCATATTGGGATCACTTGGTCAGGTGGTAGTGCCACTTCCCATCGGATATCCTTGATTGTACCTTCAGGTGAGGAAAGGCTTCGCTGGTGTATCTGGGTTCGTGATTCATGTACCAGCTCATGTTCGTGATTATTGTACATTTGAGACCATGTGGTCATTGTTTCAGAAATCTATGTAACCTTGGCATTATAACTTATGTATTTAGTTGTACTATTGGAAGCCATGTAATTATTGATTATTGTAATATTAATTAATTTGAATGTATGTTAATTCAGTATCTTTATTCTTATGTGTAAATGAACCATGGAAAGTAGATGTATTGGAACACTTTAAATCTTTCATTATGGGATTTAGTTTTATGATTATATTTTAATTAAAAGCAATTAAGTTCCTAACTAAATGGATAATTGGATTAACCTTGATGTTATTATTATTATTGCAAATTAATCTTCATTGGTAACCCTTAGGAAATCATGGGTTAGACTTCCATTGTGTTAATAAACATGCAATGCGATAATTAATGCACTTAATATTTTAAAAAAATATATATATTTCACCCTTTAGTTGCCTTGTACTGTGGTTTTCCTTTAAGGTTCCTGGCGAGGCATTTCATTTGGTATCAAAGCCCAAGTTTCAACACTGGGTACTCTGGGTTTGTAGTGAGCCCATTCAGCTTGACCATTTTACTTAGGTCTTAATGTTTGTGTTTCCCTTGTTTTATCCTTGCCGTAGATCTGAACCATTTTCTCTTTTGTAGTGTTAGGTCATGGCTAGGAAAGCCAGGGGAGGTGGCCATGCGGGTGGTTGCAATAGAGGTAGAGGTGGAGAACGAGGCTAAGGTTCTAATTGTCACAGTCCTTTGCCACCACCCACGCATGTGAGTGTCGAGTCAAAATAGTCTGTTCATCAGGATGCACAACATGCAGGAGAGTAGGTTCCCGGAAGGGAAGAGCTAAGACAGATGTTTCAGGAGGTTGTGGCCAGGTTAGGCCCCAGGCCTGAGGTTAATTAGCCTATTCATGCTCAGGTTGAGGAGTCGCATCAGCAGGTTCCAGAGGAGAGAGAGAGAGAGAGAGAGAGAGAGAGAGAGAGAGAGAGAGAGAGAGAGAGAGAGAGAGAGAGAGAGAGAGAGAGAGAGAGAGAGAGAGAGAGATCACCCAGAAGGAGGGAGATCCCAGCTAACCGAGATCCAGCTCTCGTGGGTCACATAAGGGACTTGATGAGGTCCAACCCTCCCTTCTTTGATGGTAAAGGTATCGATCTTGAGGCAGAGACCTGGCTTATTAGTTTGGATTGGTGTTTCACCATGTTTCCATATAGCAGCAGCACCAGGGTGAGATGTGCTATCATGCGTCTCAATAGTTTTGCTTTGATCTGGTGGAGATTAGAGGAGGAGAATATTGATGTGTGGATTAACACTGTATCATGGGAGATATTTCTAGAGAGTTTCAAGGCACGATTTCTCTCATCCCAGTGGAGGTAGACTCGGGAAGACGATTTCTACGCTTTGCATCAGTATGGTATGTCAGTAGATCAGTTTGAGCATAGGTTCTATGAGCTTAAACAGTATGCTGGAATTGGTAACGATGAGGCAATGCTTGTTCAACACTTCTTGAGGGGTCTAAATAATCGCATCAATGGAGGAGGGAGAGTGTTTGAGCCAGCTTCAGTTGAGGTAGTCATGGCGAAAGCCAGGTTGGTAGAGCAGAACCTTAGCCATACACATGGTGGTCAGTCAAGAGTGCAGATTGGGAGTGTACCTTTCAGTGGGACCAAAGTTCGTGGGAAACACTCCTAGCCAACTACACCATTTAGGAGTCCTCAGGCACCCGCTAAGGGTGGACTGCAGCAACAGCAACAGCCGCCGAGACTGAAACAGTTCTAGGGCCAACAGGGTGGCAATTCTCAGCATAGGAGGAACAAGAACTGATAGAGGAGTAGACAAGGTCCTTCAGGGTAGTCCTCTCAGGGTGCACCTCACACCCCTAGTAGGGGAAGCTTCCGGCAGTCTAGTGGGCTGACGGGAAGTAGAGGACCAGGTAGGGGAGCTTGCTTCTCTTGTGGGCAGTTTGGTCACATAGCCACTCAATGCCCTTAGCATTCTCACCAGATAGGTAGTCAAAGGCCAACAGCATTAGAGCCTACAGTGGGAGATGTAGGTAGATCCCATAGATTTTTTGCAGCGGTGGATGACCGCTAAGCTGATCATAAGGGTACAATTATTGAGGCAACAAGTGTGTTGTGTGGAATTCCTATATCTATATTTTTTGATTCTTGTGCTTCGGATTCTTTCATTTCTTCATCCATTATGGAGCGGTGCGGACTCACTTCTGCTAAGTAGGAGGATAGGTGGCAAGTGAGTTGGCTATAGGTGTGCGTGTTTCTGTAGATGCCTTTATTCCCAGTTGTGAGTTGAACCTAGGAACCGTAGTTACTTTAGTTGACCTTTGGTTCATTCCTTTGGGTTCTTATGAAGTTGTGTTGGGGATGGATTGTCTTTCATCTCACAGTGATCGTGTAGACTACCACAAGAAGACAGTGGAGTGTTTATATGACCTTGGCAGGGAAGCAGAGATTGTTGGAGTTCAGAGACCGATATCCCTATGTATAATTTTCTCTATGCAAATTAAGCGGTGTATGCGTAAAGGGTGTCATCTTTTTGTAGTTACTCTTCGAGATGTGGATGAAAAAGAGAGTCAAGAAATCACTCTTGATGGTCACCCTATTCTTTGAGAGTATGCTGATGTGTTTCTATTGGATATTCCTGGTATGCCTCCAAAGCAAGACATAGACTTTCGCATCAACTTGGTTCCTGGTGCAGAACCTATTTCGAGAGCTCCATATCAGATGATTACTCAGGAGTTGAGTGAGTTGAAGTTGTAGATGGAAGAATTGTTGGTCAAGGGGTTCATTTGTCCTAGTGTTTCCCCTTAGGTTCTGCCTATTATCTTCGTTAAGAAGAAGGATGGATCTCTTCGGTTATGCATTGATTACCTATAGCTGAATAAGGTAACCATCTGGAATCGATATCCATTGCCTCATATAGATGATTTTTTTGATTAGGTAAAGGAAGCCAAGGTGTTCTCTAAGATTGATCTAAAATATGGGTATCATCAGTTCTGCATTCAGGATGCAGACATTCATAAGACGGTGTTTTGTACTCGTTATAGTCACTAGGAGTTCACAGTGGTGCCATTTGGGTTGACAAACGCGCCTTCAGTTTTCTTGAGCCTCATGAATGGGGTTTTCCACACCTACCTTGATCATTTTGTCCTTGTGTTCTTGGATGACATATTGATTTATTCTAGATCTATGGAAGAACATGAGGGTCACTTACGACAGCTATTGCAGTGCTTGAGGGAGAATCAGAGTTATGCCAATTTGGCGAAGTGTGATTTCTTCCAGTCAGAGGTGAACTATCTTGGTCATGTGGTTTCAGGAGAGGGTGTATCTGTGGATCCTTAAAAGATCCAAGCCATAGTGGATTGGCCAGCACTAATCGATGTTTCAAAAGTTTGGAGTTTTATGGGTTTGGTCGGATATTACCATCGCTTTGTTCAGGTTTTTTCCCAGATAGGTCACCCGATTACTTCTCTTCAAAGGAAAGGGAAGAAGTTTGTTTGGTCAGAGCAGTGTGAGTCAGCTTTTTGTACCTTTTGAAGGAACTCCTTGTCAGTGCTCCGATTTTGGCAATTGTTGATCCATCTAGAGATTTTATTGTATGCACAGATGCCTCTTTCGAAGGTATATGTGTAGTGCTTATGCAGGATGGATGTGTGGTTGCCTATGAGTCTCGCAAACTCAAGAACCATGAGTTGAACTATCTAGTTCATGATTTGGAGTTGGCAGTTGTAGTGCATGCTTTGGTTAGATGGCAACATTTTCTATTTGGGCATCGGTTTGAGCTGCATAGTGATCACCGCAGTTTGCAGTATATCTTCACGCAGTCGAACTTGAATGCTCGATAGCGAAGATGGATGGAATTCCTCTGCGAGTATGATTTTGAGGTTCATTATATTTAGAGGAAAGAGAACATGGTGGAAGATGCTTTGAGTCATAGGTGGCATGAAGTTTCAGCATTGTCCCTTGGAGTAGACTTGAGAGGGAGAATTCTTGGAGTTCTTCCTCAGGATACTTAGTATCAGGATGTTAGAGTCGTGATGGAGTCTGGAAGGCCTTTAGAGGGTAGATTTTCTGGATATAACCTTGAGGTAGATGGACTTCTTTGTCACCTTGGATAGATCTATGTACCTCCTTTGGAGGGTCTTCGCATTTTTACCATGATTGAGGCCCATCGTGCACCTTATTTGGCACATCCAGGTGTCAAGAAGATGCATGCATATCTTAGACAGATTTATCATTGGGGTGGTATGAAACATGACATTGTTGATTTTTTGTCAAAGTGTTTAGAGTGTCAGTGGGTGAAGGCGGAGCATCAGCACCCAATAGGGATTTTACAGCCTAATTTGATACTGGATTGGAAATGGGATATCATTTCCATGGATTTCATCATTGGGTTGCCTATCTCTTTGCGTCGTCATGATGCCATCATGGTCATTATTGACAGATTGACAAAGGTTTCTCATTTTGTTCCTATTCGAGCTTCCTATACAGCAGCAGTGGTGGCTTGAGTTTTCTTAGAGGATGTGGTGAGATTGCATGGGATTCCAAGGTGGATCATTTTTTATAGAGATCCTATCTTTACGTCAGCCTTCTAGACCTCTCTTCAGCATGCATTAGGGACCCAGTTGAAATTTAGTTCAGCTTATCATCTAGAGACAGATGGTCAGACTGAGCGAGTGAATTAGGTTTTGGAGGACATGCTTCACATGTATGTTATGGACCAGTAGTTGCACTGGGAGGATTATATTTATCTAGTGGAGTTTGATTATAACAATGGATATCATAGCTCCATAGGTATGTCCCCCTTCTAGGCATTGTATGCTCATCCTTGCCATACTCCTTTGAGTTGGGATCAGCTAGAGGATAGGGTGTGTATAGGACCAGATATTCTTTGAGAGATGGAGTAGCAGGTCGAGCAGATTCGTGAGCATTTGGTAGCTGCATAGGATAGGTAGAAGAAGTATGTAGATGCTCATAGGGTAGATCGTCAGTTTTCTATTGGTGACCGTGTGTTCTTGAGAGTGCATCCGTGGAAGAGTCTGATCCGTTATGGAAAGGGTTCTAAGTTGGCGCCTCATTTTGTTGGCCCTTTTGAGGTCCTCGAGAGGATAGGACCTGTTGCCTATCATCTTTCCTTGCCACTGAGTCTTTCCCGCATCCACGATGTCTTTCATGTTTCATTTCTTTGACCTTATCATCTTGATCTGGCACATTTTTTTGATTGGAACACTTTGCAGGTCGAGGACGGGCAACTTTCCATGGAGCCCGTACGCATTTTTCAATGTTGGGATTTGACCCTCAAGGGTCATACCATCGACTAGGTAAGGGTCCTATGGGACCCAAATGATGAGACCTCAGCAACTTGGGAGGATGTAGTGAAGATGAGAGAGCTCTATTCTTATATGTTTTAGGCTTCCAGGAGTAACCCTAGTTTTGGGGGGGAGAATGTAGTACCCCTCCTTGATCGAACTTGTTAGACTCATAGTTTACTACAGTTTACTTTTAGTGGATACATTACCACTATGTATTATTCAGACTTATTTGACATTATTTCATGCTTTAACTGGATATGAGATGCATGAATTATTTATGGTCTTTCAGTACTTGTGATTAGTATTATTTTATGGATTATTGTTATGGACTGACATTTTTACTTTACATATGTGATGTGTATTTATATGTTGCATGTTTGCAAGTGTATTGGATGTGAGGAGATGATTTTCCTTCCCTCACTTCGGTGAGATAGGGAACGTCACGATTCTCCTTCATCGGTGTGTGTGTCATGTATTCTATATTTGTATATATGCATGTGTGGTTCGATGATGCAGCACATTGCAAGTACAAGTACTGGGTAGGTATGGGGTATCGTCTCCACCTAACTTCATAGGTCTGAGAATGCCTTATTTGTCCGAAACAAGTGGAGGAGATAGTGGTTGACCCTAATTTTACCCCAGTTACACTCTTGTGAGTGTCGTCAATTGGTCGTCCTGTCCATTTGTTTGGCCTTCGAGTTTTGGTTTGTTTGACTTTTTCTGAGTCTTCGTATGTGTTTGCTCAATTTGTGTGCCCTAGTGGATTAGATTAATTATTTGAGTTTATGGCGTCATTTCATAGTTAGTATATTTAATTTATGTATTATTATGCGTTTGTGATTATGGATTTAATTAATTAAATGAAGTAATTAAATTTAGTTTGCAAATTGCATTATATTAGAAATATAATTTTATTTAAATTTAGTGGAAAATAAATAAAAAATAATTGCATTGATTGTTCTCTAGATTTTAAAAATAAAATAAATAAATAAAATAGAGTTTGTTTTTTTGGCAAAAGTGGCAAGCCACTGATATATATATTGATAAGAAGAAATAAAATAGAGTTAAATTACTTTCCTTAATTGGTTTTTTTAGAAAGTTAATTAAATGGGCACGGGAAAAAAAAATAAGGAAAGTAATGATTTTTGCAAATTACTTTCCATTTACTTTTTTGGAAATTAGAAAAATAAATTCTTTTATTATTATATTAATATTATGTTTTTTGGGGAAAAGATTTTCAACCTAAAAGTTTAGGGTAAATAGATTTTACTTATTATGCCTGGGAGATTTATTTTTGGGGGAAAAATTTATTTTTGGATGCATAATTTTTGTTGGAGAAGTAAAAATCGGAGGATTGCCGGTAAGGGGGATTGGCTTGGAAATCTAGTTGCAGGGTTGAGCTCTTCCACAAGATTTTTCCAGGAAAGCTTCAAAGGTTGGATAGCCCTTTGCCTGGTTTTGTTTTTTTAAAACAAAAATTAATTAGGATGAATCTCCAATCTCTGTCTGTGGAGATTCTTATGTTTTATTTATTTCCTTTCTATGTATTAAAATAGTTTTTTTATTTGTGAAATTGTAAGGGTTGTGCTCACAAAATTTTGCCAGATTTACCCTCCTTTGTTCCAAATAAATTCTTCCTGTGTGTTTTTGTGTTCTTCCTGTATATGGAAAAATTTAGAGATCTAGTTTAAAAATTCTTCCTTATGGTCTGTGTAAGAAGATTTTCCTTTGTAAAGAATTTTGGTATTTTTACCAATCTCTGGTTTGTCTTAGAGATTTGAGTTTTCTGAAAGATTATTTACCAGTAAATTTCTATGTTTGGACTATATTTTTATGGAAGAAATTTTATTAAATTAAAAAATATAAATATAAATTATTGTGCTGTGATTTTTTTTTAGACTCTGTTGTCTTAGAGTGGGGGAGCTGAGATTATATTAATCTCTGTTAAAAAAAAAATAGTTTAAAATTAAAAAAAAATATAGTTTAAATTTTTTTTTTAAAAATAGTTTAAATTTTTTTTTAAAAATAGTTTAAAATTTTTTTAAAAAAATTAATTTAATTTGTTTTTTTTTTGGGCGGGTGGGGGGGGTAGCCTGCTATCATAGGGTAGCAGTGCTACCGTATGGTAGCAGGGCTACCTTATGGGTAGCAATGCTACTGTATGGCAGCATGCTACCATATGGTAGCAAGGCTACAAACAATCATTAATTTGCCTTCCTGTTGCATGCCTCCCGTATCATTATGTTTCGGATTTTCATTTTTATATTTAATAATATATATATAGTTTTAAACTATGATATTTTATTATTTGAGAATTAAAGAATATTGTGGAAATTAGTTTATGTTTTAATATATATATATATATATATATATATATATATATATATATTTTAATGTGAATATATTTATATGATATATATTCGGTGGATATATACTCATATACATATATTATATTATTATAATTAATTTGGAATTTATTTTATCTTCATAAAAGCATATATTTAGATTCTTTTATTATTTAATCATGAAATATGCTAGGGGATTAATTTTTATGTGGTTAAATTTAGCCTTATTGGACAAATGACAACTCTGAAATTCTTTTATCAATGAAGTTGTATTTTCTATTTTTCTAGAATATCTATATATGCAAGTATTTATTACTTTTTACTGTATCAAAAAGATTGCTTGAAATAGGATCTTTAGAGTAAATGATAGTTTTTGATACAATTTTATTTACGTTGCAATTCTTGATTTAAGTTGTCGTCATGTTGTAATGGTTGCTATACCCTTAGTCAGGTGTTGTTGTGTAACCATGTTGTTGTGAACCATTAAGTGTTTTGTTTCAAATGGTCAACCCTGGGTTATAATTGTGTATCCTTCACTTGTAGATTTGTCAGGATTAGATATGTCTGTCAGTTTCGCCATAGAGTTCTCATAGAGAGACTATTCCTGTTAGTGTCCTATGAGAGAGAGTGGCTTTCGAGCATGGGCCACACCCAAAGTGGATGGTAGGATAACCCCTTGAAAGTCAGTTAAGAAGTGGTAACCTAATAATTGATTAGGGGGTGGGTAGCTAAAATATTAAATTAAGATAATGTGCCTCGCACATGGTTGAGTGCTTGTATAGGCTCAGGATGTTGTGAGAAGGCCTGGAATGACAAACCTACGACCTTGTCTTCGCGAAGGGGTTGGTAGGGTTCGCATGATGCTTAGATGGAGCCGGGGGTTTGGGATAGGTTACCAGGATAACCCAAGATGGGGGCCGAGACCTATGGAGGCCTACCTAGGGTAACCACCTTAAGCCATGAGATGACACTTTCTCCTTAGAGTCACTAGTGTTTGTGAGTTGAGTCACATGGGTTTTGTGAAGTCATGTTATAGTGTCGTACTTGTCTTGTTTGCTTGCTTGAGGGTCTGCTACTATCTCCTAGAATGATCAAGCGGTAGTGCCACTTCCCATCAGATATCCTTGATTGTACCTTCAAGCAAGGAAAGGCTTCGCTGGTGTATCTGGGTTCGTGATTCATGTACCAGCTCATGTTCGTGATTATTGTACATTTGAGACCATCTGGTCATTGTTTCATAAATCTATGTAACCTTGGCATTATAACTTATGTATTCAGTTGTACTATTGGAAGGCATGTAATTATTGATTATTGTAATATTAATTCATTTGAATGTATGTTAATTCAGTATATTTATTCTTATGTGTAAATGAACCATGGAAAGTAAATGTATTGGAACACTTTAAATCGACTTTCATTGTGGGATTTAGTTTTATGATTATGTTTTAATTAAAATCAATTAAGTTCCTAACTAAATGGATAATTGGATTAACCTTGATGTTATTATTATTATTATTATTTCAAATTAATCTTCGTTGGTAACCCTTAGGAAATCATGTGTTAGACTTCCGCTATGTTAATAAACGTGCAATGTGATAATTAATGCACTTAATCTTAAAAAAATAAAATTATTTCACCCTTTAGTTACCTTGTAGTGTGGTTTTCCTTTAGGGTTCCTAGTCGGGCATTACAAAGAGAATCAAACTTGGATGCAACATCGACCTCAAAAGCGCAGCCATCATGATTTGATTGGAGAAGATTATTTTCCAAAATTTGAAGAATGGATTGCTAATGCAATCAATGATGCAAAAGAAGGAGGTCACGATATAACAACAGAGGAAAGTGAACTTTCACAATCTCCACATTTATGGGCTATGAGTTTTTGTGGAATGTGGGCCTATGGTAGTCACTTAAGAGTGGAAGAAAAAGACAAAGGAAAGACTAATTGTGATTGTGTTGTTAGTGCTGAATTTATTCATGGAAATGAGAAGAAATTTTATGTTGGATTCATCCAAGATATTATTCAAGTGGATTTTGGTGAAAATATTCCTATATTATTAAAATGTAAGTGGATCCAACCATCCGTGGTACAATTTGATGAGTATAATTTGTGCGTGCAAATACACGACAATTTTTATCAAAGACAGATGAGCCACATGTTTTCCCTCTTCAAATTAACCAATCATTTCTAGTTGATGATGTAAGAATCCCAGGATGGTCTTATGTCATTCAAACAGAGTCTCGTTCGAAATGAAAAATTCATGGAAGTTGTCGATGTAATGCCTGATGGGCAATATGCTAATTTACAAGAAACATTTGAAGAAGTGGATGAAGACAATGATGGACTATTTGAAGAAGAAATTTTGATTACAAATGAAGAAATTGGGAGAGATAATGTATTACATTTCTCAAATTAGGACAAGGAAGAAAATCAAGCAGATGCAGACACTAGTGATCAAGATTATGATCTCCTTGGCAATGCAGATGATTATTGATGAGCCCCATTTTGCGACTTTTTATTTAAGAATTTTATAGTGTTTTAAGATTGTTTTATGTTGTAAGGACACAAACCTTATAACTAATACTTGTTTAAAAGATTTAATGTTGAACAAAGTTTCTATATGAATATGTTAGCTTTAATCTTTGTAACCATGCTACACTGTGACTGTCAATTGCGCCTTATAATAGTAATGACTACAAGATAAGCATTTGATGAAATGTCTTTCTAGATAGCCATTATATTAGACTGTACTTTACTCTATCTTTGTATGATGGACTGCTCTGCATCTATTGGGACTGCTATATAATGACAATCTTATAGCTCTATGACTATCATGGTATGGTTTGTTACTGCCTTATACTTTCTCTAGATTATTCATTGTTCTATGTATCAAACTATGATTCACTGATATATGCTTTGTGAATTATTCAGTTTGATGAGATAATTATACATTATTGTTTATTTGGACATCTGGAAATGAGGAAAAAGAATTGAAGGTACAAATTAGATGATAGTGATCACATTTATGAAGTTCTAATAACAGATTATGAGCGCTCTCGTGAAGAACATGTGGCCAAAAATAACGATTTTTTATCGCATCTAGGTTTGACAAACAAGGAAGTTGTAAATCCACTAAGTAGTATATTATTTTTTTAATATTGTTTAATGAAATTTAATAGGCAAGAGTTTTATGTACATAAGACATGATATGATATATTTTTTTATTTTTCAACCAAGAAAAACAATGCAGAGAAAAAATAGAGAAAAAACAAAAAGAAAGTAAAGATGCAACGTGACCAACTCGTAGAAGCCAACGTTTTTGTGACTCAACAAATGTACTTGGTGAAAACTATAGTTGTGGTGATGTGCAGCCTAATATACCACATAGTGATCTCTTAACACAAATTCTAAGAGAAATTATTGAAAAACAAGAGAGAAAAGGAACAATGAATTTGCAGATGATTTATTCAATTTTAAAGGATGTGTTTGAAGTGAAATCTATAGAGACCTCTACTGATCTATCTACTCATGCCACACATAATGTGGTAGAGGAGCATAAAATTCCAGTGGCTCAAAGTGAAGTTGTTGCATCTACAACTTTTGATGGAAGTACTAGATCAGCTAGAAATATTGGTAGTGGTTTAATAGAAGATGTGGTTGCTTTTGTTAAAAGAAAGAGATTGAGTCAACATTTATATAGATTTGTAGAGAAGGATGAAAAAGAAAGAAAATCAGAAGGTAAGTAGGCATTCTTGGTTGAGGTGTCAAGAGATGGTGAACCCATTGGGCAAAATGCTGCAAGGTGGGCCATTGAGTTGGGCCTAAGATGTAGGGCCCATTTGGATATATGTAAATCAAAATTTTCAGACCAAGATCCACAAAGTGTGGAAAATATTATTAAAAAATAGAAAATGCCTTCGACACTATTGGTCGACAAATCTCAAGAAAATATTATAAAAACAAGATGAGACTTTTGATGAACAATTTTAGATACAATTGTAGAAAAGAAATCATGGAGGGAAAAGAGAGGTCAGACTACTCCACTCTATCTCCAAAACAAAGGGAGGCATTGAAAGAAATCATGTGTTCTAAAGAATATTTGACAATGAGTCACAAAGAAAAGAGAGCAAGAGATAATGTGAGCATTGAATATATGTCATTTGGCTAAGGCGGGTTGCAAGACAAAATGGATAAATTAGGAGTAAGTGTATGGATTTTTGCTTCAATCTACATTGTGTTATTTAATTAAATTTTTTCTAGACTGACTATATGTTAAAATTGAAATTGTATTTTAGGTGGAAAATAGTAATAGAGAAGCAGGTAATATGAAGTGCAAATCTAGTTCATCCATAGATATTTCACTTCCATTTTTTGAACACCCACTAAGAGCCTCACAAAATCATGTCAATTCAAATGAAGGGTTAGAAGATATAATGAGTTGCTTACACAGTCTCACAGAGAAATTTTTGCAGTTGGCTGCCTCTGTTAAGCCTATAATTTCTGCATGGAATGACCATGATTCTATGGATTCAGATCACGTAAGAGTCTATCCCTTGTGAGGTGTTGTACTACTTCAACAAGTCTACGTGTGAGGTATCCAGCATCTGTTGTTCGTATAGAAGTATCCACAACTCCTTTACGAGCACCGTAACATGAAATAATATATTCCGTTAAAGAAAGTCTTTCGCGGAAATTCCCTTGAATGGGTAGATCAACAATTTTTCCTTGAGGATCTGACATTAATCCTCTCATACCTACTAATTGGTGAACCTGGGATGTACTTCCTCTAGCTCCTGAAAAGGACATCATATGTACTGGATTAAGAGGATCAGTCATCCTAAAATTTGGATTCATTTCTCGTCTCAAATATTCACTGGTAGCATGCCATACCTCAATCAATTGACGTAATTTTTCTACTGCATGTACATTCCCATAATCATGATGTCTTTCTGAAGCAAACCCTCGTTGCTGCGCATCTTGGATAAGCCATGCTTTAGATGGTGTTGTTAAAAGATCATCAATTCCTAATGAAATAGTTGCGTCAGTAGCTTGCTAGAAACCTAAAATCTTTAGTTGATCTAATATATGTGATGTATATGTCATTCCAAATTGATTTACGAATCTTCTAATAAGGTGCTTCATAACAAATTTATCCATCCCTTTATTAAAAAAGGGCACTTCAAAGGGAAAGGGAAAGGGCAATATTTTGATTCTCACCTATATCATCTTTATATTGTATTTTGAATATGTATGCAAATGTATTTTGATCATATATAGAACAACGAATCTATGAAAATTTTCCTTTTGTTGACTATTTTTTAAATGAATTACTCCTCATATGGATAATATTTTAAACTACATGTAGAGAAATTTTATTAAAGAAACAAAAAAACAAAAACACCTTGATTCCAATAGAGTTGTCGATATTGATAGTGATGATGATGAATTCAAATAGTATATGAGTGATATTCATAGTAGTAGCTTTGCTCAACTTGAGGTCAGTGCTATGAAACCTTTACTTTTCTTTTGTCTTTTAGTACTTGTTTTACTTTTGTGCCAACATACTTCTGATGATCAAATTAAATATTTAATCAAATTAAAGATAACATTCACTATAATGTCCATACTTTGAAATATAACTTAATAATAAATAATAATAATAATATATATTCATAATACATAAGAAATTAGTATGCTTATAGTCTAAACCATGTTATTGCTGCCAGTACTTGAGAAGATGGGAATGAGATTTTCCAAAGAGGGGTAGTCTAAATCCAAGCAATAGTTTAAGTCCCAAGAGAGGGTGGGGATCAGTGACCCATAAGCCTTGAGGGTATAGACCCAAGATAGGTAGGGGCTTGGATCTATAAACTTTGAGGGAAACTATTGTATTGGGTCTCTAAGAACTTTAGTAACATACATATCCCCCTCCTTCCTTAAAGTTTAAGTAGTAACAAAGGCTGGTACATTGAATTAAGAATTAGGGATTAGGGATGAAAGAATTAATTATCTAGTATGATAAATTGATAATATATTCTTTAATGATTGATAAATAATTTGAACTATGACAACATCGAATAGGGAACATTACAAAATCTTTGGCCCCTATGAACAACACAAGTTTGCAACTCAGTCCTAGAGCATGATGACTAGGAAATTAATGGACATGTTGTATTTAAGTTTGATCATTTGACATATAACAAAGACAATCTATATGAACAATTTAATAAACAATAATTTTGTATACTTTTTTTGACTATTAGATAAGCTTACATACATGAGGTTGATCACAAATAACTAATTTATGTAGTACAAATAAGGTTTTTCTGATTTTTTTACTAGTATCTGTGGTTAAATCGGCTCAAAGCAAGCAACTGCCATTTGCATATTCAGGTGGCACGATTAGAAGTCAACAATTAGAAACAACACCATTATTTGCATACTTCGAAGAAATAATTAGACACAATAATTAATCATCATCCCCATAAAAGACATAGAGAAGAGTGATAACATAAGTTTATAGTTGTATTAGGGACAACAAAATGGTACTTCCATAATATTAACTAGAACATTGTCATTGCATAACCCCCATAGTTATTTTAGACATAGAAAATATATTATATGTTATCAGTTTAATAGGGACCATACATTATGAGTTATGAGTATCACTTTTATCGTAGCCCAATAATAGTTGCAGATCATATATTGCTTTAGATATCAACTGTACTAATTAGAGGGATAAATATATCAATATAGCAGATTATAACCATCATTCTTAGTGTAAGTGGTAACTACTATTGTATATATCAGTTCTCATGAAGTTTTTGAGTTAATTACTTAAAAAAATAAGTTATCTATGATTAAATAATTCCTTATTCTTAATAATTCATAAGAAGGAACATTACATTCACAAGCAATCCACACCAAGAAATTCAAGCAACCTTATCTATTGTAGATAATATCACAAGGAATTGATACCCATGACAATATGTTCTACAACTTGCATAAAATAAATCAAAGTCTTGATAAATTCTTACAAAGATCTAAAACTATCTTATGATGACTTAGAGTATTACAAAACCTTCTCATATATATGAGAATCACAAGTCTTTTGAAATGAAGGGGTGCACCCCTTTTGAACTAAACAACTATAGTTTTTTAAACTTAGACATAAACAAATTTAGTATTCCAATATGATTGATATAATAATCATCTTGGTAACACTGGAAGTCTGAGGTCCATTTCTTTATTGTGCTCTCCATGGTATAGGATCTCTTTATCATCCGGATCACATATGGAGCTAGATCCCCATCCTCATCGATAAATCCTCTAACTCTGCTCATCAAACATGTCAATTGAAGTTGCCAGTCTCCCAATGACATGAGTTCTCCATCACAGAACATGGCTGGAAATTAAATCGATTGTTCATTCTCCAGAAATTGGATGGGATTTTTCAACTTTTCCCCGAATTCATTGTGTGCCTTCATCAAGGTATCTGCTTCATTCTTATCCTCTGGAGTCATAGAGTCATGAGTGGTCATGATCTCTTGGATCCATTCGTGTAACCTAATATTCTCTATGTATGCTTTGATGGTACCAGTGTGCATCTTCCAAAAGTCTTCAGAATACTTTAGCATAACCTTAAAGCAAGCATCAATTATGTCATTAACAAGCTTGACAGTGCAAGCTTGTGCAACTTTGAGCAATATATTCCCCTTATTGCTCTTATACCTCCAATATGAAGCATCCTAGATTGTTTCAAGTATATCTTTATCAGTTTCATAAGTAGCAAGTCCAACCTCTGTAATCCTTGGGGCCGATTCCAACTGTAATGCTTTATCCTACCAATATTATTTCTCTTCCTATGATTTCTCATAAAGGCCTTTGACAATTTGGTTTTCCCTCACCAAGAACTCAACTTGTTCTTTGTTTATGTGATATTTTGCCAAGATCAAGAGCTCAATGAAAAGTACAATAGAGGAATAAACTGTATTCTATCAAGATGAAAATACTGATCAACTGGATCATCAACCATTACATATAATGAATATGAGCCTACTTATATATGAAAGGCTATATGGATATGTGAGCACACAAACATGAGATGTGGCTCAATAAGAAACAAGGGTAGGTAGGAAATAGGTGTGATAGGTAGGAGAAACAATATAATATTCCACATGAGGTGGATCACCCACCGAATGTGGAATGTAACAACAAGATAAGACCACAAAAGGTGGAAATTCTCCCACACACACTATCCCAATGTGGCACAAACATCCAAGTGTCTCATACCCAAACTACTATAAAATGCATGTACCTAAGTATTCTTAAGTAAGGTGTAATAATATCCAACATGAATAATTAATTACACCAACAACCCCCTTAAGTGCAACTTAGGGGAATGCACTTAAGTCTACAATGCAACTAAGCAATGCAAGATGGGTCCCGACTACTAGGCCATGTTAGGTACTCATGTACAAATGCATGTAAACAAATGAAATCTCTCATAAAGAGTGGAAAGAGAGAAAAAACCAATGGTAAAAAACCCTCCCCCAAAAGAGAGATGAAAACTATATACAAATAACTCTCATAAAAGTTTGTGAAGAACAAAACCCAATGTGAGGAAAAAGCCCCCCCCAATATGAGAGAAGAAGAGAAGCTATGTATCCCCCCCTCAATGTAGAATTTGCACCAATTGTAGAAGCTCAAAGATGAATGAAGAAAATTCTCCACAAATGTCAAACAACATTCCTCCCCTTTGGAAGAAACAAAACCAAAGGTGTATCCATGAAGTCTCCCCAATCATGAAGGGAAGATGTAGGAAAAAAACTCATGATGAATAGAATATTTGAAAACTGCTCAAGTCTCCCCATGTCGATGCTGAAAATTACCCCCTCCAAAGGTGGTGAATGGATCCACACTAATGAAAAGGGAACTCCAAGATCTAGTGGAGAAGAATGTAGAACAATATCCAAAGACTCACATGTCTCCTCTAAAGATAAAGAGACCTTCTCCAACTGATGTACAAAAGTATCCAAAATAATGTCAACCACTAAAGAGGGATCATGTAGAGAATGCACAAGAGGGTCAGAGCATTCCCTCACAATAATAGAAGAAGGATTATCTTCATCAAAGAGAAGATGAATATCATCAATGATGTCTCCCAAACTTGCAATGTAGGACTCCACAAACAAACCTGTAATGTCTGTCAAGTAGTCATCCTAATCAACAGAAGTTAGAAGACAAGAAATATCCTTCTACACTAAATCACAAGACAAGACTGTCATGGTAGTTGCATCATCAGGTACAATAGGTGATGTGATATCAAGATGAGGAGATGAAATGCAAGGCTCAAGAATGGGGTCACATGTGAGAATCCCCAAGTTCAAGTACCCAAAGTTCTCCTCAAAATCTGAATCATCAACATAGGAAGAATCAACCTCATCAATAGGACCAAAATGTGAAAAAGAGTACAACTGAGATGCATGATCAACCACCCTAGTGGCAATGATAGCTCTAGTCTCTAAGTCTCTAATGATAGCTAAATCAGGTGTGAACTCCACAGTTTTCTTAGTTGCCCCATGTGTGATTTGATAGATAGAAAGAAGATTATTTGTCAAGTGAGGTACACACAACACAACATTGAAGGAGTTATCCCCAATGACAATAGATCCTTTCCCAATCACATCCATGTATGTATGATTTCCCATCAAAATTTGTGGCATGTGGCAAGGCTCAAATGAAGAGAACATAGACTGCAAAGATGCCATATGATGAGAAGCCCCTGAATTGTGACTTGTAGTAGCACAAAGAGCTTGTCCCTTTCCTTTATCTAGCCCAAAAGAGTGATCCTTTCCTTTATCTTTTCTTTGAAAGCCAAAGTAGACATTCTAGAAGGTAGGTTGGTTTTGTGCTTCTCAAGAAGATGCTTCAACTCATCAATATCCTTCTTGTAACAATGTTGTTCATCGTGTCTTGACTTCTTACAATGTGCACAAAAAGGATTGTCCTTATCTTAGGTGAGGATGTAGAGTCACCTTGTTGTGGAGAGGAGGGTTGTGCTCCATCTTGTTGTGGTTTTGACTTAGGTTGCTTTTGATTCTTGCCTTTTCCTTGATTTCTTTGATTCCCTTTATTAGCCACCAAAGCTTGTGACTTTGAAGATTTGAAAATCCCCATCTTGGTCAACTTAGATTTCTCAAGTATCGAAACTTTGTGAATGCATCAAATGAGGGAGAAGTGTAAGAGGAACCTCGAGCTAACCTATGGGTGTGAAAGCTAGATACAAAGGCTACATACTCTGAAGGAAGCTTGTCCAACAAGTTATAAACCAATTGAGCATCCTTTTTGTCAATTCCACAATCCTCTAGCTTTTCCCTTAGCTCATTTGCTTTTGTGACATAATCTTGGATTGTATCAAAATCCCCTGGGATCCAATGTTGTGAGTTCACTATCAAGCTTGTAGCCTTAATCTCATCAACTTGTCCATACAATTTCTCATAAATATCCCAAGCCTCTTTAATTGTAGTACACTTATCAATGTGAAAAATGAGGTCATCTGATACATACTATCTAAGAGTTCCAAGTGTCATAGCATTCTTAGTGAGCCATTCAATTTGAGCATCAGGATTAGTCTTAGGATCAGGTGGTGTTTCTATAGTTCTATTTACATAATGAATGAGTCCTTTTTCCATTAGTTTACTCCAAGCCTTAATCTTCCATGAAGCATAATTATGAGGAGTTGAAAGTGGAAATTTAGGAGAACCCATAGAACCAAAATGAAAAAACACAAGATAGAGAGAGGAACAATCACACAAGACACCCCCCTAAATTCACTTAATTAAGAACCCCCCCCCCACCAAATGATGATTTGGCACTTTATACTTAGTAGGTATATAATGGGCCACTTGCAAAACAAGGTGAGGTGGACTTCTAATTTAAACTCTATAACTTCTAAAAATAAGATATAAGAGACTTCAACAAATAATGCAAGTGATCTAATCTAAGATCCAAGCAAAATGCAAGCACCAAATAGGCCAAAAATGACCAAATACTAAAAGTACAATTTCTACTCAAAATCACTGCAAAATAGTGGTAGATTATTAAAGTAGACAAAAAAATATACACTTTCAAAAAAATGGCACCTGAAAAGGAGGTCGTATGACCCCAAACAAAGCCTTAGAAGTTGCAAAATCTAGGATTAGATAGGTACAATCATGAAAATCTGCAAATTCTAAAAAATACATCCATGAAAATAAGAAAATTCCTTCACCACTGCGAAGAGAACAAAATTCTAGCCCATTTCAAAAAAAAATGTACCAAAAAAAGAGCCAAAATGAGCAAGTTACGGCCTCATGAAGTCGGACTGCAAAACTAAAAATACCATTGGAGACGGGGTAAAAAAATTTCAAAATACTGCTGATGTAGGTTGACATCAACAAATCATGAGCTTAAAATTGAAGGTTGTTTACCCATCAAAAAGACCATCTCATCCTTCTCCATGGCTGTACGAATAGTGATGTCGTGGCAACATGCAATTGGTTCTATACTGTATGAAATCTGACATGTCGACTGCATGTCAAGGTGACGTGGGTATCCATACACTGGATGTATGATGTGGTGGATGGGTGAAACTAACAGTAGGTCTGGGCTGATGTGTCAACTGTGTGGTTGTCGTTGGGCATTTGCAAAATCGACAGTAGGAGGAAGCAAAGCTAGTGAAGCGGGTGCCGACGATAGGAGGAAGTGGACCCGATGGGAATAATGACTGAAAAAGTAGGGCCAAAACACATGCACCATCGAAGCAAAGCCAACTGAAAGGAAGGGCAGCTGTCGGAGGAACCAAGCAGGGTTCGGCAATGGGAGGTCACTAAAACACTAGGAGGCAGTTGAAAGAACGAAGGTAAGATGTCATCGATGGGAGGAGTCTAGGATAGAAGAAAGATCTCACTGGGGAGAAGCAAGAGTGGTGCACGGGAAGGTCAGAAATCGACAGGGCTCAATAGGAGTTCAGAGCCCATAGAGGTAAAAGAGTGGCGGGGCCCACAATAAAAACCCTGCAAAAAATTTGCAGTATGCATACGGTGGTCGAGTGGGGGTAAAACCCTCCCGAAAAATATATTTTTGATTTTTTGTTAAAATAAACTTTAACAATAAATCTTTCAAAATGCCCTTCCCTATTTATTAAATTTTCTGTGAATATATAAATGAATTTTTGAAAATAAAATTCGCAGGAAAATTTAAAAAAATAATTTTTTTTTGAAAAATCCGTACAAATATAGCAGAATTGGTGAAAAATTTTCCCTCACCAAAATAGGTCAAATTTATACTCAAAATTTATGGAAACAACTTCCCGGTCTCAACCGTGATGCCTAAATTGCTACAGGATGCCCCCAAAAAATGCACATCCCCAAATCCAAAAATAGAAGCCTCCAAAATGTCTCCAAAAGACTAATCAATGAAGCCCTTTAGGCTCTAAAACCATGTGAGATTTTGCCAAGATCAAGAGCTTAATGAAAATTACAATAGAGAGACAAAATAGATGATACGAATAAACTGTATTCTATCAAGATGAAAATACTGATCAACTGGATCATCAATCATTACATACAATGAATATGAGCCTGCTTATATAGGCAAGGCTATATGGATATGTGAGCACACAAACATGACACGTGGATCAATAAGAAACAAGGGTAACTAGGAAATAGATGTGGTAGGTAGGAGAAACAATATAATATTCCACATTAGGTGGATCACCCACCGAATGTGGAATGTAACAACAAGATAAGACCACAAAAGGTAGAAATTCTACTACACGGACTATTCCAATGTGGCACAAACACCCAAGTGTCTCATACCCAAACTACTATGAAATGCATGTACCTAAGTAAACTTAAGTAAGGTGTAATAATATCCAACAAGGATAATTAATTACACCAACAGTTTATCTTTGCAACACCGAGGTTTAACTGGGCAGTGATCCTAGGGTCTGATTTTCCAACTTGATGGATCATGAGGTGGCCAAATGCTTCATCTGTGTCTACCAGCAGGGGTCTCTTGTCTCTTGGATATAGAGCCCATAGAAACAAGGCCTTTTGTTCTGGATCATACCCTGAACCTATAAAGATCCTATCAACCTCCTCTGGTAACAATTGCTTGTCATTGTGTTGCTTTCTCCTGAAGCTATCAAACATAATCGCAACTTTCATTTCCCACCTAGGGTAAATTATCACACCAGTGTCCTTGAGGAGATTTCTTCCTCTTTTAGGGGTCATTTCTCTTTTCTCTGCATTGATTTCCTCCTGCAACATTCATAGAGTGTCTTCCTCTATCATGTTCCCCATCTGTTGCCTGATCATCCTACCTTTGTATTGATATCAGAAGGTTTCAAACTTAGGTATCAATTTCCATATCGTAGGGTTGTCCTGTTGCTATATCCATGTGGTGATCAGGTCCAAACCTAGTGGGTGGCACATCTTTTTCTATGATAATAAATTCAGCAGTGGATTCAGGGGATAAGCGGGCAATGGGAGTAGTCTCCCTAGGATCTTTAATCCTTTCTCTAAAGACATACAATAACACTGCATTATCTAGAATGTCCAATTCATGAGACATTAGTTTGGTCGCTTTGGCCACGGGCTCATCAATTGCTTCCAAAATTTCTTCGTTGATCTTGCCCCTCCTCAATTTCCATTCATATGCTTTAGCTACCTTATCGCGCATCGACCTCTTCTTGATTGCTTCCTCCCTTTCCACAATCCTGATGAAGTCATCAATCATTAATGGCACATGTTCTATGGCTTTCAATCTCTATGACATTTTAGCCTCCCGCATATATCCTTCTGGATCAAAGTTGGGCCTGGGCTCTCCTTTCACAAGGTGGAAATATTCTAACTTATTTTGCAGTAAACCATAACTTTTTGAACTCTTAACAAGAAAATCAGAAAAGTTCAACAAGCTAGGCACAATTGACTACTTCCCATGATCTGTAAGATTTTTGGCATTGGCTATAAACAAATGCCTAATGATTTCCAAATAAGAAATTATGTTTGGGATAGTCATAGGCAATAAGTAAGGTTCTCTCTCGAACCCATACACCCTAATTTGTGTGTAATCCAAGAAACAGTACCAATCCCCCTAGTTATGGGTAATGTGGCTTTCTTCATCAAAATATTTAGGTTGAAGGAATTTATTAACCTGAGAGGAAAGTGAAAAATCACATGGATGTCCACGTAATTTGTATAACGGTTTCACAAAATGTTCTTCAAAGTGCATGTACTAGTTGTTAATGTATCTTTGGTCCCAGACTAATAACCATAATTGCACTGGCTTGCGGATTCCTACTCTATCATACTCCCTAATGAACAGACCCTGAGTCCACAGACCTATATCTTGACCAATGTATAGAAACATATGCATAAGGTGAGAGTAGTATCTAAAATTCACATTAACCCTATCTCCCTTTAATTTTTCTAACCCATGGTTGATGGCATGAGCTAAGTAAGAAGCATAATCAAAGGTCCTTAGGTCCTTTGATTAGATGTCGGCATAAATCACCATAGCAGAAATGTCCATAATGGGGAGGCTTCTATGCCCAACACTTGTGCAAGACAATAATAGGTGAACTTAAAGTAGGGAGAAAACAACTTAACATCAAATGGGGCTTTGTCAGTATCTGCAAACAAAGTCATAGCTCCTTTGGTCTTCGGTATGTGTGGTGGGAGTCTCCATCATTTATATGTTCTCTCCATGTTTAAATACTCATCCACCAACATTTTGGCATCAACTTCATCCTCATGCCCTCATTCCAGATTGAAAACTTGCTCAATATACTCTTTACTAATCGGCAACAGGAGGTTCCCTTTATAGTTGCAGATGGTTTCCATTTATGGGTCATACCTGTCTACCAACGTTGCTATCAGCTCTACATTCGCAAAGACATTGGGAACGACAAGTCTCCCTAGATTCAGCTTCCAAATATTACACACTGGTTCTACTGCAAACCTTCTAGCATAGTTGAAAATGAACAATTCATGCCCTTGAACCTCTGTCCAAATGTACCCTATGTTTTCAAATCTATCTTCCAATCCCTCATCATTGTTCTTAATCTTTCTAGACTAGTGACTTGAGAGAGGGAATCAATCTATTAGGTCTTGGTCTAAGGGTCGGCCTTCCTTTTTCTATCATTTTGGTTTTTCTTCTTTGTTTTCAGGAGGGTGAGGCTCTTTAATCTTCTTTGTTTTAGCTTTCCTAGACGATGAAGCTTCCATCTTTATGTTCAATTCAAAATAAGACAATAAATTCTGAGAAGCATTTACAATTTTTACTTCTTTTCGTGAAGAATTATGTGACCCCTGATACACCAGTTCCTTCTTTCCTTGACGAATTTATCTGCCTAAACAATTCTAGTATCCGAGTAGTTTGATTACTTCTAGTACTGCAAAGGTCATTAAGAAATGCGTTTTGAATTTATGGTGATGTAACTCATTTGGATTCGTGTATTATTTCTCGGTGGATTGATTGTGCTTTTTTGTTGATTTATGCCTTTTGATACATGAGCGTGACACATTTCCCGAAGGCAACTCTTATTTTGATGAAACATACCCCTTCGATAACTTTCTTTTCATGTTCTTTGCCACCCTAGTTTCATTGATGCCCATCTTCAGTATAGACCCAACACTATTTATTTTGTTTCGATGAAACTCTCTCTTCGCTCAAGTGTTTTCACCTTTTATCGATTTACATTTTCTATCGAGGCAACCATATTTTGATGAGTTATCCATTGAATTCATCGATATTGGATTTTTTGATGAAAGGTCCCATTTCACCATGCACTCTAATGCTTTACTCAATAGCTTGTTTTCATCGAAACCCCTTTTACTTCGATGAGATCTCATTCCATTTCATCGATATGTGACTTTGGCTAGAGGGCCCCACTTCATATCCACCTCGATGAGTCTCGTGCTTCAGTAGATACTTTTGGGATTTCACCGACATGTCCTTTTCATTGATGAGACCATCTCTATGAGACCATGCCCATTTTCATCGAACTAGATACTTCGATGGAACTCAGTCTTTCAATAGATACTTTGAGGGTCAAGCTAATGTGCATGTCTCGCTTTCTTTTCATTTTGATGGAACATGCTGATTTGATAAGTTGTTTATCCCACTCATTGAAACCCTTGTTTTATCGACGAGTTCCTTTCACTGAAATTTGGCATGATTCCATCGCAATACATATTTCGATGAAACTTTTCCTTCGCCAAGAGTTCATTCGATTCTTCTGACATCATCCTTTCATTGAAAAAGTTTGTGTCAGAAATACCATTGTTACTTTCTTCGATGGTGGGTTCTCGATGAAACTTTAGTGTCTCTAGGTGCCTTTTTTATTTCCTCAACATCACTCTTTCACCGAAAGGCTTTTATGGTTACATTTTAATGCCTCTCGGGTTAATGAGGGTTTTGGCAACCTTCTACTAAAATGTGAATATCTCAATGAATACTTAATGGAATCAGGTGATTCGAAAGCCAAAATGAAGTGGATTCATGCCTCCATCCAACCCAATAGGTTTCAGAACCTGGAACTAAGTCTATGACACGAAATCACCTCTGTAATCAGACTATTATGCATAATAATATAAGAAAATGTGTGCAGAAAACTACTTTTATTGACATTGCAGTTCTTCTTATAATTGTATGACTATTACAATGAACTCATAACTTTGGTCTGCTAGATGAATTTTTTTGAAATTGCTTTGAAATTTTCTTTTTTTGTAGTTATTTTAACACACGTACTATTAAATTAATGATTGTTTTATTATGCAAATAAGGGTAATCATTACATATGTATTAATATAACATGTTATTTTTTCTTTTTGTAGAAACGCACTAATAAATTCAATGAAGGTGATAAAGTTAGGTTGTTGGATCCTTTTGATAGTATTGATGTTGGAATTGGGAGGATTCACTCCTTATCTATTCTACATTGACTAAACTTAAAAGGAACAGGAAACGCAAATGTGAACATTTTAAAGGTCACAACATACCTATTCCTTATGAAGACAAAATAGATGGAGTCATCCGTCTAAAAGAAAAAGAGGGAACCTTCGCAAGGTGGCCATTAAAATATTTGCAGAAAATGATATAGTTGAATATGTTTATCATGTTTCTTATTGTTTTATGCAGTACTTTGAATATTTTGAAAGAGTTGGAAACTCTTAGACAGCTTTGACATTTTGTATTATGTTTACATATATACCCTTAGACATATTTGACATCTTATAACTTGATTTATATATTCATATTTGAATTATATTTTTTTATTGCTTACCTTATGTCATGATGTTCAATCAATCCTTTAATTCTAACATGTAGCTTGTTCGTATATGTAATATTTTTATTTGCTTTTACGATCTAGTTCGAGTTTAATGTTATATTATTTTTACATTATAAAATGATTAAAAATACTACCAATAAAAAAATGATTAAATATACTACCAATGGATGTAAATATATGACTAAAATAAGGACTAAATATATGACTAAAATAATGACTACAATGACTAAAAAAATGACCATTTAACAACAATCAATGATTAAATTAATGACTCAATATATAACTAAATTAATGACTAAATATTGACTAAATAAATCACTAATATGACTAAATTAGTGACTAAATATATGACTAAATTAGTGACTAAATATATGACTAAATCAATGACCAAATCGATGACCAAATCAATGACCAAATTGATGACCAATTGATCAATCAAAATAACCAGTGGTCACATGACCAAATTGATTTATGATTGGAAATAAACTACCAGTGGTCACGTGATCAAATTTAGTCATTTATCTACAATTTTGGGTTTAGTCATATATTGCTATTTTTGTACTAGTGTCATTGAGAAGATTGTGATGTCTCTACCATAAATCTATAGTGATAAGGTCTCTTCTATTGAAGAAACTTATGAACCAAAGAAGTTTACTAGGAACAACAATATGGCACCTTCTCTACATTTGAGATGAGGAAGTTTGGAAAAGATAGCTAAATCTGAGACTGCTTTTAAAGCCTCCGAGGAAGATCTAGAAGATGAAAGCTTGGATGAAATGGAAGCAAACTTTGTAAGAAGATGGAAAAAAGGCATCGATAAATATAAAGGTATGTTACCTCTTAAATGCTTTAAATATGGAAAGATTGGTCATATAGCTACTAGATGTTTGGAAAAAGGATCAAGAAAAAAATTTAGGCAGAATAAAAGGAAGTTTAAAAAGAAATCCTATTATGTTAGAGACGATGTTGGTATTTCAGATGATGAATCAGACTATGAAGATGGTGACTTCTTATTTTTGGTAGAAAAGGATGTACCTAATAATGTTTCTAAGACTGTTTCTATTGCCTTACACGCTAGGAGAGATAGAAATGAATGGTTGATTGATAGTGGATGTTTAAATAATATGAGTGGTGATAAGAGTAAGTTAATAAATCTTCAAGAAATATGAATGAGGTTTTATGAGGTTCGGAGATGATTAGACATCACAATTGTAAGAATTGGCTCTATTTCTTTTGATTGAAAACATAATACTAACAATGTTTACTATCTGAAGGGTTTGAATCATAATCTCTTAAGTGTTGGAAAAATGTGTGAAAATAGTTACAATTTTGTTTTTCAAAATGATGGTTGTGAGATCCGAAAGGGGTCCAAAATTGTTATTGCAGCAGGGAAAAAGACTATTGGAAACATGTATCAACTAGAAGGAGTTATAAGACACTATTTATTATCTCAGATCAATGACATCAAATTTGATAATTTGGTTAAGATTAGTTCATTAAGTGTAGTGAGAGATTTGCCAAGTTTGACCAAACTGGATAACAATATTTGCAAGGAATGTCAAGTAGGAAAGAAGACGAAAGGAACTTTTAAAGGAAAGGACTAGCCGTCCATCGGATTGTTAAATTTAATGCACACATACATATGTGGTCCAACTAGAATAAGAAGTATACAAGGTGAGAGGTATTTCATGTTGTTAATTGATGATTATTCTAGAATGTCATGGGTTGCACTTTTAATACAGAAGTTAGAAGCATTTGAAAAATTCAAGATATTCAAAGCAAGAGTTAAGAATGAAGTTGATAGAAAGATTAAGTGTTTGATATTTGACAAAGGAGGATAATTTATAGTTGATGAGTTTAACAACTTCTATGAGGAACATGGTATTAGAAGAAAACTATTTGCCCTTAGGGTAACACAACAAAATGGTGTAGTGGAAAGGATGAATCGAACTATATGAAAAGCAACTAGAACAATGATCAAAGGAGTAGAACTACTGAAAGTATATTGGAGGGCTAGGGTTGAAAGAAGGTGAGATAAATTTGAGAGGACAATTAGGAGATCCAAGATATTTTTCTATAAAGGAATTTCTTGTATGTTGTATGCACACTTCTCAGGTCCATAGGGAAGTGATCCAAAAGTACCTTGGGAAGAGGAGAAAGGAATTAAAAATTCCTTGGGAGAGGACAAAGGGAATTTAAAATTCCCAAGAAAGAGGTGGCATTGGAAGAATAAATAATAGAGGAATTAAAAGTTCCTTGAGAAGAGAGGGCATGGGAAGATTGAAGGAACTCAAAATTCCTTGGATAGATAAAAGTGGGTAGCATTTAAGGTTGGGAGGTGAGATGGGAAAGTCATTTATGGCAAAGAGTTAACTGCCTCCTAATCATGGAGATTAAGAATGTGCAAGTCATTAGTGAAGGGATTAGGTGGGATAATGGATTATTAAGATGCAAGTAGATGAATTAGGAGGATGGGACATGAGGAGGGAGAATGAGTGGAGACATTTTAAAATTGGGAAAAATAATGATCTTGATTAGGCTAAGTGATAGGGACATGGCTAATCTAGCTCCAAAATTGCTGACTAACCTTCATTTATACACAGCCAAAAAATAAAAGACGCAGCTAGTTCTACCAAGCATGACTGAGATCAATAATTTTCAAATTACCCTTGTGTTATGTGGAATTCATGGCATTTTAGAGCTAGGATTTCTACAAACAAGTGATAGGGATTGGGAGGGTGATTTGTAGGAATCAGGGTATTAGTTCATTAATTAGGATTAATTAACTAATCAAGATTAGATGGGAACATTGACTAAGGTTTGGGAATTGAAATAATTTTAGAAGAATTGGATATAATTAATTATATGTCTAAGGTGAAAAAATTAATTAAAATAAAATTTAATTAATTTTGAGAAAAATAAGAGCTAAGATAATTAATATGATTAATTATGAGAAAAGGCTAAATTAATTAAAGATTAATTTAATTAATTTTTAGATGTCTACAACTTGAGATTAATTTAGAGACATAACCCTTCATCTATCTTCCCTCATCTTGATTTCAAGTATGGGAAGACATCCTACATACTATTTTGGTTTTGTTTCTTCCTAAGAAGAGGAATTTTTTTTAGTAACATTAAGTCATCTTCAACATTCAATGTCATTCATCTACCATAATTATAGGAGACTTTACAAAGGGTGGGGTTACATGATCTCTCATTTTCTTCTCTCTTATCAGATGACATTATTGCATGGGGTTTTATCCATGCCATTTTTTTATAGATATTTTTTTTTCTCATATCTCTTTTGGAGAGGATTTTATGCTATTATATCTTCTCCTATTCTCTAATTTTGATATATTTCATTACATTTGTACATGGGTACCTAACACGGCCTATTAGGAAAGAATCATCTTACATTTTTTACAATTGTGTATATTTTTCCTAACTTTCACTTAAGGGGATGTTGATGTGAAATGGATATTTTACCTAGCTACTTGGGATGTCTTTAATCCCACAAGTAGCCATAATATTGAATTTTAGGTTTCTTGGGTATTTTGAAAAACATGGTAATGTTGTATTTAACCTAAAATATTTCAAAATTGTAGCTCCCTTTTGGATTTGACAACCAATTCCCAACTTCAAACTGTCATAGATCTAGCCTCAGATATTCGATTTGAACAAAGAAAATGGAATTTTTTTTGTAATCAAACCCTTTGAACTCAATGTTAATCTTAGATCTACAATAGAAAACTTTTATTTTAACCTATAATGCAAAGTCACGAAGAGGAAATTCCCTAGATCTAGTATTTCTATCAATATTTTTTAATTCTCGAAACCATCATTCAATGCAAGAGAAGATCATGCTCAACTTTCCAAGATCTACCCAAATTTACAATCTATATATCTCAAATAGAAGTAATTCAATAATCTTTTCTACCATGTTTAAAATTAGTGTGGTGGACTCAAAATCCATTCAAAACATGCAATCAACTGAATGATCCTGGCAACATTCCTCTTTATCTATCTTATCACATATTGTATATGATCCTATGATATTTGTGGGGGTAATAATGAGTCCTCCATTCATTCCATCTTCTATCACTTGTACATGCTTACTTTTTATTCTCCCTTTTACTGAGGATTTTTCTCCCACTAGGTTTTTCGCCTTTTCTCTATTTGTGAGAGATCATTTGTACATGGGTACCTAACCTAGACTAGAATATGGTACCCATAAAGTTGCATCATATTCATGTGTTCATTATTCTACACAATTTTCACTTAAAGGGGGTGTTGTGTGAACATAGGCATTTCCTATCCATTTTTCCCCTTTGTAATGTAAACAAGGTACATTATTTAACTAGTTCCTAGCTAGAACTGTTTCACAAATGTTCACATGTTAAGTTTAACTAGTGATTTGGGATCTTTCTAGAATTATTTTTGCACATATGATCTTATCCCCCAACTTTATCACATAGCATAGAATCAAGACACTTGTTATCATCCTAGTTAGTCCTATCTCTAAACCTTGTCTATATAAACAAGGTCTCATACGCATATTTCATTATATGTCATAGTTGCATATGAACATCATTTATCATATTATTGTAATATATTTCCCATCTATCATTACAAATTTATACTCTTGATTTTCTCTCTTGTATAAGTATATGTTGGTTTTTGTAGCTGATCTTGGGAGCTTGATTCCTTAAGTGAGTCTAAATTTTATTTATTTATCTTTCTAGTGAACATAGTTTTTTCATCAATCATCAAGGTCTCTCTATTGAAAAAATAGTAAAAATAATTTAAAAATAAAAATATAAGTGCACAAGGTATCGAAATGTCCTTATTTCATCAAAAATTAAGAAGTTAATTTGGATACATGCAAAAAGTTTATGTTGTATGGAAGCAACATATTTCTAAATTATAATTAATTTCATTTCAAAAAATTGTTAAAAAAAATTATTGAACAAAAATTATACAAAATAGTTTTGCACTATGAATTAATGTTATGGATCTATATTTAAAAATTTATAATTTTATCCTTCCTGCAAATTAAAAATTTATGTTGTATAAAAGTAACATGACTTTTTAAAAATATTTTTAACAATAAAATACATGTTAGTAGAATTTTTTTTTTAATTATAAATTATTTCTTAATTTTTTGTACAAAACATTACAATCTACACATAAAATATCAAAAATTACTAGTTCACATCATCTTCAATTCTTAATAGTTAGTTGTAATATGTGTTAGAAATGGAAAATTTGAATAATTATTTTTATTTTGTGTCCCACTTTCACCAAAAAGTGGGAAACACTATTGCAAGTTGACCGAAATTCATGTGTAATTATGACATGTTAGTTTTAAAAAAACATTACACAAAATATTTGTTCATCTATTTAATGAACATTAATATCTTGACCAAAAACTTGGGGCATTACAATATGTAAATAAATAAACAATTCAATACTTTATCATTATATAGTCTCAAATTACATCAATAACACCTATTGTTCACTTTATTTTTGCCCGGTCTAAGTTTTCGGCGGGCCTGGTTGTTTTCGATTTTATCCAGCAACATGGGGCGCGAAAGACACTTGGCATCACGGTGTTGCTCCCTTGGTTCTTTTTTGGCATCCAGATTTTAAAGCAGTGCAATGGTGACAAATGGCAACGCGTGCTGACTATTTTCGGTGGGCCCACCCATTAGCGCAGTATGCGAGCGGTTCCTCACATTCATGTCATTTTCAACAGCTCGTCCACGATTAGCCGAATCTTTTCAGTTCATGGTAGTATGCAGATTGTTGTAGGCGAAAAAGGGAATTTCAGGGACTGTTTTGTTGGGTGTGACCTCCGTAGCGACATGGCATGTCTTTCTGTTCAAGGAGGTTATACCATTTTGGCATTTTGGGGGAGTTGTTTTCAAGAGTAGGAGCTCTTTAAATGTTATTTTTTCCCTTCTGTGAGGGGTTCAAAACTTTGAAAAGAAAGACAATTAAGTTTGCTAAGTAGGAGTCTTTATTTCTAGCCTTTTAAAACTATTGTGGTTCTACTTGAGGAAGGTTATTCAAACTGTTCCTGTGGCCTTTATGATGCCTCTTTCAGTATGCTTTTGATGGTATCTTCTGTGTTGTTGTGTTAAAACTCCAATAACTTTGGGCATATATCCATCTAAGATTTTGTTGATTAAACTATGTCTCGTACTTATTATCTGGTAAATGCATGATGAATATTTCCTTATGTTGCAGATAAATTTGATTGTAACTTCTGATTATGTTCTTGATATGGGCTTGTGGATTGCTGAATGAGCTTATAGGAGTTATATGTTTCTTGATTTCTGTATGTTCATTGTCTTTTAATGATCTGGTGTATTGCCTCAGTAGTTTAGTGTTACTACTTTAAGGTGTTTTCTTTCTTTCCCTTTTCTCAAATCCAAGGAAGAGTCAGCTTCTCAATCCCAGAGGTCATTCAGTGTAACACACGCATATCGGTCCCCAGCATTGAGTTTCCCATAAGGTTGTTTGTTTCCAAAGAAAAATTTAGAGTCAACAGTTCTTTTTCTGGCATGCCCGGTGGGACTGAATTATTTTAAGTACACCTCAGCCAGTTTATGAGTCATAGGCCTGTCACCAGGAGTCAAATGGCCTTGCACCCTCACCTTCTTCTTCCTCCATTGGTGACCATCCATTCAGCTGCAGTATCACCTTCTCAGGGCCTCCCCATAATCATACAAGTTGTGATGGCACAAGTTCCTCCCTGAAACTTTGTGACTTGGGACAATGGTAGCCCCCTCATTCCCCCAATTCCACCCGTAGTCTGGGGAGCCATTCTGGCAGCCGCACTTAAAGTCATTCCCAAGTTCACAGGAGAATGTCATAAAACCCTTGGGGAGCATCTGCAAGATGTGGCTACTATCTGCATTGTTCATGGCATCACCGAGTAGAATGTAGCTTTGAGGTTTCTCATAGCGTCTTTCAAAGGAAAAGCTTTGGACTGGTTTAGATCTTTAAGCCCCAGTACTATAGGGGATTGGGATCAGTTGGAGGATCGTTTCTTTCAGAGATTCTCAGACAAAGCTGACAGATCATCCCTAATGCACCAGCTCATTACAATCAAGAGGGCTCCTACAGAGGTATTAGCTGATTTTAATCTGAGATTTCAATGAACCTGGCAAATGATACCATTGTCTGCCCATCCTCCTGCATATATGGCTTTTGTATTCTATCTAAAATCTTTTAATTCTGACATATCAGTGATGATTTAATCCTTAGGAGGTAACACTCTTCCGCAAGCATTTGACATAGAGGTTCAAGCTGAAAATAACCTTATCGACGCTGGAAAGCTAGCCCCTCGCCCTATAATGCCAGTTTTCCCTGAAATAACTACCCAAGTCACGGAGGAAGCCACTCTAAGCACCTCCACTCCACAGTCTATGTATGCTTTCCCTACTCCCCAAGCTGCTTCTCTGGCTGCTGAGGTCAATGATATGAAAATCTCTTGAGATCCTTCTCCAATGAAATTGTCAACCTAAAAAGGGCCTAGGTTTCGCCCACCAAGCCTCCTTTTCAGCAAAGTTTCCAAGGAAACCGACCTCCATACCAACATCCTAATCATTGGGCTGAGAAATCTCTTCCGTTGAATGACCAAATAGTCCCAGTTCCCAATCCATTGCAGGCCATCCATCCGATCGTTGGTAGAGAATTGACCATAGGTCAAAATGATTTGGCAGATGACACTTACTCTTGGTGTTTCCCATGTAACAATGCTCATACTCTGAGGAATTTCCCAAGGGGAAATTTGCAACAGAAGGTCGTGGAACAAAGAGATTCAGGCATGATGTTGGATGAATCCGTGTACACATCTCCGGGTATGGACAATGCAGCTTTTGTTGCTCAAATGCAAGGAATGTCATTACAACAAGAAGTGGAAATTGCCCCCAATCATGCACTTTTCTCATGGATGGAGGACGAAGACACAATAATAACCAATGATGCAGGCGCTCCAAAAGATGGAACCCCTATTGTGCATTCAGATTACAATCTTCTCTCTAAAAGGTGTTTGACTGGGGAGGACGCCAACAATATGAGATCAGTGCCCGTAAACCAGTCCCTGGAGCCACCAGTCATCAGTTTTGCCTATCCGAGGAAAGAGTTCATCCCTTATAAACCGAAAGAGCGAAAGGTCCTCACGCCTCCGGCACTGGATGTAGTGGAATAGTTGAAGAAAGCTCCAACTCATGTCTCTCTATGGGACCTCCTCAGTATCCCAGAGTAGAAGAATAGGCTAAGAGATGCATTGTCTCATGATCAAAAGGACATAGGTGCAGTAGCTTCGCCGCCCATTCAAACTGACGGAGCGGGTCACCACCCAGTAGTTAGTAAAATGTGCTCCCCTGTCGTATTGACAAATGAGAGTTTGCCCTCCGTTGCCCAAGGAGAAGGTAAGCCTAAACTGAATCCTTTTTACCTTACCCTTATAGTTGGAGATAAACTTTTGCATAACTCCATGATAGATTCCAGGGCTAGCACCACAGTCATGCCTAAGCAAATTGCCGAAGTATTAAACATTAAGTATGACCCTTTAAGTAAAGGAGTAATGCAGCTTGATGGTAATATGGTTCAGACAGTAGGTCTCATCAAAATCCTGCCCTTGACATTATTCGCATGCCCAAGTATAACAGTATCTCAAGAAGTAGTGGTCATTGATATTCCTCCCATCTTTGGGCTCTGTCTGTCTCAAGACTTTACTACTAAAATAGGAGGCTATATGTCCCTAGATTGGTCCCACCTTATCCTCTATACCTGACATGGTTCTAAGATGAAGATCCTTTCAGAACCCCTTCACATTGAGCACATAGCTGACCAGGCCTTGATTAATTTTGAGCCTACCCACACCTTTATATCCAATGATGAATGAAAGGTGGTATAGCTTTTAGAAGACAAAGAAGTAATAGGGGAAATCCCACCCAAACAAGAAGCTTTCCTAAATGAGCTCATAGATTCAGACCCCTTCTTTAATTACCATGCCACCGGCCTAGGTACCTATTGCATTTTTGAAGAAGATCAGAAGATCCCAAAACTCACCAGGGATCCGTTCTTCGAAGATCAATTGTCTTTGGCTCTATGGACCTTACACTTCGACGGTGCCAAATGAAAAATGGGCTCCGAAGCTGGAGTTTGTCTCACCCCCCCTGCGGGCAATCAGATTCAAAAGTCTTTTCGGTTGCAGTTTGCATGTTCGAATAATGAAGCAGAGTATGAAGGGCTAATTCAAGGTTTGAACATGGCAGAAAAGATGGGAATTAAAAAACTAAAGGTCCTTGGCAATTCCAAGCTAGTAGTGCACCAAGTTCGAGGGATATCTAGTGCCAAGCATGTCCGCATGAGGTCTTACCATTCCTGAGTCTGGGATCTAATAGAAAGTTTTGATGCTTTCAATATCATAAGCATTCCTCAGAAACTAAATACCTTAGCAGACCACATGGCTACCATAGGAGCTCATTTTGATCCTATTGTAGACTTCCTAACCAGCTCCCCAATAGTCAGTGTAGTGGTTCACTCGGCTATCCCTGATAATGATACATATTGGCAAGTTTTTGAAACTGATGAGAAAATTGCTTTGTTTATCCAAAGCTCGGGAGAGTTTGCTAACCAGCTGCAACCTAAGATCAAAGAAGCTTACGGGAACCAGGTTATCCAATTAAAATCCAACAAGCTCCCTAATGGTTTGATTACCTTAGAAAATCTGTTTGACCATGAGGATGCTAAAAAGGATAAGAGGAAGCTCATAGAAAATAAAGGAGATTATGCTAAGATGTCAGTCGGAAGTGGAATAATCCTCAAGGTGGGAAAAGGTGTTTCCTCCGAGGACAGAAAGAAGTTGGCTCGATATTGTGATGAATATGAAGGTGTCATGGCTTGGTCCTATGATGACTTAAATGGGTAAAATCCTAACATCATCCAGCACACCATTGAACTCGCAAATGGAGCTAAGTCAGTTTGGCAGAAGCAAAGACCAATCAACCCCAAGATTGAATCCCTCATGGCTCAAGAGTTGAAGAAGCTGATCGAATCAAAGATTATTTACCCCATAAAGCACAGTACATGGATGTCCAATTTGATCCCTGTTAGGAAGAAGAATGGAGACATCTGACTCTGTGTAGATATCCGAGACCTGAATCGAGCATCACTCAAAGATCATTATCCCTTGTCATCGATGGAACAATTATTGAGCACCATAGCTAGATCAGAAATTTTCTCAAT
The DNA here is from genome assembly GCF_030272615.1 of Cryptomeria japonica. Taxonomy (NCBI): domain Eukaryota; kingdom Viridiplantae; phylum Streptophyta; class Pinopsida; order Cupressales; family Cupressaceae; genus Cryptomeria; species Cryptomeria japonica. The sequence continues at coordinate 599,882,054 of NC_081409.1, forward strand.
GCTTGACAGTTTCTCAAGATATAACTAGGTAAGTGTGAAAGTGGAGGACCAGCACAAGATGACTTTCACTACCAAGTGGGGAACATTTTCATACCAGAAGATGCCTTTCGGTTTGTCAAACGTTGGGGCCACTTTCCAAAGGGCCATGGATTTAGCTTTCAAAGAGAAAATTAACAAGATTATCCTAATATATTTAGATGACCTAACTATGTTTTCCAAACACCAAGAGGATCATTTTGATCACCTCGAATTAGTCCTGCAAAAATGTCTTGAATTCAAGATCTCCTTGAACCTAAAGAAATGAATCTTTGGGGTTCCTCAGGGGAAACTGCTTGAGCATATAGTTTCAAAGGAAGGTGTCTCTATTGATCTAGACTAAGTTAAGGCCATTGAGGATCTCCCCCTTCCAGTTAACATAAAGGGAGTCCAATCCTTTCTAGGAAAGGTCAACTTTGTTAGTCGCTTCATCTCTGACTTTGTCGAAATAATAAGAGCCATCACTCTCATGCTAAAAAAAGATATACATATCAGATGGACTGTTGAAGCTAAAAAGGCTTTTGACCAAATAAAACACGTCATCTGTTTAGCCCCAGTATTAGCTAATCTAGACATGTCCAAGGATTTCATAATGTATGTCTACTCCGGTCAGCATAGTATCGCTATGGTATTTGTAGTCACATAAATCTGTCCATTTTAATTAAATGAATATTTCGTATTTATTTGATTAAAAATGCACTAGCCACCAGTTAATTAAATTAATATTTAATTAATTTATTCCCAAACATTCTTCTATTAATTAAATAAATTATTCAATTTATTTTAATTAATTCATTAAATCAAATTCCAATCAATTAAATAAATAAAATCTATTTTATTTAATTAAATCCCCTTTTTCCTCTTTTAAATAAATTAAATAAAACATTTATTTAAATCATTATCCCCCCCACTTGCATTTTCCTACAAATGCAACTTGCACACATTTATTGGAATAAATGAATTTTTATTTTAATAAAATCCTATTTTCCCTCACCCACCAAATCCACTTGCAAAATCTAAACACCTTCTAGATTCTTCTAACCCCTTCCTAATTAGCCTAATCCATCCCCTAATTATTGTCACATTCCTAAGCAAAATGGAGTCACTTCTCAAAGACTCCAAAGTCTTTGAAAAGCATTTAATGCTTTGTGTGTTCAACAAATTAACCCCCATAGTCTTCCAAGACCACTAATGGCTCTTACATGACCATTTATGGCTCTTACATAACCATTTATGGTTATTTCAAACTTGTCTCCCCAAACATTTATTGTCTTGACCATATTCATCCATTTCACATTTGCACAAGAGTTTATCCATTGGATAAAAGCTTTATTCTTTGAATAAAGAGTTTATTCATTCAACTAACCTTGACTCTAAATCTCAAAGTCATATCAAGCATTTAATGCTTATTCTCTCCCCTCTCAACCTATCTCACATTAACACTTGTCATCCTGGGATTGGGTTGAAAACCCTCACATGGATTTGAAATCATTCAATCCTGACCCTTGTTGAGATTACTCAATCTCAACCATCCATTGCTCCATTTTTCCTATAAATAGAGCCCATTTCTTCATAATCCAGATCCTGAAAACTTATATGCATTTAAGCTATAGGCATTTTAAGAGAGCATTTTAGCATAGGCAATCTAATATCTTGTTATTTTGGTTAAAAATAAATCATTTTAGCATCAATAGTTTAGTATTAGCTTTTCATTTCACATTTAGAGCTATATTACAATCTCAATCCTCCATAAGCATCCATAGTGCAAAAAGCTGCTAAGAGCTACACTATTTTGGAACTTGGAGAGGAGAGGAACAAGGGAGAAATAAACTAAGAGCATGTTAGGAGGTATTTGGAGATGCCTCATCATGTTTGCTTTGATAGTTAAATATGCTTACATGTTTTTAGTGTCTCTCTTGATATGCCTTTTTAGATTAGTTTTTTATTGACTAACACTAACGGTTCCGGGTCTTTTGTGTTATTTATCATTTTCTAACCTTGTGCCAATTAGGAAGGCATCATTTGGTGAACCCGACGTGAATCGAAACACCAAAAATATCCCTTTTTTTTTTAGCAAACTAACATGTCTGACTATTGAAAGTGTCACACAGGTTGCGCTTTGGCGCTATTGAACACGTTCTAGCGCTACCGTCGTTTATGCTTTTAGCACTATTGTTCTTACAATAGCGCTATTGACCAAATTTAAGCGCTTTTGCAACTGTTTTAGCGCTTTGGTAGTTCTTCTAGCGCTATTGACAAACTTCTAGCGCTTTGCCTCTCTGTCTCTCCCCTTCTTTAAGCGCTTTTGTGTTAAGTAGCGCCTCTGCTTAAACACAGACTAACGCTATTGTAACAGAGTGTCGTCCAAATCGCCTTGTAACCACAAAAATGGAAATTCTTAGGCTTGTGGAAGCCCCCCTTGAACATCGATTTTACTAACACGTTTTTTGTTCGTGCAGGTTAAAAACTCACCATAAAAATTCACAAACTTGTCTTTTGTTGCTTAAAAAGTTGAAAAACACAAAATTCTGTTGCTTTCCAGTTAGGATAACTTGTCTTTTGGTGCTTAAAAACTTGACAAAAACAAAATTGTATTGCTTTCTAGTTAGGATAACTTGTCTTTTGGTGCTTAAAATCAACAAACAAAGTTTCTTTCCTTGCATCAAACTTAAAAATCACAAGCCACACTTCAATTTTGGGCAAATAAAAAGAACAATTCACTTGTTTTGATTTTTTTTGCAAAAACAAATTTTACTTCAAGCAAAAATGTGTTTTTCATTAAGTTGACCAGGATTTTCGAATTCTAGATTACAAAACACATTGCCTTTGAAGTTAAAAAGAACACCATGACTGTTGGAGCAACATCTCCAAATAGTTAGATCACATTTGAAATGGTGGATTAAAAAGAACAAGTGTCTTTTGTGTTTGGCACACTTGTGCAAAAAAGTCAGTCAAGTGGTCCTACCTCTAACACACACTATCCTCTCCCTTGGCTTTCGTGGTCCTAGGTGCAAGAGAAAAGTGTTAGTAACACTCAATATTTTATCTTTTTAAGAGAGGCCTGCCAAGAGACACATCACTCTTGGGAATGACCTCGCACGGTAAATCCTTCGAGCTGTTATAGAAATCAAGTGAGAGCGAAAGTTGTAGCCTTGGGTATAGCTATTCCTACAGTGTAATTGGCCGAAAGGAAAAATGGGCCCCACCACCAGTTACAAGGCTCTTAAGTGAATCACTACAGAATGAACTTATGTCCAAAAACATCGAACATGACTAAACACCTTTAAGTAGTAGCCCACCCGTTCTATTGATTGAGAATATTTGCGATATAATTTAGTGCAAGAGCATAGATGGTTTTGCTCCCAAGATACTCACCATACATATTTCCTTGAGTAGAAACATAGCCTTTTGAAAAGTCACTTGTGACTTGATAAAAGTGGTGACTCCCCCATCATAGGGATCATCTATTTGTTATGCTCATGCAAGACTTAGTATATCACATCCTTACCTGCCAAGGCAGGATTCATAAGGTATGTAGTACCAAAGTCGAAGAAATATCAAGATGTGGGCTAAATTTATCACAACTGGCCATTTGACCTTAGGGATAAAAAGTGTTTGAAGTGTGTTCATTTTAAAGACCTAGTGCAAATTGAGCTGACTTCAGGCTTTGGAAATAGACCTTAAAATACATCTAAAGGAAGGGTCATATACAAGTCCAAGGATTGGGTTGATTTAGACCCATACTCATTTGTGCCTTTTAGGCAACATTTTGGTGTTTGTGTGCTTGCTTTGTTTTCTTGTCAAAAAAAAATCAGAAAGTCAATCCCCCAAAAAACAAAGTATTCATCCAACATTTCTCAAAAACAACCAAACACATCAAAAACAAAGTACAAACAAAGAGTCAAAAAACTTTATGACCATTCTTCACATCTTGCGAAAGAAGAAGTGTCATTAGAATATCAACTTGAAAAGAAGACCATTAAGCTCAAAGGCTTTGATCAAAAGAAGGAAGTTCTTCTATATCAATAGACAAATCTTTGTCTCACATAGAATCTTTTTGCATCGCATTCGTCTCTACCTTCAAGGAAAAACAAACGAATTTGATTCAGAGACTTTGAACCGCAAAGCTTTTATGCAATATAGAGCTCTGAGTTATCACAAAAACCAAGGAGGAAAGATTAATCCCAACTTCTTCCCAAACGTTTGTATCACATACAACACAACTCGAGAAATACCACCAACACCCGAAAGGGAAGAGGTAGAGTTTGTCCCATTCATAACACAAAGTTTTTATTGAAAGTTGAAAACATTTCATCCATCATCTCACTCATACATCATCACTTCATCATCAATTCATTCCAACTCTCAAAAAACATTAAGAGGTTCTTGTCCCGAGTTCTCTTTTAGATATTGCTTGAATCAAAAACATCACATCACTTTTTAGATTGTTTCTACATCTAGGATAAGCTCATCCTAAGAGACACATCTACGTAGGTTAAAACTAGTTCATGAGTACATCCTCTCATTGCTAGGTAGTCTGATCTGTAACACTTCTCAGATTTCTCTACACCTTATCACATCAAATCTTATCAAACAAGCAAGCAATTCAAAGAAGGAATTTCAGTTACATCTACCTTAAAAGTGTTAGAGATCCACATACCACACAATCCACCGAACATCAATTTCTCGCTTCATCAAAAACTCATCATCGTTTTCATGCAGTTTCAACAAAGACTCATAAACAAAATGGCTCAAACCCGATCACAGTCACGGCAATGAGAAATAGAAATAGAAGAAGAAGAAGAGGAAAATCTCAATGAATTCCAAGAAGCACTTGGAGGAAATGCGAATGATGAAAACCCAAGTACTCCTACTCTTGCAAAAATAGAAAGGGCTTAGCATAACCCTCTCTTTAACAGATTGTTTGACGAAATACTCAGGAGCAATGCGGATGCTCACTTCTTAAAACTCGCTCAAGAAGGAGCCAAACTCCCCTCAGACTTTGATCTTGCCCAATTAAGACAAGCATCAGAAAGACAAAGTTGCCATGAAGAAGAAAGAGGTAGAGATCCCATCAGATATAACATTCCTCGAGGTAACCCACCACCTCCTCCTCCAAATGAAATGGAGATGTTGCGGCAACAAGTCGAGAATCTCGCCCAACAACTTCATAGTGGTGTCAAGACTAACCAATTCTCACTCAATGACATCTGTCCCTATCCTTTTGATAGGAATCTTTATATGCCACCCTTTCCATGAGGATTCGAAACACCCAAATTTGAAAAATATAGAGGAAAGGGAGATCCCCGTGATCATGTCAGAGAATTTCATTCCACTTGTCTCGAAGTGGCACATGAAGACACCTACCTAATGCGCCTTTTTCCCCAAAGCTTGGGAGGAACAACCACATCATGGTTTTCTCGACTACCAGGAGGCATTAGAACATTTGAGGAACTCATCCAGAAGTTCCTAGCTCATTATTCTCATAACATTGAATGCGACATCACCATGGCTGATCTGTGCAACACTAAACAAAAACCAGGTGAACTATTCTCAGTATTCCTGCAACGATGGCGCCAAATGTCTAGCAGACATTCTCTTCAGTTACCTGAATGAGAACTAGTGGAAATATTCATTTCCAACTTAAACGAAGAAATGGAATTTCACCTGGATGTCAAAGACATAGACTCTTTTAATGATATGATCACCAAGGGTTTGAAATGTGAAAGGGCACTTATCAAGAAAGGACTCATCAAAATCTTTAATGAACCAAAAGATGGTCCTCACCCGCGCTTCAATAGCGATAAACCAAGCTTCTAGAATAAAAACAAGAATATCGTCAACGATGGGGTTGTGGATGCCCGGACTATCCAAAATGCACAACCTGTGGTTCAGTTTGCAGGACAAAATCCTCCACCTCAGAATAACACAAATGTTCCTTCCAATCAAGGTCGCATCACATCTCACAATGAACATAGACCTTGTCAGCAAAAACAAAAATGAACATACACTCCCTTAGGGGAACCCATTGAAACAGTATTGCGACAACTCATTTCTCAAAATTTGGTCACTCTACCTAAACTATCAAACTATGAGCCCCAGGTCAAACCAGCATGGTGGAGAGATACTGAACACTGTGAATTCCATCAAGGAAAAGGGCACAAGACAAGTAATTGTCACCGATTAAAAGATCTCATTCAGGATCTTATTGACCGAGGAGAAATTGAAATTGAAGGACATGACCCAAAAACAACAAATAATGATCATCTGATGTTCAAAAATCCACTTCCATCACAAGATCAAAGGGGTCCTTCCACTTCCCGGTGAGGCACTGATACCACTGATTATACGCAGGCTGCGTATAATTACACTGTAAATCATCTGTATGATGCCAGTGAACAAGTTGCAACCATAACCTTCAAAAATCCCAACTCAAATTGCAATGTTGTTATGCGTCGCGGCAAAGTTACCATCAAGGCAGCTCCACAAGGCACTACCTCCATCCCAAAGTAGTACAATCTTGTGGAACAATTAGACAAAACCCCTATGCTTATATCTATTTTAGAGCTTTTGCGCCTATCGCCATCTCATAAAACTATCTTGGATCAAGCACTCCAAGAGGCGTCAGTCCCTGCAAATCTGAATATAGACCAATTTCAAGCCATGGTTGGAAGTCTCAAGTCATCACCTTGTCTCACTTTTTCTGAAAGTGACAACTCTTCCTTCCAGCAACCTCATAATGCTTTGCTACACATTGAAGGCTTTATCAACCAACATAGGATTAAGCGAGTCTTGATCGATAATGGAGCCGGCCTGAATATTTGTACACTACAGTTGGTCACAACATTGGGATATGCAGTAGAATCAGTGGATCCTCGTCAGAAGATCACAATCAAAGCCTATGACGATGCAGAGCGTTCATCCAAAGGAGCTGTGGTACTACCAATCCGAGTGGGCCTCGTGGTAAAGCACATCATTTTTCAGGTTCTGGACCTTCCTCTACCCTATAATCTATTGTTAGGAAGACCTTGGATACATGCCATGCAAGCCATTCCATCTACCTACCATCAATGTATCAAGTTCCCACATAATGGTGTAGAGATCACAATTCTGGGTGATGCAAATCCCTTTGCCTATTGCCATAATATCAGCCACCAACCAGAGATTACCGTTCCTAATAATAGAGAAGCCATTTCTTCCACATCATATATAAGTCCCGCTTCTCTTGCTAGTTTGAACACCACTATACCCAAGCAAGAAAAGCTTAAAATGAAGATAGCAGAGGAAGGTCCTGGGGAATACAACTTGGGTCAACTCTTTTGTATGGGACAAATGCCCACTTCTCCTAGAACACATGGTAAACCATAGCAGGTACTCCAGCAACCACTAAACATACCAGCATGTGCTTTGACACCTTTCATTCTTGGAAAGAGTCACGAGAAAGAAACACAAGATGAGGACCTAGCGGAATGGATCTATAAAGATCCCATCACCACTGATATACAGCGAGTTACACTTCCTATGGATCAGTACGGCAAAGGTCTCCTCATTATGCAACGAATGGGGTATGATGGTCAAAGTGCTTTGGGCTATTGCAAATAAGGACAACATGAACCTCTACTGCCAGAATTAAAGCCCAAAGGTAATATAGGCCTAGGCTTTGAAAAGGAGATATTTCCTAAGCTCAAATTCAAAGGAAAACCCAGCAAACCATTATGTCAGCCTATTGCAAAGAGGACACCTTTTATTATCAAAGAAACATCGAGCACCATCACAACTGCCCCACCGAGGCTCACAACCCCAACGCAACCATCACCAAAGCCATTTATTCCACCAAATGAACCCGTAAACCCACCAGCAGCACCATTAGCAGCAACAACTGTATTGGAACCCGCAACAGCATCTATGGCACCAACAGTTCTAGCAGAAGTAACTGAGTCAATATTACCGATACTTCCCGTATCAGATTCTTTTATCCCCATCAATCTTCCTATAGCACCGATCACTACAAAGGTACATCAACCAATCACACCTGCAGTATTTAACTCGAAAGATATCCCAGTATGGTATAGTAATCGGATGCTGGAAAGTGATTCAGAGACCGACTCACATGAATGGGAATTTGATTCAGTACAGCTTAATACTTCAGATGAGGAAGACACATCACCACCTCCGCCATCCAAAGACATCCCTATTTATGGAGAAGCACAGATAAAGACCACATGGGTTCCTGAACTGGAAACATCTTCCACAGACCCTACGTCTCATCCTACGCCTAATTCTGACAGGGAGAGTACCATTAACGACCTTCACCATAACATCTTAACCCTCACTGATACATCTAACGAACTTAGCCTAATCAATGAAGTAATGCCCATTATCCACCCTGAACTCATCGAATGGAACCAACCAAATCCCCCATGTCTTGACTTCTTCAAAAATGATGAAGCCATCATTGACTTTTTGGAATTAAGGGATAACCTACCAAGCAGGGATCACAAAGCTGGATTCGCCATCAAACTTAATAGCGCAGCATACTTCGGGGCGGATGCCAAACCTTTCAGCTGCAAAAATATAGCAATAAAACATGGCTCTTCTAGTGAAAACCACACTGTGGCACTGTTTGATCCGACAAAAGTAAAAAGAAAGAGCGTATCCAACAGTGAAAACCTCTCTGAGGTGCCTGAGGATGAAGGGTTTGACATTCTCCTTGATAGTACACAACAGGAACGATCAACGATTCTCATCAAGGAAACCAAAGAGTACAATGTGGGGACTCCTGAAAATCCTCATATCATACATCTGGCATCTCTTCTCACTTCAGAGGAACAGCCTAAGTTTATAGAGTTCTTCCAGAAGCGTCAGATCAACTTTGCATGGTCATATGCAGACATGCCTGAGCTTGATCCTGATTTAGTCATGCATCACCTCACCATTGCAGAAGGAGCCAAACCTGTCAAGCAGAAGCTTCGTAAGATGCATCCTCAGATTGCAGTGCTAGTCAAAACAGAACTCAAGAAACTCCTAGATGTTGGTTTCATTAGACCAATTGATTATGCAGAATGGATCTCCAATATTGTGCCTGTCGGTAAACCAAAAGGGGGTATCCGCATTTGTAATGACTTCAGAGATCTGAATAAGGCCTATCCTAAGGATGACTTCCCCCTTCCCAATATTGACATCATAGTGGATCTGACAGCGGGACATGCCATGCTTTCACTTGTGGATGGCTTTTCAGGGTACAATCAGATAAAGATCTCACCAGAAGATCAACATAAGATAGCCTTCACCTGTCCATGGGGCACATATTGCTGGAATGTAATGCCTTTCGGTCTCAAGAATGCAGGAGCAACCTATCAAAGAGAAATGACCACCATCTTCCATGACATGATGCATACTATGATGGAAGATTATGTGGATGACTTACTAGCCAAATCACTCACTAGAGAAGGGCATCTCCACATCTTAGATAAAATCTTTGATAGACTGGAACAATACCATGTTTGACTCAACCCCAAGAAATGTGTCTTTGGAGTAACCTCTGGGAAACTTCTAGGATACATTGTCTCAAGAAAAGGTATTGAGGTCGACCTGGCAAAGATTAAGGCAATCATGGATATGCCACCTCCAAAGAATATCAGTTAGCTAAGGACATTACAAGGACGACTTCAATCCATCCGAAGATTCATTGCACAATTGGCTGATAAGTGTCCCCATTCACACACCTGCTACACAAGAACATCCGCTTTCAATGGGATGCTAAATGCCAGCAAGCATTTCAAACACTTAAAGACTATCTCATGAATCCACCATTGCTAATGCCACCAGATCCAAGTAGACCGTTGTTACTCTATATCTCAACAACAAGTACAGCATTGGGTGTACTACTGGCACAACATAATGAAGAAGGAAAAGAGTGTGTTGTTTACTACATCTCTCGCACACTGGTGGGCTATGAACTCAATTACACAACTATTGAGTGAGCTTGCCTAGCAGTAATCTTAGCAACTACTAAACTAAGGCACTATCTGTTAACACACAAGGTAAAACTCATCACAAAGATTGATCCACTCAAGTATTTACTCAGCAAAGCAGCATTGACAGGCCGCTTGGCCAAATGGGTAATGATTCTAAGTGAATTTGACATCGAGTATGTAGACCGTAAACCTATCAAAGGTCAGGTTATTGCAGATTAGTTGGCCGATGCACCACTCATAGATGAGCATCCTCTCATTTCCAATTTTCCAGATGAAGAGATATTCATGATCACAACAGCACAACCATGGAAACTATACTTTGATGGTTCGTACACTAGGCATGGCTCGAGGGTAGGCATTCTATTTATCACACCCCAAGGTGACAGCATCCCGAAGTCTTACAGGCTCACATTTCCATGTACCAACAACATCGCAGAGTATGAGGCCTTGATCACGGGACTCAGGCTAGCCGTACAATGGAAATTACAAGAACTACAAGTATATGGCGACTCCCAACTGGTCATTCGACAAGCAACTGATGAATATCAGACCAAGGATGATAAACTCATGCCATATAAGCAAATGGTGGACACTCTAAAGACATCATTTACTACTATCACCTTTGAGCAGATACCAAGAGATCAGAATCGAGTTGCTGACGCTATGGCTACCATCGCATCTCTCCTAGATCTTCCATAGAATTCAACACGCTACGAGTTCTTGGTCAAACAACTTTGGATCCTCGCTTATGATATCCCTGACTCCGAGATGATATGTCGCCTTGTCGGTTCTGAATCCCCATGGTATGGTGAATTCTACACCTATCTCCGCGATCACACCCTTCCTCCCAACCAATCGAATAACCAATGTAAAACCTTCATTCGCCAAACTGCTCGATATACCATTATTGCTGAAACCCTATACCGACACGGTCTTGATGGTACTCTCCTTCGATGTCTAGAACAGGATGAGATAACAAAGGATTTGGAAGAAGTCCATGAAGGCATTTGCGGGACTCACTCAAGTGGTTCGTCACTCGCTAATAAATTCCTATGCAATGGATACTATTGGCCATCTATGGAAAAGGATTCCTACTACTTTGTCAGAAAATGCAGAAATGTCAAGTTCATGGCGACCTGATAAATGCACTGGTCCATGAACTGCAACCAATCACGACACCATAGCCTTTCTGTCAATGGGGCCTTGACCTTGTGGGTAAGATTCATCCATCTTCATCCAATGGCCATAAATTCATTATTACCGCCATCGAATATTTCGCAAAGTGGATCGAAGCTGTTCCACTTACCCAAGTCACCGGCAAGCAGATTGCCTCATTCATCCTCAACTACATCATCTGCCGATATGGTGTACCCATGTCCATCATCACAAATAATGGTCTTCCTTTCAAAAATCAGGATGTCCATGAACTTTGTGAGAAATTTCACATCCAACACCGCTTTTCCACCCCCTATTACCCACAAGGAAATGGTCAGGCCGAAGCATCAAATAAAAACATATTAAGAATCCTCAAGACGATAGTCGATGATGCCGGTCGTGATTGGCATGTTCAACTAAATCCAGCTCTATGGGCATATCGAACTAGCATTCGAACCCCTACAGGAGAAACTCCTTATTCATTGGTCTATGGTGCGGAAGCTATCTTACCTATTGAGGTCGAGATACCATCACTACGGGTTTCCTTGCATAATCTCATTGATGACGAAGCCTATAGAGTATCCCGTCTGCAGGACTTAGAGCTACTTGATGAGAAGCGACAAGCTGCATACAACCATCTCAAAGCCTATCAGCAGCGCATGAGTAGAAGCTACAATCACCGAGTTAGACCTTGTACATTTGAGGTAGGTGATCTTGTTCTACGAGAGAATCCTCGCAATCAACCAAACAGAGAACATCAGGGCAAATTTGAATCCAACTGGCTAGGCCCATATGTTGTCACTGCTATATTTGGGTCTAGGGCATATCAGTTGGCTACATCAGAAGGAGAACCGCTCGCAGATCCAATCAACAACATGCACCTCAAATGATTTTATACCTAAGCTATACAGAGCATCAGGCTCCCCTACATACCAGAAAATACCAAAAACATTCAGAAAAATGTCCTGAAGAAAATACAAAAACACCAAAAGGAGTAAGAGAAAAATCATGCATCCAAATGGTGAACAACCACTCCGGTGGCACCTTGGGTAAATACGATGGTGAAAACCTGGCAAACAGGCACCACTCATAAAGGCTATGGCTCCATTGTCTTTTAGACTTATTGCGATCACATCTACTTCATACATACATCCATCCATCCAAAAAACCATGGCTTGTCATTTGTCTGCAATTATGATAGTACTCCATGCATCTAGCATCCCGCTTTTTCATAGTCATGTATAAAACTGGGGGCAACGCCCTTAACCTATTGATGGAAGTGGATTCTACATTGTCTTATGATTCATTAAGGTCTTCATTCCAAATAATCACTAGAAATACCAAAAACATTCAAAACAACACATCAAAATACCAAAAACATCAGAAAATGTCTCAACAAAATCCAAAAAACATTCAAAACAATTCAAAAATCCGAAAACATCAAAAATCACACAAAAACATGGCAACACATTGTACATACTCATCCATGCAGATACCAAAACAAACATTGACAAACTACTCACACGATGACCATTTCCCAATCAAACCACACAATCAACATCAAACACTCAAAATTGTCTTCAACAAGGATGCATCCTTCCTTACCAAAACAAAGACAAAAAGTGACGTTTTCTTTGACAGGAAAATTATGTTAAGCTATCAAATACTGGGTTGATTTGTGAGTACAATCATTCGTTTATCTGTATCGGGATCTTTCAGCATTTGTTTTGTATCATTTGCGCATTATTTCCGATGAAGTTATGGGGCATGTACTAATGGTGTCTACGTGGGAAGTTCACTAAGCTATGTGATCATAGGCAAAAATACAGTCATAGATCACTACGGCTTGCTGACTACAGCGTATACCTCGACCATATGGGCATGAACCATTACCAAGGATCCTTATTTCTTTATTCTTTATGTATATATTGTTTGTTTGCAGGTACCATGCTCATTCTTTGGTTCCTCCTCATCCAATTTGGATAAAGGTTTTATCTCTTAGTACGGTATGCACTTGTCTCAGGATATGATCAGCCTAAGATCAAGGAGGACGATCCAAGTCATGCATGAACTAAGATAATCCTTGTCTGTTCCGCAAGCAATACTCTGGTCGACTTGACCCTTATATCAAGTCGTTTGTATTAACTTACTATACAAAATCCATGAAAGAAATACTCAAGTCATCTTGAATCATTATGTCAAGATGCTTGTATTCTCTTCCAACATTTTAAAGCTCAATGATGAAAATAGAGCACTATGGATCGTCATTTCATCTCATCTGTTTATATCTTGCATTCCGTTGCATATCACCCATCCATTCACTCATTCATATATAGGCTTTTTATGCAAAAAGTGACCATTAAAAGCTAGTCTTGGATACAATCACGACCAAGTACTCTGATACATCATCAATGCATCATGCAAAGTCTCAAAACCTTGCATTCCTCATGGTCATATCATCCTCGCATTTAGTTGCATCTTGCATTAAGTGCATTCACGTCATTTTAACTTACATTGCATATAGTTCATTTTTGACATTAATTTTCATTAAACATTCACATCATTGCATCAATTAATAATTAGATTCATTCATGGGATTAAATTGTCTTTGGTTATATTAAGTCATCTACTAAGCATTCATATAGTGTCGATTATCCATTATCATTTTATCATCTTTTCATTATTTATTATTTGCATACATTCATTTATCCATTTAGTGAAAAAAGTGCATTCATTCATCCATTTAACTAAGTATCTTATTATGCTCATTTTAGGATCCATTTACATCACATTCATTATCCTCTTTTTAAATTGCATTAAGGTACAGTTATTAAAACCATAAGTTATAATATCATTACATTATCATTTTTACTTAACATCACAATTAAAACATTTTAGAATCATAAATCCACTTGTTTATAAAACATTGGTTTTTAACATTTTATATCCATTATATATATGCATTCATTTAAAACATTATCATATAAACATTTGTACTTTACATTTTGTTTATCCATAAATCATTCATTTAAACAAACATCTAGATGCATATTCATACATAACATCATTCATTTGACCAATGCATTAACACCATCACATAAATCATCTCATCATTACATCAAAATAGGAAACACCAAAATCCAGTTCATAAATCATCATAAGCATACATCATCATCATGGCATTACATACATAAGCATTACATCAAAAATCAAAACAAATCATACATATATAAACCTGCATTCATATGTCAGTATCATCATAAACACATGCATAAAAGAAACATCTCATCAAAATGCATACATGTACACACATCCATCTAAGCAATAAGCTCATCATCCTGCATAAAAATCCATACATAATCAAATGCATATCATCACAATATGGGACCTCCTCATATATATCATCTCATATATCAGAGTACAATGAAGTCTACAAAATCGGCTACCAAGAGCCATCCAAGATACAGTCCACAAAATAATGATACAAATACATAGATGCAAAAATGCTCTCTCAAATGCCACTCTGGCCAGATGCTGTCCCAACACCTCCACCTGCTCCACTGGTGCTTGCACCACCTGATCCATCTCTCCGTGGAGGCCTCATCGAACCACCACTCCCTCCTGCATCCCCTAATCTGTCTCGCCTCAAAGGACTCATCACTCCCCCACTGCTCTGCATCCTTTGCGATCGCTCTGATCTCATCTGCCGCATCTGAGTATAACTGAGAGCTCGTTGACTCACTAGCACCACCTGCTCATATAAACCCCACCAGTACTCTATCTCAGCCTGTGCTCATCCAAACTGCCTCATCACCTCCCCTGTAGGCCCCTGTGCTCCTACTCCAACCCGAACTCTCTCCTGCAGCTCCGCCAATCTCTCCACTGCACTATCCCTCTCCCGCAGCACCACTGTCAGCTCTGACTCTCGTGCAAATAGCTGCACATCTCTAGCTGCCACCTCTGCCTCCAAATCCTCTATCTGCATCTACAAGCGCACTATGATGTGATCTCGTAGATCTCCAGTGGCTCCCTCCCCGATGTCCATAGCTGCCTCCCCTAAACCTCCCTCTCCAGTAGTCCCCTCCCCTCTGTCCATCAGGATCTCCCTCTCCATCCCCCTCCCACTCAGCTGAACTCCTCTTGGTATCAATGGTCCCTGGGATATCTGTAAAGGCAGTCCACCTCTCCCTCTCCACTGACTCTGCATCCCCAATCCTCCTCCACCTCCTCCTCCTCCTCCACCTCTATCTCCTCCACCACCTCCTCCACCATCTCCTCCACCTCCACCTCCTCCATCTCCTCCTACTCCTCCTCCTCGACCTCCTGCCCTCCTCCGGCCCCGTCCCCGCCCCCTCTCATCCTCAAACGCTGGGATCGGCTCTGCTAGATCCGATATCTATGGGATCGGGTGTGCTACCCGGTACTGCGTATACTCATCTGTCACCCCTGCATCAACGACCCTTGGTCGTAGGTCCCATGGCCTCGCCTGTAGTGTCTGAAACTCTGCCAGTGCCTGATCATAAGGTAGCACTAGACCCCATGCATACCTCTCTCGAATCACCCGCGCATACTCTCCAGATCTGCTAGGCAGTCCCTGCTGCCGTCCGAACTGCCTCATCACTCTCCCGGGCACCTATCTCTCCACATGGTAGGAGGTCCTCCCAATGAGGAATCGGGTCATGAAGACATACGGCA
This sequence comes from Cryptomeria japonica, assembly GCF_030272615.1. Classification (NCBI taxonomy): domain Eukaryota; kingdom Viridiplantae; phylum Streptophyta; class Pinopsida; order Cupressales; family Cupressaceae; genus Cryptomeria; species Cryptomeria japonica. Next base: position 599,897,917 of record NC_081409.1, read on the forward strand.
GTGCCTCTGCGTCATCATCCCATGGCTCACACTCCAAGTATGGCCACCATATCACTGCATCCAAGTCATCCAATGCCCGTCACCACCACTCTAACTTCCCCAAGTGGGGCTAACTCATCATGCCACTGTACATAAACATGTACGGCTGATCCACTGCCTGGAATCTAAGACTCACCGGTCGAGTCACTAGTAGATGCTCCCACACCCAAATATGTAGCAGCATCATGCCCACTGCCAAGGAACCCCTCCCCCGGTACACTACCTCATGAAGCTCCTGGTACATGTGCACCAGCATGCACGGCCCCCATGCAAATCGGGTCCCCTCGGTCATCATCATCTCGATAACCTATCCCCATCCCACTGCCAAACCATGTGACCGCCTGTCTAGACACAGCAGGCCTCCCACGATCCTTGACAAAACTGCTGGAAGTGGCTCATACAGTGCCGCTATATCCTCCCACACGATCGAGCCATCATCAATATATACATCCTCATCAAAAATCCTCTGCACTGCCACAGTCCCCCAGGATCTATCGTATGTGACCAGCTCTCTTCGAATCAGAATCTGTAGGATGCGCCACACGTCCTCTAAAGTCACGGTCATCTCCCCCTGTGCCAAATGGAAGGTGCACGTCTCACTGTGCCACCGCTCTGCTAGTGTTGTGATCAATCCGTGATTCATACGAATCACGGGCATGTGCATCACCTCATATAAACCAGTCGCGGTAATGCATCTATCTCCATCTGAGTCAATCAGTCCCGCAACCCCTGTGTCGCAGGATGACACTCGTGTAACTGCAACATGCGCAGATCCTCTTGCACATGGACATTCATCAATCACCATCAGTTGTTTTGTTTTCAAACTTTCTTAAGTTTAAACCTAGACTATCAACAGATACTTTGATCAAGTATCTTCGAATCTCAATAGGTAAGCAATCATGGCCACCTAGACTTCAACAAGCATTTATCCTAAACAAATGACCTAAGTCTCATCAAGCTGCTATGGTTCAAAACAACTCCCACTTCACCTCGCCATCCATCAATCATTGGCATCCGGAGATTTTTTTCATCCAAATTGGGGCATCTTTTTATCCTAAGACAAAAGCACTATTTTACCATCAACAGCGCTAGTTTCCTAACAATAGCGCTACAACCCTAACAAAAACGCTCAATCAGCTATACAACAGCGCTAAAACTGCAAAAGCGCTAAAACCCTTATGCAATAGCGCTACTTTAACTCAATAGCGCTCAATTAAGCCCTCAATAGCGCTACTTAATCAATAGTGCCAAAACTTGCATACAATAGCGCTATATAAAACCAAAAGCGCTCAAAAAATGGCTCAATAGCGCCATTACGGTGCAATAGCGCTAATTCATGGAGCAAAAGCGCCAAAACCAAAGTTCCAGCGCTCTTGCTCCAACTTGACTTGGACTCAGCTGAAAACCTATCAAAAATGCCTAAAAATTAAGTTTTTGAATTTATGTACCGCTAGTCCGTAGTCATCTGGGCGTTGGAACCGACGGACTCGCTCGAATCTATGCTCGGTGATCGGAATCGGCATACTAGCTGCTACTCGCTCCTCCAAATGTCATTGTCAGAGATCTTGTTTCCAAATGGTCGCGGTCACAAATGATCCTGTTTTCACCCCTTTCACCCCATTTATACCCTTCGCTGTCACCGTAACTTCTCCTCGCTCACCGCCATGGTCCCCGTGAACTTCCCGAGCCCCCCATTTCTCCATTCTTCCCCCGTTTTCTTCTATTTTTCACCCACGTTGTTAACTCCTTCTCTTCTACCACCTCGCCAATTTTCATTCTTTTTCGAGAGATCACCCGATTTTTTGAAATTTTTTGGCCCATCTCTCGAAGGGGCATACCACCCATTAAATTTACATTTTATGGGGCATTTCTTCACACCAGTTTTTCTTTCTTTGAAACGATGCGATAAACCGCACCGTCTCAAAGAGGGGCAAATGTAGTCACATAAATCTGTCCATTTTAATTAAATGAATATTTCATATTTATTTGATTAAAAATGCACTAGCCACCAGTTAATTAAATTAATATTTAATTAATTTATTCTCAAACATTCTTCTATTAATTAAATAAATTATTCAATTTATTTTAATTAATTCATTAAATCAAATTTCAATCAATTAAATAAATAAAATCTATTTATTTAATTAAATCCCCTTTTTCCTCTTTTAAATAAATTAAATAAAACATTTATTTAAATCATTATCCCCCCCACTTGCATTTTCCTACAAATGCAACTTGCACACATTTATTGGAATAAATGAAATTTTATTTTAATAAAATCCTATTTTCTCTCACCCACCAAATCCACTTGCAAAATCTAAACCCCTTCTAGATTCTTCTAACCCATTCCTAATTAGCCTAATCCATCCCCTAATTATTGTCACATTCCTAAGCAAAATGGAGTCACTTCTCAAAGACTCCAAAGTCTTTGAAAAGCATTTAATGCTTTGTGTGTTCAACAAATTAACCCCCAAAGTCTTCCAAGACCACTAATGGCTCTTACATGACCATTTATGGCTCTTACATAACCATTTATGGTTATTTCAAACTTGTCTCCCCAAACATTTATTGTCTTGACCATATTCATCCATTTCACATTTGCACAAGAGTTTATCCATTGGATAAAAGCTTTATTCTTTGAATAAAGAGTTTATTCATTCAACTAACCTTGACTCTAAATCTCAAAGTCATATCAAGCATTTAATGCTTATTCCCTCCCCTCTCAACCTATCTCACATTGACACTTGTCATCCTGGGATTGGGTTGAAAGCCCTCACATGGATTTGAAATCATTCAATCCTGACACTTGTTGAGATTATTCAATCTCAACCATCCATTGCTCCATTTTTCCTATAAATAGAGCCCATTTCTTTATAATCCAAATCCTGAAAACTTATATGCATTTAAGCTATAGGCATTTTAAGAGAACATTTTAGCATAGGCAATCTAATATCTTGTTATTTTGGTTAAAAATAAATCATTTTAGCATCAATAGTTTAGTATTAGCTTTTCATTTCACATTTAGAGCTATATTACAATCTCAATCCTCCATAAGCATCCATAGTGCAAAAAGCTGCTGAGAGCTACACTATTTTGGAACTTGGAGAGGAGAGGAACAAGGGAGAAATAAACTAAGAGCATGTTAGGAGGTATTTGGAGATGTCTCATCATGTTTGCTTTGATAGTTAAATATGCTTGCATGTTTTTAGTGTCTCTCTTGGTATGCCTTTTTAGATTAGTTTTTGATTGACTAACACTAATGGTTTCGTGTCTTTTGTGTTATTTATCATTTGCTAACCTTGTGCCAATTAGGAAGGCATCAGTATTAACTTAGAAGGACACACAAAAGGGAGGAGAGCACCCCATAGCTTTTCATTCAAAAATTCTTAAAGATTATGAGCTCCTCTACAACTTTGTGGAGAAACAAGCCTTAGCCGTCATAAAAGGACTAAAGAAATTCAGGCATTTCATTGCCTGTAATAAGATCACGGTGCATGAAGCTCATCCCGTAGTAAGGGAGTACATCATGGAGGGTGACATCACTGAAAAAAGAGCAAATTGGATCACTAAGATTCTAGAATATGATGTCGATATGAAGCCTACAAAGCTGGTCCACGAAAGAGGCCTATGCGAATATATAATGCAGGACAGTGAACCCTGGGGTGATAGAACCATTGCAGAGGAAGTGGTTATGTTTATGCCCGAGGTCCCCAGTGATAGTTGGATTGACAAAAGGAAACATTTCATGAAGACTAGGATTTTTCCCAAAAATCTCCCCCCGGCTAAGAGGAGGTTCTACTGACTCCAAAATAGCAGTTTCCACCTAATAGATGGAACTCTTTTCAAAAGGAATTTGGACGGAGTTTTGCTCCGCTATGTGGACCAGAGCTAGGCTAGTAAAATCCTACATGAGTTTCACTATGGCTCCTCAGAAGGCCACTTCTCCGCGCCCACGACCACTATCAAAATTACCCAAGTTGGATATTTGTGGCCATCCATGTTCAAACACGCACACATTCTGGTAAGAGGATGCAAAGAGTGTCAATATTATATGGGAAGAGGTAAAAAAGAAGCCATGCCACTCAGGTGTGTGTCAGTAGAAGAGCCTTTTTCTCAAAGGGGCCTTGATTTTGTCGGGATGATCAACCCTCCAAGTTCAGCTGGACATAAATGGATCCTGACCACCATTGATTATTTCATCAGATGGTCTGAAGCCATCCCTCTACGGAATTCATCTGAAATCGAAGTGTTGGCTTTCCTAGAAGATATCACTTGTTGATACGGTCCCCCAAAAACTGTTATATTAGATAATGCGTGCGCATTCACAGGCTCACGAATCACACAGTTTGCTCTCAGCATAGGTATTTATCTCAAGACCTCTTCCAATTACTACCCTCAAGGGAATGGTCTTGCTGAATATACTAATAAGAACTTGATCCAACTTATCAAAAGGATAGGTTCTAAATAAAAAAGGGAGTGGCACCACCACCTAAGAAACGCACTATGCGCAGACTGCATAAAGCCCAAACAAATTCTTAAAAACTCTCCGTACAAGCTGGTATACGGGAAAGATGCACTTTTCCCCTTGTCACTGGAAATCTTAGCGTTGCAATTGCTAAAATCCATGGATATCACCAAAAATGGTCAAATGGTCGTAAGGTTGGCAGAGATTATGGAGCTAGAGGAAGTGAGAGAAGCAGGTTTCACAACTCTCCAAGACAAACAAGAAGTTGTAAAAAGGTGGTTCGATAGTAAAAAGAGTTCTGATGTGACTTTCGCCCTCAGAGACCTTGTTTTGAAGTACAACGAGAGAATGGTGAAACTTGGTCAGCACACCAAGTTTGACTGCCTATGGGAGGGTCCTTTCCACATCATAGGTCATAAAGGTTTCAATGCTTTCGAGTTAGAAGATATGAATGGAGATCCCCTCTCTATCCCGGTTAATGGTTTCCACCTCAAACCTTTTCATTAAGGGTCCCCTTCCCTTTTCAAGTAAATAATGTATATTGTGTGCATGATGTATATAGTGCTTATTTATTTTAATTATTTCCAGCCAAGCAATCATGAAAGAGAAAAGTGAACAAAAGAGAATGGTCATATGGAAGAGAAAAGTAAAATCATTTATATTAAGAGTTTCTCATATTCTTGTTACAAAATATGTGGGCCCTTGGCCTCTCTTTTTGTTTACATCTTGCAGTTCAAGTGCAGGTCATTTTTTTTTTGCCACTCCTTTTAGTGACTCTCTTTGGTGTCGGATTCTTCTTCTTCCCCTAGCCATTCTGAATCAAAAGAGCTCTCAGGCTCCCCAGGCATGAAGATGACCACTAGTTCTGGCTGTTAATCTAGCATTAAGATTCTCAAAAAAATGTAATCTCTGAACCTAGTGTACCAATCCATGCCTTCCGAAATTAGGACTATCATATGAACACGTAGAAGGAATTCTGCAGCGAGTTTGGTGTGGTACCGATGGGAAGACCGAGTCATGGACTTCAAACCACTGAATAGTGGATGCCATGCCACTTCTTCATTCTGAGTGATGAACTACTCCAAGTCGGATGCCACAGGGAGCCCTAGGAAGGGTACGTGGTATGCGACTACGTCATCGATCCCACCTAGGTAATTTGAGGGAAAAAGTGCCTGAGTCAGCTGCATCGTTAGCAACTCGGAATGGCCGCAATCCAACAGAGAGGCTACGAAATGCGTGCAAATGTCCGTATTTACCCTATATCTATCTAGGTTGCTAACGAAATCCTCCCCAAGTATCCATTTGATTGCAGCTATTATTAAGGGATTCTTCCTGTGCGTCATCCCTTGCAGCCTCCGGTCTGATATGTTTCCCAAGAAAGCGACCTACGCCCTTTTGCTGACAAGCCGAACAGGAGTATCCATTTCTTCAAAAGATCCATCGTTAGAGCTTGCATTGTGGTAAAAGAATGTCTGAAAAGACATATTTATAGAAAAAATCCTGGCAGATAGATGACTGACAACCAAAGCTTATGCATTCCTAATTCCAATGTCTATGTCATGTCTTCATTAATTCGCATCATGCAAATAGGATTACCTTCAAAATATCAGTGTCATGTCAGTCACCTCGAGGGGAGAAATGGATGGAAGCAAGGAGTCATGTGTACATTCAGGTACATTGCGCTTTAAATGTTAAGCTCCGCCAGCCTATTTCGCCCCGCGTGGCCATTATTTTTGACTGATCCCCTCGATCAAAAAAAGTTGCCTGAGAAATGTTTCCCAAGAAATGTCAAGGCAACCAAAGTGTTTTCTAGGAAAGCGGGAATGATGACGCCTTTCATTCGTAGGGATTGATCATAGCAGCAATTTGAGTTGGCACGCATGTAAACAAATCCTTTCTTTTAAGCACTTGGTCTTCACAAAAATCAAGGCATGTTATGCCTTTAAAGCTCAAAAGTTCTCTCTGTCATTGGCCTATTTTTTCTATCTTTGAAGAATGAAGCAAGAGGAAGATGAGCAATGTTCCATCTCCCATCTTTAGTTTTCTAGCGAAAGGAAAAGGAGGATTGTCTGCATATATGGATTCTGAGGCTGCGTCTGCAAGTTCTGTTCCTAGAGGTTTCCGGGTTAATGTTTTTGAAGAGTTATCTTATTCCTCGCATGCTATCCCTCCAAGGAAGGAGTATCCAAATATGAAGGCCAATGCTAAAACGATGACCTAGAACGCGTCTGTTGTTCTGGATTCTTTAGAAAATATCTACGAGCCTGAGGTCCGAAGGCAGCCAAAAAATCTTAGAGAGGCTACTTGCTCAAGGATGTTGCATCACAGAAATTATCCTCATTCCATAGCAGTGCGTTTCTGGAAAAGTGGTGCTCCTCAATCTTTGGTTTTTGCAGTTCCATACTGCCCTAAGCTCGTGGCCGCTTGTGTAGAGGCTTTTGATCCCACTTCATGCTTCGTTAGCAGCTCTCACCTGAAATTGACCATATCTCTAGAAGCTATTAGGGAAATGCTATACTTCCCAAACTTTGAGAACACAGAGGTCTTCTTAGAAAAATCCATGCAGGAATTCTGGAGTACCAGGAGAGACGCTTTGTCTTTCTATCAAAGTGCCCTCAATCGGAGCCTATCGGCTAGACTTCCAAAGTTCCCTTTGTCCTACAACAACGTAAAGCAAGATGACCTCAAGGATATCCCATCTACCTTGGCATAGTTGTGTGGTCATGATAATGACTGGGATGTCACAGCTTCCATGATGGGTTTTCTTTTCAAATGTAGGAAGCAAAGAGAGCCTTTCCACTTTGACTTCTCTGTGACTATCGCTAAGGCCATCGTTAAGTAGTTATCTGAGTTCCAACAGTTGCGGCACTTCAGATTTTCTTCAGTATTGGTACACCTACTTTTGCATCAAAATGAAGCTTTCTTTGCATAGTTCATGTGCTTGGCTACTTACGATGAGTCAGGAAATGTAATGCCAATGTCTTGCTGGACACCTCTGTTGCTAGTCTCTTATGATACCTACCTGTTTTAAATTTGTTCATGGCTCTCGTGCTCAAAAACTTTGGAGTGATTCCTGATGAACCTTTAGCTCATTTCTCCCAAATTCAAATGAACTGGATGCAGAATGAACGCCCTCCTTGCGACTGGTTCGTGGGCCCTGATTTTTCTTTCATCTGCGTGCATGGGTTCTCTGAGGAACCTTTCTGGCTACCCACTTACGTAACTAACCAAACCCTGGCTCTAGAAATGGCACGACAGTTACCAAGAATTGAGCAAGAAATTGGCACTGGAAAGCATGATACCTCCATCACTAAAGACAACAAGGCCATTGGCCCAATTACTCTAGTAAGAAGAAAAGTAGCTGAGGAAACCCTGATGTCAAAATTGGTGCAGCTGGGTTTTATAATAATTGATGACTCTTGGAGTTATGACCCTAATGGCTTCTTAAGAAAAAGGAAATATGTCGTGAGGCATGAACCTCAGAACTTATGGACCGAGCGCACAAATCCTCAGGTTGATGACCCTAGCAAATATGTGGGCCCTGACAATTTTCCTATTCTGGAACACCCTTCGTGGTTAAAGTTTTATTCTCCAGTACAAAGGTTCAACCCCGTGAAGCCTATTCCTGGAGCGTTGTTGGAAAACATGAAGACTTTATCCTGGTCTAGAAAGAAAAGGGAAGATTTTTGGGTTTATCGTCAAGAGGTAAATCAGCTTAGAGCCAGCCTCAGGAATGTACCCTTGGATGAGCGTTTTGAACAAGAATGGGGTAAGGTAAATAAATCTGACGATGAGACAGGTGATAGTTCCTCCCGTGAAGACTCGTCTCTCGAGGTAGCCGCCCAACAGGAGTTTGGGATTATAAATATTGAAGGGCAAGAGCCAGAGCCACAAATTCTTCCTCCTTTAGATAGCGCGACTCGCAGGCCTCGTTCACAGGCTAGTAAGAGGCGGTCTGAGAAGTAGTCTTTTGAGGGTCCTCCAAAGAAGAATCCATACCCTAGCATGCCAAGAGGGATCCCACCTAATACATTGACAATAACATCTTCAGATCTCTAGTCACCGCATCCTTCTACTGCTCAGGTACGCCCTTTTTTCCCTTTTTCTTAGACTCCAGATATTCTTTCGACAGCCCCCATGACTATGATGCAAACCTCAGTCCCTATCGCTCTCACTTTAGCCCTGACGGTTATGCCGGTTAATCCCCAAGATGTGCTCGTACAGGCTTCTGTCTCATTCCTAGATGCGGCTCCTATATCCGTAGCTTTTCAATCGCCCGTATCAGAAGTAGTCCCTGTATCGCGTAGGCTAGGTTTTGAAGAGTCATCTCACCAGGCTATGGGTGCAGCATCTTTCAGCCCTTTTCCCGTTAGTAGGTTCCCCTTTTGTCCCGTTATTTTCCCCGTTGGCTATAACCCATCCCATCCAACCTGCTTTCGTTGCCCCTTTTTTGCATTTCCCTTTCGTAGTCCCTCCCGGTGCAGCTGTTGCAGGTCAAGCCATTGATCATCCAGATGAGTTCCAGTAGTAGGTTGTTTATGATAGAACTGCCAGCTTGAGTAAGACCAGCAAGCGAAAGGAGAAGGAAGGTGCTCATCGCGCTCGACCTCGTTTACAAATGCATTTCAGTGAGCAAAGGGATTGCCTCTACTTTGCAAATCTAGTTCCTAAGGTTGACAAGCTAGAATCTCAGATGAGACCTGATGACTACGCGTTGCAGGCTATCGACGTTAGTCTCCAAAGTGCCACAGCATCTGACAAGGTTAGAATGATGGAGGAGACTTCCAAAGCGGTATCCACAGACTTTATTAAGAAAAGTCATCATTTGGAAAAGCTCCAAGTAGAGAATGTTAGTCTCTGTGATTCCCTTACCCAACAAAGGAAGGAAGATAAGGCTCGGGGCTCAAAGATCAATCATCTGCAAGGTATGCTAACTCAGGCTAATTCAGAGAAAGGGAAGTTACAGTCGGCTCTTAACAACGTAAGTTCTCAGCGAAAAGGTCAAGAAGCGACAAGAAATGTGGCTCTAAAATAATTACAAGAGAAGGACACATAAATACAATGGTTAAAGGTTGCCTCTAGGGACATCACCCAGGTCCAGATGTAGTTGCATGAAGAAATCCTTCTTAAAGAGGATTATGCCCATCAACTAAGTGAAGCCCAAGTATCACGATCGAAGGTAAAAATGAATCTCGAGATAGAGCTGAAAGAGAGAGAGACTAGCCTTAGACAATCTGGTGAGCGCGTCTCAGATTTGGAGACTCTTCTACGACAGGAGCAGGATCATACATTGCAGTTGTAGCAAGCCGTTAGGACTGGGGAGGCAAAGATCCTGGCCTTGGAGAATTAAGTGGCCATTGAATAAAGCAAATGCAATCAACTCTAGCAAGAGATGACGGTGAAAGATAATGAAATATCTTGATTGCTGAGCCTTCCACCTCTGTAGCAAATTGCTCCAAATTTCTCTATCATGTTGACAGAACTGTATGTTTCTCATTGGGAAAAGGTAAAATAGTTCTGCCCATCCCTACAGTCGGTGTTAAGATTTCTTAGTGATGTACAATCCCTTTATGCTGAAGCCAACGCCTTTATTAACAGTTCTATGCTTGTCATCGGGCCTAAGTTCCCAGTAGCCCAAAATCTTATTCAGTTTCTATATTCTTCTTAAGATCAGGAACTTAGGGAGAAAGGGATTGCGGACTGCCGACAATTGATCAAAAAGACTAATGTTTTCATAAACCAGCACAAGACAATCATGTAGGTTTTAGCTGCCCTGGCGCCTTTGCAATTTTTCAGTTCCAAACATCAGACGACATTTAGAGAAGTTTGTTTCTTTGGGCTTACCTTCTCCTTTCCCTGCAGACGATTATGTGTTAGGGATTGAACAAGTATTGCAGCAGGTCAAAAATTTACAACAAGTTAGAGCTTTCCTGCCGCAGCTGGGGAATCCCATTTCGGTGAATGAGGTGGAGTGTCTTTTGTATCCTCTAGCCCAACTCTTTGCTCTCCTGAAACAGGTCCAAGATGAGCCTGTACCTCTACCCTTTGATGAAATAATTTGTCTGGATCAATATTTTCAAGATTTAGAGGTGCAAGCTATGCTCTCTGAGGATGAATGGTTGGCTTTGCAACAAGCTTTCGACCTGTTTCATCCCGTTGTGGCCTGAGTTTTGGTCTGTGAAACTAGTGATTTTGGGTTCTCCTATTCCGCAGGCAAAATTTCCCCTATTAGTCGCAAGGAAATATTCACTTTATTTTTCCCTCGTCTAAGTTTTCGGCAGGCTCGGTTGTTTTCACTTTTATCCAGCAGTGCAGGACGCGAAAGACACTTGGCATCATGACGTTGCTCCCTCGGTTCTTTTTTGGCGTCCAGTTTTTAAAGCAACGCATGCTAACTATTTTCGGTGGGCCCACCCATTAGTGCAGTATGTGAGCGGTTCCTCGCATTCATGTCATTTTCAACAGCCTATCCACGGTTAGCCAAATCTTTTCAGTTCATGGTAGTATGCGGACTGCTACGGGCAAAAAATGGAATTTCAGGGACCGTTTTGTTGGGTGTGACCTCCGTAGCGACATGACATGTTTTTCTGTTCAAGGAGATTATACCATTTTGGCATTTTGTGGGAGTTGTTTTCAAGAGCGGGAGCTCTTTAAATGTTGTTTTTTCCCTTCTGCGAGGGGTTCAGAACTTTGAAAATAAAGACAATTAAGTTTGCTAAGGAGTCTTTATTTCCAACCTTTTAAAACTATTGTGGTTCTACTTGAGGAAGGTTATTCAAATTGTGCCTACGGCCTTTATGATGCCTCTTTCAGTATGCTTTTGATGGTATTTTCTGTGTTGTTGCGTTAAAACTCCAATAACTTTGGGAATATATCCATCTAAGATTTTGCCGATTGAACTATGTCTCATACTTGTTATCTGGTAAATGCATGATGAATATTTCTTTATGTTGCAGATAAATTTGATTGTAACTTCTGATTATGTTCTTGATCTGGGCTTGTAGATTACTGAATGAGCTTATAGAAGCTATATGTTTCTTGATTTCTGTATGTTTATTGTCTTTTAATGATCTGGCGTATTGCCTCAGTAGTTTAGTGTTACTACTTTAAGGTGTTTTCTTTCTTTCCCTTTTCTCAAACCCAAGGAAGAGCCGACTTCTCAATCCCAGAGGTCATTCAGTGTAACCTACGCATATCGGTCCCCAGCACTGAATTTCCCATAAGGTTGTTTGTTTCCAAAGCAAAATTTAGAGTCAACACCTACCTCTAGGGATTACAATTAGATATGCACTTCATTCTTAAATTGCAATACAAATCAAATGCTAAACAAGAGTGCGACCTTAAGTTAAAAACTCCTCAAGCTAATTGATCTTGAATAGCACTTCTCTCAACTATTAGACCTCAATCCAATTTATTCTCTCCTTCCTAGAATCATTGGATTTGGCTCCACTTATAGTGAATTTGTTACCATTTTATAGGGATGTAGTATAATCACCCAATCGCTTATCTGACCAACATTAAATTATTTTTTTGTGAATTTTATCTTGGAATTGATTGCACATTTTAAAAAATGTAAATCTCCTTCTCTTCATATACATCAATAAAAACAACTCTAAACTCAATGCAACTCTAAGTATGTGCCATCTTAGGGCCAAGAATAACATGGACTACATTACCTATTGAGATAAACATGCAAATCTCCTTATTTTCACATGCATCAATAACTATAATCCTAAACATGAGCCATCATAGGGTCAAGAATACCATGAACTACAATAACTATTGACATAAATAAATAAACGTGAATTACAATTCATAGATCTCAATTAGCTAATTTGCTATGCCCACTAATAAGATATACCATGAAAAGCAAATATACAAGTGAACATGCTTTTACTTTGACAATTCTCAAGATAAAATTTCATGACAACTAGTTGCATATGCATTACCAAAGAATATTTTTTATTATACGTTAGTCAAAGCACATAAACTTATAACTTTGGCTATAATTTTTCTAATCATGATAAACCAAAATCACTGTAAAAGAGTGAGGCACTACAAAACACAATAAATATAAAGGAATTGTTTTTTTTTTATGTGAGATTTTTTTAGGTTAAATATATTTCCATATTAGATCAATTTTATAGGTTGGTAATGCTATTATATTAGTTCAACTTTATGATTCTAAGTGAATAATTGATTACAACATTTTAGATCTATAGAAATGTTCTTTCGAAAGACTTCAAATTGAAATGTTCCTTGTATAATTTCTCTTCCAATTAATCTTTGAATTAATTGCACTAATATTTTTAAATCCAAGCACCTAGCATAAGGTCACACAAGCATGTATTTAGTTGACCCATAATGACTAGTGGGAAATGACACAAATCTAAGAATTCGAATTTTCAAAATTTAAATTTCAAGATCAATCTTCATCAACAATGACTACAACATAAAAGTGCAAATCTTAAGAGATGAAATTAATATATGAAGATAGATGTAATATATTTACAATAAATGATATGTGGACAAAAACATATAAGAATAAGTGTAAATAGAGGGATATAATATTCAATAAATAAAGAATATAAGAAGATGTGCTAAATAAGAAATAGATAAAGTCGCATAATAAACTACACTTGAAATGAAAATATATCACATAACAAATATAATTATATCAAAAATATTTCATTAAGATAAATACAAACCCAAGTTCTCGTTAAAAAATTTACTCGGCATAATTTAAAAAAATAAATAAATACAAACCCAAAAATAATTCAAAAAATGACTTTCACCATCACAACATTACAATATTTCTTTTTACATCCTTGCATCTAATTCAATGGGGTACACAAAATATGCATTTTCTTATCCTACTCTACTAAGTATAATCTAGAATTAACTCTCTTCAAAACAGAGATAAAAAAAAATTAAAGATGGTTGTGAAAAGGACTAGAAAGTCAATGGGGAATATAAACAATGCGTCCTCGTGAAAATTTTAGATGTTTCCACTGCCTATTGTAAAATGTAAGAAGGTAAATGTAAATATAAATATAAATACCACCTGCACCTGTGAGCCGAACAGCTATGCTGATAGGATAAATATTGTATACACCTAAAAATGGTCTGAAGATAATTAATTAAATAAGCAATTATTTAATAAATCTCCCTCCCCAATTTAATTGAATTCACTAAGCAATTTGATTAAATTTCCCCTTTCATCTACTTATTAATAAATCTAAGGATTTATTTAATAGGTTCATTTCACCCCTTTAATTAATTAATTCAAATTAATTAATTGCCTCATCCAAAATCATTTCTTCTAATCCCCTAATTAATTAAAACAAATCAAATTTATGAGTTGTTGAGATTAATTATCCTTTTCATATTATTTGAATTTTTAAATTCAAATTCTCCTAACTTCTACCACTCCTAAACCTAACCATTCCTAAACCTAACCCATTCTACCTACCACCATGTCCCCTTTCATCCAACATCTTCTAGAACCTTGTCACACTTGTCACTAAGTGTTCCCTTTCATCTAACCTCTTCTAGAAGCCTCTTGACACTTGTCACCATAGAGATGACAGATGTTCCCTTTATTCCAACCCCCTTTGCCATCCTCCTCCAATTTAACCATTGATATCTTCAGATCAATCTTGACCATTGATTCTTGCCACATCACTCCTAGCCTTGGGAAATACTATAAATAGACCTCATTTTGGAGCTCAAAGGGTCCTAATTTCATGTCCCAATTTCATATGATTTTTGCATATCATTTATCCCATCTCATTCTCATCTTATGCATTGTTATTATAGGCATCTAGCTTATAGTTTATCACTTTTAGCAATGTTATCATGCTCAATTTTAGCTTAAATCTTATCTTAATCATGCTAGATCAATCATTCATGTAGCTTAATCATGCTATTCTTGCTAATATCATGCATTTATATCATTCAAATCCTCCATCTAAGTGTAGTCAAGTCACTGGATTATGCATAATCAGATCTGAGAGCATTTTCCATACTCGCATTTACTAGGAGGCAATAAGTTGATTAGCTATGGTTTTGTATTTCTTTGATTTAAATCTTCTAACCATGCTTGTAATGATTTATTGAGTACATTGTGTTTGCAGGTATAGGTACACTTCACAGAGCATGACATTTTGGTGCCCACCATGGGGCAGAAATCATCATTTTCGGCATCTCAAGCTTCAACAAACATCTAGCTCTGTCGGACCTAAATCAGAATGTCGTACGAGTTGATTTTCCAACTCGTACGAACTAACTTTTAGTCTAGTACGAAACTTTATCCTGACTCGTACAAGCCACTTTTCCTTGTCGTACTAGAGCTAAATGCATGTCGTATGAATTTCTATGTTGCAAATTCTTTACTCGTACTAGCTCATCCTGACTCGTATGAGCTTCATTTCATTGTCGTATGAGAGCTAAATTTGTGTCGTACGAATTTATGGCTGCAAAATCATATGTCATATGACTTCATTTTGGTCTCTATGCGAAATCTAAATTTTTGTCGTATTAACTGGAAATCTGTGTTGTACGACTCTCTGCCTCTGTGTTTTTCCACAAACTGCAAGTTAGAATTTTCAAGTTTGTCTATATGTTGGTAATTTGCATTTTTTAAGGTCTTCTAGTCATTTTTAGCCCTTGAAAGTGGCCAAGCATGGTCTTTCAAAATCTCATCTACAACTCTTGGAGACCTTTCCAATGAGTTAAACGGCTCATAATTTTGAGTCCTGAGCAGAAAGTTATGCCTATTTGAAGTTAGGATAAAATTTCATATATATATTTTTTTAAATTTCGTAGTTCGGATCACTATGCTAATCTTGTTCTGTCTGTGAGAATTTTGGCAGCCTAACTCTTTTCTGCAGGATGATTTACGAAGATGCGCTTGTCAAAGACATAATTCAAAACACAATCATGACTACTAATGGATCTATTTTGCAGGTTGCCTAAGGATTCAACAAAAACTTTGTGTATTCTTTAAGATTTTTAGGCACACTTCAATTTGGGCTTAAAGAAATGAACTATCCTGTCTTATGTGTCTTTGATGATAGGCGAGTATGCTCTCACCTTTCTTAGGTGATCAGAAAGCTAGACTCATCTTTTACTTTCATTAGTTCATCTCTTTAGCAAGCCTGCCCACCTGAGGAGTTATTAACTCTTAGCCCTTAAGGCCGGTGAGAGGGGAACGACCTAAGTGGGAACAGCTAACACCAAGTAATCCAACCCACTATAAAATAAATGTGTTTTTGATGAAAATCAAAGCAACAACAGTGCTCGAGAATAGCTCTCCTTCTTACCTTCAGGTATATCAAACCTTGGTTTTCAAGGCTGGGAGACCTCTTAATTGAGTTTATACCCCGATGTGCCAAACGGATCCCTTACTAGTACTGGTTAAAATAGAAGCTACCCGATTCGCCTCCAAAAGGGTGATAATCTTTGTGCAAGAGAGATAATAACTCTCCCAAGACACTTGCCATATCGTTCCCCCATTAGCATTTGGAGTCGGATAATAAGGTGTTGAGAATCCATTGTGTGAGACTCAGCGGCTGTATTCTGATTAGCTATTTGGTGTGTACCTAAGTCAGCAAGCAAAGGTTTTCATTCTCAGCCAACTTCCTTAGGGTTTATCTTGATTGGAGTCATTTATCACATCATGTGTTTGCTATGTATTCATCCCTAAATTGACAAATCAAACATCCAAAAACTGGAAGACATAAGCAAAACATTAAACTTCAGTTATCAAAATTCAACCAAACAAACATTTTTATCTCTGTCTGGTTATCGGTCATATGAGTTAGGATTGTCTGTTGTACGAGCTTGTTTGCATAAAATCATTTGTCAAATTATTTGCTATCCTGTTTCATATGAGTCATGTATTTTGTCGTATGGTCTATAATACCAAGTCATACGAGTTGTTGTTGTTTATATGAAAAACTTTGTTCTATCGTATGGCTCTGTATCTTGTGTCGTCCTAAGCTGAATCTTATGTCGTATGAAACTTTACATCTGTCAGTCCAAAGCTATGTCCTGCATGCCTGTTTCAGATTTATCATTTCTGCCTAATCAATTTGCAGTAAGCATAAACACCTGTTATATGTCAATCTGTGCTTAGATTGTTTGCTTGGTTTTCTTGGTCAAGTTATCATCCGTCAAAATCAGATTCTAGAAGATAAACACCCCAAGATT
This sequence comes from Cryptomeria japonica, assembly GCF_030272615.1. Taxonomy (NCBI): domain Eukaryota; kingdom Viridiplantae; phylum Streptophyta; class Pinopsida; order Cupressales; family Cupressaceae; genus Cryptomeria; species Cryptomeria japonica. The sequence continues at coordinate 599,914,634 of NC_081409.1, forward strand.
TTCAAAGTGTTCACCCTTAACAAGTTCAAAATCTTAACATCTCAAAGTGCATTATCACCCTCTTTGATAAACTGATCACTCAAACATAGTTTCTCATCAATATCAATCATCCTTTATCATGAAACTGAAACATTTGGTCTAGATAACCTTGTCCCATATCGTAGGATATATCTTTCCTACTATACCTGGTTCTTATCAAATCATCACCATTGCACTCCTAAACTGAAGATTGAAAAACTTGCAAACTTTTAAACACTTGAATTCTCTTTTAGTGTCATATCACTTTATTGCCTTGAAATTGACTATTGATCACTTACCCAAAACAACTTTTTGGAAATCGAATCCTAAGCAAAATAACACGTGTATGCCCATTCTAACTAGAGCTCAGAGACGAAGGATCACAGAAACAAAAATTGAAACATTAGAAACAATCAAAGAACACAAAACCATGGAACATGAAGATGAAATACAAGTTGAAGGAGAAATAACAGAACAAAATATCAGAGACATCAAGAAAGATCCCCAATTTGACAAATTTATGTAGAGATTGTTGGAGGAAGAAAAAGGAAAATACTTTCTAATGCTAGCCAAATCTGGTGCTACACTTCCCCAAGATTTTGATGTGAATAAATTGACACAAAAGAAAAATGACCCTCCTCCTAATAATGAACAATATGAGAACATATTTGGTCTCTGCATGAATGACACATCCATTCCCAATACCACCAGAACTAATGAAGAAACCGACATACCTAGAAGAGATGAAGTAGAAATCCTAAATAACATTTAATTCAGTGAGGATACAAGAAGAGCTAGAGATGAAACAAGAAGAGATCCCAATCCTCCTAGAATGCATAATCATGGTCATGCAAGAACAAATCATGTTAATAATCCTATCATGACTCTCACACAACAACTACAAGCAATGCAAACACAAATCCAAGAGATGCAAAGGGGAAATGTTAGACGATACTCACTTCAAGAAATATATCCTTATCCTTTTGACAGAAATCTAAACATGATACCATTTCCTATAGGTTTTGAAACCCCAAGATATGAAAAATATGATGGAAGCACTGACCCTCAAGATCATATACGAGAATTTTGCACAATGAGTATGGAGTTCGCACACGAGGATACCTACTTAATGAGACTATTTCCAAAAAGCTTAACTGGACTAGCTATGGAATGGTTCTCCAAACTTACACCAGGAATCAAATCATTTTTAGAGTTGGTGGATAAGTTTGTTTCACAATACTCCTACAACATACAACATGAGGTAACCATGCTAGACCTATGTAACACTAAACAAAAAAGTGGAGAACTCTTCATGACATTCTTACAACAATGGAGACGCCTAGCATCAAGGTATCCTCGTACAATGCCAGAGTATGAAAAAATGGACATATTCATTAACAACTTAAATGATCAAATGAGTTATTACTTAAAAATGCAAGGAAATCAAAGCTTTGGAAAAATGGTTGATAATGGAATCAAAATGGAAGAAGCCATGATAAAGAAGGGTGAGTTGAAAATATACAAAGAAGGAGTCCATCCTCCTAACAATAATAATAACAACAATCACAATGATAAGCCAAATTTTTGGAATAGAAATCGAAATGTCGTCAACGATGGAATAGTAGATAATAACAATGTGAAACCAAAACAATCGGTTTTCAATTTATCTACTCACTCGGTAGCAACACAACAAAACAACAATCACCAAAGAGAAACTATCAAAACTTTCTTTCAAAGACAATTCACAAACATTGGTGAACCCCTTGGATCAGCACTAAAGACACTTCTCGCAAACAAATTGATCACTTTACTAGAAGAAAGGAATTACGAACCTCAAATCAAACCACATTGGTGGAATGATAATCAGTATTGCGATTTCCATCGAAACAAGGGACATCTCACAGATAATTGTCAAAAGTTGAAACATGTCATACAAGACTTAATTGATAATGGTGTAATAACTGTAGATGGACATACAACAAATGAATCTCATACCGCCTTTAAAACTCCACTTCCAAACTATAAGAAAGGTGAGTCATCAACAACAAACAATGGTAAGGGTAAAGCAAAGGTAAACTATGCTCATACATATGACAATGTGGTGAATGTGATTGTAGTTAAAGAAAAACAAAATCAAGAACATGCTCAAGCTATCACAAGAAGCAAAGCCAAAGTTGTTGTGTCGGGTCCTACAACAAACACATCATCCACTACAACAAAATAATACAATCTAGTGGAACAATTACAGAAAACACCTGCACAAATATCCATCTTGGAGCTTTTAAAACTTTCACCTGCACACAAGGAGATTCTTGAATGAGCATTAGTAGATACCACAGTATCCAAAGATCTTGATATTGATCAATTCCAAACCATGGTGGGATTCCTCACAACCCCTCATTGCTTATCATTCACTGATGAAGACAACATGTCCCTACAACACCCTCACAATGCTCCCTTGCATATTGAGGTCCTCATTCACAAAACACGAGTTAAGTGTGTTCTAATAGATGGTGGAGCTGGCCTAAATATTTGCTCATTGAGTCTTGTTCAAGCCTTAGGATATTCACAAGATGTAGTTGATGTATGGAAAAGGATCACTATAAAAGCCTATGATGAAGAAGAATGTTCCTCCAAGGGAATTGTGATACTACCAATCAGAGTGGCACCTCTACAAAAAGAAACAGCATGCCAAGTTCTAGACTTGGACCTATCATATAAAGTGCTCCTAGGGAGACCATGGATACATGACTTGCAAGTTGTCCCATCAACCTATCATCAATGTGTAAAATTTCCCTACGAAGGACAAGAAATCACAATATCTGCAGATGCAAATCCATTCCAATATTGCAGCAATCTGAAAATGGGTCAAGAAGTAATTGTTCCACATAATAGGGAGGTAACATCTTCGAGCACACAATCCAAGGAAAAATCATTCGCCTCTATTCTATCAAGTATGGAAAAACAAATGTAGCTAAGAGATTGAGGGAACGGAGAATACTCAATATCACAATTACCACTTTCTCCTAAATCCTTGGGAAAATCATCAAGCTCTAAACAACAACCAACTGTGAAACATCTTCTGATATTTGATGGAGCATTCATTAGTGCTGGAACCTTATCAGAGGAAAAAAAAGACAAATATGTATTGCAATGGCTATACAAAGATGAAGAAGTTCAACAAAAGGTCAACAATGTTAGAATAACTACGGAAAAATATGGAAAAGGATTCAACATTCTTCGAAGGATGGGATACACTAGGACAGGCCCTATAGGAAAAGAAAGGAAGGTATCTCAGAACCTATTCAACCTCATACTCAGTAGTCTATAGACAAAGCAAGTTTAGGGTATGGACAAGTCACTATACCAGAAGACACATCTTTTAGTCAACAACAAGAGGAATATGAAAACAGACAAGAACAACTGGCAATTGAAAGGGAAGAGAAATCAGTTAAGCAACAAGCACAAGCAAACACAAAATGGCAAAAGAAACAAGCTTCAAATCAACAAGAGAAACAAACTAAAAACATATCTCAAGCAACATTAAATCTCAATCAAAACAAGAAAGAAGCTAATATAAGTTTAGGAGAACTCATAGAAAAGTTGACAAAACTCAATCTCAGTCCTGAAGAGGTTGAATATGAAAGAAGGAAAAGTATAGCCAGAAAAGCGGAAGAAATTCTATATGACCAAATCTGTAGACTACAAGCTGCAAGTGATACAGGTTCTAATGAATGGGAATGGGATTCCTATCACTCTGAAGGAGATATAGAAGTCGATATAGTTCACACGTATGTAGGACAAACGTCAGGAACTAGTTCACTTGAATTAGAATCACATTCGGCTAACTTGGACTTAATCGAGGACGATCAGGAACTTCTTACGCGAGGTCATTCTGATGAGAGTACTATTTTAGACATCAACACACATATTGAAAACTTTGATACCTCCATCATGACCCTTGAAACCCTTGAAACATCCCAACCTAAAGATCCGTTAACTCTAATCCACCCCGAACTTATTGATTGGGAAGATGAAGGACATACTGCCATTGATACCTTTCCAAATGACCATGCCATATCTGTATATCTTAATGCAATCGAACCTGTAACAACTCTCACCAAGAATTTCAGCAACGCATCTTCCAGTCAAGTGGGTGCCAAATCTCCTAGTCAGAAAAGTGAAAATAAAGAAAAGAATATCAGGTCTAATGCTGAAAACCATATCTTGGCAACATTAGACCAGGAAAAAGTAAAAATAAAGGACGCATCTAATAGTGAAAACCTCCTTGAGGCATCAGAAGATGGGAGATTTGACACTTTACCTAAGCACTATCAAGGAATATCATCCATTTTGATCGAACCAACAGAGGCAATTAACATTGGCACCACAAAACAACCAAAGATTCTTCATCCAGCAACATCTTTATCAGAGGTAGAAATGCAACAATATGTGGAATTCTTCAAAAGACGGCAAATCAATTTTGCCTGGTCATATGCAGACAGGCCAGGATTAGATCCAGAACTTATTATGCATCACTTGAATGTTAATCTAGAAGCCAAACCAGTCAAATAGAAGTTAAGGAAAATGCATCCGCATATTGCTCTTTTAGTCAAGGCAGAACTAAAGAAATTACTAGATGTAGGATTCATCAGACCTGTAGCATATCCTCAATGGGTATCCAACATCATTCCTATTTCAAAACTAGATAAAAGCATCAGAATATGCATAGACTTCAGAGATCTTAATAAGGCATGTCCAAAGGATGACTTTCCTTTGCCTAAAATCGACATCATTGTAGATTTAACTACTAGACACTCCATGTTTTCTCTAATGAATGGTTTCCCTGGATACAATCAGATCAAAATAACACCTGAAGATCAAGAAAAGATAGCTTTTACATGCCCATGGGGTACTTTCTGCTGGAACGTCATGCCTTTTGGATTAAAGAACACAGGTGCTACATATCAAAGAGCTATGACAACTATATTTCATGACATGATGCATACTTTCATGGAAGACTATGTGGATGACATATTAGCTAAATCATACAACAGAGAAGAACATATAGAGATACTGGAAAAGATCTTTGACAGGTTAGAACAATACAAGATAAGGCTAAACCCTAAGAAATATGCCTTTGGTGTTACTTCAGGAAAGCTATTGGGATACATTGTTTCAACAAGAGGTATCGAAGTAGATCCAGCTAAGGTTAAAGCAATCATGGAAATGGCATCTCCCAAGAATATCAGTCAACTAAGATCACTACAAGGAAGACTCCAGTCAATCAGAAGATTTGTATCTCAATTAGTAGATAAATGTCAACCATTTACTCACCTATTGCACAAACATGTTAATTTCAAATGGGATCATCAATGTGAAGAAGCATTCAACAAGATCAAGGCATATCTCATGCAACCACCTATGCTAATGTCACCAATTCCAGGAAAACCATTATTACTCTATGTACCAACTACCAAAGTATCATTGGGAGTTTTTCTCACACAAGAGGACAAGGAAGGAAAAGAATGATCCATCTACTACATCAGTAGAACACTAGTAGGATATGAGGTCAACTATTCATCAACAGAAAAAGCATGCTTGGTAGTAGTTTTTGCTTCTCAAAAACTACAACACTATCTACTATCTCACTCCATCAAGTTGATAGCTAAAACTGATCCTCTGAAGTATTTACTCAGCAAAGCTACATTGGTAGGACAACTAGAAAAATGGATCATGATTCTAAGCGAGTTTGATATCAAATATGTTGATAGAAAAGCTATCAAGGGACAAGTTATCACAGATCAACTAGTAGAAACGCCACTTCAAGATGACCATCCTCTATAGATTGAATTTCCTGATGCTGATATCTTAACAATTACAATAAAAGCATGGCAAATATACTTTGATGGTTCATATACACAACACGGATCAGGAGCAGGAATTCTATTCATCACACCACAAGGGCATACAATCCTGAAAGCATACAAATTAAGCTTTCCGTGTACAAACAATATAGCAGAGTATGAAGCATTGGTAACAGGTATAAAACTGGTTGTAGAATGGAACATTAAACAACTTCAGGTCTTTGGAGACTCTCAGCTTGTCATTAATCAAATCAATGATGACTATCAAACAAAAGATGACAAACTCATGCCTTACAAAAAGATAGTGGATGATATCAAGAAATACTTTGTAGAAATAAATTTTGAACAGATTTCAAGAAATGACAACAAAGCAGCAGATGCCATGGCTACACTTGCTTCTTTATTGTAGACACAGGAAAATCAACAGCGTTATGAATTCCTGGTTGAAGAGTTGTTTCATCCCGCCTTTAATTGATTCCTGAACCATCTATCAAATTATTGGACATGATTCCTCCCGCTATGGCCAAACTTACACATACCTAAAAGATAATATCTTACCTCCTGACTTATAAAAAAACCAAAAGAGAAACTTTATCCGCCAATCCTCCCATTTTACTCTCATCACACATACCCTATTCAAACGAGGTCTAGACGGTACTCTTTGAAGATGTCTTGAACAAGAAGAATCTGAGAAGGCTTTACATGAAGTCCATAATGGCATTGTGGCACTCATTCAAGTGGTCTTATCCTTTTGAAAAAACTCATACGCTTGGGCTATTATTGGCCGACTATGGAACGAGATTCTTTTAAGATAGCAAGAACATGCAAACAATGTCAAATCCATGGGAACTTGATCCATGCACCAGCACAAGAACTACATGCATTAGCAACATCTTGGCCTTTTTGCCAATGGGATCTTGATCTAGTAGGAAAGATAAATCCTTCCTCATCTAATGGACACAAATTCATCCTGGTAGCTACTGAATATTTCACAAAATGGATTGAAGTTGTACCTCTCATAAACATCACAGGAAAACAAATTGCTGCATTTATCTTAAACTATATCATCTGTCGCTATGGAATACCAATGACCATTATCACTGATAATGAGCGACCATTCAAGAATCAAGATTCACAAGAGCTATCTGAGAAGTTCAAAATCCATCACAGATTCTCCACACCATATTACCCACAGGGAAATGGGTAGGCAGAAGCATCTAATAAAACTATTCTGAAAATTCTCAAAAAGACAGTGAACGATGCTGGGAAAGATTGGCATATTCAACTAAACACTGCTCTATGGGCCTACCGCACCAGTATCCGCACACCGATAGGTGACATGCCTTTCTCTCTTGTATATGGATCAGAAGCCATATTGCCAATCGAAGTAGAGATACCCTCTCTACATGTATCACTAAAAGGTCTCATCCCAGATGAAGAACAAAGAGTATCTAGACTACAAGAGTTAGAATTGATCCATGAACGCAGACACAATGTCTTTGATCATCTAAAGGTATATCAGCAAAGAATGTGCTAGAGCTATAAGCACAAGGTCAAACCATGAATCTTTCAAGTGGAAGAACTAGTGCTAAAGGAAAATCCACGCAACCAGGCAGATCAAGAAAAGAAAGGAAAATTTGAACCAAACTGTTTAGGTCCATTTGTGCTCACAGCAGTATTTGGATCAAGAGCATATTAGCTATCAACACAGGACAAAGATCAACTTGAAGAACCTATCAATAGCATGCACCTAAAGAAATTTTATGTCTGAAAAATCAGAAAAATCAAAAATAGTGAAAAATTAGAAAAAATAAAAAACAATGAAAAATTGGAAAAACTAAAAAATCAGAAAACTCAAAAACAGTGATAAATCAGAAAAATCAAAATGGGAAAAAATCAGAAAAATCAAAAACAGTGAAAAAATCAGAAAAAATCAAAAAAGTGAAAAAGAAAAAGAAAAGAAAAAAAAATCAAATATCAGAAAAAGTGCAATAAAAACAGATGGTGAAAACCTGGCAAACAGGTGCTATCTGTCAGTTGGCTCTTCCATCTATTAGTTCATGCATTCATCTTCCATCAGTTCTGACCGTCATAAATCCTTTATACATACGCAGACATCCCAGGTGGCTTCTTACCATGGTTTGGATCATTGGATATATCATTATGACTTTGTTTCTAGGCTTGGGGCAAAATCCTACACCTAGCTGGGGGCAAAACTCTTGATCATTTTGAGCTTAATCAAACAAGTAGACCAAATAGTTAGACAACTCTTATCGAGCAAAAACTAAGACACGTCCAACATTGAACACAAGATCAAACTATCAACTATCAAGCTATCACGAAATCAATCTAAGCACATCACACACTTTTCAGTGGAATAATATCTTTTGGATAATGATTGTAACATAATTGTTCAACTTTTCTATAATTTATTTTCGCTATCATGATTTCTGAGTGACTCTAGGATGTCATTGACTAGAGGAACAAGGAAGAAACATGATATTTTTCTTGTCTGATGTCTAAAAATTAATCATTAATATGTGCAAATTTGTCTCGGGACATGATCATTGGAGTATCATTGAAGACATTTCCGTTTTGCGTATTGAAATGATTAATACTACCTGTTTTACGCAAACAACACTCAGGTCATCTCGGTTCAATTATACCTCGATTCTTGTGCTAACTTGCTATATCAAAATCCAAGAAAGAAGTGTCCAGGTCATCATGGTTTAATTATACCATCAATGTTTGCACTCACTTCCCACATTTCAAAAGCTCAATGAGGACAAAAATGCAAAATAATCTAGTGACTGGTCTGGTCATTCCGTTGCATTTTATCTTGCATTTCATTCTTGCATGGGATCCTGAAAGCTCCTTTTATCCAAGCTTAAATCTATCGTAGGAATCATCAAAGTATCATCACAAGTGTATACACAATCAGAATGACGACTTATCTCTCTCATGATATTATCAACCTAGACCAAATCTTATGCTATCTCTCTCAACAGAATCAACATCAGTATATCCACATATTTCTGCATCTTCCTATCAACAAACTATCAGTTCTTTATCTAATCAACCTTATCAAATCAAACCTAATCAATTCTATCACGTCTTATACAGGATGTATCCTTCCTAAAACTAGATGATCTAATTCTATTCATGTCTTATATAGGATGTATCCTTCCTGAAACCATATGTTCTGATCATGTCTTATACAGGATGAATCCTTCCTGAAACTAGACTGAATCTAGATCTTATCAATTGAATCAATCAAGATTTTTAAATATTATCAATCTAAGCAGTCAAGCTAATCAAAGAACTCGCATTTTCATCAAACTACAGTTTTAGAAATCAAATCAAATCTATCAAGATATCAATCTCGCAAAAACTCCAAAGATCAATTATCTCAATTGATCTCCCGAGGGGGCATCATCATACCAGAATTTAGCAGTCAAGAGCTGGGGCATCCTATCAAATCAATATCAACATCAAAATGAGACTATTCTTTGAATCAACATGTCATCACACCTCGCTTCAAAGAGGGGCAAAATGTATACACCTAAAAATGGTTTGAAGATAATTAATTAAATAAGCAATTATTTAATTAATCTCCCTCCCCAATTTAATTGAATTCTCTAAGCAATTTGATTAAATTTCCCCTTTCATATACTTATTAATAAATCTAAGTATTTATTTAATAGGTTCATTTCACCCCTTTAATTAATTAATTCCCTCATCCAAAATCATTTCTTCTAATCTCCTAATTAATTAAAACAAATCAAATTTATGAGTTGTTGAGATTAATTATCCTTTTCATATTATTTGAATTTTTAAATTCAAATTCTCCTATCTTCTACCACTCCTAAACCTAACCATTCCTAAACCTAACCCATTCTACCTACCACCATGTCCCCTTTCATCCAACATCTTCTAGAACCTTGTCACACTTGTCACTAAGTGTTCCCTTTCATCTAACCTCTTCTAGAAGCCTCTTGACACTTGTCACCATAGAGATGACAGATGTTCCCTTTAATCCAACCCCCTTTGCCATCCTTCAATTTAACCATTGATATCTTCAGATCAATCTTGACCGTTGATTCTTGCCACATCACCCCTAGCCTTGGGAAATACTATAAATAGACCTCATTTTGGAGCTCAAAGGGTCCTAATTTCATGTCCCAATTTCATATGATTTTTGTATATCATTTATCCCATCTCATTCTCATCTTATACATTGTTATTATAGGCATCTAGCTTATAGTTTATCAGTTTTAGCAATGTTATCATGCTCAATTTTAGCTTAAATCTTAGCTTAATCATACTAGATCAATCATTCATGTAGCTTAATCATGCTATTCTTGCTAAGATCATGCATTTTTATCATTCAAATCCTCCATCTAAGTGTATTCAAGTCACTGGATTATGCATAATCAGATCTGAGAGCATTTTTCATACTTGCATTTACTAGGAGGCAATAAGTCGATTAGCTATGGTTTTGTCTTTCTTTGATTTAAATATTCTAACCATGTTTGTAATGATTTATTGAGTACATTATGTTTGCAGGTACAGGTACAGGTAATTAGGTTTGTTAATTTGGAAAAGTGTGAAAGATGTAATTAGTTTTCATTCATTTTGAAGTTTTACAATGTTTAAGTGAATTCATGTATATGGATTAGAGTATGTGGAAGTTAGAATATGTTTTGTTTGAGAAGTGGAAAGGAAAAATTTAAGAAAATTGTGTTAAAAAATTATGACGATTATTTTATGGTGATTTAATGTAATAATATTTAATAAATTTATATATTGTAGATGATTTTTTTAATTTTATTTAAAAAGGTAAATTTTGTGTAATAGAAAATGTTTTTTTTTTCTATCAAGTCATATGTAAAAATTCTTTAGAAATCAATTTTTTAATTTGAATAAATTAATTCTATTTAATTAATTATTTATTATATGTTCTAGAAATCATTGTTGTCTCCTAAGTGATATAAGACTCTCTAAACTAATCATGGCAAGGAAACTTTGTATCATCTTTGATAACATCATCTCTTCTTTTTTCATAATTTCACTCTATCTAATATTATTTTTTATTATTGTCTTTGATTCTCCTTCCTTTAGAGATGAGGTATTAAGAACTTCGCATCATTTGGAAAACATTTAATTTCAATTGCGGCTTGGAAACCTTTTTTGTTCCTTCTTGGTCTAGTTCGAAACTTATTCCTTTCTGGTTTGGTTTACCTAAAATTCCTTTTGAATTTATGGATCCAGATGTTCTTGAGAAAATTGGAAATACTATTGGAACTTTTTTAACATCTAAAATGGACTTTGTGGAGGGGGAGGTTCTGGTAAAAATTTGTGTTCTTATTAACCCTAACAATGTTTGCCCCCGTACTTGTAATATCAAGTCTCATGATGGTATTTGGCACCAGTCAATTGAGAAATTAGATACAGAGCTTCTTAAGTCTCCTTTACTTTTGGATGCTCCTTGACTTATGGATTTTAAGAAAAACCAACAGGTTGTTGACTCTATCCCTAAATCCCTTAATAAAGATAGTTTGTCGGTGAGACCTTCGATTGAAGGATGTGGAAATTTCTCTTCGCATAAATTGGTAGAAACAGGTCACATTAATCTTGAAAATAATCCATTGTGTCATAGTTCTGGGAAATCAAATGATCATACTTCGGGTTCGGTCTCACTTTCATCTTTACTGAAGATATTTTCTAATAACGGGGGTATAGTGGATGGTAATCCCCTGATGAAAGGAGTAGATCACCCATTGATGATAAATTGCCCTAAGATGCCAAATAATCACACAAAGGGTAAGGACAACAATTTGTCTTCATGCACTCAAAAGGAGGTTTTGGATTCTTCAAAGAATGTGAATTTAGATAAAAATGCAGTGGTTGATATGGAAACTATTAAACAGGTACCTACCATAGGTTTTCCTAATGATGCTTCTTTAGTTTAGGAAATTAAGAATTTGGTGTCTAATAATTCCCCTCTAAATGTTGAAATTAATATGGCTAATGAATCTTCCTTAGGGAATAGTAATCTGTCAGAGCTTGTCCCTATTATTATGCCAGATGAGAATCTGATTCAGCAAGTACATGATATTTTTAGCAATCATGCACATCAAATGGATGAGTGTATTACTGATAGAGTTGGTTGTTCAATTGAGAATGATTTGGGGGGTATAAACTCGACCCTTCCAATTTCTGCATCTACTAATCCTTTTGTGGTTTTGGCTACAACAGAGTTGGGTTTTGAAGATAATCCATTTATCCTAGCTTCTCCAAAGTCATGCAAGAGTTTACCAATTCTCCAAACAACTCCAGTTTTTTCACCATTGGTGGTTTCTCCTAGGAGATGTAGGCCTCCAAATAATCTTAAGACTCAAATGGAAATTGATGCTGGAATTCAAAAGACTTTGTCCCTTTCTCCTACTAGTGGGCAAGGGAGGCATTCGGTCTCTCTTGGTAGGCCTAAGAAAACATGCCTAACTCTTGTAAGCGTAAAAAGAAAGAGGAGTAAAAGATTCGTGACTAGTCCACCTATGACAAGATCAGGGGTTGTGAAATGTAATTTGCAAGGTTGCTTTGGGGAAAGCAAAAATTCTCTGATTATTGGGAAGAGGGGAGCTTCGGCCTCCCCTCGAGGACAATGAGAATTATTTCTTGGAATGTTAGGGGCTTAAATGTCCCTAACAAGAGACGCTTAATTAAGTCCCAAATGGCCTTAATTAAGTGTGATATTTTTATGTTGCAAGAAACAAAATTGTCAAAGGAGTCTGCTGATTTGGTTTTTTCATCTTGGAGAAGGTGAAATTTTCTTTCTTCTTCGGCTTGTGGTGCTTCAGGAGGTTTGGCATTGCTTTGGAATAATTATAATATTGAGGTACAATTAGTGGCAGCTGCTAGAAATTGGATGTTGGCTTTAGTTATAAGCAAGATTTTGAAGGTTAAATTTTGGCTTTTTAACATTTATGCTCCATCAAGAATTCAAGGGAAGAGTAAGTTATGGGGTGAATTAAAGAGGATTTCTTCTCCCTTAAAACATGGTTCCTTTATTATCTTTGGGGGTGATTTTAATGCTATCACTGATTTAGATGAGAAAAAAGGAGGTGTTTTCCCTAATAAAAGGGTTATGGATGACTTTGGGGATTTCATTTCTGATATGAGCCTTTTTTATTGTAAGTCTCAGAATGGGGTTTTCACATGGACAAATATGAGAAGGTATTTTTCTCAGATTGCTGAGAGATTAGATCAATTTTTGTTATCTGAGAATTGGATTGATTCAAATTGTGAATTCTTTTCCTCTATTCTACCGGTCTCAGGTTCTGATCATTTTCCAATTTCCCTTTCAGTTATTGAGGATAGGGCTTCTTTTAAGTCTCCATTTAAATTTGAGCCCATGTGGCTTAGGGATTCTTCCTTTTTACCTCTACTTATGAAATGGTGGAGTTCTGCTCCTTTTTGTTCTGGGTCCCGTATGTTTCAGATTGCTAAGAAGTTAAGTTATTTAAAATTGAATATTAGGGAATGGAATATCTCGCATTTTAAGAACATTTTTTAGGAGAAACAAAGGATTCAAGATACGATTGAGTGTTTTAATACTCATCTGCTTCAACATGGTATGGTGCCACAAGTTTTTGATGAATTGAAGTCACTAAAATTACAGCTTGAGGAGGTGTTAGCTAGAGAGGAAATCTATTAGAGACAGAAATCTAGAGAGTTATGGCTTTTAGATGGTGATAAGAACACAAATTTTTTTCATTATTCAACTAAGATTAAAAGATGTAAGAATAGGATATCTTGTATTCAGTGTCAAAATGGGAATTTATTGACAGAGCCAGAGGACATTGCTTCAGAGGTAGTTAGGTTTTTTAAGTCTTTAGTATCTTCGAAAAATGGAAATCTCAACAATGATATTATATTTAATATTCCTCCTTTAGTATCTTTGGAAGACAATAAGATGTTGATGTCTCCCTTTTCCTTAGAAGTTAAGAGTGTTGTCTTTGCCATGAATCCGGATAAAGCCCCGGGACCAGATGGTTTTACTCCTTTATTTTTTTAGAAATGTTGGGATTTTGTGGGAAATGATGTTTTATTGGCTCTCGAGGAATCTAGGAGAAATAGGTCTGTTTTAAAAGAACTTAATACTACAATGATTGCAATTATTCCTAAAAAAGAGGATACTAAGAATTTTGTTGACTTCCACCCCATTGCTTTATGTAACACTTTGTATAAGATATTTACGAAGGCAATTTCCCTTAGGTTGGCAAAAATTCTACCTAGGATCATTTCATTGGAGCAAGGTGGTTTTGTTCCCGAAAGGGAGACGGCAAAGGGTGCAATTGTAGCACATGAGGTGCTGCATTCTATTTCCACCCAAAGAACCCCGACCATGATACTTAAACTAGACATGATGAAGGCTTATGATAGAGTAGAGTGGGGGGCTTTATGTGTTGTTCTTGAGAAGTTAGGTTTTTCCAAGGCCTGGGTCAAATGGATTCGTTCATGTATTTCTTCTACAAGATTCTTAGTTTTAATTAATGGTTCTCCTTGTGGTTTTTTCACTTCCTCTAGGGGTTTGAGACAGGGAGATCCCCTTTCTCCCTTTTTTTTAATTCTCTTAGCTGAAACCTTTAGTTGGGCTATTAGGGCTGCTAAAGTGGGGGGGCTTTGGAAAGGTATAAGGATTCAGAATATTCCCCAAAGTATTTCTCATTGTCTCTTTGCAGATGATACTCTATTATTTGGACATGCTTCGTTAGTTGAGGCAAAAGTGATTAAAGGAATAATACAAAATTATGAATCGTTTTCTAGTCAGAAAGTGAATGGTGATAAATCAAAGATTTTTTTCCTTAATACATCACAACTAGTTCAACATAGGTTGCAATCCTTTTGGGGATTTGAGACTAGAAATCTTCCATGTACTTACCTTGGGATACCTTTCTTTATTAAATAGGATAACATTGGTTTTCGGGATAAGATTATTTCGGCCATTTCTAAAAGAATTCTCTCATGGAATCATAGATGGTTAACTTTGATGGGTAAAATTGTTCTCATCAAGTCTATTTTGAATGATGTTCCCATATATCTCATGTCTGTTTTGAAGTCTCCAAAAGCAGCCATTGTTAGTTTACATGATACTCTTAGAGATTTTCTTTGGAACAATAATAAAGATGGCAAGAAGAAACTCCCTTTAGTTGCATGGGATAAGGTATGTTTGCCTAAGGAACTTGGGGGAACAGGAATTCGGAGTCTAGAGAATCAGAATTTAGCCTTAGGTGCTAAGTTGGTTTGGAAATTATATGACAAGCCTAGCTCCTTATGGGCACAGATTATGTTTGCCAAATATTTAAATAATGGACGGAGAGAGTACATTTTTAAAGTCTCAAATTTGCCTTCGGGTTCTGCTATTTGGAATTTCCTTTGTAAATGTAGATCAGTTATTTTGCCTTATCTCTCATGGATTATTCATAATGGTAGAAAGGTCAGATTCTGGGATGAAGTATGGAATGGACACACACCTTTGGGGAATATTAGGGATTGGTCTCCTCTAATCACTGTTCTTTCCTCCCTTTGGGGTGTTTTTGTAGCAGCTAGCTAGATGGAAGTCGATTGATTTATTAGATGTTGATCAAAGCATGAAATTAGATTTTGAAAATATTTGGGGGGATAGAATTGTATTTCTTTCTGATTCTGAGGATGAACTTATTTGGATAAAGAATATTTCTAGTAAGTACACTATTAAAGATGGTTACAACTCTCTTATGGTTGCTAAAGATTTATCTTCTTGGCCTTATAAGTTGTTTTGGCATTCGGCTTGTCTTCCCAAAGCTAGAGCCTTTGCTTGGTTAGCAGTTCAGGATAGAGTCCTTATAGGTATGAGACTAGACAGGCTTGGTATTATTGATGTTTTCCCTTGTGCCCTTTGTAACAAAAAATTGGAATCTTCTTCACACCTGTTCCTACATTGTGATTATGCTTATGAATGTTGGCAGTGGTTGTTTGAGAAGTTAAATATATCCTTTGTTATTGATAAGGATCTCATTTCCCATTTTAGATCTTGGCCCTTTATGTTTGCCTCATCTTTTTATGCATGCCTTTGGATCATATCTCCATCTATTGTGATTTGGAATGTTTGGCTAGAGAGAAACAACAGGATATTTAAAAAAACAAGGTCTCCTGTGTCTGAGGTTCTATTAAAAATTGAGTCTTCAATCTCTAAGGTTGCTTTGTCATTTATTTATAAGAATTTGGAAAATCTTACTTCTTTTTCACACTGGGATAGTAGAGTTACTAGAGTTTGGAAGTTGTTGTTAGTTTTACCCTCTCATGGTTCAATTTTAAAAAAGAATGATGCAATAGGTAAGAGATGCTCTGCTAGATGGAAACCTCCTCCGCAGGGGCACTTTAAACTAAATTTTGATGGGGCCTCTCGTGGTAACCCTGGGCCGGCTAGGGTAGGCATGGTAATTTATGATCACAATGCAAATTTTATTCGAGCTAAGTGTCATGCTATTGGTTTTAAAACTAACAATTATGCAGAATTTCATGCTTTGTCTTTTGGATTGGATATGGAAATCTCTTTGGGAATTAAGGACTTAATAATTGAAGGTGATTCTATGGTGATTATTCAATGTGTTATGAAAAAGAAATCGAATTGTTGGAATTTGCAGTATATACTTGATCCCATTTTAAAAAAATTAGAATTGTTTGAATCTTTCTTGGTATCCCATTGTTACAGAGAAGTTAATAATATTGCAGATTATTGGGCAAATTTAGTCATTGATAGCAATGCTAATCAGCGAGAGGTGGGTTTTGAGGAAATTCCTTCTAGGGTATGGGAAGGTTTGCAGCAATAGTCATATGATTTTCTTGAGTAACGTCGATGTAAAATTTTATGATGATAATTATTCATGCTTTCCCCTTTCATTTCAAGTATTCATGTTCGTTGTCTAGAGAAGAGTTCGAGGTCATGGTATTTGATATAATAGTGTTTTTCCAAAGGTTTTTTGATACTTTCTTTTTTGGCAGGAAGGCTTTTGGCTCATGGGATTTGGCACAGGGCTTTGGAAAATTTTGTCTTCTTCCATTGATAGCAGCTATGGAGTCTACATTTGAAAATCATCTGATGGGTTTTTTTGGCAAATTGTCATATGGGCTCTATGCAAAACTGATATTATATGTGTTGTGCCCGCATTTTGTATGTGGTTTTGGGCAGGGTGTATAAATTGATCCGTTAGATACTATAGGTTTATTTTATGAGCTATGACCGGAGGTTTTCTTCCCAGGGTTCTTTCCTCTGGTATGCTCTTTGAATCCTGTGTAAAAAATAAAAAATATTAATAAAAAAAGTTTAGTGGAATAATCCACTTTTATTAAAAAAAAAAAAATAGTATCTCTTTATAAGTTGATCATAGCCTTGGAATTCATTTGGCCTTTAGACATTAATAAAATATTATTTTTCACTTTGCAAATATGTTCATAGAATTTAACAAAGTATTAAACTATATGATAGTTTGACTTGAATTGCATGATTTATTTATGAGTAAAGTTACATGTTTGATGATAAAATTTTGGCAAAGGATAATTATACTTTTAAAAGAAAGATATGGAATTCTTTCAAACTCATTTCTATTGCAAAGTAAATTGAAAAAAAATCAATGGGGTGACAATTTGAATAGTTTTGATAGCTATTTTCTTTTTTTGCTACACCATTTTTATCCAACTTAATTGGGATACAAAATAAATTTGTAAGGGGTTAATATCATACATTTACAAATTTGTAAAATCTCATTATAAATCAACATTTCATAAAAGTTCCATTTTACTAGTCTTAAAACATCTTGTTATAAAGGCATGTATATAATAGTAACAATTTAATTATATTTTGACTTGAATGAGATGCTAATATCATTATTGGAGATTATGTAAAATAATATTGAGGATGCATTAAAAAAAATAGTAGATTATAAGGGATGGACACAAATATTCAAATGAAGATTTTTCACAACTATGCTAAGAATGACCCAACTTTTAAAAAAAAAAAATAGTGTTATATAATTCCAATAAATTTTTTTAAATAAATTTTTGCATAATATAGACTTCCAAAGTAATGTTTTAATAGCTCTCCTACATAACACAAGCTATCATATTAACAGGGATTGTACCCAAAAATCATAGAAGATCATTTTATAACAAGCTTGTGGTGCCACATCATCTTAGAAGTATATTAACTTCTTAGATTTAATATATAGAATAAATATGACTTTTTCTAAAATTTTACTTTCTAGATGTAATAAATCTTTTTTGATAATTATATAAATTAAAATGGTTGTTTCTATATCATGTCAATTTATAGTCTAAATGTGACTATTTATACTTTATTTCATTTGCATTCAACCTTTTGACATTCTCCTATTCATGTAACTATATCTTCTATCTATTATTTATTCATTTGTAATGTCAAGTGCAATGATTAAGTTATTGAAATGAAAATATTTTACAATCATGCTAAGTAAACCATATACAAAGACTTTTCTAATATTTTGCATTTACATGTTAAAAAAAAATGCACGAATAATAGAAAAAGACCTCCACTAACTACACCCACATAAATAAACAAATTTTATTCATATGAACTCAAATGCTATCTTTGCTAATATGGAAAAGAAATGAAATAATGATATATAATGGTATATACTCTCTACTTACCTAAAGAGATTTAAATGTTCATACTTGAGATTAAGTTTTTCTCAACAAATGGTTGGTGATCTTGGGCCTTCAATTATCATTTTAAATTCATATAAGTTACATTATATAGTGAAAGATATGAGTTCCTTCAAATCTTTTTCCATTTCAAAATGAATTGGAAATTAAAAAATCTTGTAAATAAATTTTAAAATTGAATAAATATTTCATAATAAAGAGGTCACAATATTAAAATAAACCTATAAAAATATAACTTAATTCGTCTATAATTATAATTTAGTTTACTTGTTAAGATAGTTTAACCTATTTTGGGGGTTCAGTAATAAAAAAAATATAATTTTCTATCAAAATTATGTAATTAAAAATTATTAACAATAAAAGCTTCAATTCTCTAAGGTAGTTTATTACAAACAAACAAATAAGTAGGGTATACCAATCTACCTATAACTAATATAGTTATATTTTTTTTTCAAAAGAGGGAAACACTTAAAATAACAACAAATATAATCACTACTCGAATAATTGAAAGATTTAATAAACTCACATCATAATAGTAAAAAACGTTAATATAATCACTACCCAATTTTCTTGTAAAAGAAGAGTTTCTTCTCACAATTTTTTTTTATTTCTTGATTTATAAAGATGACATTTAATCTATCATGAGCTCTTAACAATTAAAAAATCTAGTTAACATGATCATTTGAGTAATATTGATGGGTGTGTTCTTATATGTTATTACATCATTTTCATTCAACTCAATCAAACTTTAAAAGAAATTGATAAGGAGTTCTGATTAGATTAAATCAAGAGAGGCTCAAACCATTACATAGTTGCAAAAGCAAAGAAACCTAGGGTCTCACAAGGAGTGAGAGTCCCAAAAAAAATAGAACACCACAAAAACAAAAGATGAGACTAGAAATAAAGAACAAACAAAATAAAGTGTCACACCCTCACCAAAGACACGAAGCAATCGTCTACCTGATGGGAAGCTTCCCAATTTTCCAATCTTGAAATATTGTTTTCAATTTGTCAAAGAAGGATGGCCTCTTGTTTGAACATTTACTTGAAGAAATTATAGGGGATTTCAAATAGCTTTCACCCTCAACATCCATGACTCCATTCTAGTGGTAGGAGATGAATCCAAGTGTCATTTCTTTTTAGCATGCCTTATGTTGATTTCCTCCTAAATGTCCTAAAGAGTCATAGACTTATTCTTGATATTTCATTTTTGGGGCTATCATCTCCTCTATCTTCTTTTTGAGGGTCACCTAGTTGTCCTATAATACCTCAATTGCCTTCATCGTTTCCCTTCTATCACCCTTCTAGTCCATCTTTTCACAAATCACCTTCAATTCCTCTTCTAGCCCTTCCCACATCTCAAGTTTATCGATCAAAATATTTGCCACCACCCAAACCCTTTGATCCTTATGTTAATATAACCAGTGAACAACTGGGGTGGGGGGGGTGAATCAATTTTTAATAGATTATAACAATTAATCCACTATACAACCTTAAACCACATCACATAAACATTAAATATTGGAATAGCATAAACAGATACCAATAGAAACAGATATCAGTAAACAATGAAACTCAATAATAAAATAGATAATCAACACAATACAACCATACCACATAACACCATGATTTGTACATAGAAAACCCAATAAAGGGAAAAACCACGGTGGGAAGCCTACCCACAGTCAGATGATACTTCTACAGAAAGTATGTGATACAATGAGGGGCCTCCACATGCAGGAAGGCACACTACATAGAGCGCACTGCTCATTACAAAAGAGTCTCACTGACTACAGAGAGGTTAAAACCACCTCAAGATATTTGGACAACAATCCAGTAGAGTGAATTGCCATAAATAGCATCTACCATGCCTGATTACAGTCTCGGTTAAGCTCAACACCGGAGGCTTTTAACCTCTTCCTTAAACCCAATTTGATCCTTAATGATCAACCTAATCCTCTGCCTGAAAGATATTACAATATTTGCACATGACATTCCATGTCATGATCTACAATGAGATCTTACATTAATTTATACCAACCTTAAGGCCTAAACCAATTAGGTCGGCCACCTAAAAG
Organism: Cryptomeria japonica; assembly: GCF_030272615.1. Classification (NCBI taxonomy): domain Eukaryota; kingdom Viridiplantae; phylum Streptophyta; class Pinopsida; order Cupressales; family Cupressaceae; genus Cryptomeria; species Cryptomeria japonica. Next base: position 599,935,338 of record NC_081409.1, read on the forward strand.
ATATTACAATAAGATCATTACATGTATCCATATTACAATGATATGTCATGTCGTCTTTAGACCAAAATAACATTAACCAATTCATAAATCATCTCAGTAAGGTGTAGAGAACACGTTAACATGATACCAGTCCATAACCTAGATAGGCACCGGACCTATTTTGGGTCCACCACGCCAAATAAATGTCTCCACCTAGTTGAATCATGGTCAGAGAACATCTTCAACATCATGAAAGCCACACCAACACCACTTATGCATCCTATCAAAGATTCTCAGTAAAATTTTTGCCAGTAAAACCTTAAACCTATATCGATAAGGGTTTACAAGAGTGTATGGTAGCATCCGATTACCAAGTCAACACCATCTGACCAAGACATTCTCCAAAAGCATGTAACACATATAACCAAACACATTCCATTGATCCAAACATGTCGGAAGTATCCAACAGATAGTCTCTACTACTGGTAACACTAGATCTTCTGTCAATAACCAAAACCTGTCTGTCGGTAACCAACCATAACAGCTAGTGTTGACATCAATGCAACGGATAATCAATCCTTCCATATTGCCAACAATCTCCCCCTTTGGAATTGATGGCAACACTAGATGTGAAAAACATCTAAGTACCAAGAAATACCAAACAAGTCTCCCCCAATGGAAGACAACCAACAAACTCCCCCTTTGAGTAATTTATCTGTATATCTCTTAAGTTTTCTTTTTTACGTCAATAAATCTCCCCCTTTGACATCAATGCCAGAGATATGACATAGATATCAAAATACTATGAATCTCAAAGTTGACTACTCCCCCTAAGTAGTAGCACCACTCATTAGTGTTGGAATGAATAGTATCTCTGATAATGCATGTTGGACTGATGCCAAACTGCATCAATCAAGTCTCTATCAGAGGGGCAGAAACCCCTAACTTGTCTCTCAAATACTAAAATGATTCTTTAGACAGTGGTTTAGTGAATATATATGCAATCTTCTCTTTAGTATTCACATAAACCAATTTGACTTCCTTTTCTTCTACCTTGTCCTTCAGAAAGTTATACTTTATTGATATGTGCTTAGTCTTAGAGTGAAATGTCAGATTCTTAGACATGTCAATAGCTGCAGAGTTATCACAGTAGATAACTACCGGTTCACTACATTTTACTCTGATATCCTTCAACATTTGCTTCATCCACAGGACTTGTGTACAATTAGTTGTTGCTGCAACATATTCTGCTTCAGCAATAGATAAAGAAATGCATGACTATTTTTTGTTGATCCATGAAACCAGTTTCTTTCCAAGAAAGAAAGCTCCACTAGAGGTGCTCTTCCTATCATCAGTATCTCTTGCCTAATCTGGATCTGTATATGCACACAAAATGAAGTTATCATCTCTAGAATACCATAATCCATATTCAATTGTGCCTTGTAGATACTAGAATATCCTCTTTACTGTGCATTCATGATTTTCTTTAGGATTACTTTGATATCTTGAAACAATACTCACAACATTCATAATATCTGGTCTAGTCTGAGTTAGATATAACAAGCCACAAATCATAGAATTATACCTTGTTGGACTTACTGGTGCAGATGTATCTTTGATAGATAATTTCTCACTTGTCACCATAGGGGTACTTACTGGTTTGGAATTATCCATACCAAACTTCTTCAACAATTCTCTTAGATACTTTGTTTGACAGATAAAGATGCCTTTGTCAGTTTGAGTAATCTACAAACCTAAGAAAAATTTCATTTCACCAATCATGGACATTTTAAATTCATTCTTCATGCTGTTAGCAAATTCCATGCACAGTTTATCTTCTCCTCCAAAAATGATATCATGAACAAATACTTTAATAATCAGAATATCATCATCAGTAATTTTGTAATATAAATTATTGTCAACACTGCCTTTAATAAAACCAAGCTTCAAAAGATATTTATCCAACCTTGCATACCAAGCTTTGGGAGCTTGTTTCAATCCATATAATGCTTTCTTTAACCTACAAACCATATCCTTATCATATGTCAGTGAAAAACCATCAGGTTGCTCAATATATAACTCTTCTTCAAGTTCACCATTCAAAAATGCACATTTAACATCCATTTGGTAAACCTTGTAGTTCTTATATGCTGCATAGGCAAGAAATAGTCTAACAAATTCAATTCTAGCTACAGGTACAAAAGTCTCACCATAATCAATTCCTTCCTTCTGAGAGTATCCTTTACAAACCATTCTATCCTTGTTTCTTATAACTTGACCATCCTCATTTAGTTTATTTCTAAAAACCCATTCAGTTCTAATAACATTCTTATTTTTAGGTCGGGGAACTAAAGTCCAAGTTTCATTCTTCTCTATCTGATCTAATTAATATTCCATAGCCTTTAACCAATGTTTATCTTTACAAGCTTCAATAACAGATGCTGGTTCAACTTGAGAAATAAAACATACCTCTTCATTTTCCTGTCTTCTTCTAGTCATAATTCCTGTGTTCCTATCTCCAATGATTTGATATTTAGAATGATTTAATCTTACATACCTTGGAGTCTTCTGAACTTCAGGTGCACTGATCTGATCATCAGTCATAGCTGAATTTTTTGACTATGTCGGTGTAACAATTTCAGTGTCCTATACCAGTTGAGGCATTGTCAGTTTAGTTATGATCATTTCCACTATCAATTCCCTGACATATGATATAGATTGATTTCTATATTGCTCATCCACTTTCACATTTGTACTTTCCACAATTTTTTGCAATCTTTTGTTATAACATCTATATGCTTTGTTTTGATTAGAATAACCAAGAAATATTCCTTCATCACATCTAGGATCAAACTTTCCAATTGAATCATCTCTTTTGATATAGCATTTACTTGCAAAAATTCTGAAATATTTAATAGTAGGTGTATGTCCAAACCATAATTCATAAGGAGTCTTACCAATTTCACCTTTGATGTGAACTCTGTTGAATGTGTAAATTTTTGTACTCACTGCTTCTCTCTAGTAGATATGAGGCAATTGGGCTTCCATCATCATGGTTCTTGCTACATCCAAAATGGTTATGTTCTTTCTTTCCACCATTCCATTCTGCTGAGAAGTCCTAGGAGCAGATAATTGTCTCCTAATTCCATTTGTCTCACAATAACTATTAAATTCATGAGAAGTGAACTCAGCGCCTTGATCTGATCTTAGACATTTGATTTTCAGTCCAGTTTCAGTTTCTACTTTTTCTTTAAAGATCTTGAATTTCTCAAAAGCTTCAGACTTCTCCCTAAGAAAATTCACCCACATCATTCTAGAATAATCATCAATTATCAGCATGAAGTACCTATCACCTTGGAAGCTTCTAGTCCTTGTTGGACCACATAAGTCAATATGAATCAAATCAAGAACATCATTAGATTTATCTTGTATGCTCTTAAAATTAGTTCTAACTTGCTTTCCCAATTGGCATTCCTTACATACCAGATTATGAGGCTTCATAATCTTAGGTATATCTCTAACTGCCTTTGTTGAATTGATCTTAACAATACAATCAAAATTAACATGACACAACCTTTTATGCCATAACCAACTCTCATCAATATGAACAATCAGACATGTCTTATTACTAGTGTTCAGGTGAAAGATGTTACCTCCATTCTAAGTACCGGTAGCAATCTCCAAACTAGTCTTGTTAATGATTTTGCATTTTCTATCCTTGAATTGAAGTTGGAATCCCTTGTCCACCAATTGACCACCACTCAAAAGATTATTCTTTAAACCTTCTACATAGTAGACATTGTCAGTATTATGCTTACCATCCAGAGAAATAGTGCCACTACCTCTGATCATACATGCATTGTCATCTCCAAATCTTACTTGACCGCCATTATATTCATGCAAGGACATAAATTTTCTTTTATCTCCAGTCATATGATGTGAGAATCCACTATCAATTGCCCATTCATCCTTATCTTCAACTTTTTCTTCCAGTGCCTTTTCTTCATTCTTGATAGCCAGTTCCGGTTCATCTTCTTTTAGGGCTTAGAAAACCCATTCCTTTCCATTGTCAGATCCACTAGCAGAGTCTTCTGTCGGTTCATCCTTAGAGTCATCAGTTACTCCTTCCTCATCCACTATGTAGTATTGTTTGTTTCTCTTTAATTTGTATATGTTCTGATTAGGCTTGAATGATTTCTTAACTCTTTCCTCAAATCTTGCATTCCTTTCAGGACATCTAGATGCAAAATGACCAATCTTATGACATGCAAAACATTTAAATGGTGTTCTTCCTTCATACTTCCTGTCATTCCTTTACGTACTCTTCTAGCAAATAAGTCTTCAAGTTGCTCAAATTCTTCATCCTCTTTCCTCATGTCTTCTAATTCCTTTGCATATAGGGCTTTCCAATCATTCTTGCCAGTAAATGATGATGATGATGCATGAAAAGCAGGTTCAAATTTTGCAACTCTAGAAGGTCCGAATTCTTCAAGCTCAAAAGCAAATAACTTCCCAATCAAAATGTCTCTATTAACTGAAGTATTTGCCATTGTTCTCAACTCATTAATTGCAGTTGCCTTCATCTTGTAAGTTTATGGAAGGGCTCTCTAGACTTTGAAAACTATTTCATCTTCACTCAGAGATCCTCCACAACATTGAATTCCCATGACAATCTAATTTACTCTCTCCATAAATGTAGCAATTCTTTCATTGTCATCCATCTTCAACTTTACATATCTCACCTGGTAGACATCAAGTTTAGCAATTTTCATAGTAGGGTCACCTTCATTCAAAGTTTTCAATTTATCCCACATAACCTTTGTAGATGATTTATCAGTCAATCCCATGATCTATTGATCAGTAAGTGCACATAGGAGGGCTTCTCTAGCTCTGCAATCATTCTCAGTATTCTTATCCAACTCTATAGGAGCAAGATTGCCAGATGCTAGATCATAAGGTGTATAACCTTTCTCAGTGATCTCCCAAATATCCTTGCCAAAATATCTAAGATGAGTCTCTATTTGGATTTTCCATATCCCATAATTTGTTCCATCAAGCTTAGGGATTTCTCTTCTGAAGATAGTTGTCAGTGGATTAGTTGCCATAGGATCTACCTCAAGCAGTTAAGCTTCTACAAAATAGGACCAAAGCTCTCATACCAATTGTTAGGATAATCAGTGAACAACAGAGAGGGGGGGTTGAATCAGTTGTTAACAGATTATAACAATTAATCCACTATACAACCTTAAACCAGACCACATAAACATTAAATACCAGAATATCAGAAATAGATACTAGTAGAAATAGATACCAGTAAACAATGCAACTCAATAATAAAACAGATAATCAACACAATGCAACCATACCACATAACACCATGATTTGTACATGGAAAACCCGGTAAAGGGAAAAACCACGATGGGTAGCCTACCCACAGTTAGATGATACTTCTACAGAAAGTATGTGATACAATGGGGGGCATGCACATGCAGGAAGGCACACTTCCTAGAGCGCACTGCTCATTACAAAAGAGTCTCACTGACTACAGAGAGGTTAAAACCACCTCAAGATATTTGGACAACAATCCAGTAGAGTGAACTGCCAGAAATAGCATCTACCATGCCTGATTATAGTCTCGGTTAAGCTCAACACTGGAGGCTTTTGACCTCTTCCTTAAACCCAATTCGATCCTCAATGATTGACCTAATCGTCTGCCAAAAAGATATTACAATATTCTCACATTACATTCCATGCCATGATCTACAATGAGATCTAACATTAATTTATACCAACCCTAAGGCCTAAACCAATTAGGTCAACTAACTAAAAGATATTACAATAAGATCATTACATGTATCCATATTACAATGATTTGCCATGTCAGCTTTAGACCAAAATAACATTAACCAATCCATAAATCATCCCGGCAATGTGTAGAGAACACGTTAACATGATACCGGTCCATAACCTAGATAGGCACCAGACCTATTTTGGGTCCACCACGCCAAAGCAATGTCTCCACCTGGTTGAATCACGATCAAAGAACATCTTCTGCATCCTGAAAGCCGTACCAACACCACTTATGCATCCTGTCAAATATTCTCAGTAAAATTTATGTCGGTAAAACCTTAAACCTATTTCGATAAGGGTTTACAAGAGTGTATGATAGCATCTGATTACCAAGTCAATACCATATGACCAAGACATGCTCCATAAGCATGTAACACATATAACCAAACACATTCCATTAATCCAAACATGTTGAAAGTGTCCAACAGATAGTCTCTATTGTCGGTAACACTATATCTTCTGTCGGTAACTAAATCTTGTCTGCCTGTAACCAACCATAACAGCTAGTGTTGACATCAATGACAAAACATCAATGCAACACATAATCAATCCTTCCATATTTCCAACACATTATTGTTCATTGTCCAACTAGAAGCTCTTATGTTTGCCTCGATGGGGTCCTCAATCTTGTTAATTGTTCTTCTTTGCCACATTTAGTAGGCCTAAGAGACAACAAATTGTAGTTTCCTATTTGATGTAGGCATTATAACGCTTGTTGACCTTATTAGCAAAGGTTGGGAAATACCATTTTCTTGTTGAGTTAGCAAGTTAGGGTGGAGGGGAGCCAAATGGGGGGGTAGAAGGGGTGGTAGAACTACCAGTAGGGTTTTCCAAAGTCCACTCCAACCCACTAGAACACAAGGAAGGAAAGTCCTTAGAACCATTCTCCTCTACCTCTATTCTTCAATAATACATTCAATAATGGGAGGGGTCAGGGGGTTCTTATTTTAGCTGACCTACTTGAGCTAACCTAGGTAGGGGACCATTTGGGATTAGGAGTAAAAATGATAGCTTTACTATCTGCATTATACGAAAGTTTAATAAACAAGGTGGTATTAGTGGGGGGTCAAAGAGGTTGCTAACTGGGCCACTAGTGGGAGTCATATTCAGGTGAAAATTATATAGACATCTAGAATAACCCCCTAGTGCAAGGGAAGCTCATTTTGAGTTTTAACAATAAGCACAGACTAGGAGATAGTAAAAAAAAAATAGTAAGAGAAATTCATCTTCACGCCATACCTTATATGGTTGAGCAGAGGGAATATATGAGAATGAAATTGTTTGAATATCCTATCCAATGTAATGTACTTCATAAGGAACAACACGAACTCTTTCAAAACCTCAAGAAAATAATCTCTTTTGAACCCACTTTGCAAGTGAGCAACTTTCTCTCTAGACTTTAGGGACCACATAAAATCCACCTTGTAATTACCCTTAGGTTTCTTTGGGAAGCTTCACTAGATTTAACAGAGTGACTCCACATCAATAAATGATTGAAGTACAATGTAGATAGGATAATAAATGAAAAGATGATTTTTAAATCTATGGGTCTCATTGGGACTAATATTTTCATGAAGCATGGCACAAATATCATTAAGTAACTCCTGTCATGCCATAAAAATTTTGAACTTATTGGAGAAAGGAGCAAGGTTTTCCATCATGTTCCTAGTTTTATTGCCTTCCCTAAGGGTGTGTTGAAGCCTAACATGGCCAAAGGTGGCAATGACACCTTGGTATTTGGTGGTAGGGTCCACCACACATTATCTTGGCTTAGCCTTGCTTGGCATCAACATGATGATGTTTTTTGAATCACCCTCAATAATGATTTTCTATTAGTGCTTATCCTTGGCAATATAAATCCCATTGAAAGTTGCCATCACTTCTACCACATTGAAAGTTTGAATACCTAGGTAAGCCACGTAGGCCACCACCACTCTGTCACCTCAATCTCTGATGACCCCACACCCACCCACTCGACTCGAGTTCCCTTTAGAAGACCCATCAAAGTTTAGTTTTAACCATCCAGTATCAAGAGGGAGACAAAATTTGATAGAGTTAATATTATGCATTTATAGTATTTATTAAACATCATTATGAATAAACTTTTCTTGTATTGAAATTTTTTATTTATAAAATGTGTATTATAACAACAATATAATTATATTCTAAACTAAATTGATGTCAATATCTTCACTATATATACTATTAATTAACATGTAAGACACATTACAATTTTTTAACATTATATGAATAAATTTGAATTTCTTCAAATGAATATTTTGACAACCACTATTTCAAATTACCTTTCTTAATGCAATATAAATCCAATTAATTTTATTTAAATTAATTTCAACATGGGCTTCTAAAATATTTTTTTTGATTAGGATAAACAAGTTTTGAGGGGACCAGAAACACCATACAAAAGGTTTTGAAGAGACCCGAAACCCTCAGATTTTTCACAAATCTGAAACCAACAAAGGGATGTTGCAAAAAGATAGATCAAAGGCACATAGTAGCCAAAGCTAAACCAATGCCAAATAAACTACAAAGATAAGACAAAACAAACCACGCTGGCAGAAGTAACAGATCTAAAACAACTAATAGATCTTGAAGATAGAAAGCAAGGTTTTCCTAGGCTCCCTTAACCTATAACAAAATCATCAAGAAATCATTAGGAAAACCTGATCCTAACCAAAAACAAAGATTGGCCAAACTGAGCCCTTGAAAACTACCAGCATCCATCCTGGCCCTGAAAAGAGGAAAACACATAGGGTTTTTCCTGGCTCCCTCAATCTTGAGAGTCCATTTTATAAGGTTCCCACAACTAGACAGGGTTTTATAGAGGCACCCAAAACCTTCAGCACAAAAATATATGAAAATATGAAGCTTCCAAGCATAACAACAACATCCAAATCCACCTCGATAGGAGATAGGTCACCTCCAACTGCATCCATCTCCCCCTCCATAGAACATGGGACCACCTCAATAGGACTAATTGGAGAAACCCAAAGATGCAGAAAATGCATCATAAAGAACCAAGCCATGTAGCCACATAAAAAAAGGTCAGAAAAACGCTCAAAATAATAGGATCCAAGATAAACATGATTAGCACAAGGAAGATCAAATCCCAGACTCAAAAAAACTAAGGGTTTTAAAAAGGCTCCCTTAACCTTTATCTAGAAAAATAAAATAGGGGCTAACATACAGATTTCAATATCAATAGAATCCACCCCATGGCGATTTAGTAGGCTCCCCAAACCCAAAGCGTTGGGTTTTAACATGGATCTCATAACCATAACAACAAAAGACTGAATAGGATGTCGAAGGGAAGAAGCCATCCAAAATCTTTCCTTGCAACTACTCATGGGAGGAAAAGCAAATCCCAACTCCACTTCAATAGGATTCATGGTCACCTTAATAGACAACTTAACGGACAACCCATGAGAAAGAAAACAGGGAGGGAAGTTAGAAAAGACAACCAACCTCAGACCAACCTCCAACTGGTCACAAATTTGAAGCCCTCTAAGAGATTTATCAACCACTACACCCACAAAAGACCAGGGTCTACGTTGGGAACATCAAAATGCCTCTGAAAGAAAAACCCTCAAACTAAGATAAGAGCCCCAACACTCCATCCCAAATTGGAAGAAAAAGATTGAAACAACACCCATAGGAACAGCTAGACCTGTTATGCCTTGCATATCTATTCCCCCATTAGTCTCCTTGCATCGAAATTTGGGACCCCTATTTTTGTCTTTTCTTTTCTTCTTTTTGGTTTCGGACCTCGGAACCCCGGAGTCCTGGAGTCCCAAAGTCCATTTTTTGTTATTTTTCCTCGGAACTCCAGAGTCCCGAGGTTGGCGTCTTCCTTCGTTATTTTTCTTTCATCTCGGAACTCTGGAGTCCCGAGGTCCCTTTTCTTTATTCTTTAATTTTTTACCAACCCCAAAACCCCGGATCCCTAGAGTCCCGAGGTTGGTTTATTGGTTTCTTTGGTTTTGTGCCTTTTGCCTCGAAACTCCGGAGTCCTGAGGTTTTGTGTCTTCTGCCTCGGAACTCTGGAGTCCCAAGGTGGAACCTTTTTTTTGCTTTCTTCAGAACCCTGGACCCCCAGAGTTCTGGGGTAGGGTGTTTCCTTTCTTGTGTCAAGCTCAGAACCTCGGGACCCCGAAGTCCCAAGGTCATGTTTAAAGCCTTCGTACAAATAGTCTTGGGAAGGGGTATAAATAGGAATGATGAACTTTTAAAATTCATTTTATAACCTGGATACTAGAAAGTGCACAGATGCACAAGGGAAAATGGTTATAGACTTGTCTCCTGATATGCTAGGATTTGTTTTCGGCATCCCAACTAGAGAAGAGATTTTCCTTTTAACGAAAGAAGAGGCCTTAAAGGCATGGAATGACAAAGTTGCATCAAGTAAAACGCACATGAATAAAAACTGGTTGGAAGAAGAAAGAAAAACAGGTCTCAAGGCAACAGAGATCTTGAGGGCAGTTTTCAAAGAGCTCCAGAGAGACTTAATCATTATGCTCATCGAGGCCTTTGGCAAGCCAGATTGTAAACATTTTCATCCATGGATGTTCTAGTTTATGACCACTATCTTAATAGGGAAACAGTATTTTGATTGGCCACAGATCCTCTCCGACAATATCTACAAATAAATGAAAGAAGTTCACCAGACCCAAAAGTTCTTTTTCACATCTTATGTCATATGGGTAGTTGCTAGAGCTAGAAAGTTCCCAGGGCTATAGGTAGAAGGTCAATTGGGAGAGGAGGAAGGACAGAAGAAGGTATGGGAGTATTATTCCCAACTCACTCTAGCCAATGCAAAGGCTCATTTCAAGAGAATTAATGATGCCTTTGTTTTCCAAGTAATAATCAAATTAACAAGGGACGCAGGATACCAGATTAGCCCGGAGGCCATGGCTATTATCCGAGAGTAGGCATGTTGGTTCATCCAAAACCCACGCTCAACCTACATCAAGGTTAGCAGATTCACAGGGAACCTAATGTTGTTGCCCCAAAACTGCAATGATAGAGTAATTTTGCTGGAGTATGTAAGGCAACTTTTGGGTCTCCAGTCTCTTTTGTCTTCAAAACATAAAACAAGTATTGATTTCTCGATATCAATTGGATATTTTGCATTCTCAAAACTACAGGTTGCAAAATTAGCAGAGCTAGAGCTTCAGGATTTGAACCTGAAGGAATATGATTATGCTAGGGAGTTCTATGACCCCTATGGGAAACTCAAACAAGCTATGCCTAAGGCATATGAGGGACACAAGCCGAGATTGGAGGATTTTTGGGCTAACCTTCAGGATAGTTTTGAAGTCAGAGAAAAGAGTTATAGTCGGTTGTTTGTGCCATACATCAGGGATTTTGAAATTGAAACCAATCTACCCAAAGACCTCAGAGATGATGGAGACTTGCTCGATGTGGCATACAAAGGACTAGAGATTGATAAGAAACCTCTCTCTCCAATGAAGTGGTCAGTGACTGAAGACCTAAATATTGAAAAAGTTTCTCAAGTGGTCATCAATAGGACCAAGCAATGGTTAAGCCAGAGGGTAAGGCCAAGTGCCTCAAAGGCAAAATAGAAGGAGTCCACTTCAGCGGTACCTCAATCAAGGGGCAATAAGGAGTACGCTCAGAAGACAAGGTCGGCCTTGAGGCAAAATATGTCCACTGATCTAGATGAGGGGGACAAACCTCAAGAAAGTACTAAGGACTTAATGAAGAAACTCCAAGAAAAGATGAGGGAGTCTAAATTGTTAAAGAAGGCAGCGGACCTAGGAGTGACTGATGGATTGGGAGCGGTACCACTTGCCAAAGTTCTCCCACCAAGGATGGCTATAGGATAGACTGCAGGAGAGGGTACCCAAGAGCAGGAAGAAGAAATAGAGATTACAGAAGATATACCCACCTCAGTAGTTGTCACAAAAGACCTAGGCACCAATGCCCATGTATCACCACCAGTCAATATACCTGTAGGGCAGCCTGGAGTGCAAGGCTTCAGGTCTACCACTGAAGAAGTAAAAATTAGAAACATCGAGTCTGATTCAGATCAAGAGGAAGAGGATCTTGAGAAACAACGACCACTAGAAGGCGAGAAAGAAGGGGATAAGGTAGAAGACCTATTGAATGAAAGAGTAGTTCTAACCCCTCAAGATCAAGAGGACCTCCTCAAGGATATAGCAGTCGGGTAAGGTGAAACAGAGGCAAGTGAGGAAGAGATGACATTTAATGAAGAGGTCAATGGAAAACTGGGAGAGTTACATAAGCAACAGGCTCTCCAAACCAATCTAGCCCGCCAAATTACCTCACCTCAAGATCTCGGGAAAACAGAGGCAGAGGAAAGAGATGAAGCAGAGGAGCAGGCAGACGTCCATGTTGTAATTGCTGATATAATGTCACATCAAGTTGACAAGGATGAAGATATACCACAATGGCTTGAGTTTACCTTTGAGAAGAAAAAGAGAAAAGTAGAGCTTCCCAAGGTCACTCTACAACAAGTAATCACCGAGGAGCCACCAAAGGATAAAAAGCTAAAAACCATTCATCATTTATCAAAAACTAGTTCTGATGAAGTGATTGCAGATGTGGCAGTTCCATTCTAAGCTGAGGGACAAGCTTCTCCCAATTATCAAATATCCCAGATAAATTTGGGTAAACAAACCAAGTGGGGAGAGCTAGATACTTTGGAGCTAGCCACAAGTGTCGTCAAAGGGTGTGTAGAGAAGGAGCATAATTCGAATCTAGAGCTCAAAGCACAAGTGGAACAATACAAGCATCTCTTAGTTGAAATGAGAAAACCTCTGGACTCCTGTACAGCTGATGACCTACCTTCAACCTCATCGCTGCCAGAGGGAGAAGTGAAGGCTCTAGTGGAGGTGAGAGGAGTGGTCGCTGCAGCCAAGTCATGGACCCAAATAAATGCAGCTAAGATTAGACCATTTTTGTAGCATACAATGAAGATATATCGGAGGGTAGTACAGGAAGGCGGGACCTTAGCTTCTTGTGCTACGTAATGGGAATGAAACCTAAGTATTTTCAATAACCAATTCTGAGTTTTGAATAAAGTATTATGGCTAGGGGAAGAGATAGTAACTGTGAGGCCCTACCCCGACTCAGCTTGACATTTTCAGTTATTTGCATTTTGAGACTATTATGGATGCTTTATTTTATGCTTTATGGATTTAGAACCTATATGATTCCATGATTTGGATCACATTGACGTATATTGATGCTTCATTTTATGCATTTTGATTATGAAACTTTATATGTTGCTAGAATAGAATTACTTTGAAATGGTGAATGTCATTATTGGAATTGCAGGACTTCATTTTGATGATAGAAAAATGATGCTTATTTTATGAATGGTTCAATTTTGAGAATTATGATGATTGCTTATGTGGAATCGAATTTGAATGAATGAGATATTGAATTATTATTGTCAAATGTATGAGTGTTTGATGTGCAATGAAATCTATGTATTTAATTATGTATAATTGTGATTATTTAGAATTACTAATGTGTTAATTGAGATGCGCAGGAAAATTATCCATGTGACCATGGAATAAATATGGAGAACCAAACCTAGACCAATGTACGTTTGTTAAGCCAGGGGTTGTCTATTTGGAGATACAACACCTCGTTTGTAATGTATTTTATTTGTGAAAGTAAATTATGCATGTGTGTTAATTTGATTTTATTTAATTGTGTAAACCTACAAGAGACAAATTCCATGTGTGATTTTTATATTGTATTTTATTGTGTCACTTGACACGTGATGATTAGTGTCATTGATTTTGACTTGTCTCTTGGAGGGAGTTTTGTTTCTACCAAAGCCATTCAAACACAAGAGTGTGGTCCCAAATTTGCCTTGGGTAGGGAGTCTTGGGAGTGGTCAACTCAGGTTTGACCCGTAGGTTAACTTCAGGTGGGTTTCTAAGGGGTCAAATGGACTCCTAGGGTCAGTTTTAGGGCTTTTCCAAAGGTCCAAAGGGTATACCTATGGGTTAGGGGTATTTTGAAACATGTGACTACTCCCATGTGACTATTTAGTCACCTCAAAAAGTGGTTTTCCCAAGGTGAGCGAAAATTCAACTTAGAAGGTTCCTCCTAGGATAGACAACCTTCCCTTTTGATGTCAAACTCTCTTCCCCATCCTCTCTCACCTTTTCCCTTTCTAGTTTTAGTAATATGTAAGAGGTTGGGAAGAGCAACCAATGGGAACTCTCACCTCACCCAAGGGGTTGGGAAGTGTGTGAGAGGCCTTCTTAGGTAAGGATTAGGGACTTAGTGAGTAATCACCCACTCTCCATTGTTGGAGATTATGCAATTTTTGAAATTTAGTTGTAGGATAGAATTTTGGTGAAGGTGTTTGTAGAAAGTTTGTGTGGATTTGGGTAGCTCATCCCCAACTAAGTCTAACATACCTATTGGCAGATTAAGGTTGGTTTTACTTCTTTTTGTTTATGTTGTTTATGTTGTTTTTGAAAGAAAGAAATGCTTGTATGAAAAGATGTGTAAATGTAATTTGTTTGTAGGAGAAAAATGTAAATTTTCATTTCCATGTTCTTGTTTATGTGTTCTTGTTTTGGGAGTGTCCAAGGCCTCCTACTCTTGGGAGAGTAGGATGGTCTTGGGGTGGAAGAAGTATGACAGCCTTGGGTGAGAGGCTCTCCTTATGGAGAGTGATCTCAAGGGTGTCCTTTGTGACCCTTGCTGCATAGCCTTGTGTATGCATTTGGGGGTCATAAGGGGAGAAAATATGGTTTTTATGCCTTTGGGGGGGGCATAAGGTGTGGAGGTGAATTTTTTGTTATATTTTGTATTGCCATGAGGTGGCTTGAGTTGTATTATGCTTGCAATCTCCCCAATGGTACTTGGTCCACTTCTACCCATGGAAAGTTCATCACAAGTTGTGGTGAGAGTGTAGCTTGGGATGGGAAAATGCATGTTAAGTGTTTTCTTTTGTTGTTGTGTTGTTTGTTTGTTTGTGACCCATCTAGTACTTGGTTCTCCAAGCTCGGGGGTGGCTTCTAGTAAGCTTAGGCTGGGAGGTGAGCTCTCCATGGTCAAGTTGCATTTTTATTGCAGGTTGCTTGGGATGGAAAAGAAAAGAGGAAGAGCTTTGTTGTTGTTTTGTGTTGCAGAAAAGTTTAAAAGAAAATGTATTTAATATTGTAACTTGTATAAAAAAAAAAGAGAGCTATTGCTGTATTTAATTTCCAAAAGAAAAGAAGTGTATTTATTTTATGCATATTCCTATGGAAGGGAAATATTAGTTAGGTTTTCAAACCCACTTGCATTATTATTTACTTTGTATTTGAATTTGCTAAAGAAATATATTTTTCCTACTTTGGTTAGTTTTGCAAAAAAAAAAGAGATGGAATATATGAACTTGTATTTAAATCTTCATTTTTTTTAAAAAAGGAAATGATGTTGTTGTATTTATGTTTATACTGCAAATAAATTAATTTTGTTTCTATATGTTCATTTATGTATATTAATGCTGCTGCAAATAAAAGAAATCTGTCATTTATTTTTCCATTTAATGCAAAAAATAAATCTTATTGTAGTAGTTTATTTTATCAAAAAAAAAATAGCATTTAGTTTTAGTTTTATTTAGTTCACCAAAAAGGATTATGTTTTAAGATTGCTGTTTAGAATGCATTAATAGTACAGAATGCTTTAAGCAAATAAACAAAATTAGTTCTCTTCTTTCCTCTAAACTAGGTCTAATATGCTAAAGAATTAATTAGTTTGAGTTTTGTATATAAGAGAGATAAGGGCAAATTTAAAGCCCAATTATTAAAAAATCTAGAAAATGTATATTACATCTATTTTAGACTGCAAACCATTTATTAGTTTTCTGCATGTTATAATATATATATATATATCATTTTGCTTAGGAGATATTTAAGTTTCCAGATTAATATTTTTTTTTTATGTGTAAATATATATATATATATATATATATTGATAAACACATTCTAAAAAAAAATAAACTAAAAAAAAATGTTTGGAGGGCAAAGGCCGCAGCTGTGGGTGGCGCCGTCCACAATCTGCGGGAGCCCGCAGCTGTGGGCGGTGGCGTCCACAGGCTGCAGAAGCCCGCAGCTGTGGGCGGCGATGTCCACAGTCTATGGAAGCCGCAACTGTGGGCGGCGTCGTCCATAGTCTGCGGAGCCTGCAGTCGTGGGTGGCGCCATCCGCAGCTCGCAGTACCCCCACACCGCCTCCTCCCACCTTCGCTCGGATTCCCTCCATGGAAAAGCTCCAGGCTCGGCCCTGCGTGCCCGCCGTGGAAAAAAAAGCTTAAAACGCTGCCTCCCATGGCCGTCGCGCCCACACCTGCACACACACACACAAAAATAAATAAAAGAGTCATTCACACACACACAACACTCAAAAAATTATAAATGTTATAACATATTTGCCCTAACCCTAGTTTCGGGTTAGGGCAAACACATTTAGATTTCAAAATAAGATATGTGTGTGTGGGAGTGTATAAGAAGGGGTTAGGGTTAACATGTGACTTTGTAGGATTTTTAAAAAAAGGGGTTAATTAATAAAATAAAATAACCCCCCCCCTTTCTCTTTAGAATATATTCATAAGCATATATATATATATAAGTAATTTAACTTCTATAATTATTTGAAATCAAATTAGTTAGTTGTAAAACTAAGTAATGCACTTTGAATTATTAAATGAATGTAGGAGCATTCTAATAAAATGTTTTTAAAAAAAAAAACCCTTGGGTAGGATAAACCCTTGGAAAAAATAAAATAAAATGATATGTGTAGGGTCAAGTTGGCCCTTTTAAATTTTGAATTTATAAGGTATTTTAATTTGTGGAAATTTTATTTAATAGGTTTGTTTAATCTAATGGCTAGGACAATTTATTAGATCCTAGGTAATTAAAGAACTATAAGATAAATATTGATCATTTAAATTTGAGATTAATTGTTAAGCTTGAGATTTAAATTATTTATTAATGGAAGACAATATTTATTTTGTTAGAGATTTTTAATCCGCTTGTAACTTAGATGTTAATTTTGCCAATTGGCTTAGTTGTTTGATTCACTTAAAACATAGTTAAGACCAAACTAGTTTGCATTATTTTAATTAAGTAGTCGTTCTAAGTTAAGTATTTAAAAAAAAAAAAAAATTATTCCGTTTATGCCCAAGAGTTTGGGCATGACAGTAACGGAGGAGGACCTCTTAGGAGGTGATAGTTATGAAAACTTACAGTCCTATGTATACATGTTGGAGCTTAAGATTGAAATGCTTCAGCAGTATATGAAGGATATGGCAAAGATTCGAGTCCCCCTTCTTAGGGAAATTTTGTCATATGAGAATTTTGTAAAGAGTATGCTTGGAGCCTTCGGATTAGGACTGACTAGTACGAGGATAATGGAACAACAACAAGTTTTGAATCAGTGGGATGCATACGAGGCTCAACACTTAGGACCTTCGGCCCAATTTGATGTTGCCCTCATGTCCACAAGTACACGTACTTGATCACTCAGTGTCAAGAGGTGGCAGAGACAATAGGGGAACTAGAGAAAGGAAAGAAGCATGCAGATGAAGTGTTGAAGAAATATAAATTTAGATTTAAGCATGTAGTTGATCCTCCTATTCAAGCAGTTGCATGTATAATTGATAATTATAGAGATTTTTCCAAGGAATAAGGAATAAACGCATAGTTGCTAAAGATAGCAAATCTTTTTCATAAATCCTTAATTTTGTATTTTCAGTTGCAGCTCCTACTCAAGTTCCAATTTTGAGAGAAATCCTGCGTGACTACAAAAATGTGGCTCACCCAGCATGGTCTTCGTATTGCTCATGCAGTCCCTATTTCGTAGTTGTTAAGTGGAGTATCAAGGCAAAAACTTGCAAGTTAACTGTGACTCCTAGTTTCAGTTGTTAATTTAGGTTAGGTTTATTTCCTAGATAATAGGGCATAGAACTTCTATAAATTGAGATGTTGGATTCATTTGTAAGGGTCCCCAAATTGATGATTTGTGGCCCACTTAGAGATTTTTAGAGTATTTTGCAGATTGTTAAGAAGTTCAGTTATTTTTGTTATACATTCATTGAGATTAATACAAGAAGCGACTTGTAGATTGCCTAATCTACTTCTATATTCTATGAAATTGTTTTGTGTATTCTGGTAATGCCTATTATTTGGAGTTAGCAACATGGTTTGATCTTTTCGTTTATTACTTTATGAATCATATTGCGCACGTCAGTGGTGTATGAGGATTATTGTGATAGGTCATATTGTTGATGATTTTGTAGGCTTACTGGAGGTTTGTTGTTGAATGCTAACTTGGATGATATTTGATAATTTCTTGGATTACAGGGAACTAACTAAGTAGTTCATTAAGTTGTTATTGTATTGGTTTCATTGTTATTTTCTCGTTTCCTTGACCTATCTTTTGCATTTTATTTTCCAGAGAATCTTAAATCATAAAATACAAAAAAAGGGGGAAGTTCAACCATTCACAACTAGAGAGATTTAGTTTCAACTAGCAGGCCCCTTAACAGGTCCAACCACATCAACCATTGAGTTTCCCATCACCATCATGACTCGACTATAGAGACCTTGGGGTAGTGAGTTTTCCCAAATTCATTTCTTTTCAGGAGAGGTGGTGAGTGTTCACATTGGCTACCTGACTGTTGGTGGGTGTGTCAAAAACAGTCATCAACAGGACCAAGGACAACACCGCCCATCCAAACATCAGCCTACGTGAAATAGAGAAGATGCCAACACCCATTCGGAGCAAGGGTCATCGCACAACACCCCAGAAAAGATCATCAACATCAGTCTTATCCAAAAACACCTATGCCGCCTTCGCAACACCCTAACCCAAATCACCATTTGAAATCTCCGCGAAAATATAGAACACCCAGTCCACAAGACAAAAGGAAGAAACATGGGGGCCGAAACAAGGGAACTGAGGCATGAACAGAGCTTGAAAAGAGGGAAAAGAAGGATCGTCCCCCCCACCATTGCCTTCGCCATCCTCAGATTCATATGCCTCCCCAGTAGAAACCCTAGTTGCACACCTTCTCCCGCTCCCGCTCTCCATTTCGAATATACCACCTTTGGCCTCTAAAATATTGTTTCAATAATTTTCTTATGATATTATTTCCTGTATAATATAGTTAATCATGCTAAAGACAATTGTACTAAGTGAGATTTCACAAACAAACCATTTCATGGTAAGCTAGTGCCATAATATTATTCTAGGGAATTAGTTATTGCTTGATTTATTTACATAAAAAGACATGATTTTTCTAAAATTTTAGTCTTTAGACACGAGAAGATAAATTGACTCAATACTTAAACTAGGAAAATGTTGAAAATTTAAACTATGAAAATATTCAAAATTTATTATAGAATTGAAAAGAGTTTTAAATATACTTTATTGTTTTGAAAATTAAAATATACACTACTAAATTATTTGTTAAGACATTTTCAATGAAGAAGCATCTCAAGATTACATCTCACATGGATGGAATATTTGCCTCTAAGTACGAAATGTAAAGTGTCACCATTACAAGGCAACTTTTTATATAATTATATTACTGAATCATATTTATCTCATGTATTATGATATTATATAGAATGGTCTCATTGTTCAAACATAAAAATTTATTTGATTTTTCTTATGGTTCCCTTTGCATAATATTCTTTCCATTTCTTACTACATCTCCTAATTGATGTTGTTCCACTACGTGATGTTCTTCATGTCTTTCACTTGATCTTATCACTTAGATGACTAGGTTGGTGCTTACTTGTTTAAGTTGTGTGCATTCATTCATCGTTTTCTCGCTTGAGAGCAAAAGCAATCTTATCTTTCATCTTTCATTTAAATACACAATGATTGAACACACATATAGTTGTATCATGCTTGCATTTTTTTTTTTCATGATTTCAATTTTATCTATTTATAATACTTGAAACTTTCATACTTGATTTATGAATCTTATATGCAAATTTTTATGTACTAATACTTATTTTATAAATGCTTATATTTGGACTTTTTTTGCATAGATTATTTTGTTGTAATCCTTTATTTTTATACATTTTTCATCTCTCCTTGATTCATGCATACCCCTTGAGGAACACTCAAAATCAAGGGGACAAGGAGAGGAAGAGGGGTGCTATATGATTAATAGTCACTCTATCAAATTTATGTGTAGTTCAAAAATTGACTTTAGAATGTTTAGTCACTCTATCAAATTTGTGTGTAGTTCAAAAATTGACTTTGAAAATTTTAATTAATTTTTATTTCTATTGTGACATCCTTGCTCATGTAGATTTGCATCCACATCAAAATTCTAGCAAAATATAAGTATAAAAGATGTGTGGTATTTCTTTCTTCTTTATTTTGCATGATTTTATGTGGGTGCCCTTGGTTCATTTCTCTATCATATGATTTTAACTAATTTGGTGTTCCCATAGACTCATCCTCAAATTTCAAGTAATAGTCATCTCACATCAAGGTAACATTTCATTTCAATTATTTTATATATTTAAAATAAATCAAATAATTTTAACAAAAAATTATTTTCTTTCTATTATAGAAGATTTGAACTCAACACAGCTAGGTGCCTACAACATGGACTTTGTCATTAAACCAAATGCCCTTTGACAATCAAATAAGTGTTTGTAAACTCCACTTATATAAATCTTGAAATAATTAAATTATTAGCCATAGATATTTTGAAGAAGCTTGAAAGGTTGGATTAAGTCAAACTTTTCAATTGTTAAGTGAACTTTTAATAATGTGTTTTTTGATGCTCCATTGTTACATCACGATTGTTTAGTACTTAGAGCAATAGGGTTTAAAATCTTGTGTTCACAAAATAAAAAGGAAATGTGTTAACTTAGTTGCCTTCGTTATATCCATAATAATATAATAATCATATAATTATAATATAGTAATATAGTAATATGATAAGATAATAATAATAAAAATATAATAATATATTAGTAAAAATATATTTATCTAAATAATTAAATAATATCACAATATAATAATAAAAAAATTAAATAATAATACTATAAGTAATGGGTGGCATAGTTGATTAAGAGCTTTGGGTTCTTCCTATATTGGTCCCAAGGTTGATTCTCTTTAACTAGACTTGTCCAATGTTGATAGCTTGTGAATGATACTATCATCCCCATAAAGACACCCATGAATAATTAAAAAAATAAAAAATTAAAATAATACTAATATTTTCTCCGAGAGGCAACCTATAATGGCATTCATATTGTCCGTAAGCAAAATATCAGTTTAAGCAAGTTTTGACATTTGCATGCATGTCTTCCAAAGCTTGGTAGGTTGGTTGGCAGTGGCGGCATGACAGATGCAGCGTGGTGGTTACTACAATTTAACGCCTTCAATTGAAACGTCTCCCTTAATGCACCCTCACAACCATAATCTGCAGTAGATGTCAATCATCAATGTTGACTAAAACACGTCAAAGAGTGGACAATTTTAAAAGGAATGGAAAAATTTAATGAGTTTTTGTCAACAGAGTGGTGGAATAGTGGGGTTAGATCTATAAAAGCAAATAAAAAGACAGTAAAAGGTTCAGTTTTCTCATTATCTCTCTGAATCTTAGCCACACCACCTACCAGCTGCTTCTTGATGAGTCTTAATCTTTTGTTTCATAGTTTCTTGAGGATGTATGCTTTTTTTTTTATCGATAAAGGCAGAGGCGAGATTCACATTAATTTGGAATAATTACAATAACTTCATAGCTGAGAGACATAGCATAAAAACCTATTCTCAGCAATCCCAACAAAAAAATGGTTTCCAAAACAGGCAGGAAACCATTATCATTATGATTTATACTCTTTTTTTTAAATCCCAATGAAATTATGCAGTCTTAAGATAATAGAACTAAAAGGTTTATATGGCAGATTCCCAACTGCCTAGACAACAAAGAGTTTAAACATAATAAGAAACCAAAATAAGCTATATACGATTTTGGATTAAGTTTAGAGGAAAAAAAAAATTCACAGCATCGAAAAGAAAGCCTAGCTTGCACTGGGAGGATCAGGTTGGGGCAGATCAATTCTCGCTCTTCCTCAACCTTTGCCTCCTGGACGACCATGACCATGACTAGAGACCCAACGACCTCTACTTGAACCACCCCTACAATTTTGGTCGACTTGGGGCTCTACGTCTGCAGCTTTCAGGGGCAGGATTCCATTGAGTCTTGCAAATTGGAAGAGATCTTCCTCTTTTCCCTGAACCTTCGGGTTTTCTCCTAGGAACTGCCATTTGAGGTAGCTCAAACCAACTCTAGCGAAGACTCAGTGTCTGTCCAAATCTTTCCCCTTCAAATCCAGCAAGAAAGGATAATATTTGATGAGATCTCCATGAGCATTGAAGATAATCTAGTCGCTTGGCTGAGGTTCCCTAGAGTCGTGGAGGGCCTTATTCAGTATTTCTTGGAATTCCTGAAGAATTTCCTCAGGAAAGAGCTCCTTAGTGAGGCTCCATACAACTTGCTTAGGTAGCTTTTGGTCCAACAAAGAAGCCACAAATCTAGATGAGATGTTGGTGTTGTCTCGCGAGTACTCTTCCCTATTTAGATGGGCGCTACCCAAAATCATCTTTACTGCTAGGAGAACTGGAGGGTCCACATGAATGAGGAGACGCTTCAGTCTCAAATCCGTGATCTTTCTGAAAGAGATCTGGCGAGTGGAGGCCGAGAGGGAAATGGGAGTATCTGCACCAAAGCATGAGGAGGGCCTTGGGTAGACACTCATAATGAATCCAAACGGTGTCTTAATTGGCATGGCTAATCAAAGAAAAAACCAAAAAGAGAGAAAAGAAAAATAGTATGAATAATGAGAAGATTTTTGCAGGATAGAAATGAAAGCAACGTGCAGAAAATGCTTCAGCGGGATAAAGGGGCGCACATCTCAACACCTAATAATGAGGAACGAGTTTGCATTAATAACTCCAGCGAAGGTGGTGGAGAATAATTGTCCTAGGCAAGCCAAATCTCCCAAGCGCAGATAAAAAGAGAAACCTACGAACAACACATACCTAGGGTACAAAATGACGGCAGAAGCCAGCTAGAGCTTCGGGAAGCGCAGATAGGATCTAGAGCTTAGTTAGGTTAAGCGAAAGGTTGGAAGAAGCTAAACCGGACCCACCACAAAACCCAGGGCTAAGTGGAGATTTGAGTTCAAAATAAATATAGCCATTAACCCAAACCCGCCAAGGGAGTGTGAGTAAAAAATAATACAAAAACTAAAATCTGCCTGCCTCAATCAAGATAATAAAAAGCATTTTTCCAAGACTCTAAATGGACGAAACCTACTGAAAGATCTGATCTGCTTTACCACTAAGGCGATCACTCTGCTCCCACTAGTGAATGAAAGTTCCTTGAGTTGTTATTTTTGATAAGGCATCTGCCACTGCATTAGCTTCCCTGTAGATATGTTTAGCTTCATAATGCTCAATTCTAGTCAAATTTTCTAATATTTTCTCTAAAATTGCTTGAAGTCTCCAATTTGGAGTTTTTTAACTGCATTTATTGCTATCTCTGAGTCTCCTTCCACTGAGACATTTCTTAAGCCATGGTTGATGCAGTCCATCAAACCAAGTTGCAGAGCTATGAATTCTACTATATTATTGGTGTCTGGTGGGATTGGCTTTGCCATTTTCCCTATGATTGCTCCTAAATGATCTCTGATTATGTAACCTATTCCAGAGGGGCCTAGGTTACCTCTGGAGGCCCCATCAAAGTTTAATTTCACCCAATCAGGCTTTGGAGGGGACCAGGTTGCATCTTTTCTAGCATTGATTTTTTTACCAAAGGATGGAGGAATTTTGATCCCTTGCCACTTTATCCCGATACTTTCATCCCATGAAGAGAAGACTTTGGACTGATCCAGAGAGAAAGCTATTTTGCAATTGACTGAGTTCACTATTGCTGATTCAATTGAGTTTAGGATTGATTCTTGCCTCCTAGATTTGCCTTCAAATAGCCTACGATTCCTTTCTTTCTAGATTTCCCAGACTAAGCATGATGGGGACACTTCCATAATTTGACTCAAGGAGCTCTCCTTAAGAGGAAGGGGCCAATTGAGGTGTATGTTTGCCTCTTGTAATTTACGGGAAAGGAGGCCAATTGAGGTGAAAGAACGAAAAGGGACGCTGAAAAGGTTGTGGTTACATCCTCTGTTTTTGTACCCTATTTTTTTCCTTTTCTTTATGCACTTTCCTAGCAACAGTTCTGGTTTTTTATGATTTTTCCTTTGAAACGTTTGCTAAAATGAATAAATAGGATTAACGATTCTGAAAAATGCTGGGATGATTAATAAATATCTAAGTTGTTGCATGGTCATTAATTTTATAGGATTAACCATTCTGAAAAATACTGGGATGATTAATAAATATCTAAGTTGCTACATGGTCATTAATTTTATAAGTTATGTTTATCATCACAAGTTTACAAAAGCTACGAAAGTGTAGAAAAATTAGGTACAAAATACAATTAATTGCATGAAATTACATATTTATGTTAAGATTTGAAGAAGAGCCAGTAAACCAGATGATTTGATCTTTAAAATCTACAAATGTGCATCCTATGCCAAGATCATGAGATTTGTAGTTTCACAGTTTAAATGCCATTTTCACCAAATTTTGTTGCCTCAGTAATGATGGACAAAATAAAATTTTCATAATTGCTTCGATTTCCACTACAAACTGAAAGTAAATTGAGTGCAAAAGATTGTGGTTTTAGTCTCGTGGATGTGGTAAATGTGGAATGGTTTGGTGGCTTTTAATCCTTTTGATTTCATTTGTTTTAAAGTATTATTGTTATAAAATTAAATGATAATTTTAATTTTAATTTAATTTATATAAAATTCAACGAGATATCCTTCTTGAAGTATCTATTTGACTTAAAGATGTAAAATTGATTAGATGGATGCCTAGAGAAGGATATGTCTCACGAATTTTATATAGATTAAATTAAAATTTAAGATATATATATATATATATATATACTAGTAATAAAAATAATAAACAAGAGCACTTTTAAATGGCATTATACTGTTTTCAACATTTTTCCAAAAAAACTCTTTTATATCTATAAAGACGACCCTTAAGTTTATCCATATTCAGAGTATCTTATACGAATTTCCATTAGTATGCATTTCCGCTAACCCCTTAATTAATTAGATATAATTTAACTCTGTAGGACCGAAAAAGTGAAGATTGTTGTAGAAAGAACTAGAGCAGTCCCGTGGGCGAAAAAAAACTGCGAGTGTTTTCTCGAAAATTCCAGACTTTTCCACCGTGTACTATAAATCAGCCCCGGGCAACGCTCACTTCAGCATACACAGAAGACGAATTTGAGATTTTGAGAAAACCAGTGATCTACATTTTGTAGTTATTTCAGAAAAGAGCGAGAATGTCTCTGATTCCCAGCTTCTTCGGTAGGAGATCAAACGTGTCTGATCCATTTTCTCTTGATGTGTGGGATCCTCTCGGAGCTTTCAACTCCTCAGAATTCGCGAGGGATGCAGCTGCTGTTGTCAATACGCAAATCGACTGGAAAGAGACTGACAATGCTCACATTTTCAAGGCTGATCTGCCAGGTAGCGGTTTCTTTAGGTGATTTTCCTGGATTTGTGTTTTCAGTCTTATATTTGGCCGTTGTATTTGCATTTGTGTTGATAGGGTTTACTTTTTTTATTAATTATCAGGTCTGAAGAAAGAGGAGGTGAAAATAGAGGTGGAAGATGGAAGAATTTTGCAGATAAGCGGAGAACGCAGTAAAGAAGAAGAGCAAAAGAACGAGAAATATCACCGAGTAGAACGCTCGCGGGGCAAATTCCTGAGGCGATTCCGACTGCCGGAAAATGCAAAAGTCGAAGAAGTTAAAGCTGCCATGGAAAATGGAGTGCTGACGGTGACAGTGCCAAAGCAACCGGAGCCGAAGCCAAACGTAAAATCGATTGAAATATCTGGTTAATTGAGGAGAATGTTTTCATGTTTGGAGGAATTGAAAATGGAGATACCGCAGTAATTACTATTAAATAAATAATTCTGGCAGCCTATTGGCTTCCCTTCTGAATTTGTAACTTCTATTTTTTTGTATGTTCAGGTGTTTTCCCTAAATATTACTATAAACTGCTTTTTGTTCTCTTATTGTACTATGGATTTGTCCAACTTATAATTTACAAATTCTTAACAGCTAATTAAATAAACGTCATTTAGTGGGAGTATCTTTATAAAATTTGAACTTTTCTTAGTCATGTTCTTTCTTTTCTTTTTCTAGTCAATATTATTTGGGTTTTCATTTTTAATTAAAATATATCAATTCTGCCCTGTCATTTTTCTCATTGAATTGAAGCTTTAAAGAAACCTTCAAAATATAATAGAATCTAAATATCTATTAAAAATTTATTAAAAAAAAAAAAATCTTTTTCAAACTAACTAAAACTTTCTAGGGAGGTTTTATAAATTTTTAGAGTTCCATTTAGCCTTTTTCAAACTAACTAAAACTTTTTAGATAGGTTTTATAAATTTTTAGAGTTCTTTTAGTGGCCAAAAGTTGAACACTTGAAATCTCAATTAATACTTTGCATCATATAAAATGTGTATATAGGCTTCATTTTAAAGATATTAAAGGATTTAGAATTTTGAAAATTAAAGCAAGAAGAAAGGAAAGGAAATTTTATTTGAGAGAGGTTTTATAAGTTTTTAGATCTCTTTTGTTGACAGCAATAGTTCTTATGGTCACTTAAAATCTCAACTAATTATTTCAGGCACACAAAATATAGAATAGGGAAAGAGCCCATGCTCTTATTGTTCACTTTTTGCTTATCCAACCTCTTAATTACCATCCTTAAAAAAACCCAAAAAATGATTTAATTGGAAGAGTTGTGTAACTTTATTGGTATCCATAGCATTTGCAATTTTTGAGGTGGCTGTAATGCACAGTTATTGGGACATCTTTAAGCAGTTAAATTGCATATGAAGACAACCAAAACAAATTGTCAAATGTACCTTTTAGTATCTGATGTGGAGGTATGCATAATGAATCCCACAACATACCTCTATACTATCCAGAAGCTAGAACAGTAGCTATAAATCGCATAAAAAGACTAACAAAAAAAAATGTCAAATGTACCCTTTAATATCTGATATGGAAATGTGCAAAATTAGCAATAACTCATTTAATGAAGAGAATTCTTAAAATCTCAACTTATCCTTTTCAAGCATATAAAATGTGGAATAGTGTATAAGGGCTTCACTCCGAGGATATTAAAGGATTTTGGATTTTGAAAATTCGCTTTTGTGACTGTCCAATGAAGAAATAGGGTAATGGCAAGTGAAGAACTCCATGAGCACAGAAAACAGAAGTTGGGACATTGTATGGACATCCATCGAAATATAAATGATAGATGAGTGTTTTTCTTGAGATTATGTTTGCAAATGCCTTAACATAAATGTATCCAAAAGGTGGAAGCATCTGCAGTATGCCTCATAGGTTGCTCAACAGAATGCCTCAAAAGGATGTCATCCCAGGGAATGCCATTATTACCATTATTAGCTGTTCGAAACTGTGGTCGATACCAAGGCTATATTCAAAATGAAGGATCTCAGGGTTAAGCAAATTGCAGGATCAAATTGAAACTACGAAGAAATATTTTGGAAAAAATGATGCTAGTAGCGAAAGAGATGTAATCTTTGAAAGGTCGGCTTGCTAAGCTTTCATTAAAAAAAGGGCATTCTTGAAAGTATAAGGAATATAGGTAGTGACCTTTTCATACGTTCTGAGGAGGAGGATAGAATTAAAAGCAAATCAGTAGTTCAGTTTGTTCCTGTTGCAAATCTACCGAGCCTTGTAACTTGAGCATAAAGTTTGTGTTGAATTCTATAATATATTGTAAAACTACAATTCAACTAGTGTTTTAGAGGCAGATGCATTAAAGGGTAATTCCAATCAACAAAGTTGAGAAAATAAATGGTGGCTACCCACTCCTCATGTACCTCCAGGAGGCCTCTCAAGGAATCAGAGGCGAACATCCATTTGTAGAAAAAATTTATGTTTACAAATGCTCTGGCGAACATGTATGTAAGTATAAAAGCATAGATAAAACAGGGCATGGGACAAAATGCTTCAAAGAAGTGTGGTTTTGGGGTATATTATGGTTGCAGTGCTCTAGTAGACATATATGCCAAATGTTGAAATCTAGATGATAGCGAGGGTAATAATGGCATTTTAAAGAAGATTTCCCAAGCTTTGTTGATCCCCTAGTTTCGTCACTTGCGTTAGATGCATGGGAATTTGGATGATAATTGTTGTGCAAGGATACCAGAAGAATTTGCTATTCTACTACTATATGCAGAGATTGAAATAGGTGCCCCTCATTTAGCCGCTCAGATTGATGGGTCATGTATGCCAAGGAACAATATAGAGGAAGATAACTCTTGGGAAAGACAAAGCTCAAACTTGGTTTTTGAATTGACACTAAAGCATGCTGAAAATCGTAATCTTAATCTACCTTCAAGCATATAAAAGAGTTCTTGGACATAACTACTGGTTCATTATTGAAGGGTTGGAGGCTACTGGCACTAATATTATCAGCTCAAATTTCAAGTGTGTTATTCTGAAGCAAAAATTATCACTGATGTCGCATTCAATAAAACAGGGGATTGAGAGTAGGTAATGTTGTTGAAAAAAAAGGCAAAGTTGCAGATTGCTTGGTCACCCCCTCTGAATTCTATTGAAACGTACAGACTTATTCTTGCTTTTGTGTAGGCTCAATGGAAAAACTTTGGAACTGGGATGTTTATTGGAAGGTTGAAGAAAAAAAGAGGGGGAAATCAAACTTGAGATAGCTCAAATGCGAATGAGATTGAATGATCTTGAGAAAGAACATATGTTTGTCATATTTCCCTCATTTGAGGGCTCCAAAATTCACTTCAGTTTATGGGATAAAGGATCAATTGTTTTTAGTTTTATATTTTGATTGATAAAAGTTTGAAAGATTGTAAGATTGTTATCTCGCTAGTCA
Source organism: Cryptomeria japonica (assembly GCF_030272615.1). Lineage (NCBI taxonomy): Eukaryota > Viridiplantae > Streptophyta > Pinopsida > Cupressales > Cupressaceae > Cryptomeria > Cryptomeria japonica. The sequence continues at coordinate 599,964,251 of NC_081409.1, forward strand.
ACATTAATTTCAGTAGGGTTTGGCATCTACATTAAATAATTATTTATTATTTGAGTTTGCATATTTTTGGAAAAACATCTATTTCCTAAATTTGTTTCATTGAGAATATTAGAGGGACAATAAAAAAACAAAAATAAAGGAAACGTTTATAAAACTCTAAAAAATGTAACTGTATTCTAACCAGATCACCAGTGTGATACCAACCATGAGTTTGAATGATAATTCAAAACTTTGTCATTTATTTATGCATTTGGTATTTTCTATAGTATATCATTATGTAAAATAGTATTTTGAAAATCTTACATGTTAATATTATCTGAATCTCCTTGACATCTTTCATGAGTAGTGGCTTACAAAAACCCATCTTGCATAGGCACAATTGTCCATTTATATCATAATACATCTAGGGGATGTTGATAATGAAGAATGGGTACATCCAGTGAGGTCACATGCATTCATATGTGAGAAGCATTACTCATGAAGCTTTCAAGCAAAGACCTAAAATGATTCTTCAACATTTTACTTGAATTTTCCAATTGACTATTAGTTTTTGAACAAAAATGATAATATTGGAAAATGTTTATATGCAACATTCTAAAAATTGTTGAGAATAGAGCACCTAAAAATAGAAACAATCAATTATTACAAACAGAAATACACAAGTAGTACCACAACAAAGTAGAGAAACATCTTGCACGAGATGGATGATTTCATCCTTGCTAATTGCAAAGTGGAGATAATAACTAGCATGTGACTTATGACACTTTTTCCTTTGGATTGCATGGGTGAGCTTGTTGTAGAATAATTTGCAAGTACTATGTGGCATGTCTAAGATAATTGCAATAACACCTTTATCAAAACCATGGGATCCTAACTTCACCTTCACATAGTAAGGAAGATCATTGGTCAAAATCACATAAACAAAAAAAATGTGAATATTGAAGTAGAGAAAAGAACACATACATTAAATTATAATGATGGCAGTATACTCATAAATTTGGAAAATAGTTGCATGCATTTTTATGACATGTATAGCAACATTTAAATAGTTATATGCATTTTTTTAAACCCATGCAAACAGTCACAAAGTCCAAATTGAACATTAAAGGATGTGTGGTGAATGATGACAAAGAAAAATTTCATGTTTTAAAAAAGTGGCAATAAAGGTAAACATGAGTAGATTTCCACAATTTATATGATTAATCATGAATGCTTCTAGATTTGATTGTGTGAGAATTTTTGCATCAACGTTTTGGATCACACTCTGTGATCCATCATCAAGATGATAGAGAGCTTAAGGATAAAAATGGGTAAGGTTGCAAACCAAGACATATTAAAAAGAGAGAGAAAGGTGGAGGGAGAGAGAGGGTACCAAGTTAGGACAACTGTCAACTAAAGAGGATGATGGAAAAAATGAATAAATCAAATAAGATAAAGAAAAGAAAAGAAATAGAAAAAAGACAAAAGAAAATATAAATAAATCAAAAGACAAAACAATAATCAATGAAAGAGAAGAAAATCAATACAATATAAAATAGCTAACTAAAAACCCAAAATAAACACAATTATATATATATGAAAACAAAGGAAAAAAAACAAAAAGGCACCAATAAATAGGAAAAAAAAAAAAAAAAAACAGCAACTAAGAGATAAATTGAGAATATAAATGTGTGTCTATGTGTGTGTGTGTGTGTAAACAAGCAACAAAAGAAAAAACCACACTAACTAAGAAAATTAATACATACATACATACATGCAAACTTAATCAAATATATATGTACATATACATAAACATATATATGTGTGTGTGTGTGTGTGTCCACCCACACTAACTAAACAAAAATATGAAAAAGAATAAGAGAAGGAATAAGACTAAGAAAAATAAATTAAGAGCGCAAAAGCACAAGATATATAACCACAATCATTCGAATATATATACAAATAAATAGGGTAAGTGCACAAAGATGGTGGTTAAAAAAGGGGGTATAAGTGGACACTTTTTTTCTGAAATCAGCTGAACCTAAACTTGGAGGCAAAATTTGAAAGTCATCCACTCAATATATGAAGATAATCAAAAAACAAATATTGTAGTACTCTGAATCTAGTTTCCAAACTACTAAAGTTTTTCAAAATTGGATAAGATTAAGGGGGTCAAATCCTTCACGCATGAAAAACAGACCCTGGTTTTTTTTGAAAAACATAACATAGTGTCTGGCGTGTGCATCAAAAAGTCATAGTTAGATTTAGTATTTTGACAAATCCTTTGGCAAAAAGATAGTTAAGAGTGACCACTAGAGAAGATGTGTATTTTTTTGTAATTTTTTGTTGAATATTTTTTTTTTTAATGATTTTTCCAATCGAGCACATCTTGAAGAATTAGATACCTGTTCGTGCGCAAAGCATAAGTTGCACTAAACAATCGAAAATACAATTTATTTATTTTTAAATTGTAAAGAATCAAGTGCACTACAATAATATATAAATTTTTATAAATTTGGATAAGTATATCAAAAGTTATTAAAAAAATGGTGCACCTATGTCTGTGAGAACTATGGAGACACTGGTAAAAGAAATTCAATACTAATATGTTATTGTTGTTCAAATTGAAAAAAAATTATATGGTTAGGAAGCTCAGAAGATGGGTGAAAATATGGTGGCAATTTTAGAAATACCCACTTGATGAAGTCTAAACCTGATGATGACAAAGTCGATAAACCAAGTTGATAAAATAAAACACGTCAAAAATGAGAGAAATGAAGGGAAATCAAACTTCCAAACCATAGCTTTGTCGTCCAGGCCTATTTCCAAGCCTAAACAGTCAAAAGCGTGTATGGGGTACTTATGGTTTAAAAAGCATGTACACGCTCTTTTTACTATGAACAGCGCATACGCGCTATTGTATAATATGATATTATATATATAATATGTGTATATACATATAATATATGTAATATATAATATGTGTATAATATGATATTGTATATATAATATGATATTGTATATATAATATGTGTGTGTGTGTATATATATATAATATATTAAGTATATATATACACATATAAGTGTATTGTATCCCCCTCTAAAATGCATACAAGGTGCCTCTCTCTCTCTCTCTCTCTCTCTCTCTCTCTCTCTCTCTCTCTCTCTCTCTCTCTCTCTCTCTCTCTCTCCTTCTCCCTTCCCCCACACCCCATCCCTCTTTCTCTTCTTCTCTCCCTCCCTCCCTCCATACCCCACTGCAACTGTGTTTGCACTTCTATAGAAGTAAGTGAATTTATTTATTGTCTGCAACTTCCTCTTTGATTTTTATCATGTATGCTCTCCTAAGAAAATTGAATGATGGATTTGTGTGTGTATATTGAATAGGAGTAATAGGGTTTGAAATTGAACCACGAGTGCATTACCGTGACAAACAAGGAAACCTGCAGCAATATTCTTCTCGAATGTATTTTTAATGAGCAGAGAAGATGTGGAAAATAGTGTCAACAAAGCAACATGATGAGTCAAAGTACCTACAATATGCTTTTCAGAAGGAAACAATTGGTAGGAAGAGAAAGAGGGAGAGTAACATAGATGATGTCCTGGAGAATGATAGTGGTGGGTATGCAAGAGTTCCCATGTTGTTACACAACACCTGCCACCTAAAGAAATTAAAGTTTGTTGTATGCACGGCAGTGGTAGCATATGATGAGCATCACTTGTCAAACAGCTTGGAACAGTACATACCCATGAAATTGTTTGTTCACTTGGAGTCTCTCTTATGCTAACAATGGTCTAACTTAGCTATATCAAAACTAAACTACTGATGTTCTATTGTATGATGTTCTATTGTATGATATTTTATTCATAACTTTAAATTTAACATATCATTTTATTAGCCCACCATATGACCCCTTAGGTGTCATTAGAGGTTGTATTGTTTCCAAGAGGTCATATGGTGTCCTAACAGGACACCATATGACCCCTTAAGACACCATACGACAAATAACAATACCACATGGTGTCCTAAGGGGTTATAGGATGTCATATGACCCCTCGGGACACCAATGACCCATAACAACACCATATGGTGTTCTAAAGGGTCATATGGTGTTCTATGACCCCTTAGGACACTATTTGGTGTTGTTATAGGTCCTATGGTGTGCTAAGGGATAATATAGTGTCATATGACCCCTTAGGACACCCTATGAACCCTTAGATGTTGTTAGGGGTTATATTGTGTTCTAAGGGTAATATTGTGTTCTGGATTCGATCTCTCTTCCTCTCCCTCCCCCCTCCTTATTCTCTCCCTCTCTCCCTTTCCCTCTCTCTCTCTCTCTCTCTCTCTCTCTCTCTCTCTCTCTCTCTCTCTCTCTCTCTCTCTCTCTCCCCTTCTCCCTTCTTCCATACCCCATCCCTCCCTCTCTCTCACTCTCTCCCCTTCTCCCTTCCTCTATACCCCATACCCCATCCCTCTTTCTCTTCTTTTGTAATTCCTATAGTCACAATCGAGATCAGTCCTATAACCTTGCAAATTTAATAGCATCATATGTTTTAGAACTTAGGTATTACTCTTAGGGTTAGGTCAAGCTCTTACACTTGCTTTTTATCGAAGCCTCGTTGTTTGTTCACTTGGAGTCTCTCTTATGCTAACAATTGTCTAACTTAGCTATATCAAAACTAAACTACTGATGCTCTATTGTATGATGTTCTATTCATAACTTTAAATTTAATATATCATTTTATTAGCCCACCATATGACCCCTTAGGTGTCATTAGAGGTCATATGGTGTCATGTGACCTCTTAGGACATCATATGACCCCTTAAGACACCATGCAACACATAACAACACCATATGGTGTTATAAGGGGTCATATGGTGTCTTATGACCCCTAAGGAAACTATTTGGTGTCATTATAGGTCCTACGGTGTGCTATTTGGTGTCGTTATATGTCCCTCCCTTCTTCTCTCCCTCCCTCCCCTCTCTCCCTCCCTCTACCTCTCTCCCTCTCTCTCTCTCCCTCTCTCTCTCTCTCTACCTCTCCCTCCCTCCCCCCTCTCTCTCTCTCTCCCTCTCTCCCTCTCCCTCCTTCCCTCCTTCTCTCTCCCTCCCCCTACTCTCCCTCTCCCTTCCTTCATACCCCTACTTCTCTCCCACCCTCCCCCCTCTTCTCTCCCTCCATCTACCTCTCTCCCTCTCTCTACCTTCCCTCCCCCTCTCTCTCTCTCCCTCTCTCTCCCTCTCCCTCCTTCCCTCACTCTCTATTCCTCTCCCTCCTGCCCCTCTCTCTCTCTCTCTCTCTCTCTCTCTCTCTCTCTCTCTCTCTCTCTCTCTCTCTCTCTTCCTACCCCTCCCCCTCCCTCCCCCCTCTCCTCTCCCTCCCCTCTCCTTCTTCTCTCCCTCTCTCCCTCCTTTCCTTCCACCCCCTCCTCTCTCTCTCTCTCTCTCTCATTTCCTTCCACCCCCCTACTCTCCTCTCTCTCTCTCTCTCTCTCTCTCTCTCTCTCTCTCTCTCTCTCTCTCTCTCCTCTCTCCCTCTCTCCCTCATTTCCTTCCACCCCCTCCTTTCTCCCTCCCCCCTACTCTCTCTCTCTCTCTCTCTCTCTCTCTCTCTCTCTCTCTCTCTCTCTCTCTCTCTCCCTCGCTCCCTTTTCATTCACATATTTTCTACTACCAATAGCACGTATGGGGTACTGAACCTATTAGTTCACTGCCTTGCCATAACCTTTTTAAGGTGTAGGAGCGCGTACGCAGTACTTATTACTTGTAAGCATGTACGGGTACTGAGCCCATTATTTTCTACCCTGCGATAACATTTTTTAGGCTTAGGAGCACGTACGCGCTACTTATTAGTATAGAATGGGAAAAAAATATCGTTGGGCTTGCCAACATTTTATGGACTAACAGCGCGTACACGATTATTAATGTAGCGCGTACGCGGTTATTAATGTAGCGCGTATGCAGTACAGAGACATAGTTTTAGTTTCCCAAGAGCCTCAACAACCTCAAAAGAAGTTTTTGAGGTCATTGAAGGCCCCATTGGAGCTGTGTCTGCACTTCTATCACTGTTTTATACATAGAAGTAAGTGAATTTTTTGTTTTTGCATGATTTCAAATAATTGAATTGTTGTTCTTATTAGTTTTGTCAATAGTATTGTGATTGTTTAATAGTTTGATTTGAAAAAACAATGATAAGCTGCATATTTATGGTTATTTGTTTGTTTATGAACTTTTGTTTACATATATATGTAATATGATTCTATTTATACAACCGATATCAACCATGGGAAAGAACAAGCAAGGAATGATGGAACAACGAGAGGTTGAAAAGAAAGACAAAGGCAACGTATGAAGAAATTACATGACATAAGAACAATGGGAGAAGAAGGTATGTCATCCTTAACATCTCAATTCGATTTACCAAATGAACATAATGCACCTAATGCAATTGAAGAAGAGACATTTGATTTACCATATGAACCTAATGCAATTGAAGAAGATACTGCATTAAATAATAAATCAAATGATGAACATGCACCTTCTCTATTTGATGAATTGAATGTACATAATGCACTAATGTTAACACCTCCTAGAATCATTCGTAGGAAACCAAAGTATTTAATTGACATTGATGAGAATATATTGAAGCCAATGCCCAATAAAATGAATGAATGAACTTGTAGGAGAATGGTTAAAAGAATATGGCAAAACTATTTTGAAAACTTAAATCAAACTGCAAGATGTCAATTAATTGTTCAAATGATTAAAAATTTGAATTTTAGAGAGACAATAAAAATTCTAGGCCTAAGATCATCTAAAAGTAACAGTGAAAAAACTATTGTGAGAAATCTATTTGATGCATATCAAGCTATTGGCTCAAAATCACGTACTAAAGATTCTAATGCTACTCGACATGTCATTACATCAACCATAATGAGCAAGAAATTAAAAAAAGATTGTTTGATAAGCAAAACAAGTAAGTCATTAAACATTAGTAGAACAACATTGAGTAAAAAATTAAAGAGGTTGGAAAAAATAGAGGAACCTAACAATAATTCTCTTTGGGCGTTCTCGAGTAGACTATCACTCAAAGACAAGGTTGTTGTTGATGCACTAAGAACATTAATTAAAATTTTTTGGCATGACAACACAAGAGTTTCGCCCAACCAAAGAGATGTTATTAGAAGCCGAATTGGGTCTAAAAATCATGAGCCACATGCCAAACACTATTTGGATATATGACTCAAACTAAATTTTATGAAAGATTTCTTCAAAAGTTTCCTCAAGTAAGAATTTCTCAAAGATTTTCTGAAATGATAAAACCTTTTTATATTAAGATTAATCATGTATGCACCACGTGTTGTTGTAGGATGCATATTGAATTTTCCATGCACTATGATATTTTTCATCATATTTGTTCTACTTTTCACACTAACGATGTTTTGCAGGAATGCAATATACAAGCACCTCCTAAGTCGATAAGAGGATTTATTTCAAGTGTACTATGTAATAGACATGATGGTTGCATTTATTATAAGATGCCTTGTTTGGAAGGTTCTTGTGCTATATGTGGTGGTTTGCAACATTTACCAAGATGCATACATTTGGAGAGCACACATGAAATTGGTACGAAACTAATTTCTTTTGGAAAATAAAAGACAGTCACATATGGAGTTAAAGATGGAAAAGATTTGAAGAGATGTCAGCTGGTAAAAATGATATATGTGTAGCTGAATTTATGAAAATGTTTCAAGAGAAACTAGTTTATGAGTACATAATGCATACACATAGAGCTCAATGGTTAGATGAGCAATTCAAGTTATGTAAGGACACATTTCCTCTTGGCACCATTGTCTCTATTGTTGATTTCGCTTAAAATTATACACTACAACCTCAATTTGAAGTGCAATCTATGTATTATCACTCTCCACAAGTTTCTATTTTTGTACACATAGCATTCATGCATGCAGATGATAGCATAGAGGAGGATAGAAAGGCTATAAGAGAGTATCACTTCTACATAAGTGACGATCGTACTCATTCATCGAAAGGATGCTTTAAATTTTTCTATGATAGTTTAAGGGAAAGGAACATATGATACAACCGACACTTAATATGGTCAGATAATTGCACCACACAATTCAAGAATGAAAGGATATTTTACTGGTTGACAAGGATTCATATGACAAGCAGTGTACAACATTTTTGGAATTTCACTGAGGCTGGACATGGTAAGGGAGAGCACGATAGTGCAGGAGCATGTGTGAAAAGAGCCCTAGCTAGAGAATAATTGAAGTACGAAGGTGGTGCTGAGTTTATAGATGTAGAAACAATTGTGTGATGGTGTAAGTCTACAATGGGTCTAGATAATCCAGGTACGTCAATGGTTCATAGATATTTTTGGTTGATCACTGAATCTAACATTGAAAACTATCTAGATTGTTGTACAGTTGTAGGATCAAGTGACATGCACTCATTTATGAGTTCAAATTCAAGTTCACTGGTAATTTATACAAGATAGATGGTATGTTTTTTCTCTTCATGCATGTATTGTTTGTGGGAAGAATGTGAATCACAAGAGTGGGTTGACAAATGGTTGTAGACGTATAAAAATGACCATATTCCTAAATGAATATTTTAGGTTCATTTCTCTATTTGATTAAATCCAATTTAATTAAATTATCCACATTCCTCTATTTAATTAAATAAATTACTCAATTTATTTAAATAAATTCACTATACCCATTTAATGAATAAATCATTTTATTCAATTAAACCCCCCCTATCCACATTTAATTAAATTCAAATTTAATTAAATAGTTATCCTAAATTGAATAAATCTAATTTATTTAATTTCCCCAAATGGCAACCGAATTGAATTAAATTATTTCAATTAAATCCTATTATCCCTTCATCCACTTGCAAAATCCCAAACCCCTTTCTAATCCCTTCTAGAATCTTCTAGTCACTTCTAATTAACCTAACCCTCCTCTAAACTTTGTCACATCCCTAAGCAAAGGGAAGTCACTTCTCAAAATGGCTCAAAGTCTTTGATAACCATTAAAGGCTTTCAACCTTCAACCACTAAATGGCTCAAAGTCTTTGATAACCATTGAAGGCTTTCAACCTTCAACCACTTAATCCCCAAAGTCTCCAATAACCATTAATGGTTAACTCAAACCCTCCTACATGGTTAAAACATTTGTTTTGACTCAACCTCTACCCAACCCAAAGGTCTCATCAGGGCATTAATGCTTTGACCATTATTATCTCTTAATCATTTGCACAAAGGTTTATCCTTGGATTAACTCTTAATCCAGTGGTTAAGCCTAATTTAGACTTGACCCTTAGCCTTTAGATAACCATGAGGTCTTCTCAGGCCTTTAATGCCTCCAACCTCTTCTCTCAACCCAATCCTATGTTGACACTTGTCACCATTTTATTGGTGCCAATTATGCACATGGATCCCCAACTTTCAAACTCAACCCTTGATTAAACCATTCAATCCTGACCATCCATTGCCCTGTTTTTGCTATAAATAGAGCTCTCATTCCTCCATTCTTAACAATCATCTTTCAAATTTGAAGCATTACACTTATGCTCAAATTCTTTCAAGCTCTCATTTCATATATGCTCCTCATTTAGCCTCTTTTAGATCAGAAATTAGACTAATATGCATGTTTAGAATAATTTCTTTATCATTTTAGCTCAATCATAGATTAAATATAGTATGCTAGGATAGTATTCATACTAATCTTGTCACCTTATCATTTAGTTTATTGCATTTCTAAGATCATACATGGTTTAACACATCTCATCCTAAAAACTATCAGTGCATCCCTCGTTCTTGCATTTGCCATCCCTAAACCATTTTGCTCAGTGATCTGAGAGCAAAAACATCGGTTTGAGGGACATTGTGAGATAGAGAACCATGGGACCCTCCTTGGGAAGCTGAGTAACACGTTATTACTCCATAGCTTGCACCAAGAAGTCATGTGTGTGTGTGGACTAGTATTTTGAAATATTTTCACATATTTAGTTTTATCAGCCCACTTTTCCCGCATACATTTTTGGCGCCCACCGTGGGGCCCGACCCCAAATAACAAATTGGTTTTTCAAATTAATGACTTTTGCAGGTCCACGAGAAACAGGAATCGGCACGTCGGAAACATTCCATAGCGCATCTGGTTAACAGTCCAGTGCATCCCGCTTACTGTTTAGCGCGTGGGAGCCATACTTTAGCGCGTGAAAACCTTTCTTTAGCACATGACACCCTCTAAAATTTTCCTGTAGGTCTCAACGCAAGCAAAACACAAAATAGCGCATGAAGTTAACATATTAGCACATCCAGCTCACAGTTCAGCGCTTATAGTCCATCATCCAGCGCGTGAAACTCAAAAGTTAGCGCATCATATTTCAAATTTTCCTACAAGCCTGAGCGCGGGAGAAAGAAAAGAGACAGAACAACACTTTCAGCACACAGAGTAGCGCATCCCAGCAACAGTATAGCGCAGAGGAACATAAGTTTAGCGCATCTGGCTTTTATTATAGCGCGTACAGTCCATTCTGTAGCACATCACAGACAAAAACAAAAAAAAATTTATTGTAACCGAACTGAAATTTTAGACTTGTAGAAGTCCCCCAAATCATCTAACATTTTCTCTTTTTTTGTTTGCTTGCAGGATCCTAACATTTTCTTGCAGATGGAGCGAAGGATTTTATTTTTAAAAAAAAAAAAAACGCTTTCTTTTGTTGACCTCCAATTCGGAAATTTGCTTTGTTGACCATTTCCTTTTTATAGATCAGAAAATCTTTCTTTTAAGAATTAAAAGGAACATCATGTTTTTGTGGAGCAACATCTCTGCATAGATTGTAGCAAATCACTGATTTGAAAGGATAAAATAAACCCAATTGATTGTTTTGTCTCGAAAGTGGAAGGAATATGCTCTCCCCTTAACTGGGTGATCAAAAATCCAGACCACTCTTACAGCTTTCAGTAATTCAAGCATTAAAACCTTTAGCAGGTCTGCCTTCCCGAAGAGTTGCAATCAACTCTTAAAGCCATTTATGGCCAGTGTGAAGGGAACGACCTAAGTGGGGAACGGCTTTGACGCCAAGAATTCCAACCCACTATAATCAAATGTGAAAAGTGACGAAAGTCCTTTTCAATGGTTACGCGCAGTGATTAGCCTTCCCCCAGTATCCTTGAGATACGTAAAGCTTTTGTTCTAAAGGTTGGGAAGCCTCCTTAGGGAGTTTATCACTGACGGCCGAACAAGAAGCCTGATTACGAACCATAGAAATAGAAACTTTGAGCCGAGTCAATAACTAGACATTTATAACATCATAGTGCAAGGGTGGGGAAGAATCTGCCCCCAAGATTACTCACCATATATCTCCCAAGATAACTACTCAACTATGAAGCAATTCACTTTGGGTTAATTTCTGGCAAAAGGCAAAAAAATGGGTGCCCTCTAGGGGGTGACACGGCTGTTTGAGCTGACGGAGTATCGAGACTAGTGGGCTATGATGTTATTTATGACCCTTGAATAAAGAGTCTTTCTGAAGTGTATTACTTGTATCCAAACCTATTAAAACATTGGGGATTTGAACATATCCTCGCAGAACATACACTTTTTGTTAGATTAAGTAAAATGGTTGTTCTTTTTGTGCCGTGCTTGCAATTATTACTTCAAAAAATCATCCATCGCACTTGAAAATTTCTCAACAAAATTCAAAAACCTCAAGAAATCACCCAAACGAAAAAATCAGAGCAGTCTAGCGCATAAGAACAACATCTTAGCGCCTGGAAGACTTTTGTTAGTGCATTCAAACCTCAAATTAGCATGTGAAGTTAAAACAGTAGCGTTTATCATTAGGCAAAACAGTATAAAATCCTTTAGCGCATTCGAAACACAGTCTAGCGCGTGGCAGCAACAGCTTAGCGCGTAGGTACCAAGAATTAGTGCATAAAGTTTAAAAGTTAGCGCGTGACAGACCCAGTATAGCGTGTAGATTTTTTAAACAAATTCAAAAACAATTTTCAACAGTCCTAACTTTAGCGCGTAGAAGAAACAGCTTAGCGCGTGGCATAGAAACATTAGCGCATACAGTTTAAAAGTTAGCGCGTAGAAGACCCAGGATAGCGCATAAACTTTTGAAACTGTTAGACCGCCATTTTCACAAAATCCGAACTTTATCACGTGTCTAAGGGCAGATTAGCACGTGTGCTCATTCTTTTAGTGCATCAAGTAAATTCAGTAGCGCATGTAGACTCTGTTCTAGTGCGTAATCCAAAACAGGAAAACGAAGAGCTAACCGAAAGAAAAATTTCAAAATTTCAAAAACATTTTTAGCATCCTTTTTTCGTCCAACATCAGTTTTCATCAAACCAGAGTGACAAACAAACCACTAAAACTATTTCTTGAGCTCAATTTGTGTCAAAACAAAAGTTGTCAGAATCGTAAACAAATCGCACAATAGAGGACGTCTCTCCTATCATAATCTAAAAAATTTCATCATCAGTATCAATAGAATCCTTTACCATCTTACGGATTTCTATCTCAAAACACTTGTTTAAAATTCTCAAATTATCAAATCTAGTTTCCAGATCGGGAAGCTTTTTATCCACATCATTTGACACGCTTTGTCGTGAAGGGGCATCTAAACCTTCACTCTGATAAAGTAAGATTTGAAATTTTTCAAAACAAGAATCAACTAAATCCAAACAAATCAAAGGAAACCATTGATCACTCATGCATGACTAATCCCCTTATTCTGAGAAGAAAGAACCTCTATCGTAACATCACGTTGAAGAAACAACAACCTAGTTTTTCCAAATTCATCAAAAGAAATAAGTTTTTATACATCAATCGTCAACTCTTCAAATCCCATCGGGTATTCCTTCATCATGTCAAAAGGTATATTCAAAACAAATCTAGCGAATTTGACAAAGAACCTTTGAAGATAAGAGCATACTGTCAAAAGTCTGCTTTTAATCAAACCATAAACCGCAGCGGAAAGATCAATCCAACATTCTTGCCCGACGAGTGCATCACATATAACACATCTTGACTAGAACCACCAACACCCGAGCAACACATCGAAGAGGCTTTTGTTCCTTTCATCACTAAAAGTTTCTACTAAAATGCCTGTTACTCGCTCTCAAAGTAACAAACAAAGCGAGACACACGCTGAGTCCAGTATGAACCGAAGATTATCAAATCCTTTCGAAGTTCCACCAGTAAAAGAACCTGAAATTACTGAAGCCCTTCTTCGGCAATGTCAAGAAAACCCTTCCTTCCAAAAACTTGTAGAAAAGCTCATGGAAAATGACAAAGAAAAATATCTGTTGATACTTACAAGCAAAGGCGTTAAACTTCCCGAAGATTTAGACGCAAACATTTTTCAAACTGGATCTTGACAATATACATATCAAGAACAACACAGAGAAGAAGAAACTCGCATACCTGAATAATATATTCCAGAGCAACACATTCTAGAACAACGCATACCAGAAATGCGCATACCTGAACTAGAAACACTAGGGCAACATATACCATTTACCACACCTTTTCAACTAAGAACCAATACAAGGCAAGAACTTTTTCCTTGACATGACAATATACCTTTGGCAGCCCTTACTCAACAAATGCAAATGTTGCAAAGGCAAATACAGGATATGCAACAAGGGACAACAATGCGGTACTCTTTGAACAAAATCTGTCCTTACCCATTTGACAGAAGCTTGAACATGGTGCCTTTTCCTCCAAACTCAGACGTTCCCAAATTTGATAAATATGATGGGAAAAGTGATCCCCGAGATCATGTTTGGGAATTTTGCACACTGAGCCTGGAATTTGCTCATGATGACACCTATTTAATGAGGTTATTCCCCAGAAGCTTGGGAGGGCAAACCATGGAATGGTTATCCAAAATCTCGCCACCTGTCAGATCATTTGATGAGTTGGTTAACAAATTCATAACCCACTATTCCTACAACATCCAACATGCCATAACCATGCTAGATGTTTGCAATACCAAACAAAAGAACAACGAAACATTCATGGTATTCCTTCAATGCTGGCAACGCATGGTCCCCAGATATCCTCGAGATATTCCTGAAAAGGAGAAAATGGAAATCTTCATCGATAACCTGAACGGTGAGATGAGTTACAGACTAAAACTTCAATGCATACCATCTTTTGCTAAATTGATTGAAAATGGCATTCAAGTAGAAGAAGCATGTGTCAAAAAGGAAACACTCAAATTCTACAAGGAAGGAACAAACACATCAAACTACAATAACCAGAACAACACCAACCTTGACAAATCTCGATTTTGGACTCACAACAGAAATGAAGGCAACAAGGAATCACATGATCCCAAATCTAAGCAACCAGTGCTTGCATTATTTGGAAATCCTCAGAACATGAAAAATCTCAAAAATGCTGCACCAAATGCTAACACATATGCACAAAACACTGATCAAGGACAACTCAACACAAACAACACCAATGATTCTCAAAGCAAAAACATGAATCCAGGACCTAACACCAATTCACGCAACACAAACAATTTCCAAAAGCGTATCTTCACATCACTGGGACAATCATTAGAATCCACATTCAGAGAACTTTTGGCAAATAAGATTCTTTCTTTGCCTCCAATCAACAACTATGAACCCCCAATCAAACCACCTTGGTGGAATGATTCGCACTATTGTGATTTCCATCACAATAAGGGTCATAGAACAAACGAATGCATGAGATTGAAACACATAATGCAGGACATGATTGATCGAGGTGACTTAACGGTCGATGGTCTCAAAACAAATGGTGATCATGGGGCCTTTAAAAATCCTCTCTCAAATTACAACAAAGATGGAGCATCAACCTCAGATGATACACGTGGAGCTCGTATTAATCACATCTACAACAACACCATCAACCACATATCAGCTGACGATCATCAAGTAAATGTCATCACCATTCGAGATCGACATGATCATGAATCAGTCAATGTCACAACCCGAACTCAGAAATATGTCTTGAAAGGACATACTACACCTGCAACTACCATACCAAAAATCCAATATGACTTGGTTAGCCAACTATGCAAAACTCCAGCTCAGATATCTATCTTGGAATTATTGAAACTATCACCAAAACACAAAGACATATTGGAGCAAGCGCTATTGGAAACCAATGTACCTCAAAATCTAGATACAGACAGATTTCAAACCATGGTCGCCCATATGACAGAACCTCATAACCTCATCTTCTCAGAGCATGATAATACTTCCTTGAGTCATCTGCATAATACTCCTCTCCATATTGAAGTCATTGTTTACAAACACCGAGTAAAAAGAGTCTTAATAGATGGAGGAGCTGGACTTAATATATGTACTTTAAAGGTTATCCGTGCATTAGGCTTCTCAGAAGAATCTATTGATCCCTGCAAGAAGATTACCATAAAAGCATATGATGATGAGGAAAGATCCTCTAAAGGAACAGTGATATTACCTATGCAAGTAGGCCCAGTACAAAAGGATACTATCTGTCAAGTCTTAGACATAGATCTAACCTACAATATTTTGTTAGGACGACCCTGGATACATGAAATGCAAGCAATACCTTCTACGTATCATCAGTGTGTCAAGTTCCCTTATGATAGACAAGAAATCTCCATATCAGCTGATCACAATCCATTTCAACATTGCAACACAATGGGGGCAGCCCAAGACAGTTTGGTTCCTCATAATAGAGAAAAGCAGCAATCTTCAACATCAGATCCACACACAGCAAAATCCAACTCCTTGTGGGGAGACTTCGAACAGAAAATGCAAATCAAAGACCAAGGCATAGGCGAATATTCTCTGGAGCCTTAATGTTTGGCAAAGTTGCCAATCTCACCTAGATCGCATGGTTTGCCTACTACATCAACACAATTGGCTACTCAGCCCGTCACCAAATTTGATGGTACCTTCATACAATTGGGTACTCTAGCACATGAATCAGAAGACAAAGACGTTCTTAGCTAGTTATATAAAGATGAAGAAGAAAATCATAGAGCAGCCGCTCTGGACATTTTTCTACCAACACACCTATATGGAAAAGGCTACTTAATCATGAAGCAAATGAGATATGACGGTAAAGGACCTATTGGGAAATGCAAAGAAGGAGTCACTGAACCTATAGATCTTCCTTCACAAACTAGCAGAAACAAAGCAGGATTGGGTTCTAAACTCATGTTCCTATTGAAACGGCCACCACGCCTACCTATTAAACCTCACTGGAAAGTAAAGAAGAAGTACAAAGAAGAATCCTGGCATGAAGCACTTTTTGAATCAGCAGAAACAATCCGCAAGGCACGGGAACGTCAAGATCAGAAGTTACATCAGGAAAAGCTTCTAAGTCATAAGAAGGCCCTATCTGCAGCAGTAGCTCATATTCGAACACCAATATCGCAAGAACAAATCATGTCATCTCCAGATACCGTTATTCCTCCCCGAGGAAGCACAGTCTATGAACAAATCCAGCAAGTAGAGGACGGATCTGACACAGAATCAACAAAAACCATCAAAATGGTATCAATCATCAAAGATTTATTTTCACCATACAACCTACCTGTTTACAGCACAGATAAAATCTGGGATGATGCCTATGAGACTAATTCTAATGAATATGAATGGGGTACCTGCTCCAATGCTACTACAGATATCTCTAGTGATACTGATTCTATATCTATTTCCCAAGAAGAACATACCGCAGAAGATAGACCTCTTGAATTTGGACCGCAGAATATCTATGATGCCGCGAAAACCGAACAGGAACATTATGAGCATGTATATGTGGAGGATAATACCATCGAAGATCTCGACAAAATCCTAAACTTCTTTAAAAACAAGAACCATCACGATGAAAACTCTGTCCTAACACTCACAGTAGCCGAACTTGATCCACCTAACGATTCCTTACCACTTGTCTTTCCTGATCTCATCGACTAGGATGAACCTGAAATCCATGATATACCAATTTTCCCAAATGATGAATCTATTATCCATTACCTATGTACCGTAAATCCTGACACAGGCTCTACCAGTGAACAAAATAACGATATATGTCAATCAGGGAGTGTCAAGTCTCTCAGTCGCAAAAATGAACTAAATAAAGGATCCAATACTGAAAACCAGTCAATGGCAGATCTAGATCACAAAAAAGTAAAAATAAAGGATGCATCTGAGGGTGAAAACCTTTTTAAGGCACCTAACGATGGGAGACTTGACACTGTCCTTGAACACTTTCATGAGTGATCGCCCATATTGATTGAGCCCACTCAATCAATCAACATTGGCACCACAGAAGCAGTTAGGAACATACACCTTGCAGAATCTCTAACAGAGGCAGAAAGATCACCATTCATCATTTTCTTTAAAGAACAGCAAATTAACTTTGCTTGGTCATATGCTGATATGCCTGGAGTGGATCCACACTTAATCATGCATCACTTGTCCATTTCTACAAGAGTTAAGCCAGTCAAGAAAAAGCTACGAAAGATGAATCCACAAGTGGCACTCATGGTCAAAACTGAACTAAAGAAATTATTAGACATCAGATTCATCCGACCCATTGACTATGCGGAATGGATTTCCAACATCGTTCCAGTATCAAAACCAGATGGTAGTATCAGAATATGCACTAACTTCAGAGACGTCAACAAAGCTTGTCCAAAGGATGACTTTCCTCTGCCCAGTATCGACATAATTGTAGATCTCACAGCAGGCCATGCAATGCTCTCACTAATGGATGGTTTCTCAAGCTATAATCAAATCAAAATAGCCCCAGAAGATCAAGATAAAACCGCGTTCACTTGTCCTTGGGGAACGTACTATTGGAATGTTATGCCTTTCGGCTTAAAGAATGCAGGGGCCACTTATCAAAGAGCAATGACCACAATATTCCATGACATGATGCACACATTTATGGAAGACTATGTGGATGACTTACTAGCTAAATCTTTCACCAGAGCAGAACATCTTAGCATCCTAACAAAAATATTTGATCAATTGGAGAAATTCTAAGTCAGGCTTAACCCTAAGAAGTGTGTCTTCGGGGTTACATCAGGCAAGTTACTAGGCTACATTGTCTTAGCTAAAGGTATTGAAGTAGATCCAGCAAAGGTACAAGCCATTATGGACATGCCACCACCAAAGAATATCAGTCAACTCAGATCTCTACAAGGACGACTTCAATCAATCAGGCGATTCATCGCTCAGCTAGCAGTTAAAAGTCTACCATTTAATCATTTACTACACAAAAATGTACCATTCAAATGGGAGGCCAAGTGTGCAGAATCTTTTTACCAAATCAAACAGTACTTGATGAATCCACCAGTTCTAGTACCTCCAATCGTAGGAAAGCCTCTTATTTTATATATCTCAACCACAGACATATCGCTGGGGACATTATTGGCACAAGAAGATCAACAAGGAAAGGAACGTGCCATATATTACATCAGTAGAACATTGAATGGCTATGAACTCAACTATACATTCATTGAAAAGGCTTGCCTAACAGTGGTTTTCGCATCTCAGAAATTCCGCCATTATATGCTAGCACACACCATCAAGTTGGTTGCAAAATTTGATCCTCTCAAATATCTACTCAACAAGGCTGCTCTTACAGGCTGATTGGCTAAATGGGTCATGATTCTCAGTGAATTTGACATTCAATACACAGAAAGACGAGCCATCAAAGGACAAGCAATTGCAGATCAGTTGGCCGAAGCACCCCTACCAGGCAAACAAACCATGGAGGTTGAATTTCCAGACAGGGATGTTCTTGCTCTTTCTACCAAACACTGGACCCTATACTTTGACGGATCCTATACACAGCATGGTTTCGGTGCTGGCATTCTGTTCATCACTCCTAAAGGACACACTATACCAAGATCATATAGGCTTATGTTTCCATGCACAAATAATGTGGCTGAATATGAGGCATTGGTCATAGGCATCAAAATGGCCGTAGAATGGAAAATCATAGCGTTAAAAGTCTATGGGGACTCGCAACTGGTCGTCCATAAAATCAATAACAACTATCAGACAAAGGACGATAAGCTACTACCCTACAAGCGAATGGTGGATGACTTCAAATAGTATTTTGTGCACATCTCCTTCGAGCAAATACCAAGGTTGAACAACAAAGCAGCCGATGCAATGACTACTATCGCTTCATTACTACAAATTCCAGAGCAACAGAGTCATTATGAGTTCCTGGTAGAGCAACTGTTTTCCCCCGCCTATGACCACTCTGAATCCCATGTTATCTATGCCTTGACTGGTTCAGATTCTCCGTTATATGGACCAATATATGACTATCTCAAGCATAATATCTTACCCATTGACCAATCCCATAACCAAAAACGTAACTTTATCCGACAAGCTGCCCGTTACACCCTTACTGCTGATACTTTATATCGTCGAGGTCTCGATGGTACTCTTCTTCGTTGTCTCGATCGTAATGATTCCGATTCTGCTTTACACGAGCTTCACGAAGGTATTTGTGGCACACATTCAAGTGGCACTACTCTTTCTAAAAAGCTTCTAAGGATGGGATAATACTGGCCTACAATGGAGAAAGACTCATATCATTTTGTTAAGAAATGTCCTAAATGCCAGATCCATGGCAATCTGATACATGCACCAACTCAAGAACTGCAACCATTCACAACATCTTGGCCCTTTTGTCAATGGGGACTGGACCTCGTTGGCAAAATTCATCCTTCATCTTCAAATGGACACAAGTTCATTATAACTGCAACAGAATACTTTACCAAATGGATAGAAGCAGTTCCCATGACCACAGTAACAGGGAAACAAATTGCCTCTTTTATCCTCAATTATCTGATCTGCAAATATGGTATTCCAAGTTCAATCATTACAGATAATGGATGGCCCTTCAAGAATCAAGATGTCCAAGAACTATGTGAAAATTTCAAAATCCAACATAGGTTCTCTACACCATACTACCCACAGGGAAATGGTTAACCAGAGGCATCTAACAAAACAATACTGAAAATCCTCAAGAAAACAGTAAATGATGCAGGCAAAGATTGGCATGTACAACTCAATCCAGCACTTTGGGCATATAGGACTAGCATCCGCACACCTACAGGAGCAACACCATACTCATTGGTATATGGATCAGAGGCTATTTTACCACTGGAGGTAGAGATCCCATCTCTCAGAGTCTCTTTGAAAGGCTTAATCCCAGATGAAGAGTATCGAGTTAACCGCCTGCAAGAACTTGAGCTATTAGATGAGAGACGCCAACATACTTGTACTCATCTCAAAGCATATCAGCAACGCATGTGCAGGAGCTACAATCACAAAGTCATTCCCCGCAACTTCAAAGTTGGCAACTACGCTTCATCGCCAAATAAAATCAAACAAATCAAACATAACAAGGATGGATGATTTTCTGAAATACTGAATGTTACACTATAGCATAAAATCGTAGCTAGTTTTGCATTTTGAACTTTTTGAATGTTTGGATTCTCTTCTTTGTCTCACTAAATGCTTCACAGCTAGAGGTCAAGGGGAACTTCCAATATTTTCTTAGTCTTCTGTCTGGAAGGCGATCACTTGTACTGTGTGAATACTTGCCTTGAGACGTGATACATCGAATATCACTAAAGGCCTGATTCCACTTCATGCATACAAATGATCAAATCTTGTCTGTTTACGCAATACGCACTCAGGTCGTCTTGGTTCAATTATACCTTGACGCTTGTGCTATCTTGCAAAATCAAATATCATGTAAATTTTTCTCAGGTCATTATGGTTCAATTATACCATTATGCTTGTCTAAATTTTCAACATATCCTAAACAAATCAATTCTCAATGATGATATCTACACGGAAAGCAAACAAATGGCTATATCGGATGGCAAATACAGAATGAAGGATGCTTCAAAAACAATTAGTTGCACATCATTTTACAATTAGTTGCACATCATTTTACAATTAGTTGCATATCATTTAACATCATTTACATATCACGATACATTTAGCAACATATTAAAACATACATCTCATTTTCAAGATACATCTCACAGCATATAAAAAGCATACATCCTGCATCATGCATTACATCATATATTTCATTATCACATAAGATAGTTCACATAACATGCATCCATATCAACACATCACATGATCAAAAATGGTGCCATCTATATATATATCTCAAAAATGATCAAAATCTACAAAATGTGTCCAAACACTATGTCCAGTACAAAGTATAACAATGCTCCAAAAATATAACAGAGACCATGTCTCTCAAGTATGACTATCTCCTGATGGAGATGGTCTCGCTCTAGATGCACCCGCCCCTGGATCTCCAAGAGGGTCCTGTTTCGGTGGCCCCGTCACACCTCGGCTCTCAGATCATGACCCAGTGGCTCGAGATCGACTCGATCTCGACTGTGCAAAACTTTCCACTCGCCGATCCCTGGGTACTGCAGCCTCATAATGCCGCCTATAATACTCTGCCTCCTGCGCTCTCAACGTCAGCTCTCTAAGGGTGTCTCTCATCGGACCACCCGTCGTTGCTCTCTGCACACTCACCACCACCTCCTTCGCTCATCCTCACCGCTCTATCTCAGTATCTCTCTCAGTGGTCAATTGAGAAATCTGCCGCTGATAGGTCAAAATCTGTGCCTGCAGCTGCTGAACGGTAATCTGCAAGGTCCGGATCTGCGCATCCTCCACATGACCTAGCACTCAAACCCGCAACGGTACCTGTGCTGGAGGAACCCCTCCCACTCGGCCCGTCCTTGATGCTGGAGGTGGGAGCACATCTGTCCTCCTCCTCTGAGCTGGTCGCATGACCTCCTCCTCACCCCCCACTGCAGCTAGCACCTCCCCCACTCTCCCCTCTCTCCCGGCTCTGATACCCAATCCTCCTCTCCCCCTCTCAATCCTCCCCTGCCGCACCACTTTCTCCACACCTCTACCTCCCCACCTCCCTCTGGCTCCTCTGGATCCTCCTCCTCCTCCATCCTCCCCATCATCTCCATCATCTCCCCCGTCTCCCTCCTCCTCATCTGAGTCAAACGCTGGCCTCATCTCCTCCGGATCTGAGATCCTAGCCACCGCCCACGTAGCAAACAAACGGGCGAACTCATCTGTCATCCCTGCATCCTGAATCTCTGGGGCATAGTCCCAGATTTGCCCGGCCAACCCCACAAACTCCTCCACTGCCACAGCACTATCAATAGTCGGCCCCCAATCGGCCACATCTTGCTACCGCCATGCATACAAACATGCTCCCTGAGGAATCCCCTGCTGGCGCTCGAACTGCCTCAAAACTCGGGTCACCAAAAAATGTTCAATGACAAACGGGGTCCTCCCAATCAGATACCTCATCATAAATACAAAGGGCATCTCCAGCCCATACCTCACAGCCTGTATATGGTCTCTAGGTGACCGTATCTATGTCGTCAAAAACCCTCCTCCAATGCTCTAGTTTGCACAGCTTATGCTAGACAGCTAGACCTCTATATCCGTAGGCATATGCTGCACCTATGGGCCTGTCTCTATCTGCCAGTGGCCTCGCTGCTGGAATGTGCTCCCAGCACCATACCTATAATAGGGTCACGCCAACTGATAAACTGTCATAACTGAGGTATACTACCTCATGTAAACTCTTGTATAAATGAGCCAGCATCGCTGACCCCCATGCAAACCTCCTGCCCTGAGTAACCATCTCCTCCAACACTAACCCCCATCCCACCGAGAATCCCTTTGACCTGCGATCAGGACAAAGGAATCCCCCAATAAATCCTGCTAGTACAGATGGTAGCGGTGCATAACCCAAATCCAAAAACTCCTGCCAGGGGATCTCATAACCACAAACTGTATCATCCTGAAATATGCGGCGCAGTGCCTCTGTGCCACCCTCCTCTGACTGCTTATAAGGAAGTAGTACCCCTACTATAGGAATGCGCAAAATCCGGTAACAATCCTCCGGTGTCACTATCATCTCTCTAGTGGAAAAATGAAAGGTGTTCTTATCGCTATGCCACCTCTTTGCCAAAGCTGTCAAAAGCCCCCGGTTCACAGTGAACCGAGGCATATCCAGGAGGGAGGTCAATCCACATCTCTCAATAATGTCCAAATCTGCCTGTGACAATCACAGTATCAATATCCATGGTCTCGGGAATCTCTCCCTTGACTGTACAACACCCAATCGCTCCTGTCAACAAACAAAACATATCCAATATCAGTTTCCACATCAACACAAAGATATCAAAATCAAACTTACATCAACAAAATGAAACAATTTGCTCATCTCTATCAAAGTTCAAAATCCTATCATTTCATATCAACTTGTAAAACAACTCAAGTTCTCAAAAACCATATGAAAACTTGTAACACAACTCAAGTCTCCACAATTACATAAACTTGTAAAACAACTCAAGTTTCCCACCCATATCAGCTTGTAAAACAACTCAAGTTTCCAACCCATATCGGCTTGTAATACAACTCAGGCTTCACACACATTGAATTTGAAATAGAACACGCAGATACATCATATTCTGATTAACAAAACACGTTGATATCTATACATAACTTGGAAAATCGCAAATCAAAACAAGTTATACAAACACTCATATTGGATAAATTCATCAAAACACGACAGACAAACAATACAAATTTTCAAATCGGCCAAAACTGCAAAATTTTTCAGATGCGCTAAAATAGATATTCAATGCACTAAAACATCCCCACGCGCTAGGCTACCTCTCCTATGCGCTCTTCTATCTAACCTATGCGCTAGATTCAGTCTACGTGCTAAAATTTTCACCCCATGCGCTAGACTCTGCCTACGCGCTAATCTACCCCTCCTAGGCGCTACCCTTTTAGCCCTATGCGCTAGGTTAGCCCTACGCGCTAAACCCCCTTCCCTATGCGAACCCCTGCGGCCCCTATGCGCTAGGTCACCCCTACGCGCTAACCCGTTGACGAGACGTGCTACCCAACACTTTCCATGCGCTATTCTACATGCACGCGCTAACCTAATAATTTAATGCGCTAACCTATCTTTTTAGGACGCGGCCCCTAAATTTGACCTCGATGCGCTACTCTAAACTTCGTATGTGCTAAACTAAACCTTAGACGCGCTAAACCGTTAAACCCAAACTTTAAAATTCAAAACCTGACTAAAAACGACAAAACAAAAAATCAAAAAAGGGTAAAAAACGTTGACTTACTGGTGGTCCACGCGCTACAGGTCTCCGGTACCTCCGGACGCGCTCGAAATGGTGTCTATGATAAGGAATAAGCATTTTCTCTCTAGAGCAAATTCTCTTTCTTCAAAGTCAATAAAGCACAAATGAACCTAAATCAAGCCCTTTTCCCCTTTTATAGGAGGAAAATGAAATTAGGGTTAGCTCAATGGACCTATAATATGGTCGCGGTCTCCCCTATACCAAAAAATTTGTAACTTATCGGGAGATGAATCAATTCACACACATTTTACAAACACGAAATCATACACATCATACGCAACTCATCTAATTAAATCAAAAAAATTTATTTTTTTCAAAATATTGATTCATCTCCCAAGGGGGCATCATCATCAAATATCGAATCTGGGGCATCACATCAAATCTGGGGCACGACTGACAAATCATAGGAGCGACACAAAAATTGCATTTGATCATAAATCATGATAAGGCATCATTTTCTTTGAAATAACATGTGCACACACGTCACTTCAAAGAGGGGCAAAATGTAGACGTATAAAAATGACCATATTCCTAAATGAATATTTTGGGTTCATTTCTCTATTTGATTAAATCCAATTTAATTAAATTATCCACATTCCTCTATTTAATTAAATAAATTACTCAATTTATTTAAATAAATTCACTATACCCATTTAATGAATAAATCATTTTATTCAATTAAATCCCCCCTATCCACTTTTAATTAAATTCAAATTTAATTAAATAGTTATCCTAAATTGAATAAAACTAATTTATTTAATTTCTCCAAATGGCAACCAAATTGAATTAAATTATTTCAATTAAATCCTATTATCCCTTCATCCACTTGCAAAATCCCAAACCCCTTTCTAATCCCTTCTAGAATCTTCTAATCACTTCTAATTAACCTAACCCTCCTCTAAACTTTGTCACATCCCTAAGCAAAGGGAAGTCACTTCTCAAAATGGCTCAAAGTCTTTGATAACCATTAAAGGCTTTCAACCTTCAACCACTAAATGGCTCAAAGTCTTTGATAACCATTGAAGGCTTTCAACCTTCAACCACTTAATCCCCAAAGTCTCTAATAACCATTAATGGTTAACTCAAACCCTCCTACATGGTTAAAACATTTGTTTTGACTCAACCTCTACCAAACCCAAAGGTCTCATCAAGGCATTAATGCTTTGACCATGATTATCTCTTAATCATTTGCACAAAGGTTTATCCTTGGATTAACTCTTAATCCAGTGGGTAAGCCTAATTTAGACTTGACCCTTAGACTTTAGATAACCATGAGGTCTTCTCAAGCCTTTAATGCCTCCAACCTCTTCTCTCAACCCAATCCTATGTTGACACTTGTCACCATTTCATTGGTGCCAATTATGCACATGGATCCCCAACTTTCAAACTCAGCCCTTGATTAAACCATTCAATCCTGACCATCCATTGCCCTGTTTTTGCTATAAATAGAGCTCTCATTCCTCCATTCTTAACAATCATCTTTCAAATTTGAAGCATTACACTTATGCTCAAATTCTTTCAAGCTCTCATTTCAAATATGCTCCTCATTTAGCCTCTTTTAGATCAGAAATTAGACTAATATGCATGTTTAGAATAATTTCTTTATCATTTTAGCTCAATCATAGATTAAATATAGTATGCTAGGATAGTATTCATACTAATCTTGTCACCTTATCATTTAGTTTATTGCATTTCTAAGATCATACATGGTTTAACACATCTCATCCTAAAAACTATCAGTGCATCCCTCGTTCTTGCATTTGCCATCCCTAAACCATTTTGCTCAGTGATCTGAGAGAAAAAACATTGGTTTGAGGGACATTGTGAGATAGAGAACCATGGGACCCTCCTTGGGAAGCTGAGTAATACGTTATTACTCCATAGCTTGCACCAAGAAGTCCTGTGTGTGTGTGTGGACTAGTATTTTGAAATATTTTCACATATTTAGTTTTATCAGCCCACTTTTCCCGCATACAATGGTCTTGTAGACCGTTGGTTCCCATTGATTCATATCGAATTCCCAAAGCACTAGAATTGAGCCAGATGGAGACATCAATGGATTTTGACCATGTATTCGACCTAGTGGATTCAGGTGATTTTTTAAGTTAATTTTTTTGCAAGTATTCTTTTTGGTTCATTTTGTTGTACATCATACTTTATTTTTGGTATTAATTAACACTTTATAAAATGCAGGTCATGTGTATGCAGTTGTTGCAGAAGACAACAATGAAGAAGGAACATATTACTATTTGTGTCATTGTGTTGAGACAAAAAGAAAATTGACAACCACAATCATTGATGGAGAGGGTATTGAGTACCCAATAGGGTCTATTGTCGTGATAGGAACATGGCTTCGGAGATACCCTATCAAGAATTCTGATGTTTGGTTGTTTGAGGACTTTGAAACACATAGACATATTCTTCATTTCTCTAACCTTGTCATTGCAACAAATATTCATTTGATGAAGTATCATGGTAGAATTCATAACAAGATTTTATGGAAAGTTCATGATTTTGACCATGAGGCAATACTTGACACAATACGAGTTAGAGCCAATCCTAAAGGCTCACTTGATTGATTCTACGGTTCAGAGTAGAATGATTTTGAGAATTTTGTATAAATCATCGACGAATCGTTCTATATTCGTTTTTTGCATATAAAAATGCCCATGAGCTGATTTTTACATGTTTAGGGGCTTAATTTTGTATATTTAAATGGCAATGAGTTGATTTGTACATATGTACATGCCAAATTTTGTATATTAAAATGGCAATGAGCTGAATTGCACATATTGTAATGCCAAATTTTGTATAAAAGCCCATGAGATGATTTTTAAGACATTTTTTTGTATAATCAAATAGCCTAGAGCTGATTTGACCATATTTAGAGGCAACTTTTTGAATAATATGTGACAATGTTTTGTGACTATTTTGTGTGTTAATGTTTTGTGACTAGGTTTTGAGTATATGTGATGTGTCCCTAGTCAATCATGAGCATTCTTGATTCTTGTATAATCATGGATAGTTATTTGAGTCATTATCGGGTCATAGGGGTCATAGATTGAGACTAGATACAATTTAAGCAAAAATTGTCATTGTTGTCAAAAAAGTTGTCAAGCAACTTCTACATTATGTCGGTAGGGTATAAATCTCGACGTTTCGGCACTTTGGGATGCATGACAGGGGCATGCCTAGCATAAACCTGCCCACCCGGACATGCTCGTGACCTTGGTTTGTGCACACGACGAACCAAATCAATTCTAGCCAATCTTGCAACTTTGCATTGCATGCAACTAACGGTTTTTGCAGCAGGCGAAAAAATGCTACCAATTGAAAATGGCTCTGAGTCATCAAAAACTAAGATAGAACATTATAGAGGAGCCTCACACGACCCCACGGGTTCAAACAGATTGACCATATGTGTCCTGGATTTGAAAAAATAGTCCATCAAATTTTGACATTTTTTTGGACTCGGGGCACTTGAGAGATCGCCCTGGTATGGTATGACTCGACATTCCAATGCTTTGGGATGCATGACAGGGGAATTCCTAGCATAAACCAGCCCACCCAGACGCACTCATGATGTCGGTTTGTGCACACAATAAACCGAATCAATTCTAGCCAATCTTGCAAATTTGCATTGCATGCAACTGACAGTTTTTGTAGCAGGCAAAAAAATGCTACCAATGGAAAATGGCTCTGAGTCATCAAAATACAAGATAGGACATTGTGGAGGAGCCTCATGCAACCCCATGGGTTCAGACAGATTGACCATATGTGTCCTAGATTTGAAGAAACAGTCCGTCAAATTTTGACAATTTTTTGGACTCATGGCACTTGAGAGATCTCCCTAGTACAGTATGACTCTCGACGTTCTACTACTTTGGGATGCACAAAAAGGGCATGCCTAGTGTAAACTTTCCCACCTAGACACGCTAGTGACATCAATTTGTGCACACGACAAACCGAATCAATTCTAGCCAATCTTGAAACTTTGCATTGCATGCAACTAACAGTTTTTGCAGCAGGCGCAAAATTGCTACCAATTGAAAATGGCTCTAAGTCATCAAAAACCAAGATAGGCCATTATAGAGGAACCTCACGCAACCCTAGGAGTTCAAACAGATTGACCATATGTGTCCTAGATTTGAAGAAACAGTCCGTCAAATTTTGATAATTTTTCGAACTCATGGCACTTGAGAGATCGCCCCGGTACGGTATGACTCTCGACGTTTCGGCACTTTAGGATGCATGACAAGGGCATGCCTAGCGTAAACGTGCCTACCTAGACATGCTTGTGACATCAGTTTGTGCACACGATGAACTGAATCAATTCTAGCCAATCTTGCAACTTTGCATTGCATGCAACTAATAATTTTTGCAACAGGCAAAAGAATGCTACCAATTGAAAATGGCTCTGAGTCGTCAAAAATCGAGATAGAAAATTGTGGAGGAGCCTCAAGCAACCCCACGGGTTCAAACGGATTGACCATATGTGTCCTGGATTTGAAGAAATAGTCTGTCAAATTTTGACAATTTTTTGGACTCAAGGCACTTGAGAGATCGCATCGGTATGGTATGACTCTCGACATTTCGATGCTTTGGGATGCACGAAAAGGGCATACCTAGCATAAAACTTCCCACCCGGATGTGCTCACAATGTCAGTTTGTGCACATGACAAACCGAATCAATTCTAGCCAATCTTGCAACTTTGCATTGCACGCAAATAACAGTTTTTGCAGCAGGCAAAAAAGTGCTACCAATTGAAAATGGCTCCGAGTCATCAAAAGCTGAGATAGGCCATTATAGAGGAGCCTCACACAACCCCATGGGTTCAAATAGATTGACCATATGTGTCTTGGATTTGAAGAAATAGTCTGTCAAATTTTGACAATTTTTTTGACTCAGGGCACTTGAGAGATCACCCCATAAACTTGTCCACTCAGACACGCTCGCGACATCAATTTTTGCACACGACAAACCAAATCAATTCTAGCCAATCTTGCAACTTTGCATTGAATGCAACTGACAATTTTTGTAGCAAGCGAAAAAATGCTCCAATTGAAAATGGCTCTGAGTCGTCAAAAATCAAGATAGGCAATTGTAGAGGAGCCTCACGCGACCCTATGAGTTCAAACGGATTGACCATATGTGTCCTAGATTTGAAGAAATGGTCCATCAAATTTTGACAAATTTTTGGACTCATGCCACTTGAGAGATCGCCCTGGCATGATATGACTCTCGATGTTCCGACACTTTGAGATGCACGATAGGGGCATGCCTAGAATTAAATTTTCCACTCGGATGCGCTCCTGACGTCGGTTTATGCACACGACAAACCGAATCAATTCTAGCCAATCTTTCAACTTTACATTGCATGCAACTGACGATTTTTGCAGTAGGCAAAAAAGTGCTACCAATTGAAAATGGCTCTGAGTCGTCAAAAAATGATATAGGCCATTGTAGAGGAGCATCACGCGACCCCACGGGTTCAAACAGATCGACCATATGTGTCCTGGATTTGAAGAAACAGTCTGTCAAATTTTGACAATATTTTGGACTCAGGGCACTTGAGAGATCGCACCGGTATGGTATGACTCTCGACGTTTTGATGCTTTGGGATGCACAACAAGGGCATGCCTAGCGTAAAATTTCCCACTCAGACATGTTTGCAATGTTGGTTTGTGCACACGATGAACAAAATCTGACCATTGCGAGCATGAGGGTGCTCTCGTACTAAACACATATTGTTGTTTATATTCATATTGTTGATTTTTGTTGTTTATATTCATATTGTTGATTACATATGCAAATATTCATTTAAATTTATAAAAGGGTAGCCACCAAATACAACGAATACACAATAATAAACTGAATACAAGGAGTTTTGTAGGGTTAATTCAACATTTTAGAAATTTTATCAAATCATATTCCACGATTGCAATGTTTTATATCATATATTTTTGTTGTTTATATTCATATTGTTGATTACATAGGCAAATAATCAATTGAATTTATAAAAAGACAACCACAAAATGCAACGAATACAAAATAATAAACTCAGTACACATTTATTGGATTGAATATAGACATTTATATATATTAAAAAAAGGCATGTCCGCCAAGTCAATAAAAGTATTACAAAAATGTGCCATATGCCATGTCCAAATCGATATACAATAAAAATGTAGAATATATCTACATGTATTGGTCATTCTATGACGAAAACTAACACTATATGATCCTAAACTTGTGGTGGATCATCAAAATCAAGCCTCTTCGATGCAGTACTTGACTCTATAGATGGCTGCAAAACCACAATTCAAAAGCCAAGTTAGAATTCTTTTGTAGAAAATAGTTCACAATTAACAACATAACTATGCATTTAACTATAATTCCTTTGCAATTGAAATGTAGATTACCTCATTATCTGATCTAGGAGCTAATGTCTTTGCTCTCCTCTCCTTGTCACTCTTAAGAGTTTTCTTAAAGACATATTTAAATGGATCCATGTTATGGTCGTATTGTGAAGGGGTCTATTGTAGATTAAATGTACAATTAATACAATGTACTAACATAAATATATCAAAAACACTTAAAAGTTATAATATAGAGAACAGTGACGTACTTGTGCCTGAGATGCTTCTCCAATGGACTGGGGATGGCTCACCGTTGATGGAGAAACTATCGCTATTACCTATACAAAAAAATTTCAAAGATTAAATACAATTAATATAATGATAAGTATTGTAGGTTAAAAACAATTAATTTTACATATCAAACAAAAGTGTACCAGATCCTGAAATGTTTCTCTAGTGCACGAAGGAGGGTTCGCCATTGATAAAATAGGTATGGATATTTCTTGTATGAAAAAATTATAAGATTATAATATATGACAAGTTCACATGTACGCGTGCATATAATCATGAAATCAAGAAAATAAAGTAGAGATACATACCTCCGCCCTCTCTTGATCCACAGGTGAATCAAGTGCATTCAACAAATCCACATAGCTCAATGACTGTTGTACATGTAAAATAGACAAAAAACACTAATCAATCTACAAACTCCAACTAAAACTTGATTTCAATATTTTCAAATAATTGTACAACTAAAAATGTGTTCAATTACCTTCTTCCCACATTTTGGCATCTTCGAGGAATTATTTTTCTTAGGATGAGCCCTAGACGTGGAGGGGTACCCTAAAAAATCAAAATTAACATGAGATATTAGTACAAATAATAAATTAAACATAAATTTAAAAATCTAAAATGAAATGACTTGCATATTCCATCAAAACAATACATAAAAAGGGTTGTACAAAATATGATACCGTATAGCCTTGTAGGCCAAAATCGATCGTTAAGAGCGTGATGTCATCAATCTAGGACATTTGGTCCCCTGTCAACACCTATAAACCAAAAATTGGACCAAGCATTAAAGATAGTTAGTATAACTTGTATTTTTTTGAATTCAAAGTGTACTATTCTATTTTAACATGTTACAAAATTTATACCTCAGGCATTGAAGTTGCAACTATAGTAACTAGGGGAGGAGTATGGGATACCGTTGTTGCATCCCGAAATGCATATTATTTGTCTCAATTTAAATAGATGTATAAATAAAAATTCATTTATGTAATTACAAATTTAAAGTGACTGATAAATAAAATGCTATGAATTCAAATCAACACACTTGTGTCTGCCGCTCATGAGCAAAGACCATGTCCATCAACTTATCTACCAGTGCAAAATCCTCAGTCATGCAGGCCTGACATCTACTCCCACAAATCGTGCATAGATGAGATGAGGATCCATCTGCACCGGCTGCATCATCTATCCCCAAGCATATCCCCAAGCAACTGACACACATATGTTGGATGGGCTCTCTGTCGCCACCTAATGGCTCATCATCCAATACAATAGGGTGTGCTAACGACGTCCCATGCTGGATGATGGCACTAGTCAACATAACTCCCTCGACTCTTTCAGCTCTATTGGGACAGCATGATGCACCTTGGGTTTGGGTGCTAGGGGGTGGCGTTTCTCCGTGGGTAATCGCATATGGGCTCCAAGTCTATCTTGGGTAGAGCCACCACCTCTACCATGGAACTCTCTCATGTCAAAATAGTTTGGGTGCACATTGAGCACAAACTCATAATATACTTTTCTCAAAAAATATAATGGCACCTCATAATTATTACAAGGTGGATCATCAAAGACCATCCACCACCTCTGCTAAAAAAGATTCTTCATCTGCACATTGGTACTCCAATGTATGGGAAACCTCTTTGCATTAAGAGGTAATGACAGACCAGTTTTGGGATCAACAAAAAGGGCACATATTTGTTGTTTACTAATATTTTTGTTTTTTACTTCCTCGTATGAGAGCCCATCAGCATAGAATTGATGACACCTATCCCTAAAGCTTCCCCATTTGGTAATTTGTGTGGGAACAGCTATGGCACCACTAGCTAGTGTTTCTAGGCTAGTGGCGAGGGATTGATGATTATCAAGTTCAAATGTTTTCAATTTAACAATCATTCTATTGATTTTAGATATATTTTGTCCTAACTGATTAATTAATTGCTCTTGTGTTTTGAGTGTGCGGTCAAAAGGAGGAATTGGGGGTGTATCGTTTGGGTTTTTAGGAGGTGCATTTGGTTGTTCTTGTGGGTTTTTAGGAAGTGCATTTGGTTGTTTTTGTGGGTTTTCAAGAGCTGCCTTTGGTTGTTCTTGTTGTGGATTAGAAAAATCTGGTTTTTGAAACAAAAAATGAAAAAATCTAATCAAAATTAATGAAATTAAATTCAAAATGTAAAACAAATTGAACAAACGAGAAAGAAAGACAAAAATAAACAAAAATTAACCTTGATCCATAGTCTGGAAGAGAAATCTAGCACCTCATTCATGGTTTAGAAGAGAAAATGAAGAAAAAACAAAGTAAAACCACACTATTCACGGGAAAATAAGAGCTAGTTTTTTTTTTTTTTAACTTTTTTTGATAGGCACCACGTGCACAGTTCTCTTGGGATTATTAGCGTGTATGCGCTCATTTTCCTATAAGTAGCGCATACGCGCTTATTTTCCTATAGGTAGCACATACGCACTCATTTTCCTAAAAGCAGCATGTACGCGCTACCTTCTCTAGGCTCGGGAACAACAAACCTAAGCGCGTACTCAGTGAATTCAAATTTTAGAACCACGTACGCGCTGCTTGTTTTTCCATTTTTTTGGGGTGGTGTCCAATTTTTTGACCACCATCTTTGTGCACATACCCAATATTTGTGTGTGTGTATATAATTATATATGTATATGCATGCTCATGTATATACAAAAATACAAGTATGTATGCACACACACGAACAAAATAAAAATGAACCAAAATAAGAAAAATACAAATGAAATAAAATAACCACAACATTAAGAAGAAGAAAAATAAACAAGAGGAAACACTATAATAAGGAAAGAAGACAGAACCAAAGAGCCAAAAGAAAAAGGAAACAACACAAAAATGATGGAAATAAGTGAAGGAAAAAAACCTAAGCTAAAAAAGGGGAGCAACAAGGACAAAAAGAGGAAACAAGGGGATAAAGAAAGAGAGAAGAGGGGAGGAAAGAAAACAAGGAGAGGCGGGTAGAGAGTACCGATTTGATCAGAAGGGGGAGGAGCACAACCCAAAGGAGAGAGGGTGGGGGGTGGGGGGAAGGAGAACCCGATGGAAAAGGCTAATGCAAGAGAAGGGAATAAAAGGGGGAGAGAGGAGGAAGGAGGTAAGGGGAGAAAGGGGAAACCACAAAAAAGGAAAGAAGGTCAATTAAGGGTGGGACACATGTTTCTAATGCTAGAAAGAAAAGGTTGCCAAGACAAGCTTAAGCTCCACCCTTCATCGCGATTAAGGTTCAAGGGGTGGTTGTTGATTTCTATGGCCTCCTTTAGTTCTATCTTAAATAAGTTGTCTTCCTTGAAAAGAATCTCAATGCTTTCTAGACAAATATGGTGATTGATGGATCGAGAATGCTCGGCAAGGGCAGACTTAAGGACTCAATCATGTTTAATTTCGACATCATGTTCTTTTATTCTAATACTGAAGGAATGACCCGTTTCACCTATATAAGGTAAACCACATGAACAATTTACCTTGTAGACTCTTGACTCCAATAAAATATCCCTAAGGTCTTTGAGAGGGGGGACATGGTTTCAAACCGTTGAGAAAGGCTTGAAGGCACATCATAAGCCTTTCTTGGAGAGGATTTCAGATATTTGATGGGAAATGCCTTCAATATAAGGCAAGGAGACACAAGGGAGGTTCGAGGGAGGAATGTAGATGGTAAGTGAGAGGAAGAGAGATTTGTCTTGGTTGAGGGCTCTAGAGATATGCTTGTTGTAATACCCATGAAACCTAAATATGCAACAAAGATGGTCAAGCTCTTGATCTAAGTTATCTCCATCACAAATATCTCATGGCCGAGGTTTTGAGGACCACCACTTTTTGGAAAGGGTGGTGATGAGATAAGGAGTGAAGGTAAAGGTCTGTGGGTAGCTTTGTGAAACACACGAAAACCTAGAGAGCCATCAATTTTTTTAATGAGCAACACATCCAAGAAAGGAAGTTGGTTGTCAAATTCAAGTTCCATGGTGAAGGAAATGCAAGGAAATATGTTATTAAGGTGGGAAAGGAAATCTTTGAGATTGTCCAAGCCATGGGGCCAACACACATTAGTGTCATCAACATAATGTCTCCACCACTTCGGTTTGAGAGGGTAGGGGAAGAGGGCAGTATCTTCAAAATTCTCCATAAAAAGGCTGGCTATGATAAGTGAGAGGGGGGAATGTGGTCATTGTTGCTGCTAGGATATGTTGTTGTCATTAATGTCAACATATTCCTGCTCAGGTGCTTGCAAATTAGTTTTTTGAGATCATGGTTTTGTGTATGGAGTATTTCTAGCATCATTATATTCTTTTGTATTGGTTTTAGTGATCCGGAAAGCCTAATTGATCATATCGGATGATACGGTATTGCAATTTGTTTATCTGATCAATGCTTTACAGAGTTCAGTATTTCCTCTGGTATATTTCGATGTGATCAGTTCTTGAGTTGAGATTTTGGGATATTTTTTGGGATGGTCTTGTGTATCTTCATTTCATATGGTTCATGATTTGGTGCTCTGCAAGTTATCTTCTTGTTGTGACAGTTACTATTGTTTAAGTGATTCTTGAGGTTCAGATGCTGATCGATGAAGATTTGACAAGTGGTGTTGGTACAACTATTACTGATGATTCTAACGTGCTTGCTGGTGTTTCCTAATTGTGTCCTATTTGTTTTGATTATCCACATTGATTTTTGTGCGTGTTCTTAGTGATTTTGCTGAACTGGTGATTTTCTTTGTGTTATGCAGTTTTCCTGGTGGTGTAGTGTGTTGCAGTTGATCTTGGGCATGATTTCTGGTGGAGTTGAGCATTTGGATATTTGGTTTAGGACCATGTTATGTCATGTATATCAATATATTAGTCCGGTGGTCGATCTTTGTATCATGTGATGTAATTTTATAATTATGAGTTAAGGGTTTAGTCGACCTTGTTGTCAAGGTTGATGATTTGTATAAATAGGTGATATTGTCATGCAATTTAGGTGTCATGGTTGTGTCTGCATTATCAAAGATTGGTGTTGCAAAGAAGACATTGTTCTTAACCAAAACTATTGTCAGGTATTTGGAGATGCTATTCTTTCAGTTCATTCCTTCTGGATTGTAGTCCAAATCTTGTTGTAAGTCAGTGAGACTTCCCTGAGGGTTGTAACCTTTCAAGCCATTATTATTTTAGCAAGGAGCTCTAGGCAGTGTTCCTGAATGTTGGTGCATTCCCTGTTGTAATATTTTTACATACTACTATAGAGTATCATCTTATTGTGGGTAGGTTCCCACTGTGGTTTTTCCCTTAAACGGGTTTTGCATGTCAAAATCTTGGTGTTGTGTGTTGTGTTGCTTATCTACTTATCTTTGTTATTGCTGTAGATTATCAGATTTTTATTTATGGTTGAGTTTGCATATTCAGTAGAAAATTGATTCACCACCACCCCCCCCCCCCCATCTCAGTTTTCTCTCATTTTTGTTGCCAATAGGGAACCCATCACCACCCCATCAACTTGCTCATAGATCATGCCCTGAAAGAAAAGAAAGTGGATCCAAGACATAATTCAACCAAGTTTTTTATCTCGACATTCACCTTGCGCCTAACAATCTCAGTAGAGTCAAGAATGGGAAACTTGGTGAAGAGGGAGACCACATCAAAACTCACCAAGAGGTCATTATTGTCGAACTTAGCATCTTTAATAAATTGAACAAAATGGGAAGAGACTTTGATAAAGGAGTTTGAATTGCCCACAAGATGAGAGATAATTTTGGAAAGGAAAGATGTCAAATTGTAGGTGGGGAGCCCATGGTGTTGATAATGGGCCTTAAAGGACTACTAGATTTGTGAATTTTAGGGATCCCATAAATGCGAGGGGTGACTTCTTTGGTGGGAACAAAACTCTTTTTGGTAGCATCATCGAAAGAGGAGCCTAACACAATGACCATGACTTGCTTTAAAATTTTGGAGCAAGGGTTACGAGAAAGGATCTTATAGCTATTAGTGTTAGAGAGGAGGTCCAACATTTTAGAGATGTAGTCTCATTTATTCATGATGACCATGGTGTTACCCTTTATCAGTTTTTGAAATGATTAGATCATTATTGCTCATTACTTTGTTAAAAGCCACAATTTCATGTTTAGGAATGCTGCATCTAGGTGGCTTGGCATCAACTGGATTAACCAATACAATGAATATGAGCCTGCTTATATAGGCAAGGCCATATGGATATATGAGCACACAATCATGACATGTGGCTCAATGAGAAACAAGGGTAGGTACGAAAAAAGTAGGGGTAGGTAGGAGAAATAATATAATATTCCACAAGAGGTGGAGGACCCACCGAATGTGGAGTGTAACAAAAAGATAAGA
This sequence comes from Cryptomeria japonica, assembly GCF_030272615.1. Lineage (NCBI taxonomy): Eukaryota > Viridiplantae > Streptophyta > Pinopsida > Cupressales > Cupressaceae > Cryptomeria > Cryptomeria japonica. Next base: position 600,001,531 of record NC_081409.1, read on the forward strand.
CCACAAAAGGTGGAATTTCTCCTACAAGCTATATCCCTATGTGCACACTTCCCTAAGTGTCTCATATCCAAACTACGATGAGATGCATTATCCTAAGTTAACTTAAGTAAAGTGTAATAATATACATGATGAATTACTTATTTACACCAACACCCCCCCTTAAGTGCAACTTAGGGGAATGAAGACTCAAGTCAACAATGCAAGATGGGTTTCAGCTACTAGGCCATGATAGGTACCCATGTACAATATGCAAATACAGGAAAAACTATGCAATGAAATCTCTCACAAATGGAGAAAGGGAGAAAACCCAGTGGGAAAAAACTGCCCCCCAAAAGAGAGATGAATGTAAAAAAGACTCTCAAAGAAGAAGGACAAAACCTCAAAGAGGAAAAAGTCTCCCCCATAAGAGAGGAAGGAGAATTCAGTTGACCCCCCCTAATGAGACATCTCGTACCCCCAAGAGAGCTCACAACTACTGGAACTTACTCCTGGTGAAAGGTTTGGTAAAGATGTCAGCAACCTGCTCCGTTGTAGGACAATACTGAAAATCAATGACCTACTTCTAAATCAGCTCTCGGATATACTACATATGAATCTCGATGTGTTTGGTCCACTGATGCTGGATCAGGTTCTTCGAGATGGCAATAGCACTCTAATTGTCACATTGTAGAATTGTCGGTCGTGGAGTGGTGAACTCAAACTCTATGAGAATTTGTTGAAGCCAAATGGTCTCAGTCACTTCGTTAACAGCTCCTCAATATGCAGCCTTAGTCAAAGAGAGAGAAATAGCATGCTACTTCTTTCTCTGCCAACAAATGAGGCTCGAAACAAGGTGAAATTTGTAACCTAAAGTAGACTTACGATCATCTATATCGCTAGCCCAATCAAAGTTTGTGTAACCAGCCAAACGAAGTCATATGCCTATTGCATAGTGAATCCCATAATGATGTGTACTCTAGATGTAATGAAGGATGTGTTTGGTAGCTTTCCAATGAAGCTCGTGTGGTTCCTGCATGAAGCGAGAAACCATGCCAACTGCAAATGAAATATTAGAGCGTGTGTGAGTCAAGTAGATGAGACTACCCACAAGCTGACGATACAATGTGGCATCAACTGGTGGAGAAGAGCACTGAGCCTCAAGCTTGACTCCTGAAAGAAAGGGAGTTGGTGCATGCTTACAATTAGCGATATGAAAGCGTGCAAGTAGATCAAGAGAATACTTAGGCTATGATAGTGTAATCCTAGAAGGTGACTGTGAAATCTCTATCCCAAGAAAGTAGTGCAAAAGACCCAAGTCAGTCATAGAAAATCTATCATGCAAAGCAGATTTGACCCTACTAATGATGAATGTGGTGCTCCCTGTAATGATCAAATCATCAACATAGAGCACAAGTATCAAGTGAGAGTCATCTTGTTGCAAAATGTAGACATTCAAATCAGAATGACACCTAGTGAACCCTTTTGAGAGAAGAAAGGAATCCATCTTGGCGTACCAAGCCCTGGGGGGATGCTTAAGGCCATAGAGAGATTTCCATAGTTTGCAAACCAAGGAAGAATCCTGGATGAAACCCTATGGCTGCTCCATATAAATCTCCTCGTCAAGATCACCATGAATAAAAGCACTCTTCACATCCATCTGATGTACAACCCAACCATGAGCTACATCAATAACAAGTGTCAAGTGAATGGAGTTCATCTTGGCTATGGGCGCAAAGGTCTTAGTATAGTCAACACCTGGAACCTGAGAGAAACCTTTCGCAACAAGTCGAGCCTTATACTTATCCACACTACCATCTGCTACAAACTTGGTCTGATAGATCCACTTACATCAAACCATTTTTCTCCCCTTAGGGAGAGGGACTAACTCCCATGTGTTGTTCCTCATCAAGGAACTATACTCTTCCTCCATAGCTTGGTCCCACTCAGGAACCCCTGATGCTTCCCTAAATGTTTGTGGATTGGAAGCGATAGAAATGAATGCATGTAGAAGGTCTTGATTTTGTGATCGAGTCCTCTATGTATTTGAAGGATCCCCAACAAAAGAACCCTCTAACACAAGTGTTTGTCAAGCCCAATGAGGTCTAGGTGGGCGTGGAGAATGAGGCTCCTCAACTGCAAGTGGACCCCGTAGAGGTGTAACCCTGCAAGTCAAAGTTGAAGGAGTCTCATCATCTGAATCACTGGCATCACTATCCACAAAGGAGGAAGGTGGAGGAGGTAGAGAGGCTAAGCTAGGAGAGCTTTCCTCAAAATGAACACTCTGATGAATACTAAGAGGGGGGGTGAATTAGTGTACCCAAATACTTTACCAAACACTTAAGCAGTTTTACTGCAGACCGGTATAGCCCTTTAAACAATAAACTGGTTAATACACAAACAAGCCAAATAGCAAATAAAACATTCACCCATAATAGCACAATCACCATAACACAAGATGTTTTGATGTGGAAACCCAAATGGGAAAAACCACAGTGAGTAAAACTCACAATTCTACTATTTGCAGAATAGCAACCAGACCGGTTAAGGTTAGACCGGTTAAGGCCTTACAATGTTCTTCACCAGGACAGATCCTGTTAGGAATCCAAATCTCTGTTAGGAGATAAGTCCTGTTAAAGACAACCCTGTTAAAGGATTTTAGATCCACAACTGTGAACCACCTTGTTAGAGGTTTTACAATAGGCTTGACTGGGCCTACCTAGTTAAGGGTTTCAAACTTGTCAAAGAGATTAGTAATCAACAAGTGAATGATCTAGAAAGTAGCACAGAATGCTTGATTAGATCCTTGACTTCTCCCTGTTAATGCATTGCAGTATTACTTCAATCTTCTATCCTTTGCATGTTCAATCTCTGTCGTGAGATACCTTTTTTGCACAGACCTAATCTTCTCTCCAACACCTCACATACATCAACAACCTCAAAACCCTAGACATGATGTCCTCATATAAGAATCTGATTTCATATCGGTCGAATGAGATTAGACTACAATTTCCTATATACAATGCATCTAGACATAATTTGTAACACGAGATAGAATCACTGCCTTGGTGTTGGTGGATGATAACTCATCACACTTTACAAGTTTGTTAGTTAACAAAACGTAGTATACCGATTACTACTTTACAAACAAAGACTGATAAGTTGGAACTAGTGTTTTGATCTCAAAAAAGATTGGCTGCCGCTTGGGGTCCTCATACCGCTTCAAGTCCTCGTATTGCTTGAAGTCCTCGATCATGCTTTGACTGGTAAGCTCCTTCCGTAAACACCAATAGTCTTCTACAAATAAAGACTATGCATACATTGACATACAATACCGATTTGAACAACTACCTATTGAGAATAACTCATACATTAATTAAGTGTGTGTCCATCAATGACAATCACAACTAAACATCATCAAAATGCCAAAACACTCCTCTCAATGAACACCTCGTGTTTCAGGATCCATCAATTGATATGCCTTAACACCCTTAGGATATCCAACAAAAAGACAAGGCCTACTCTGAGGTTCCAATGCCTTGCGTTTCTGCGGAGGAATGTGAGCCCATGCTGGACACCCAAAGAATCTAAAATGTCTCATAATCAGTTTCCTACTAGCCCAAGGCTCAAAAGGAGTAATACCTATCAAATATTTGTGAGGAACCCGATTTTGGATGTGTGTGGCACAATTGATAGCCTCTTCCCAAAAGGCAAGATCAAGAGAATGTGCATGTATCATACAACTAGCCATTTCTTTGAGAGTTCTATTCTTGCACTCTGCAACTTTGTTCTACTCTGGCATGTAAGCAACAGAATGCTGAAGATCAATCCCATCAAATGTACAAAAATCCTCAAGTCTTTTGTTAACATATTCCCTTCCATTATCTATGCGAGGAATCTTGACCACTTTCACGGATTGTTTTTCCACACGAGTCTTGAAGTCTTGAAATCTATCAAACACTTCACTCTTACAAATAATGAAGTAGACCCAAGTGAAGCAAGAGTAGTCATCAATGAAGGTGAGGACATAGCGGGCCTTACTAAATTAAGGTGATGGAAATGGACCTGCTACATCGTTGTGAACAAGTTGAAGAACTTCCAAATCTCTCCAAGCTTTTCCCTTATCAAACTTATCCTTAGGATGTTTGCCCATGGAACACCTTGAACATACACCCTCTGAAAAATTGATTCAAGGTAGACCTGTGACCATGTCTTTAGTGCTGATCTATTGAAGATAGTGGTAGTTGAGGTGACCAAACCACTCATTCCATAGCTTACTTTCTGAATTTGAATGAGTAAGCAAGGCCTTAGAAGGAGAACTTGGCACAAAGTGGGAGAATGAATAAAGCCTTGAGTTGTCATTGACTTGTCCCACTGCTACCAAGGCATCATCATCAAGTTCCTTTACCACAACTGAATTAGATGTAAACTCAACCTTTTTCCTGTTCCCATAGTGAGTGATTTGGTAGATAGAGAGAAGATTGGTAGACAAGTTAGGAACATAGAGAACATTCTCAAATATTTCATCATCCATGTCAACTGAACCTTTCCCTTCAACCTCAACTTGTGTATCATCACCTATGTAAATGTGAGGTACCTTTGATGGCTCCAATCAAGAAAACTGCTCCTTTGTAGAACCCATGTGATAAGAGGCACCCAAGTCAAGTATCCACTATTGTGAAGAACCTGTTGTAGCCACAAATGCTTTCCCTTTTCCCTTAGACTGTGAGGAAGAGGAAGGAGATGAATCTTTCTTTGTGTAGGCGGATGGCAAGTTGATGTTATTTTTCTTAAGAAGATTTGTCAACTCATCAACTTGCTTAGCGTGGCATCGATGCTCATCATGACCATACTTCTTGCAATAAGCACAAGTTGGTTTATCCTTCTTAGGTGGAGTCCCCTTCTTGGAAGAGGATGAAAAATCACCTTGTGATGGAGAGGATGATTGTCCTTTTTCTTTTTGTGGCTTTGACTTAGATTGCTTCTTCTTCTTGTTGGAATATTTGCCTTGACTTCCTTGACTCCCTTGATTAGCCACCAAAGCCTTGGACTTTGAAGACTTGAGAAGCCCCATGTTCAACAACTTAGATTGTTCCAATATCAACATTTCTTTGAAAGCATCAAATGAAGGCATAGTGTAGGAACTCCCCACTATCAAACAATGAGTTTGGAAGCTAGACACAAATGTTGCATATTCAGGTGCAAGCTTGTCCAACAACTTGAATATCAACTGAGCATCCTTTTTGTCAATTCCACAATCCTTAAGCTTTTCTCTTAGCTCATTTTTTTTTATGACATAATCTTGGATTGTATCAAAACTCTTGGGATCCAATTTGGTGAGCTCATTGTCAATCTTGTAACCTCTGATTTCATCAACTTGACCATACTGTAGACACCTGAAATTGTCATGTCTAATTAAATAAATATTTTATTTATTTAATTATTTTAGCCTAATTCTTCTATTAATTAAATAAATCTTTATTTATTTAATTAATTCATTTATCCTCTTCTAGCCTTATTTCTCTATTAAATAAATACATTTATTTATTTAAATTACCCTTTTCCTAAATTAAATAAATATCTTATTTATTTAATTCATTCCACTTCCTCTATTAATTAAATAAATCTTTATTTATTTAATTAATTCATTAACCTTTTCTACCCATGACACATGTCATTCATCTCTTAATTCCTACACTACCTACCCTCATTATTTTCTTATTTCTTTTACCTACCCTCTAATCATAGCCGACCTCCTTTTACACCTCTCAATCTTATCCCTCCATTTCATATAGAGTCTTCTATATAAGGAGACTCTTCCTTCATTATCAAGACCCTACCTAACTACTTGATCAATTTAACTACACTACGCTTTACACTTTCATATGCGATCCTACTCGCAACCACATTTCCGTTCTTTGTTGAGCTCTTGTGCACACATAAAATCTGAGAGCAAATATATCAAGCAAGATCAATGGAGATCCAAACCCTATTGGACATGTGATGGTATAATCTTTGTGATTTCATTTGATTTGCATTGTCTTAGGTAGTCTTCATATGTTATGGTGGATCTTTGTTGTTGTTAGGCTAGGGTTTTGTGGTTGAATTCATATAGTCTTTCAACATTGTTGTTTCCACTTTCACCATATACATTTTGGCACGCCTGGTGGGACCCTTGTCCCTTTTGCATTTAACATTCCTATTGCAGATTTTGTGTCTTGAAGTTGCAGATCTGACATTTTTGACAACATTTCGACATTTTCGCGTTTGCACACTTTCGGATTGCGTTTTTGGTCTTCTGTCGTGTCTGTGTACTTTCGGGCCGCGTTTGTGATTTTCTGTTGCATCTGTGACATCTAGAATCTCATTTGCATCTACAACACTATTTCATCTTTTTTTTGCAGATTCCGAGAATCGCGTCTGTGATCTATAGTCGTGTCTATGGCATTTTCAGGCGTGTTTGCATCCAAAAGTTGCATCTACGTTATCTAGCCATGTCTATATCTCACAGAAGTGCGTCTACGTCCTGAAGTCACGTCTGTGTATGATACCCGCGTTTGTGCACACTGATTTCATTTGTGGGTGTTTTCATTGATTCAGTTTTAATCATTCGGTTTTTTTTTCAGATCTGGTTTATTTTGAGCTAACATCTTCAGATCTAGCTAATGAAATTGGTGCAGCTTGTCTTGAAAGAAAAATTGTTTTGTTGAAGGCCCCTATTTTCACAAAGTTTTTTGGGTTTAAAATTTACCTAACTTGTGTGCTTGCAGGAAGGGGTGATCATTTGAAACAATCCAAACTACTAATAGATCTTTGTTGCAGGTCCTTGACAAGGGTTTTTTATTTTTATTGTGTGCCTTGTTTTCATAGACTAGCAAACACTTCAATTGGTGCTTTAAAATTGAATCATTGTCTTTTGTGTCCTGAGCAATAGGCTCTTTTTGTTTAATCTTTAGAGGGCCTGTCTCCCCGTGTGGTCATTAGGACTACTAGTGAGGAGAGAACGACCCAAGTGGTAGTGAGGAAAACCCACCTCTTCCGAACCACTATAAACAACTATATTCATGGTGAAAACTATGGATAACGTGTGTTGGTTAGTTCATACTGACACTATGTCTCTCCATAAACCCGTTTGATCAAATTTATTTGTTCAGTTGTAGGGCGTAACCCCTACCGGCTGGGAGCCTTCTGTATTTACAAAGCTAAAAGTGTCGCATGTATGGTCACACGAGCGGATGCCCTTACTAGCACCTTTTTGTTTTAGAAGCCCAAATCCTTCTAGTTGTTGGGGCAGGAGGTCGGACATCTAGTAGCGGCCCACACACATACGATTCTTAGTAGAGATACAAAATTCACCACAAGGAGTTTTTGTGGGGACTGATGCTTGGCTACCTCAAGAAGTGAGTGTTGAGGGTGGAGCCAGTGGGGTCAAGCATCTAAGTATCCACTCTGAATAGTGTAGCCTTGGGGGTAAAACCCCATGTGGGATCAACAACTATTGTCCTGGCCAACCATAAGAATTGTGTTTGACTTATTTTGAACAATCAAACATTCAAGACCAAACAGCAAAACATTGTGTCTTTTGTGTCTTCAAGTGTATGCAAAACATTTTTACATCGAACAACACACTTTCTTTGAGTCATATTTTTGAGTCTAGACACTTGCAAACATTGAGTCCTCATCAACATTGTGTCCTCTTGTCATGAAAAATAGTCAAACATTCAAATTTGGTCACAATAAAGCAACTTCACAGATTGAAAAAAATTGCACAAATTTTGCAGAAACGCGTCTGTGTCTGACATAATAGCGTTTGTGTCGTATAACCGCTTCTGTGAAGGGAAGAAACACATTTGTGTTCTCAGAATCAACATTGCATTTACAAAATCTCAGACTCGCGTCTATGTTAAACAGAACCATGTCTATGTCAGGAAATTGCGTCTGTGCAGTATATAGGCACGTCTGTGTTCATAATTGAAAAACTTTTACAGTCTAGCAAACAAACACAGTCAGATTTGGAATTCTTGAGCTTCCTAGGTTATTTCTCTAGGTTTTCATCTAGCATTCAACCTGTCTTTGGGTCTCACACAGTCCATCATTGCTTTACACCTTACATCACATTCATATTTGTCTAAACTTGAGTCAAAAGGTCACTTGCTTGTCCTCATCATACTTTGTCAACACACTACATACAACAACATTTTTCTAAGTAGTCCCTCATCAAGGTCTATCACCTGTGGGTCTCATTTGGTCTTACTCAGAGTCAAGGTCAACTTACCTCATCAAGAGAAACTATCATCTCTTTGGAAGCCACACCTACTCTACTACATACATACTTGGTCTTACACTTTGGACATTGCAAGTACACCTCAGATTCATCTACATTCCATCCAACTCTTGGTCTTCCATACTCTTTCCATTTTCATCTAGTCTCACACATCTTGGTCAATACCTAGTTCATGGTTGAAACCCGTTCCCAAAAATCTAGGAGAGAAACTAAAGAGGCTCAAGAGTCCGCAAACATGAGTTCCTATGAGTATGACAATGATATCTTTTTCAATTCTAATCATACTACATTACCTGACATGGATTCTTATAGAAACATTCCAAATGTTGAGCACATGGACACTACAAACAACAATGATACACACAATGACAATATGGACAACTTTTCCGTACATTCGGCAGAAGTGGAAGACACCATTATGAATACTCATTTTAATTGATTGGTTGAGGAAATAATGAGGAGAGATAGACAATATTTTCTACAAGTGATGGCACAAAGTGGAACCAAGATCCCTCATGATTTTGACATGTCTCAAATAATGGACAATCTACCTTTGCAACAAACTCACTCCAGCATGGATCAAAGGAGGCCTAATAGTGGAGGAAATAGAGGACCACATATGGTGCCTAAATCACCATCATCTTTGTTTCAAAAACTAGAGGTCCCACATACACATGGTCAAATATATGATACTCACCTTCGCAGACCATTATGGAAGTCTTATGCAGAAAAATATGCTCAATCACATACCAATGCTAAGGATCAACCACCAAAGCAATTGGATATTCAAAGGCATGCTCAAAATTTGGACACAAGGAAACCCCATGTCAAATTTGGGGGCAACACACTAGAACAAACTCATGACATGCCCATAGAGTATGGTATACATGGACAAAGCAGATATTTCGTTCCTCAACATGAATCTATACCAAGTGGTCCATATACGCAACATCATTATAAACCTCCTCCATATGAACATGTGCATGATCAATATCATCCATATATGAAACATGCTCCTCCTCCAATTGGTGCCTCAATCATGGGGTATGGTCCAAGAAGTCGATCTCCACCTAAGAACAATTTGGAGCAACAAATCAGGGACTTACAAAAGAAAATGGAGGACATATATACACTGAAACCAACATACACAATGAGAGACATATGTCCTTATCCATTTGAAAAGAGCATTCCAATGCCTCCTTTTCCTACATGCTTTGTGACACCTAAGTTTGATAAGTATAGAGGAAAAGGGGATCCTAAGGTACACATAAGACAATTTTTCACAGCTTGCATTGAGGTAGCTTTAGAAGAGACATATTTGATGAGATTATTCCCACAGAGCTTAGGTGATCAAGCTATGGAATGGTTCTCCCAACTTCCACCTGGTATTAAGTCATGGGGTGACTTAGCAGAGGCATTTATCCAACATTTCTCATACAACATAGAGACAAACATATCAGTCACTACTTTGTGCAACACCAAACAAAAAGATGGAGTGTCTTTTTCATCATTTTTACAAAGATGGAGGAATCTAGCCAGCAGATGCTCTTGCGAAATTCCACAAAAACAAATGGTGGAGATGTTCACCCAGAATGTTAACAAGGACATTGGTTATGATCTAAGGAAAGCTTGTTTGTCCACCTTCAAGGACATCATTGAAAAAGGCTTAGCAATAGAAAAGGTCCTAATTGAACAAGGAGTCATTAAGATATTCAAGGAAAACAAAGATGACTTTAAAGGAAAAGATAAGCCAAGATTTTGGAATAAAAACAAGAACACAGTCAATGATGGTGTTGTTGATGCCAACACAATACGACCAAAAATCCTTTTTTTCTGGATCAAGCTCTACAAACAATCAAGTGAATACTCAAACAACTTCTAGATCACAAAGGAAGTATACCCCATTGGGAGAACCACTTGAGTCAGTCTTCAAGAAGCTAGTGGCAAACAAAGTAATCACAATTCCAAATTTTCCTCCATATGAACCAAAGGTCAAACCAAATTGGTGGAATGATGATGAGTATTGTGAATTCCATAAGAGCAAGGGTCATAAAACAGGAAATTGTCATTGACTGAAGAACATCATACAAGATCTCATTGATAGAGGTGACATTGAGATTGAAGGACACTCATCCAATCAAGAACATGAGATGTTTAAGGAACCATTCCCAAAACATGACAAGGGAAAAGGTACAGTCACAAATGATCAAACCAACTATACCAGAGCATCCTATAACTATGATTCAACTATCAATCACATTTCAATGGATAATTATGTCTCTACTCTTATCATCAAGGACAAAAACCTTGAGAATTCTACCCAGAGACCCAAGATTGTCCTAAAAGGAATCGGATCTTCTTCCGAACCTACCTATGAATGTCATGTTACAACCCGTCAAGGTAAATTCACTTTTCAAGGTGCTCCAACTAAAAACACCGCTTCTTCATCAACCAAACCTAAGTATGACCTTGTAGAATAGCTAGGGAAGATGTCTGCGCTCATCTCCATCCTTGAGCTCTTACGCATATCCCCCACACATAAAGCTATTCTTGACAAAATCTTGAGAGACACTTTCATCCCTACTGATCTAGACGTGGACTAGTTTCAAGCCATGGTGGGATACCTTTCCATTCCACACTCTCTTACATTCATAGAAGCCGATGATGCCTCTGTAAGTTAGCCACATAATGCACCATTACACATTGAATCCTTCATACACAAACATAAAATCAAATGAGTCCTGATAGATGGAGGAGTAGGTCTAAACATTTGTACATTGAGCACTATTAAACAATTGGGATAATCTGATAAAGTTGTGAATTCTACAAACAAAATTACCATCAAAGCATATGATGATGAAGAGCGTTCATCCAAGGGCACAATCACCTTACCTCTCAAAGTTGGGCCAGTTACGAAGGATGTGGTTTGTCAAGTCCTAGACCTAGATCTCACATACAACATATTGCTAGGACGTCCTTGGATTCATGAAATGAGGGCAGTCCCATCTACATATCACCAATGCATTAAGTTTCCTCACAATGGAGTTGAGATAACAATTAATGGTGATCCTAATCTATTCATATACTACAATAACTTGAGATCAAAAATAGAGACCATCATTCCCAGTAATCGCGAAGTTGTTCCTTCTTCGGCATACATTAATCCTGAGTCATTAAAACCTTTGACATCAAAACAAGGTGAGCTTAAAGGCAAATTTCAGGACAAGGGCATGGGTGAATACACTTTAAATCAGACCATGTGCTTACAACAAGTCATGAGTTCACCAAAAGAATATGGAAGACCACATCCTAATAAATAGGTATCTATCATTGTACTCAAATGGGGTGAAGTGGAAGAGGAAGACTTATACAAAATGCTTTACAAAGACCTTGAAAATGATACACAAGTTCACATCAGTATACCATGTGAGAAATATGGCAAAGGTTTCAAGATCATTCAAAAATTTGGGTATGATGGTGCCCTCTTGGTTTAAGAAAGGAAGGCATCATTGAACCTTTACAACTTGAATTGACATTCAAAAAGGAATGCTAGAAGGGACTTGGTTTTGTGACTTCCAAGGTCCACACTCAAAGGACAGAAGAAGCATTACAAATCAAAGCTGCCAAAATTCAACAAGAGAATCGCTATTCCACAGACTCCAACGAATGGGAATGGGGTTCAGAAAAATCCTCCAATGACTACGAGCTCACCGAGACATTCAGAGAGCCAGATGAACCCACAGAAGAAGAGGAATTTTATGAAAAATTCAAAGTTGGTCAAGAAACAACCCCTGAGGATTCCACACAATCCTTGTCTCTAGGTTCTAGGTTGAAATCACATAGAATGAGAACACCTGTCCCAAACTGCACTACTAGTGATGATAATTTGGATTTGTTCATGATCGAGACTGATGAGGAGAGTGCCAATGATGACCTTGATAATTACCTCGACATACCTAAATATAACTGCATCTTCACTCTTAGCCCCGCTAACTTTGAAGACATAAAAGGCCTCTCCCTTGTTTACCACCAACTTATTGACTGGGATCATGAAGGACCTGCACAGTTTGACACATTCCAAAATGATGAAGCTTTTATTGACTATCTTTGCATACAAGATGATCTTCCCCCTGGGGACCATAAAGCGGGATACACTATAGAACTCAATAGCGTGGCATATTTCGGTGAGGGTGTCGGGCCTTCTAGTCGCAAAAATATAAAAATAAAAACAAACCAAGGGTCTTGTGGTGAAAACCACACAGTGGCGTTGTTTGACCCCAAAAAAGTAAAAAGAAAGGACGTATCTGAGGGAAAAAAACATCTCTGAGGCACCCAAAGATGGAAGGCTCGACATTCTCATAGCATCATATGAAGAAAAGTCATCCATATTGGTAGAAGAGACTATCAAAACAAACATTGGTAGGGAAGAAGTTCCACACAACATATTCCTAGCTCAATCTTTGACAGAGTCAAAAAGGTCAAAATTCATAAGTTTCTTCACAGAATGACAAATCAACTTTGCATGGTCATACGCTGATATGCCTAGATTGGATCTGGATTTGGTAATGCATCATTTGACAGTTAAACTAGGGGCAAAACCAGTGAAACATAAGTTAAGAAAGATGCATCCACAAGTGGCATTACTAGTCAAAGAAGAACTTGAGAAATTATTGGATGTTGGATTCATACGCCCAATTGATTATCCTGAATGGATCTCCAACTTAGTACTTGTCAGTAAACCAGATCACAAGATCAAAATATGTACAGATTTCAGAGACATCAACAAAGCTTGTCCTAAGGATGACTTCCCATTACCAAACATAGATATGATTGTAGATCACACAGCAGGTCATGAAATGTTATTGTTGCTTGATGGATTCTCTGGTTATAATCAAATAAAGTTCGCGTCCAAGGATCAACACAAAACAACATTCACTTGTCCTTGGGGAACCTTCTGCTGGAATGTCATGCCTTTCGAGCTAAAAAATGCAGGCACTACATATCAAAGAGCCATGACTACTAGCTTTCATGATATCATGCACGTTATGGTGGAAGATTATGTGGACAACCTCTTGGGAAAATCAGTAGACAGAGATACACATTTGGACATACTTTCAGTCATCTTTGATTGGTTGGAAAAATACAAAGTAAGATTAAACCCCAAGAAATGTGTCTTTGGAGTAACCTCCGGGAAGCTCCTAGGATTCATTGTATCAAAAAGAGGAATCAAAGCCGATCCAGCAAAAGTCAAGGCCATCCTAGAGATGCAACCACAACAAAACATCAGTCAGCTTTGATCTTTACAAGGGAGACTCTAGTCCATATGAAGATTCATAGCACAGCTTGCAGATAAATGTAATCCCTTTCAGCACTTGCTACATAAAAACATCAAATTCAAATGGGATGATAACTGTCAACAGGCTTTCTAGATACTCAAAGATTATCTTCTGAATCTACCAGTTTTGATGCCACCAGTTCCAGACCAGCCTCTGTTACTATACATATTAGCTACTCCAACAACACTGGGGGCACTCTTGGCACAACAAGTTGCTGAGGGCAAAGAAAAGGCAGTATACTATATCAGTCGTACATTGGTGAGATATGAGCTAAACTACACACCAATTGAGCATGCATGTCTCGTTGTGGTCTTTGCTTCGCAAAAATTATGACATTACATGCTAACTCATAAGACTAAGTTGGTTGCAAGGATCGATCCATTGAAATACCTTCTCAATAAAGCAACACTTACTGGGTGATTAGCCAAATGGGTAATGATCCTAAGTGAATTCGAAATCAAGTATGTGGACAGAAAAGCAATAAAAGGACAAGCTATCACAGATCAATTAGTAGATGCTCCCATGATAGATGATGTTCCTCTAATTTCAGAATTTCCAGATGAATCCATTTTAACAGTGTCACATGCAAAGCCATGACAACTATACTTTGACGGCTCATACACACAGCATGGGGCAGGAGCTGGCATCCTCTTCATAACTCCTCAAGGGGATTCTATACCAAAATCATATCGATTATCATTTCCCTGCACTAATAACATAGCGGAATATGAGGCATTAACAACTGGATTATGGATTGCAGTTCAGTGGAAGATCCAGGAACTTCGTGTTTTGGGGGACTCTCAACTTGTAATCCATCAGGCAACTGATGATTACCAAAAAAAGGATGAGAAATTAATGCCTTACAAAAGAATGGTGGATGACCTGAAACAACATTTCATGAGGATAGACTTTGAGTAGATACCAATGTAGTAGAATCGAGCCACATATGCCATGGCTACAATTGCTTCACTAATCGATCTATCTCCGAATGAGACCTGCTATGAGTTCTTGGTGGATAACCTTTTGGTTCCTTCATATGAAATCACTCCTATCGAGATAATATGTGTCGTCGATCCTAAGTCCCAGTTATATGGTTCCATTTTCACATACCTTTGTGACAATACCCTACCTCCTGATCTATCCAATAACCAACGTCGCACTTTCATTTGCCAATCTTCTCAATACATCATTTTGGCTGATATCATATACCGTCAAGGTCTAGATGGAACTCTTCTTAGATGTTTAGAAAGCGACAAAGCTCAGATTGCGTTACGTGAAGTACATGAAGGGATATGTGGTCCACATTCTAATGGTCCTACCTTAGCCAAGAAACTCATCAGGACTGGATATTACTGGCCCAATATGGAAAAAGACTCATATCAATTTGTCAAGAAATGTAAGCAATGTCAACTTCATGGAGACCTCATTCATGCGCCAGCGCAAGAACTTCAACGAATTACGACTCCTTGGCCCTTTTGTTAGTGGGGACTCGATCTCATAGGCAAGATTCACCCTCCATCCTCCAACGGTCATAAATTCATTATCACTGCCATAGAGTATTTCACAAAATGGATTGAATTCATGCCTCTCATGCAAGTCACTGGAAAACAGATTGCTACGCTCATTCTCAACTATATCATTTGTCGATATGGTATTCCTGTTTCCATTATCACCAATAACGAGCATCCCTTCAAAAATTAGGATGTTCGTGAACTCTATGACCACTTCCATATTTCCCATCGTTTCTCCACACCATATTACCCCCAAGGTAACGGTCAAGCTGAGGCGTCTAATAAAACAATCCTTAAAATCTTAAAAAAGACAGTCGACGATGCTGGCCGTAATTGGCATATCCAACTTAATCCTACACTTTGGGCCTACCGCACAAGTGTCTGCACACCTACAGGAGCTACACCCTATTCACTTGTCTATGGCACTGAAGCTATCTTGCCTATTGAGGTTGAGCTACCCTCTTTACAAGTCTCTTTGCAAAACATTATTAGTGATGAAGACTATAGGGTCTCTCGCTTACAAGAACTTGAACTATTGGATGAACGAAGACAAATTGCTTTTAATCATCTCAAGGCTTATCAACAACGAATGAGTCGCAGCTACAATCACAAAGTCAAGCCTTGCATATTTGAGGTAGGTGATTTGGTTCTCAGAGAAAACCCAAAAAATCAGCAAGACAGAGAGAAGAAGGGCAAGTTCGAACCAAACTGGCTTGGTCCTTACATCATTACAGCAGCATATGGATCTGGGGCATATCAGCTCTCAACCATAGAGGGTGAACCTTTGGAGGATCCTATCAACAACATGCATTTTCGTAGGTTTTACACATAGCTCTTCAAAGTATCCCAATATCAAAAATACAAAAAAGATTCAAAAAATTCAAAAATACAAAAAAATCATAAAAATAAAAAATCGTTACTTGGTGAAAACCTAACAAACAAGCGCCTTGTGACACAAAAAAAAAATTGAAAAATAGAAAAACATTTTCGTCCAATGGTGAAAACCACTTCGATGGCGCCCTGGACAAGTACCATGGTGAAAACCGGGTCAC
Source organism: Cryptomeria japonica (assembly GCF_030272615.1). Taxonomy (NCBI): domain Eukaryota; kingdom Viridiplantae; phylum Streptophyta; class Pinopsida; order Cupressales; family Cupressaceae; genus Cryptomeria; species Cryptomeria japonica. The sequence goes on from NC_081409.1 coordinate 600,017,690, forward strand.
TGGCGCCATGTGTAGAGACATTGCTCCTCCCTCCTTCAGGATTCGCTTTCATCCTTCACTTTGCACACACACACAACCTATTCATTCATAATAAACTTACCCATTCCCATCATGGCTTGTTATTGATCTACCCAAGATTGGTTTGCCATTCATAATAATTCTCCCTTTTCACCCTTTCCATCCATAATAAATCAGCTCCTATCTGTGGCTAAGGAAAATCCTACGTCTAGTAATGGGTGTGGAACCGAGATCATCACATGTTTCAAGGAGTACAGTTTCTTCCAGTTTTCTTCAGTCTATCCATGCACAATCCGTAATAAAGAAAACATTTGCATCGCCAATCTACAATAAAGTTTCATCTTCTTCACAATAAAGTATCAGTGGCATGGATTCAGTCAGTTTCAGATGACACACAACAACAACAATGGGCTTCAACAAATTAAATCTTTCAACAGACTCAGACAACATTATGGTTCAGTGCTCTCTATCCTTTCTGTGAAAGTAAACATTGTGACCACAATCAAATAAGACTTATACAAGTGACAAGAGACACTAAACTTGAGGACTATAGTGGATGTTGGTGTCGAGTCTTGGTTTTCTTTTGATTTTATCTTTTTGGTGACATGTCTTTTAGCTTTTCCAGGATGTCTCTGACTAGAGATTTTATCTCCAGGATGTTTTTGACTAGAAAGGCGAGGATGGGGTATCGTCACCTATTTTTATTTGTTGTCTGTGGATTGTCTCTTAGTAATGCTATGACTTGTCCAAGGATATGAGGACACTATGAGTCTAGTGTGAACTAGGGCATTCCTTGTTTGTGACTATTTTATCTCCATGCAAACAAGTACAATGACTTTCTATGTCGAACATATGCCTAGATTGTCATAACCTATTTTGCCATAGTAAAGCTCAATGATGATAACGCACAAGAAGCTCTTTCACTTTCATATCTTCTATCTTCCATCCCCCTTTCTTGATTAACTTTCATCGTCCTTCTTGAATCCGTGTAGCTTGCTATCACATGATTGAGTACAATGACATGCCAAAAATATTTGTATTTCATGTAGTTGCACCTGCTTTATCACATATTAAGCATTCCATACATACATATAGATATCACAATTGCATCACATCCTATACACAACACATGTTAGAACATTTTACATTCTCATTATGTAAATTGTTATTTGCATTATCATATTCATTTGCATTTTATACATTCACATATGCATAACATATTAAAAACATAAAAGAACAAAAACATTGCATTTCCTCATATACATATTTGCATCCCTATCATAAGCATCACATAGAAACATACATCATGAAACATCTCATCACATAGGTAAACATGCATATGGCTGCCGCAAAGATGAATCATCTCATATATATATATATAAAGTGTCATGATACAATGATGTCAAAATCATATGGCTACAATCACTCGAAGGTGTCTACATCATCATACAAAATGGTACAACACTGATACATAGGGAGCCCTCTACGGCTATGATGAAATCCCTCCCTCGGAGCCACCTAGCCTCGACGGAGTCTAAGCCCTAGAAGGACCTGCCCCTGGATCATCTCTCCTGCCCCCCCTATCTAGTGGTGGTGGAGGACCCATAACCCCACCGTTGGATGCTTGTCTCCTCTGGCTCCCTCCCATAGTCGTTGTTGTCCATGATGGTCTATGGAAACTCCTCGCCCACTGCTTTGGTGGCACTACCCCGTAGTATAGGTCTCACCAATAACCTATCTCCTCCCTTGCCCATAGAACATAGGCATATCCAGCCCCTGTATCCTCTACCGCTTGCCTCCCAGCCCTCAGCATTGTCTCAGCCTCACTATAGCGCTGGATGGCCTAATCTTGCTCATGCTCTGTCTCCCTCAGTCGCCTCCTGAGCCTAGTTGTCTCCCTCTCCAGGTCCTAAATCTCACTGCCTATCCCTAGCAGATCTCCCTCAGCTCAACTAGCTCATCCTCTTCCTCCTCTGCCTATGGATCCCCCTATACTGGTGCATGTGCCTGTACCTGTACCTGCCTCTGCCCCTATCCCTACACCTATCTAAGACCCTATGCTGCTGGCACCTGTAGTGGCAATCCACCACGACCCCTCACCACCTGAGCCTATCTCTCCTCCCCACCCTCTCTCTATGGAACCACCCTCCTCTCTCCAATAGTACCCCACCTCCTCCATTGGCCTCTCCCCCCACCATCTCCATCATCATCTCCATCCCCTCCACCATCTCCATTTAGAAGCTCCCCTAGGTTTGTCAGTCGTGGAAAGGGATGCTCAGCCCAATACGTCGTGTACTCTGCATCCATGCATGCATCCTCAATCTCTGGCCACATATCCCATGGCATCGGCACCATCTCTACTAGTTGCATCACGACCTGATCATATGACAACAATGGCCCAAAGTGTACCTGATCCCTAACTATCTGAGCATACATCCCAGAACCCCGTGGCATCCACTGAATACGACCAAACTACCTACATACTCTATCAATCAAGTGTCTCTCCAAAACATAGGGCATCCACCCAATCAGATATCTGCTCTAGAAAGTATAAGGTAGATCCACTACGTCCTCCTCCCACTGCTTGCATCCAAGGTATGGCCTCCATATCACACTATCGATCTCATCCAGGACTCTATGCCAATGCTCCAATCGACCAATCTGTGGCTGTGAGGTAATCATATCATAAAAAATGAACAAAGCTACGTCCATGACCCCTACCCCTGAAGTGTATCGGTCGGGTAACTGGTAGATGCTCATAGGTCCATACCTACAACAATGTAACTCCGCAGCCCAATCCTACAGATCCATGATACACAAACTGATGTAGCTCATAATACAAGTGTGCCAGCACACACGGTCCCTAGGCATATCTGGTATGTTGTGTAACTAGTGTCTCCAAGGTGCTCCCCCAGCCCACAGCCAACCCTCGTGTCACCCTGTCTAGACACAGGAACCCACGGATCACTCCTCCTAGCACTGCTGGTAGTGTCAGTCCTATCGTTGTCATCGTGTCCCATGCCACATGTCCAGCCCTCATCTCCAGTCCGAGATCCTGAAACACTCATCTCAGGGCCTCCTTGTCCCCCTCTCGATCATAAGGAATCAGCTCCCCATCGACCGGTACCCACAATATCCTGTAAACGTCCTCCAAGGTGACTGTCATCTCACCTATCGACAAATGGAAAGTGCATGTCTCTGAGTGCCATCTCTCAGCTAGCGCAGTCAGCAACCCCATGTTCACCCGAAACTCAGGGACATACATAATATATCATAGGCACATACCCTCAATGGCAACTCTATCCTCGAATGTCAACTCTGGTCACAACCTCTAAGTCAATGAGAATCTCTCTTGTGACTCCAGCATAGGCAAATACTCCTGTAGTCAAGCAAATCAATCATGTAAGTCATAGTGGCATTCACTGTTCATCACAAAATGCTACTTTTTATCTAAGTGCGTATGGTACTCTATCCTAGTGACACTCACTATTCATCACAAAGTGTTGCTTCTATCTTAGTGGTACTCCCTGTTCATCACAAAGTACTACGTGTTTTGCACTCCCTGTTCATCACAAAGTGTTGCTCACATTTGCACTCCCTGTTCATCCCAAAGTGTTGCTCACATTTGCACTCCCTGTTCATCACAAAGTGTTGCTCACATTTGCACTCCTTGTTCATCACAAAGTGCTACTCCTATTGGTACTCCCTATTCATCACAAAGTACTATGTCTTGGTACTCACTGTTCATCACAAAGTGCCTTCATCTATCCTATCCTAGGGCCTCTGTTTGAGTGAATCCTCTTAAGTAGTTTCCTAATTGGCAACGTATGTTCTATCACAGAATTGTCAAACCTGGCCCTATTTGCTATCCTAGTCCTCCCTAGAGGACTTGCTTGAGTGTATTCTCTCAGCAGCTTATCCAATCGACAATGTATATTCATCACAGAACTGTCGATTTGACCTTGAAGACATAAACGCACTTTCATGACATAAACGTGCTTTTAGACTGCATAAACGTGCCTGCTCTACATAGACGTGCCTCAAATGCATAGACATGCCTATGCTCTACACAGATGCGCCTGTCCTACATAGACGTACCCACATTTCACAAACACACCTGAACAACACAGACGCGTTTGCATTTGGCACAGACGTCTTTCCTAGTGTAGACGTGCCTGGCACAAACACAAACGCGCCTAGCCAACATAGATGCACCTGGCACCAGCACAGACGTGCCTCGACATTTTTGGACATTTTTGACATTTCCTAAACATGCATTTATTGCGCTACCTAGCATGCATTTATGACAACATTTATTGCAACAAAGTATAAGGAGGTTTTGCGATACTTACCAGCTCTCCTGCCTCTGCTGGCCTCTGAAATTGACGAACGCAATCGAATCTGTGAACCAATGCCATCACTACTGACTGTTGTTGCTCTATCTTGCTCTGCACTCTGATCTCATGAATGTGTGGATGACAATGAGTATGTTTTCCCCTCATGGTCTATTTTATAGACTACCCTAGCCCTAGCGCTCGTTTCCCGAGTCAGTCTTCTTTATCCCGTGACTCTATCACTATATCTAGTCAGTCCATTCTAGCCTTTCTTTCTTATCGAGAGATTGTCTGTGATCTTTCCAGACATATTCATCCAATCTCTCGAGGGGGCATATCATTCCCATCTTGGGCCAACTTCGTATCAGTTCATCTTATCTTCTTTGAAACAACGCGACAAGTTGCATTGTCTCAAAGAGGGGTAAAATGTAGACACCTAAAATTGTCATGTCTAATTAAATAAATATTTTATTTATTTAATTATTTTAGCCTAACTCTTCTATTAATTAAATAAATCTTTATTTATTTAATTAATTCATTTATCCTCTTCTAGCCTTATTTCTTATTTAAATAAATACATTTATTTATTTAAATTACCCTTTTCCTAAATTAAATAAATATCTTATTTATTTAATTGATCCCACTTCCTCTATTAATTAAATAAATCTTTATTTATTTAATTAATTAATTAACCTTTTCTACCCATGACACATGTCATTCATCTCTTAATTCCTACACTACCTACCCTCTCATTATTTTCTTATTTCTTTTACCTACCCTCTAATCATAGCCGACCTCCTTTTACACCTCTCAATCTTATCCCTCCATTTCATATAGAGTCTTCTATATAAGGAGACTCTTCCTTCATTATCAAGACCCTACCTAACTACTTGATCAATTTAACTACACTACGCTTTACACTTTCATATGTGATCCTACTCGCAACCACATTTTCGTTCTTTGTTGAGCTCTTGTGTACACATAAAAACTGAGAGCAAATATATCAAGCAAGATCAATGGAGATCCAAACCCTATTGGACATGTGATGGTATAATCTTTGTGATTTCATTTGATTTGCATTGTCTTAGGTAATCTTCATATGTTATGGTGGATCTTTGTTGTTGTTAGGCTAGGGTTTTGTGGTTGAATTCATATAGTCTTTCAACATTGTTGTTTCCACCTTCACCATATACACATACAATTTCTAAAACATATCCCAAGCCTCTTTGATTGTAGTACACTTCTCAATGTGAAAAATGAGGTCATCTAATACATACTTACGCAAAGTTCCAAGACTCATGCAATTCTTAGTGAACCATTCTAACTGATTATTAGGATCAGCCTTAGGATTAGGTGGTGCTACTATTATTCCATCTATGTAATGCGTGAGACCTTTTTCCATTAATTTGCTCCATACTTTAATTTTCCAAGATGCATAATTATGTGGAGTTAAAGGTGGAAATTTATGAGGACTCATTTCAACAAAAATGTAAGAGCACAAGGAAAGATAGGCACAATCACACAAGACACCCCCCCAAATTTACTCAATCAAAGAACCCCCCCCCCAAAAAAAATGATGATCTGGCACTTTATACTTAATGCGTGTACAATGGGCCACTTGCAAAAAATGGCAAATTCGACTTATGATATCAACTTTAAAACCGCCTCAATGAAGCCAAAGGAGACTCAAACTAATAATGCAAGAGATCTAAACTAAGATCTAAGCAAATTACAAGTACCAAGTAGGCCAAAAAAGACCAATATCTGAAAGTAAACTATCCACTCAAAATATCTAAACACTGATCATAGATTATGAAAGTAGACAAAAAAATATGCACTTGAAATAAAAATAGCACCAGAAAAGGAGGTCATATGAGCTCAAACAAAGCCTTTGAAGTAGCAAAATTGAGGATTGGATAGGTATAGTTGAGAGAATCCAAAAATTATGAAAACTCTATGCACAAAAATCATAAAATAACCACACCACTGTGAAGAGCATGGAAAATTATCCCAAATCAAAAAAAAAATCACCCAAAAAGGAGCAAAATTGAGCAAGTTATGAACCTCCAAAGTTGACCCAAAAATCCAAACTACTCATTGGAGAGGGGTCAAAAATTTTCAAAAAGATGCTAATGTCAACAAAACACTATGCTAAATTTGACGTCCGTATGACTATCAAAATGGTCGTTGCACCCCTAGACCAGGCTGACTAGGCGCTGACTATGCACTGTTGACATGGCAGATGGTACTGTTGACTGGGCAGAAAAGGTCGGGTGGCATTGACATGGCACCTAACGCAACGAGTGACGTGGCCTATGGGTGGGCCCGACTATCGGCGGGAGTCGGAGGGGCCGTCGGGGCTACTGCGGCCATCAGGGTCACGATGGCCAGAGGGGCTGCTGCCGGAGTAGCTGTTGCGAGGAGCGAAGAGGTCGGGGACTGTGATCTGCATGGTGGCATTGCTTCCACAACCTACAAAGGCTGTTGATGAGGTACAACCTGCAAGCACTGTAGTACGGTGAGGCAGGGGGGTCTTCGGACCCCCAAAAGAAGCTTTTTTTTTTTTCCAAAAAAAACTCTTTTTTTGAAAAAAAAAAAAATGGCCCCTCTTTTTTTTTAGAAAATAAAACATTTTCAGAAATGAAAAAAAATATTTTTTTTTGCAAATCCAAAAATTTTGTACCGTACCACCCAAATTGGGCAAAAAATTTCTCCAACACCCAAAATTCAACTTTCACCTAAATAGATCAATTTTATACTCGATTTTTATGGAAACGGCCTTTCGGACGCAATGGTGAGGTCGAAAACGCTCTAGGATGCCTCCAAAACATGCAGTACCTCAGATCCAAAAATAAAAGCCTTCCAAGGTGTCTCCCAAAACCAATCAATGAAGCCCCAATAGCTCTGATACCATGTGAGATTTTGCCAAGATCAAGGGCACAATGAAAAGCATAAAAGAGAGACAAGAACAAACTGTATTCTCATCAATATGCAAATGATCAACTAGATTAACCAATACAATGAATATGAGCCTGCTTATATAGGCAAGGCCATATGGATATGTGAGCACACAATCATGACATGTGGTTCAATGAGAAACAAGGCTAGGTACAAAAAAGTAGGGGTAGGTAGGAGAGATAATATAATATTCCACAAGAGGTGGAGGACCCACCGAATGTGGAGTGTAATAGCAAGATAAGACCACAAAAGGTGGAATTTCTCCTACAAGCTATATCCCTATGTACACACTTCCCTAAGCATCTCATATCCAAACTACGATGATATGCATTATCCTAAGCTAACTTAAGTAAAGTGTAATAATACCCATGATGAATAATTATTTACACCAACAGTCCTTCAAATTTGGCTCTATCAGAAGGTGAACTTGTTCATCACTTTAATACTGTTAGAATCCTCGAGTACAACTTTTGGACTTGTTTCCTTCACACAAAAAGAGAGAAAGATGTTGTGGATAGGGGTTTGCCTAAGTCAAACCCCAATTTAGGAATTAACCTTGAATGAAATAATGCAAATACTGAAATAAATGTTAGGGAGATATACCTTAGATTTGCAATTGTTGATGATGATGCAATGCTCTTTGAATGTAATCACAAATGTTGAATGTAATGGCATGACAAACATATGAACATTAAAAACCCTAATCACACACACATTCTTAGATGAAGATTGATGTAACTTTACTCCATAATGCTTGAAGGATGAATATACAATCTTGAATCTCTAAAAATGTTTGATGATGACTGCTTCACAGATGCATGAATACTAGGGATAGGTTTTTAATGTCAAAATGAATTGATTGGATGTCTTTGTAAAGGGTTCCCTAGGTAAATTACTAATTAGGTTGACCTCCAACAGTCATGTGTAGCCATGGGGACCAAAAGCCATTGGAGAGGTAAAGGGACAACCCCATTTCAAATTGGGGTCTATTTAAGGGGGACCAAGGCATTGGGTACCTTGGTCCAGACTAGGGTGCTCCATGTTGTGGTCCTCGAGAAAACATGATCATCACAAAGGGAAATGGGGAAGGGACCTCAAAGATGGGGTCCACTCAATGGTGTTCTTGACATTAGGGTTGGAAAATAGGACCAAAATGGACATTAGGGTAGAAGAACATGCTAAGGTATAAATTGTACCGGTTATAATTTATGATGCTACATTTAGCATCCACTTTAACGGGAGTATGAGCCTATGCAAATACTTGTGGTAAAGTAGAAGGATGAGGGAGAGGATAAATTAGGAGCAATATCACAAGGGGATAATACATTGCTAATTTTGAGGAACTAAGCCCCCAATCTTGGGATCTTAACTCACACCATCACATGTAAGGACACAAAAAACAAGGCAAAGACAAAAAAGTTAAATAAAGACAAAGACAAAAGACACACAACACAAGGGGGTTAGTACTAACAACAAAACGGCTCCAAGTCAACTAGTTGAAAATATCTCAATATTTCAAATGTCTTAGCCACTAATATCATTCTCAGAATGGTATCACAAGAACACAAGTGATCACAAGTTCATCTTCACCTAGACCTCACTTTGGCATTTTGGCTTCCGATGCCTAAAAATTGTGCTAATTTTTATCACACCCCCCATCAAACTTGCATTTTTATCATTTTCATTATATGATATCATTTCAATTATGACAAGTTTCTAAATTGATATTAAGACAATCGCATTAAAAAATATTATTTTTTTCATTGACACTCAAAAGCACGTCAAATTAAGAAAAAGATGGAGGAGGATGCTACTCTGCAAAATTAGTTAGGCAACAATGGTGGATTGAGGAAGAAGCAGTCAACGGCTCATCAAACAGGCAGCAATGAGGATATTACCATTGACTTTTCAGAAGAAATGGAGGAAGACAGATCTTTTTGGGAGAGCCAGGCGGTTATTGCTAGAATCATTGCACTAAACCTATCCAAAAAAGCAATCATGGAATGGGTGGAAGGTAACTAGGGCTCGCGGATAGTGATTAAATTTATTCCCAAAGGATTTTTTGTTGTTTTGTTCGAAGAAGAATTAGCTAGAGATAGTATACTTAACCAAAGGAACTGGTTTGTCAACAATCATGCACTCTACTTGCAACCATGGACTCCAAACTTTAATCCCATATCGTTGGTGTATTACGTTGACCTAGTCTGGATCAAATTGTATAATCTTTCGATCGAATATTGGGGTGATGGATTTTTGGAAAAGGTTGGCAGGACGTTAGGGACACTTCTAGAGGTTGATGTGGACGATGAAGCAGATCTCTGCAAATATGCTAGAATGAGAATAGCAATGGTTAGGTGTATTCTGGAAAGTATATATCTTCTAACAGTTAATGGGGAATGACATCAGTAGTTGGAGATCAAAAAAGAGATACGTCAATGTCAAAGATGCGGGAGTAGGATGCATAGAGAGGAGGGTTGCAAATTATTTGTCAGGAAGGCCAGAAAGGTCTTCAGAAAATTGATTCAAAATTGGAAACGAAAATCAGTTTCTATCAAAAAAATGGTTATGGAGAAGGAGCAGCCTCTTGTGGTACGATCGGGGAGAAAGGAGAAGATTGCAGAATCCTCATTGAACACTGATGATAAACACACTAAGGCAAAAGGTGATGAGACCTCTCTCAATCCGGCTAAGGAATATGAAGGTAAATCCGTTAGTGTAGCATGTTAGATGGGGGGGCAATCCGATTTGGCAAAGACCATAGATAAGTCAGAACTTCATGAGCATAATAGAATAGTAATGGATGCCAATGGTGGCAAAGGCTTGACTAATAACCATAAGGGGCCCGATCCTACTTGTATATTCTCCTCTCTAGGCAAAGGCCTATCAGACATAGAGTTTAAGTATGATAAAGGTTCGGATGAGGATTTTTTGTAGGAAGATGTACTGGGCAATGTCGACCCATGGTGCATTACCCAAATGGCCAATGTTCTCCTTGTAAAATCTAAAGGGTTCAGGGGTAGATGAAGCAATAGGAGATTGAGGGAAGATAGAGCCAAGGAAAAAGGCATCATTAGCATCATGGATTTTATAAAGAAAGCTGAGGGAGATAGACTCTCCCTTGGACGCAAATGAAAATCACCACTTGGAATGTCAGGGGCCTATCTGCCCTTGACAAAAAATGCTTGGTAAAACGAGCGTTAAGTAGAGATGCTTGCGAAGTGGTTCTTCTTCAAGAAACAAAATTATGCATGGATAAAGCCCTCAGCTTCTTACATTCTTGCAAGTCATGGGAAGGATATTTTCAAGAAGCTAATGGTTCTGCGAGGGGACTAGGACTCATGTGGAATCCTCAAAACATTAAAGTTTCAGATTTGGAGAAATCTGAGTACTGGATTTTTGGTGCAGTCCATTACTTGAAGGACAATGTGTCATTTCCTCTCTTTAATGTCTATGCTCCAACTAAAACAGCTGATAAAGCTAAAGTTTGGAAAGACATTACGGATAAAATCGTGACTCTTAATAAGGACAAAGTCATAGTTGCAGGTGATTTCAATGCTTTGCTAGAATCGGATGACAAAAAAGGTGGCCTGAGAATGAACTCAAGAGTTATGGAAGACTTTAGGGAGTTTGTGGTAGGAAATTATTTGTTTGACGTAAAGCCAAAGAATGGTTTATTCACGTGGACCAATAGGAGGGAAAAATTTTCTAGGATCTCTGAAAGATTGGACAGATTTCTGGTCGAACCCTATTGGGTAGATTCAGAATTCAAGGTTGATTCCTATATTCTCCCTTGGTCTCTTTCAGATCACTTTCCAGTTCAGATGCTTCTTCAATAGGTAAATAGAAATAACAAAGGGAGTTTTAGATTTCAAAGTATGTGGTGGTGAGATAAGGATTTTCTCCTGAAGTTGGAGACTTGGTGGAATGAAAGCAATATCCTCTCAGGAACCCCGAGCTTCTACTTTCTGAAAAGATTGAAAGTATTAAAAGGTAAAATCAAGGAATGGAACAAAATTTCATTCAAGAACATTTTTGTGGAAAAATTAAGATTAGAAAAATAATTGGAGGATTTGAACAATATAGTGATCTCTGCCAGTATGTCAAACGAGGATTTTGTTAAAGAAAAATAGTTGAAAGAAGAATTGTCGGGAATTCTCCAGAGAGGAGGTTTATTAGAAAGATAAGGCACGTGAGAATTGGATTAAAGAAGGAGATTTGAATACGACTTTCTTTCATGCATCCGTAAAATCAAAAAGAACTTATAATCGGATCTTTCACATTCAAGATGATTCGGGAGTGTGATAGCAAGAGGCGGATATTATAGAAGATTTAGCAGTTTGTAATTTCAAAAATCTCTTGGGGGCTGATGTGGTCTGAGATAACCATGCTATCGCTTCATTGTTGGACTTAATATGAAGGGAGGTGACTGAGGAAGACAACAAGCAGTTGTCACATCCATTCTCTCTAAAAGAGATAAAAAAGGCTACCTTCAACAACCCCCCGAACAAAGCTCCAAGGCCCAACGGTTTTACCTTGGAATTTTTTTTAAAATGCTGGAGATTTTTGGGAGAAGACATATTCAAGGTGGCAGAGGAATTTAGAAGAAAAGGCAAATTTGTTAGGGAAATTAACCACATAGTGATCGCCTTGATTCCCAGGAAACCAGACTGCTCGCAGATGTCGGATTTTCATCCTATTTCTCTGTGCAATTCCCTGTACAAAATTATTTTGAAGGCCATGGTATGCATATTAAAGCCCATTTTGTGTAATCTGATATCTCCTGATCAACACGGATTTGTACCTGGTAGAGAAATTGTTGATAGCATCATTTTGGCAGGGGAGACTATCCATACCATGCACTCGGAAAAGAAACAAGGTATGATTATGAAGCTTGATGTCAACAAAACATATGATAGAGTTTGGTGGTCCTTTCTATTTGCTATCCTCCTTAGATTTGGATTTGATAAAAGTTGGGTGCAATGTATCTCTCACTGCGTGACGAGTGTCACCTTCTCCATTTTTGTGAATGGTTCAATGTGTGATTTTTTTTAGGCTACTAATGGGTTAAGACAAGGTGATCCCCTGTATCCCTTTCTTTTTGTGTTGATGGTAGAGGTTCTGGGGAAAATTATTAAAAAGAAAACTAGTCTGGGGCTTTGGAGAGGCATCACCATTCATGAGAGTATGTAACCTATCTCCCATTCGCAATTCACAGATGACACCATTTTCTTCGGGGAAGCTTCGGAGAGGGAGGTGAGGACCATGAGAAGAGCGCTCGATGAGTATGAATTGGGCTCAGGTCAAAGTATGAATATGACCAAATTGATGGTGTATTTCACAAATACTAAATGCATCCTCCGTTCTAAAATTGCAGGGATTCTAGGCTTCACGTCGAGAGAGTTTCCTATTTTATACCTTGGTGTTCCATTATTTGCAGGAAGGATTAACAATAGGTTGTGGGAGGAGGTTATTCACAAGTGTTGACTGAAAATAGATGCATGGAAAAATAGGTGGCTTTCACAAGTTGGGAGAATTCAGATGGTCAAGGCAGTGCTTTCAGCTATACCTACATACTACATGTCCTACTATAGATTGTCAGGTAGAGTGCTATCAACACCTTGCTAAAAAAGTTTTTGTGGGAAGGTTCTAAATCAGAGAGGAAGCTCCCCTTGATTAGATATGATACCACCTATATGATTAAAGAAGAAGGTGGGGTTGGTTTAAGGAAGATGAATTTGCATAATCTAGCTCTACGGGCCAAGCTTGCATGGAAAATGTATAAGTTTCTACAAAAGCCTTGGTACAAAATCATGGTAGCCAAATATCTTGATTCACAGTCACTAGAGAGGATTTTAATGATAGTAGAGTTGATTAGGGGTTCTCCTATATGGAGATTCTTATGGGAAATTCATAGTCTTCTCACAGACCATTTGACCAGGAGAATTGGGAATGGCAAAAAAGTCAGGTTTTGGCACGATTCATGGAATGGGGATGAGCCTCTGGTAGATTTATTTGAGGATAAAGATTGGGTTAACCAGATCAAAGATTCAGTGGGCCATTGGGTTGCAGATTATTTCCATCACTGGTCGGCCTTTGCATTGGTATGGAAGGAAGTGGGGAATGGTATCCTCTTAATCATAAACGACTTAATAACATTCTCCTCCTCAAAAAGGTCTTCCCTTCAAATGAGGAGGATAGCCTTATGTGGAGTGCCTTGAAGTTGGGTGAATATAGGGTCAATTTGGGTTATGAATTATAGAGGAAGAGGGATCCGAGCAGTGATTGGCCTTCCATTCTTTGTTGGGTTAAGTGGCCTCTGCCAAAAGCTAGCACTTTTCTTTGGATTGCCATCCATGGCAGGATCCTCACAGGGAAAAGACTCAAATGTTATGGCTTTATCGGTCCCAGCATGTGCTTATTGTGTAAACAGGCGAAGGAATAGACATATCACCTCCTTTATTGTTGGGAATGGCTGCTAGAGATGTTGCAATGCTACATTGCTAGAAATCAAACATTCAAATAATTTCTCTTTCCATGGTCGACTCAAGGCAGATTTTCAAAATGGGGCCCCATCTGGATTATTGGCCTCTCCTTAGTAGCTTGGCATATGTGGAAGGAGAAGAATAGGAGGGTGTTTCAAGGAAGGGAACTGGATGTTCATAATCTTATAATGATGATTAAGATTGCCATTGAAGAAGTGATCAATGAAAAGATTCGGGGAGTTAATTATAAATACATCTCAAAATGGGACTTGGATATGGAAAAGAAGTGATCCCTCAGACAGACCAGCAATCATAGATTAAAAGATGAGAGACTAAAGCGAAGGGATATGGTATGGCAGGCCCCTCCTCCAGGGTGGTTGAAATTAAACTTTGACAGGGCAAGTAAAGGCAACCCGAGGCTGAGTGGTTTGGGAGCAATAGTTAGGGATGAATTCAAAGATACCCTGAAAGCTTTTTCGGGCCTAGTTGGCATTTCCACAAACAACGTGGCAGAAATCTCTATGTTGGAGGTTGGTTTAAAATGGTGTGCATTCAAGAGGATCGATAAACTCGTTATAGAGGGTGATTCCCAAGTCATACTTAATGGGATTAGTTCTTCTAGGTTCCAAAATTGGCGGCTGGATAATTGGACTCTGAGAATCAAGATATTTTTGGACTTGATTGGAGACTTCCACATTCAAAATATGGATAGAGAAGGAAACAAAGTTGCCGATGTGTTGGTGAATTTGGAGGTTGAGGAATCTGATGTCAGAGAATTTGACAATGTTGATGACTTACCCGAGGCAGTGCGGAATATCATTTCTCAGGGAAAGAGATTTGATTCCTAGATAGGGAATTGGATGAGAACAAACTATCGGCGGCGTTGTCAGTAGAGATTGGTCTCAGTGCCCTTGGACAATGCTACTAATTTCCAATCAGGCACGTAGGTTAGGGCATACGATTTAGGAGGTGGCAAGCTTTCATAATTTTCATTAGCATCCTGTGACCTGGCAAACTCCAGGAAGGGCGGTGGGTAGTACATTGATATGACTAAACACTCAGAGGATATGGTCATTCACAGGATCGTTTATGTTTTCAAGTAGATTCGTATCGACCTTAATTTGGGCACCTGATGGTTTGGGTTTGTGGTGCATCTATTTTAACCAGTCCGGTTTTAGCTATTTTGAGGCATTCTTCAGATACTCTTCCATTGTTAGCACCAATGGTTCACCATTTTGGGGTCAGTTGTTTATGTCGGGAGGAATCCCTGGAAGAACAGTGCGATAGGATCTTTGACATCAATGTTTACAGTCAAATGACAATCATGGCGATAATCCAAAATGGCCTTAGCGGAGATAGGCACTGGTGTGATAGCCATTTATATGAGATTGTGCTTTGCCTACTTGTGGATGTGATGCCATCCAAGGAAGTAGTGGTAGAAAAAATTCCTTGGTTTATCCGGGAATGTGATGCGGAGGTGGTTGGGAGCACGCTCTTGGAAGTAGAAGAAGAGTGGGCAAGCATACTAGGCCCATACTTCAACCCAGGGTGTATACTATTAGAGATAGAGATTTCGGATTCCGAAGATGAGGAGCAGAAGGCAGTCGTTGAGTTGCAGAAAAGGATGTAGAATTTCATGGCAGAAGCATGGGAAGTTTTTCGAGTTGGAGTAACTAATGGGTCTTTCACTCCATTTTGTAGGATCATGGAGGACAATCTGGGTGGGCTCTCAGAGAATAGTATTGATAAGGTGGTGGATATTGGGGTGAGGGTTTCCACTATATTTAGTCTAATATAGCTTGGTGGACTTCCTTAATTTGATTGTTTTTGAAGCCTTGGATGTTTTATGTTGTTGGGTCAGGTTAGGTGTGTGTAAGAGTTAGTTTCCCTCGTCTATAGATGGGATGTCTCTTGTGAATAGGATTGGGCTATCGGATTATGTACTAAGATTCTATGTAAAAAAAAAAATTGAAATTAATATAGGGCGCTATCCCCAACAATAGATAGTACTTGCTTAACCAAAAAAAAAGCACATCAAATTAAAAATATTTTTAGTTTTTATTAACAAACATTTTAACATTCATATATGAGTGTAGGGTATGTGCAAGATCATGGTGGCCAAACAGGCCCTTAAGTGGCAATGAAAATCAAAAAACAAAGTCATGCAACTTGATGTAAAAATTTGAATAAGCTACTAACATTATTTCAAAAATATGTAACAATAGAATTTGTAGCAAATTGATTGTAGTTTATAAGATACTAGTTTTTTTTCTGAAAAAAATGATCTATTTGACTAAAATTTGAAATTTGAATGTAGTAGTACTAAAATTTCAGGAAAACAATAAGAAGCGGGTGTATGTCTGACCACCCTAATCACAATCAAATCATAATATTTTTTATAAGATTTTAGGTATAAGTAGGAGACTCATGTCCGGATGTGACACATATTTTTTTGTATTTTTTTAAAATAAATAATTAATTATGATTTTTTTACTATAGCTTTTGAAAAATATAAAAAACTCGTATGTCTGACCACCATAACTTGGTCAAAACTTTATGAAATTCATTTTTTCTTTTATTAATCCTATAGTATATGAAGCATAGAATGTGACACATGTTTCGGATTTAAAAAATGTGACACTATTTGAAAGTTATAGATTATTTTCAATCAACCTATAAATCAAAACTTTAGTCAGAATATCACCACTTTTTGGCACCCCATGATCCTGCACATGCCTATAATACGCTTTTGAGTGTAATTATGAAAAAGTTTGAAAGGTTGGATTAAGTCAAAAAAATTATGTGTTAAGTAAACTTTTAATAAATTGGCTTTTGATGCTCCATTATTACATGAGTGTTTACTACTTAGAGCAATGGGGTTAAAATCTTCTATTCACAAAATCAAAAAATGAAATGCCTTAAACTTGTCTTTCTTATATCTATAATAATATAATAATCATATAATAACATGAAAAGGTAATAATTATAAAAATATAAAAACATGATAACTATTTAATAATAATAATAATAAAATTAAGAAATGAAGATAAGATAAGATAATAAGTTAATATTATTATACAAATATATTAAATAAATAAATAAATAAAAATATATATAAAACAACAATACAATAAGTCTGGATGGAATGGGTGGTATAGTTGGTTAAGGGCTTTGGTATTTTTCTATATTAGTCTAAGGTTGATTCTCTTCGCTTAGACTTTATCCAATAATGATGGCTTATAAATTCTTATTGTCATCACCATAGAGACACTTGAATAATCAAAAAATAAAAAATAATACTAATATATTAATATATTAATAAAGTTTTCCCCTCAATAAAATAAACAAAAATAATACTAATATATTAATAAAAATAATAAAAAAATTCCTTCCTTATTTGCCGATAGGCAATTCCTTGTAGGGTTTCATCCTCGACGAAATTGTCTCACGCCATGAAAACGCGGATTCCCCGTTGTCGGAGTTTTTTTCCCGACAGGCTTTCTGCGACAGCTCATGCAATGCGTGTTTGGGGTTTACATTCCGCCTGTGGTGTAGATTGGTGTGGCTTCCTGCATGCAGGTTGCATCTTCATCCCGAGTCATATTGCTGGTAATGACTGCTTAATCATTTGGATTCGGCTCCCAATCATTTATTGAGTGACAGTTAATTGCAATTGCAGGGCAAAAGAAGGTAGGAGCTTGCAGAAGAGGATCAAGTAACAAGATTGAACGCTCATGAAGACTGCGATTCATTTGTTAAGAGACGGTAAATACTTTTAAACAGGGTATTCATTTTTTTGTGCTTTCAGAACAAAATTTATGATTGTTCATTTTGTTTGTAAATCGCAGTGCTAAAATAAAGCTTTTAGTGTCAGGGTTCGTTGTTTAAGATTAAGGTATTATCCAATCTTCTGTCTCCATGAAGTTTGAAGATTTTTTGATCTATCAATTTAGATTTGTAGAGCCCTCTTTGTTGTTCTTCCCTCACTAGAATTCATCTCCTTGTATGATGACTGCCCCTTTGGTTGTAGGCCTTTGTTTCACTGGCTTGTACAGAGTTTATGGCTTTTATACCAATAATAGCATAGGATAAGTCTATCAATGTTTTTCTCATGGACTCGCACTTGTTCACTAGTAACCCTTCATGCATATGTCATTACTGTTGACTGCTCACCTCGACCTTTTGTCTTGCATAGAACACTACCTTTGAAGCATATCTCTTAAAATTGTATTGTGTTTGGTGTAGTTTTTCAAAACCTTCAACATTGTCATCATTGTAGACTACTACCCTTTTCAGTTTTCCTCGAGTTGGCAGCAACTAGCTGTTTATCAGGCCTGAAATCAAAGACATCTGTTGATTTTGAAATGCCTTGTGACATTCTGCAGAGTCTAGACACTCTTTAGAAACTTGTCTTTGATTACTCTTACAAGGCCAACAAAGCGAGGAGTTGAAATCGATGCTCCCTTTTTACACTCGTTCTCCCCTGTGCCTATTTTGCCTTCCACGTTGCAATATTCA
This sequence comes from Cryptomeria japonica, assembly GCF_030272615.1. Classification (NCBI taxonomy): domain Eukaryota; kingdom Viridiplantae; phylum Streptophyta; class Pinopsida; order Cupressales; family Cupressaceae; genus Cryptomeria; species Cryptomeria japonica. The sequence goes on from NC_081409.1 coordinate 600,036,000, forward strand.
TTCCAGCACAACCTTGTCTGGATCTTTAATTTGTCTTGTACTATCATTCACTTTAAACCAAAATCACTCTTTAAATCTACACATATATTTATGATGACAATCATTCTCTATCAATTTGCTTAACATAAGTTATATCAAAATAACAGGCATAGAATTAGAAATATATAATTATTGGTTCATTTTATTGTTTTTGTAGAAGTTGTTGTGCTTTTTTTAACTTTAGAAATTCAGATTTTTTTTGTTGGATTGGAAACTTATATCATTAATCTTTTCTTTCCTCTGAATCTCATGTGTTGTATCATCAATCTCTTTTGTCTCTGAATCTCATGTGCTAATATTTCTTTATATAATTTGGGTTTTTCTTTCTGGTTTATCAGGTGTCCAAATTATTTGGGCCTACAATATTTGAAGTTTTGAAGCTCAAGGTATACACACTAACACACAGTGATATCACATCCAAGATAACACTCGTCATTTCCCAAACCATCAATATTGATCAGGTTGGTTTCAACTTTCAGTTGATACGTGTATGCTTGATGTTTGACAGTAATGGTTTACAGTTTAATTGTTATCCCTTGGTGAGTTTGTATGTAGAACACTCTTTCTATGGATGTGATCATTTGATTGAATTGTAAAAAAAATTTAATGACATCTTTGTCCTTTGAATTAGCTTAGCTTTTATGACTAATTTGGGATTTGTAGAATGATGTAAATATGGAACTGGCAATCCTTGGGGAATTTATAACAATTTGTGAATGTTTCTAAATGATGTTGAATTTTGATTGTCCGTTTTAATGCATGTTTTGATTGTTAAATAATTATCATGGTTTGAATAATTAAATGTAAAAACAAATAACACCAAAAAAATGGCATGCAACAAGCAACCATAGATGGCACAATCATATTGTAGAGGTTGTAGCAAGGTAGACTCTATGCAAAAGAAACCAACGTGAGAATTGAGGGCAAAGTAGTTTATTGTATGTCCATATTTGTCACTGGTGTATTGTTGTCTATCAATAAAGAATAGGTGTTTTTTATGAGCAGAACAAGATTGATTACACTCACATTGCTCTTGTGGTGGTTCTTAAATTACAATGCTAATAAATCCTTTATGAGGTCCAAATCAAATTCCCCAAGTTGTTGGGAATGGACCTAGTCAAGTCCTTATCGTGTGATATATTAGTGCAGTGTCCATATAAGGATTATCTATAAAATCATCAAGTACAATCCAATTTATGCAGGGAATATTAGCTACTCTGAAAATGCCCCCAAACTCTATAGGAAAATTTTGAGCCAACTAAAATCAAATAACACAATGGCCATGTTCTATCTTCTATTATAAAATTTTATTCGCTATACAATAGAACAAACAAATCAAACACAATATGCAACAAGGTTATTGTTAGTAAACAGTAAATGCAGAAGCAAACCCATGAACAGGTGCCCATGTTTCACTTGTTAGATGCAATTTTCTACACTTTGTAACCCAAAATTTTGATTGCACCTTGCGCAAGAGGAGGCCCCACATAGTGCGAACTAAAGAGCACTAATGAGCTATGATGTCAAAGATCATGTTAGAACAACAACCTATATAAATTGCTACTTCCAAGTGAAACATGTGATACCTATTTTTGGTACAATGCTTAGACTGCTTCTGATTGTGTATTATGCTATATTGATGTTGTCAACTCTGCTACCCTTTCAAGCTACCACAAAACTTCAAATCTATCCTACAATCTACACCCTCTCCGGGCTGCCCTATTATGGGCTATTGGAGCATTACCGTATAAACAAGCACAAGCATAAATATATCATTCTATTTATTTCGCAACTAAGACATAGTCATAGTCATAGTAACCTGAATAAGATTCAAGGATCAAAGTTGACGACACTATTGCTACTTCTACTTGGTGATGTATAATGTTGTTATTGAAGGCTTGATATATACACATCGTAGATTATGTGCGTTGACATTAATGGATCCAAGCTTATATCAAACCGTCATATAGTGCAATGAAGTAGTTTTCTTGGTTTTGTAGGCAGTGTCTTAATCCTTTGTCTCATGGATGTACTAACTGGAAATGCTATCTAGCTTATGTATGATGAGTCCATCCTTGTGGCTCCATGTCTCCAAATAACTGCTATATCTAACTTTGGGGATGGACCAGAGCATGGTGATCGTTATAGAGTTGATCTTTCAGATGGCGTTCACAAACAAAAGGCATCCTTGCCAAAAAAATATAACAATGACATAGATTCCAAACGACTCATGATTGGCTCCATTCTACAACTAACAAAATATATCTTCCCAAATTCGGATGGCTCCCGGTGAGTCAATAAGACTGTTGTTTATCCAACAAAGTTTATATGACCATTACATTTTACAAAATGCATTGCTTAAAATATTTTGTTTCCGATTGTTTAATTGTGTAGCTGGATTGTTATTCTGGATTTAGAGATTATATGTACAACACATGCTACCGTTGGAAAACCAATTTTCCTTTGTGTAAAATAGGAAAATGTTGTAGTACAAACTATGCCTCCTCTATGTGATGCAAGTACCGAGCCAAGCACATCCACAAAATATCAGGGTTCCAGGTGACAAAGATCACTATTTGGGGTCAGGACACATCAAAACGTGGGTAGCGCACCTACGATGATAACTCCCATAAAACATTTGAATCCCTACCAACAAAACTGGTCTATCAAGTGTCGTGTCCTACTAAAGAAGGACATCTATCACTATAATACAACAAAAGCAAGTGGTGATGTTTTTAGCTTTGACATTGTAGATAGAGAAGGTACTGAAACACGTGTTACGTGTTTCAATGAACTTGCAAAAACCCATTAGGATAACATCCAAGTTGGAGTGACATACACATTATCTAGGGGAGCAATCAAGCCAGCCAATAAAATTTACAACAAACTCAACAGTGGACTAGAAATAACCTTGGTAGATGATTCAAAGGTTACTGCCTGCAATGATGACTCTTCTATACCCAAGCACAGATACACCTTCACAGCTCTTGATCAAGTGGCTACTATACATAACAACTCAACCATTGACGTTATTGGAATTGTCATTAGTGTTAATCTGATCTCAACAATACGTAAAAGAGATGATACAAAGGTTCCTAGGCATACCATTAAGTTAGTCGACATGACTCGAACAACCATCAATGTTACACTATGGGGCGCAATGGTAGAAAAGGAAGGTACTGAACTTGAGCAAAGGCATTATTTACAAGAAACAACTACTCTTGCTATCAAGAATGGTCGTGTATGTGAATTCAATGGAAAGGTAATAGGTACAACATTTAATACAAGCCTCACTATAGACCCTCTGATCGAAGAATTGGACTAGATAAAAGATTGGTACAGCCAAAATGTTCACACTAAACAAGTAATTTTCCATCAACTTGCTGCACCAGCTCCCGCCTCTCAAAGAATGACGATTAGTGAAATTCGAGCACATGCATCAAATTCAGAGCAACCGTTCTATTGCATTCTAAAGGCAATGATACAATGGATAAAATCTAAGTCATTTTGCTACCAAGCATGTCCCACCCAAGTAAATGGAAAACCATGTAAGAAATGATTAGATGAGACCAAAGAAGGAACCTGGTATTGTTCAAAATGTAACATGACCTTGTCTGAATGTAACTACAGATACATCCTCTAGATAAACCTACAGGATCACACAGATACAATATGGGCAATTGCATTTGATGAAGGGGCAACAGAACTCATGGGCATGTCTGCAGAAACATTATACATGCTTCAATCTGATGACAATGTTGAGCAAAGCACCATAGATGTCATAAAGAGCATAACGTATAATCAGTACCTCTTGAACCTATCATGCAGAAATGAGACATACCATAATGAAGAACGGCTGAAGGTTGCCATCACCAATGCAAAGCAACTAGATTTTGCCTTAGAGAGCAATATACTTCTAGAAAAAATAAAAGAGATGTGTATTGATACAAGCCTCTAGCATTAAGGGCAGCACATAGTTGTAAATACAGCCACTTGTAAATACAAACAGTTGTAAATATAGACAATGAGAATCAATGTATAGATGTAAACAGAGTGAAGATGTAATTTACTATGTGTGTGTGCATGTGTGCACTTATGTTTGTCTCACGATCTGTCTGAATTGTAAATTGATAAATCATGAATGCCAATACCTATTTTGGGCATGATATTGTATGTATTTTGTAAGGAGTTTGATATTATATTGGAAAAATATGGGTTTAGCAATGTGTACAATTCATTCAACTTTATCTGAGAATTTGTTTTTGCATTACATGCTACATGCTGAGTTCAAACTTGCATTGTGGAGGAATGTCAACTTGCATGAATGACATGCTTTGATATGTCTTGTACTGCAATCATTTTGGCATACAATGCAAAGTAAATTTGTTTATTTGATTGAAATTACAAAAAAGTAGCAATAAATTATGAGGGGGAAACTTATTGCCTTGTCTTGAGCCATAGGCAAAGATGCTTGCATTTTGTTTGATTTGACTACGTACACTACATATTTCAGTGCAATGTTGTTGTTGTTGGATTGTCTATATTTTTTGCTTTATTTACATTTGTTGTATGTTCTGTTGTAAAGACTAGTGGTATTTAAAAGTACCTCTAGAGGGTTGCTGGATCATAAAGGGGATGTGGTCTCCCATGTCATCCTCCAAAAAAGGTTGGCTTTATGGTTAGATTAAGGTTTAGTAAGTTGCAAGCAAGCATGCAAATGTCCTACATGATGATCATGTAGATTCGAATTCATCATTATGCACACAATCAAAGTAATTTGTTATTAATTGCTCCTTGAATGCTCTAAGAATGTTAATGAGCTTGACATGTAACAATTTAGGGTTGTATCTCCATTTGTTGATATGTTATTGCATTAAGATACTTTCTCAAAATGGGCTCAAAATAAATGGGAATAGGCATGGGTATGCAAATTCAGCATTATAGTATTTAATAGTTGAAAATAAATAAAATAGGCTCTTCTGAATTAGTTAGGGTACATAAATGCAATAAAGAAATAACGATCAAATTACTCTAACTTAAGGAGCTGAGTGTACATACTAGACACACCATACAAACACATTAAAAAAATGGGCAAATAGGCTTATAGTACTGAGCTTTGTTTCTGATAGGAATATATTTCGCTTTGACTTGCACTTAGTGATCCAACTTTGAACTCCGCTTTTAGATGTGAAACCATGAAGCTTGGACAGATTGATAAATGAACTATGCTCTGTCTGGTTCAATCCCACACATACGGTTCTGGTCTATGTGGTTGTGTTTTTTACCCTTTTTCTATGTTATTTACCTTGGTTGATGACCTTACAATCTATACTTCTGATCTTTAGAATTTTGTTCATCTATGATACTTGAAATGTGTGGTCCCTGAGAACATCATTATAACTTGTTGAGCTAGGAGAGGAAGGTGGCCAACTTTCCAGCTTTTGCTTTAGTCAGGGGGATCAATCAAGCCATCCAATAAAATTTACAACAACCTCAACAGTGGACTAGAAATAACCTTGGTAGATTATTCAAAGGTTACTGCCTGCAATGATGACTATTCTATACCCAAGCACAGATACGCCTTCATAGCTCTTGATCAAGTGGCTACTATACATAACAACTCAACCATTGACGTTATTGGAATTGTCATTAGTGTTGATCCGATCTCAATAATACGTAAAAGAGACGATACAGAGGTTCCTAGGCGTACCATTAAGTTAGTCGACGTGACTTGAACAACCATCAATGTTACACTATGGGGCGCAATGGCAAAAAAGGAAGGTACTGAACTTGAGCGAAGGCATTATTTACAAGAAATAACTACTCTTGCTATCAACAATGGTCATGTATGTGAATTCAATGGAAAGGTAATAGGTACAACATTTAATACAAGCCTCACTATGGACCTTCTGATCGAGGAATTGGACCAGCTAAAAGATTGGTATAGCCAAAATGTTCACACTGAACAAGGAATTTTCCATCAACTTGCTGCACCAACTCCCACCTCCCAAAGAATGACGATTAGTGAAATTCGGGCACATGCATCAAATTTAGAGCAACCGTTCTATTGCATTCTAAAGGCAACGATACAACAGATAAAATCTAAGTCATTTTTCTACCAAGCATGTCCCACCCAAGTAAATGGAAAACCATGTAAGAAACGATTAGATGAGACCGAAGAAGGAACCTAGTATTGTTCGAAATGTAACATGACCTTGTCTGAATGTAACTATAGATACACCCTCCAGACAAACCTGCAGGATCACACAGATACAATATGGGCAATTGCATTTGATGAAGGGGCAACAAAACTCATGGGCATGCCTCCAGAAACATTATACATGCTTCAATCTGATGACAATGCTGAGCAAAGCACCGCAGATGTCATAAAGAGTGTAACGTATAATCAGTACCTCTTGAACCTATCATGCAGAAATGAGACATACAATAATGAAGAACGGCTGAAGGTTGCCATCACCAATGCAAAGCGGCTAGATTTTGCCTCAGAGAGCAATATACTTCTGAAAAAAATAAAAGAGATGTGTATTGATACAAGCCTCTATCATTAAGGGTAGCACACAATTGTAAATACAACCACTTGTAAATACAACCACTTGTAAATACAAACAGTTGTAAATACAGACAATGAGAATTAGTGTGTAGTTGTAAACAGAGTGAAGATGTAATTTACTGTGTGTGTGCGCATGTGTGCACTTATGTTTGTCTCACGATGTGTTTGCATTGTAAATTGATAAATCATGAATGCCAATACCTATTTTGGGCTTGATATTGTATGGATTTTGTAAGGAGTTTGAGATTATATAGGAAAAATATGGCTTTAGCAATGTGTACAATTCATTCAACTTTCTCTGAGAAATTGTTTTTGCATTACATGCTACATTCTGAGTTCAAACTTGCGTTGTGGAGGAATGTCAGCTTGCATGAGTGACATGCTTTGATATGTCTTGTACTGCAATCATTTTGGTATACCATGCAAAGTAAATTTGTTTATTTTATTGAAATTACAAAAAAGTAGCAATAAATTATGAGGGGGAAACTTATTGCCTTGTCTTGAGCCACCGGCAAAGATGCTTGCATTTTGTTTGATTTGACTATGTTCACTACATTCACTACATATTTTAGTGCAATGTTGTTGTTGTTGGATTGTCTATATTTTTTGCTTTATTTACATTTGTTGTCTATTCTGTTGTAAAGACCACTGGTATTTAAAAGTACTGCTAGAGGGTTGCTGGATCATAAAGGGGATGTAGTCTCCCACATCCTCCTCCAAAAAAGGTTGGCTTTATGGTCAGATTAAGGTTTAGTAAGTTGCAAGCAAGCATGCAAATGTCCTACATGATGATCATGAAGATTCAAATTCATCATTATGTACACAATCGAAGTAATTTGTTATTAATTGCTCCTTGAATACTCTAAGAATGTTAATGAGCTTGACATGTAACAATTTAGGGTTGTATCTCCATTTGTAGATATGTTATTGCATTAAGATACTTTCTCAAAATGGGCTCAAAATAAATGGGAATAGGCATGGGTATGCAAATTCAGCATTATAGTATTTAATAGTTGAAAATAAATAAAATAGGCTCTTCTGAATTAGTTAGGGTACATAAATGCAATAAAGAAATAACGATCAGATTACTCTAATGTAAGGAGCTGAGTGTACATACTAGACACACCATACAAACACATTAAAAAAATGGGCAAATAGGATTATAGTACTGAGCTTTGTTTTCGATAGGAATATATTTGGCTTCGACTTGCACTTAGTGATCCAACTTTGAACTCTGCTTTTAGATATGAAACCATGAAGCTTGGACAGATTGATAAATGAACTATGCTTTGTCTTGTTCAATCCCACACATACGGTTTTGGTCTGTGTGGCTATGTTTTTTACCCTTTTTCTATGTTATTTACTTTGGTTGACAACCTTACAATATGTACTTCTGATCTTTAGAATTTTGTTCATCTATGATACTTGAAATGTGTGGTCCCTGAGAATATCATTATAACTTGCTGAGCTAGGAGAGGAAGGTGACCAACTTCCCAACTTTTGCTTTAGTCAATCATTGCATTGATTTAATGATTTTGATCAAGTTGGAAGACATGCCAAGCAGAAAATGGAAAAGTCAATATTTCCTTATGGTTTTCGATGTTGATGCAATGCTCTCTTGTCATGCCCCCCACCATAAGAAAATAATAATAATATAAATATAAAATAATAAATATAGCAGATCACCCTTATAATCAATACAAGTTCTGAATAAAGAAAGCAAAGGAATAATAATTATCGGTCTACGTTTTTCCTTGAGAGATATTAATTATCATTTATCCTTAGCGGTGATAATTATTGTATGCTAAGCAGCAACCCCTTATTATCCTTAACAACAATGATCAAGAAAGGGCAGTGATTGCAAAGTGAAAGGGAAGCGAATGCATAAGTTGTATCTTTTGAAGACTAAGGGTTGTAACCCTTCCCACCTTGGAGGGTATAAAAGGAGGAAGCTTCATTTGAGGAATGCATCAAGTGAGAATTGAAAAACAAAAGGGAAATAAAGGTATAAGGCAGATGTAATATTTTGTTCTGCAATTATATTTTTTGAGATAAGATTGAATATAATATTAGATTATGAATTAATAGATTTGTAGATGTGCTTTGCAGAAATCAAGTAATTGCTATTTGTAAGTACTTTATTTGCTTTTCCTTTATGCTTATTTACTAGCAAATGCATATAGTAGGTTCTTATAGGAAATCAAGTTTGAATTTATGGATGGATAAGAGATTTTGCCATGCTCATGGTCTTAAGTTTGAACTTGTCATTATTCTAGAAGTGTTGTTGCCAGGATCAGTTTCCAATCATTTTGAAATATAGATTTTCTGATTACACTAAAATGTTTGCTACCAAATGAATATATCATTACTTCCAGTATTTGTAATTAATTCAAAAGACATGCATTGACTCACTGTTTCCAGTATTTGTAATACTACAACCAGATGGCTGCCTCCAGTGCTCAAGGGAAGACCAATCACCCTAACCATGCTTTTCCCATTGAATACTGCAATCAGATAGTTGACTCAAGCGCTCAAGAAACTACCAACTACCTTAAACAAATGCAAGATCAAAAAGAACAAAATCAAAAAAGAAGCCGAACATATTATGCCAGTCATAAGGAGAAAATAGCTATACGTAGGCATTTGGAATTAAAAAACAAAACAAAACAAAACTAACCCTGTGAATGGAAAATCTGCAAATGTGACAAATCCTCAAGCCCACCTAAAACTCCAAACACAAGAACAATATCAAACAAAGCAAACAATGGGGTTGAATGTTAATGCTAGATTCATAACATCAATGAAAAGCTTTTGTAGGAAAATAGATGTGCTTTCTAACTTGGAAGTATGTAACATATGCAATGAGTCATACCCAGGAATGCTTTCACACTCATCATGTGAAACCCCTACCTGTAGGAGATGCATTAATGAAAAGGGTGTACACTGGTTCTCCCTACACAATAACATGGACCCAGGGGATCAACCTATTATGCTGAAGATATTGACGCAAGTAGAAGAAATGCTCATTGCTAGAGTGAACCTGATATTACAGGTTACCCATACTATTCGATGCCAATATAAATATAGCGGCCATACAATTAGCTTCCCACAAGACATACAAAACATTGCAACTGTGCTCCCACGTAAATTGGGAGACATAGATGTCCTTATAGTTTGCAAACCCCAGGCTCAAGGAAACTACTATGACTGTTACGTAAGTATGGGTCGTGTTATGGATGCATTGCAATACAAAGTGAAATATGATCCATACTATAAAGATGTATCAATAAATTATAACAATCTAAACCAAATCCCCGAGGAAAGAACAGACGTATCAAGCATGCTTCATACCATTGAAGCAAATGATGATGTAATGGTAACAAATATTGAATAGGCTGATGAAGACCAAGATGAGGGCACGATAGCCAATTTGTCATCATTTATATTACACCTTTTAACACCATGAACTACAAATAATTAAGAAAACACTAGAGCTTGAGGACACCACAGATAACATCATTGACTGGCTAGAAATAGGCTTAACCCCAATTAATGAATATAATACGGAGGGCCTAATTGATATGGCATTTCCAACACTCTTCCCAAACGGAATTGGATTACAAATACAACCAAGAACTAGGGAAATAAAGATGCATGAATATGTACTAGACTTGATGCGATTCCATGATCAAAGATTTGGACAACATCCAAGATTCTGATACTACATCTATAACCTTATGATGCATCATCAGAGCCAATCGCTCACAACAGTTTTCATGAAAAAAAATGCAGAAGAGCACTTACCAACCACTATTGAGAATTTGCGCACACACCTGAAAGAACTCCCTGACTCACAACTAGCTGCAGAATTACTGCACTTTGGCTCTACCATGAGAGGAACCAGACCATATTGGAACAAGTGTCAATTAGAATTAACAAACATGATAAACCAAATAGGATCTCCCGCCCTCTTCTTCACATTAAGCGCAGCCGATACAAAGCGGTCAGACCTCCAACAACTCCTCACAAATAATATAGAGCTTTCCATGCATTCAAATAAGCACCATCTAGAAAATGTTATTAATAACCCGCATATAACATCATTATACCTACATCAGAGATTCACCATATTCCGTGAAGAATTTATTGAGAAACTCCTTGGTGTGATGAATTATTGGTATAGATATGAATGGAAACATCGAGGAACCACACACGTTCATGGGTTTCTATGGCTCCATGATACGCCAGACATGGACAAGCTAGATTGGGGAAATAACGAAGATGTTGATAAAGCAAAAAAAAAAATTGATAAGTACGTAAGCGCTTGGAACCCTCGTGAAGCAACACATAGGAATAACAAGATATACCGATCTTCACGTGACGATCCATGCCTCATAAACACGATAGATATATTAGCCACAAATCCATTGAATGATTATGAAGAGTTAGTGAACCACGTGCAAAGACACACAAAATGCAGAGAGAGCACATGCTTATGAAAGAAGGGTAGAAAACTAGAATGTCGATATAAAGCTCCATGGACAGAACACTGTACCTCTATCTTATTTTGCGATGAAACAAGCATAAATAAATATGAACCTGCAAGAAACGATGACAGACTCAACATCCATAGCCCAGAAATGATTTCAATATGGAGAGCTAATATCGATTGCCAGCCTATCATATCACGCGAACTTGTACTGAAATACATTGCCAAATATGCATCAAAAGCAGAGAGAACATCTGAAAGTTGTACTGCTATGCTAACAAGAATATCCACAACTCAAAAAAGAGATGACCCAGCAGTAGTAGCATATCAAAGATTCATGACAGAGATTGTAGCAGAATGTGACATTGGTGCACAAGAAACTTGCCATAGGCTGCAAAAATTACCCCTTGTTGTTTGTAACAAACCATTTACAACTTTAAGTGTTGGATGGAAAGTGCTACACCAACTAACTAAAACACAAAATGAGACTATCATGGAAAACAATTACATACGCTCCTATATGGGCCCCCCTCCAGAGCTAGAGACAATCACATTAAGTTTGAATCTACAAGATCTTACACCTACATTCCAAGTCGAAAATAATGCAAATGGAAAGAGAGAACAGTACAAGCCATTGTTAACGTTTACCCAAAATTCCACATTATACCCAACGAAGAGTCAGAACATTTTGAAACATTTTGCTGGAGCGAATTACTTCTATATAAACACTTTCGAAATATTACGACTGATATAGGAGTTACCAAGGACACAATAATCACCAATTGGCATCAAATGCATGTAAACAAATATGATGTATGGCATATCATCTGACATATCAAAGAAAATGCTAGCCCCCAAGAAGATGAAAACAGCGAAGATGAAAGGAATAAAACTACCACATCAGACATGAATGAGTGGGAACTACTTTCAAGAATGAGGCATATAGTCAACAACAATTTGGACGAAATTTATTTACTAGGCCAACGTGAATTTGACACCAACTATAATTGGGCTGAAACCAAAATACCACATGAATTGCACGATACTACATCACAATTTACAAATATAAAGAAAACAACAACCTAAGATGAATATGTACCAACAAGAAAGTATACACCCACCAATACCCTATCAATAGAACAAAAGCATGCTCTTTCAGTAGTCTCAAATCATAACACTAGTGTGTTCAACAAACCATTACACATGATCATACAAGGAACTGCGGGTACAAGAAAATCGTTCTTGATCAATTTTATAAAAAATATGTTGCACGAAAATTCACCACAACAAAAAAACCCAATACTCGTACTAGCTCCTACTGGAATTGCTACATTTAACATTCATGCGACAACTATTCATTCAACGCTATGAATCCCCATCAAAGAAATGCAACCACTACATGGCCAATCACTAACAATGTTCCAAGAAAAGTTGAAGGATATAAGATATATACTCATTGATGAGATGAGATTTATAGGTCCGAAATTATTGTTGAAAATAGATAGCCGACTTCGCGAAGCTTTCCCTCATCACAAACATACATACTTTGGAGGCGTATCTATGATTTTCATTGGAGACCTTACCCAACTACCACCTATAATGGATAAACCAATATACACTTCGCATTCAACTACCATAACACTTTGGAACCAATTCACAACAATTATCACCCTAAAAACGATGTTTCGCCATTAAGGGGAATCCTTAAAGCAATCGCAATTCCGCCAAACACTACTAAACATACGTAGTGCACACCTGACCCAAGAAGATTGGCAGAGCTTGATGACATGGACAAAAGACCAACTATCGCCAGTTGTGAATAAGCAATTTGATACTGCAATCCACCTCTTTGCTACTAACGATATGGTAAGCCTTCGCAATAAACGAATGCTAAAGGAATTAAATCATCCAATTGCAATAAGTAGAGATACATCAACTACAAGCAAAACAGCTATTGACGCTGACAATGAACAACTTGACAATCAAGTCCTACTCTCACCAGGCCAACGAATAATGCTCACAAGTAACATATGGACACAAACAGGACTTGTCAATGGAGCTCTTGGTAAGATAATTGAAATAATTTATAGCTCTGATTCCAAGCCACCTGACATACCATTTTATATCATGGTCAAATTTGATAACTATAGTGGTCCCCAGTGGCACCCAAATGACCCCAAACTTGTACCCATAACACCAGTATCACTAGGCAACCTTAGGCAATTACCAATAAAAATGGCATGGGCTATGACCATTCATAAAGCTCAAGGTTTAACACTACAAAAGGCAACCATCAATATCGATGCAATAGAAAGACAAGGTCTAACATTTACTGCAGTCTCCAGAGTGAAATGCTTAGAAGACCTCCGGATTGACCAGGCCTTCTCCTACGAGCGGTATGCAAAAATGGAAAACAATCCATACACAATACTAAGGAAAAAACTCGACTGCAACAACTGTCGAGATAAAAAAAAAGGGTATGCTTCGTGAATCGTTTTTAGATAATTATGTGCTACTTTAGCTGAGCCAAATAGCAAAACTCCTATAGTAACAAGAATATTTGCACATGTTGCTCATGGTTTGTTTATCTTGCAGGTGCCATCGGTTTTGGTCAATAAAAATCTTCATTCAAATATTTGCATTCATGAATGTACAACTTTTTGATAGGTTAGAATATATCTGCACATAAAATGTTGTTGGCCTATTGTATGTTATTTTCTATTTATGGACTTGACGTACCTTTTTGAAAATTGAAAGTTTGCAACACTGCAGCGTGTTGGTTCAGGTTGAAATAAACACATGCATATCAAAAAGCCGATGGAATTTTTGGTAAGCAACAAGTGATAAATGTCTGTTTGGCTACTCTTTCTCCAACTACCTCTTTCATTGGAATAATACACCTCTGATTTCATGAATGTGCTCTACTTTGTGCTCGCTTCTCAGGCAACTGATAGTAATGGGGTTTGATAATTAATTTGCTTGTAGATCAATGTTATGGATCATGAGGAAATTTAAAAACTTTAATTCGATTTATTTTTCCAGTAAGTGGGATTTAAATGCTATTGAAATTCATAGTAACTAGCTAGAATACTTTGTTATTTTTACCATCACTAGACTGAGAAAAGTGTTAATTGTCTATTTTTTATCAGTGTTCAATGGCTATGTAAAGAATAGAACATCTTTTTCTTTATTTGTCAGACCGGGTACCCACAAAATTCCAATACCTGTACATAGAGACACTTTAAAAGTTGGCAGTTTTATCTACTCAAAGGTCAACAGGTATGTTTCTTATAATTTACCACTGTTGTAATCTTTGCTTAATTATATCTACAAAATCACCTTTCGATGAACCACAACGGATGAACGAACATAATTCTTCAGGCTTACATAAGGATTCTTCAAATGGCGGCCGACTAGTTCAAAATTATGTAGTCACTTGTCTTGACAGCGTTTCGTTAGCTATAAAATCCACCCGTTACTGTATTCCCATTCTCATTCTACTCATTTTTCTTCATCAGTTTGATCTCTGGTTTTTATTTTCTTTCATATTGTAAGAAATGGCTCGTCGGATGAGCAGAGTTGTAGGTATTGAGGAAGGGCAGAGAATTGAGGATCAATAGTGGATGGAATTTCAGCCTCGGGATATAATGAAAAAGAGGCCCAGTTTCACGCTCATTGTGGCACTCTTCTTATTTTTCTATGCTCTGACATTTGCCTGCATGAGTTTTAGTAGCCCCATGATTGAAAATGTAAGCAAAATTTTTGCCTATAGGACATTTCTTCTTGTTTCTGTTTTTAAACTTTTTTTTGGCATTTGGATTCTTGATATTATACTGATGTGAAGTCAAAAATTTTGTTTTCCCTCATGTAGATGCCAATGAAGGAGGTATATTTTATACAAACATAGAACTACAGACTCATATAGCTCTTCACAATCATCATCTAGAGATCACAGAGTAGCAGCAACAAAAGAAGAGCCCTGAACTTGATGTTGTCAGTTGTTCTTCTCTCATCAGTGGTAAAAACTACACCCAACTTTTAATGAAATTGGATTTCCACAGTTTATGATTTTGATTGCTATTGTTTTTAGATTAGACTGTGTTGGATAAGCAAAATAGTGTTAATTTTCCCTAAATTTTATTATAGCGTAGCGAAACAATCTTTTTGAGATTTATAAGTGTACGGTGTGTGTCATCATGCCCCTATTTTCGATTTCCAGCATTTCAGCTATCCATTTATTTTTTCGTATGCTTTTATTATCATGCTCAATTATTTGGAAACTTTTTCTTTTCTGCAATGGGTGAAATATTGTGATTTTTTTTTTAAGAATTTACCATTTTATTTGAACTACTTTTGGAATTTAGAGTTTCGGTCATATCTGAATTTAAATGCATTTTTTTGTTATAAAAAAAATTGTTTTCTGTTGTTGACAACACATTTACCTTGTGGAATATATATGATATAAAAAGCTTGGCTTCTGAAAGATTTTTGATTTTCACAGTTATACATAATATCATGTATCTGGATGCTATTCTGTAATGTTGTTAATTCTGACATTTTGAGTCTTCTTCGAGACCCCTCTTTAGGAAAACTACAACCAACTTGTCATGAAACCTTAAATCCCTAATTAATAGGGTTTTTTCATTGATTTTTAGCACAATCTCGAGTGCTAGCCATTGGGATGTGGTTCACTATCAAAGATTTGTATGCTATAAGGATATAACTTGTATGCTATTTGTTAATATCACATGCATATTGACAATGAATTTTGAAAGCACTTTGAATTAAGTATGTGTTTATGTAATTTGTGGTGGCAGATGTGGGAAGAAACAATGCTTCTGGAGGAGATGGCATGGGAATCCTGCATTGTGACCGTTCTCACTATAGGACAGATGTTTGCTATCTAAAAATGTCTCCATTTCTCTTCATGCCCACATTGATAAATCAACTCAGGAGAAAATTAGGCCTTATACACAGGGGATGATAGTGATGATGCCTGCCAAGTACAGCATAGATTACCTGCCATAGTTTTCTCAAAAAGAGGATACATAGGCAATATTTACCAAGAATTCAATGATGATTTGCTGCCTCTGTACATAACATCCCAGCATCTCCATGGACAAGTGTTGCTTGTTATTCTTGAATACCATTCTTGGTGGGTGACAAAATATGGAGAGATTATTGGGCAGATCACCAATTATCCAGTCATTGATTTCAGCAAGGATAAGAGAGTCTGCTAATTTCCAGAGATGATAGTTGGGCTCAACACACATGATGAATTAAGTGGGAAACCAGAGCTCATGAAAGATGGCAAAAGCATTAAATATTTCAGGGAGCTTGTGAGAAAGGCCTATGCTCCTATATTGAGTTCCATGCCTCAAACACAGAGCATAACTAAAGAACAATCATTTCCCTTAAGGGATTCTAGGCTTGTTTCACAGCTAGGAAAGCCCAAATTGGCAATTATATCAAGGGAGAAGTCAAGGAAAATGATGAAGCAGAAGGAAATTGTTAAATTGGCAAAGAAAATTGGGTTTGAGGTAGAAATACTAACTCCCAAAAGAAACACATAGATGGTAGAAATGTTTCGAGCCTTAAATTCATGTGATGTTATGGTGGGAGTTCATGGTGAATAAAGAACTAAAATTCATTTCTCTCATGTGTAGATAAAGGCTAGAACAAATAAATTACTCAACCTGATATCCCTCACAATCAGCGTGCCAAAGGATTTTTATAACTCCAAAGAGAAGGCAAAGATGGAGCTAAATCATGCCTTATTCAAGTTCAAAAGAGATTTGAATCTTGTCAATATAAAATGTTACAACCATCTTCCAAGGTGTCTATTTATAAGGTGCCTGAATAAGCAAAATAGTGTTAATTTTTCCTAAATTTTATTATAGCGTAGCGAAACAATCTTTCTGAGATTTATAAGTGTACGGTGTGTGTCGTCATGCCCCTATTTTCGGTTTCTAGCATTTTAGCTATCCATTTATTTTTCCGTATGCTTTTATTATCATGCTCAATTATTTGCAAACTTTTTCTTTTGTGCAATGGGTGAAATATTGTAATTGTTTTTTTAAGAATTTACCATTTTTTTTTATCGGTAAAGGTAGAGCCAAAATTTATATTAATTAAGGTTAAATATAGAGATTATTCACTGAGTTTCATAACATTCAAAAAATGCCTGTTCTCAAAGAACCCAACATAACATAGTTCCCTTAAAGGGCTGGAAACCTTTAGGCTTATGATTTAGCCATTTTATCAGAGCCATCAAAAAATTTAATAGTTTGGAGAAAAAAGGACTATCAATGATAATGGAAGATTTCCAACTACCTAGAACCAGAGTATTTTAACATGCAAGTATGAAGCCAAAATAAAATATACAAATTTATGATTAAGTATCGAGTAGGGAAATTGAAGTATCAACAGAAGGGGACCTAGCTTGCAGTGGGAAGATCAGGTTGCGACGGCTCCAATCTTGCTCAACCACGACCTCTGCCTGCTGAAAGACCCCGGCCACAACCCGCGCTCCTACAACCTCTTCTTGAGCCACCTCTGCAACCCTACTCAGGTTTTGTTTCTGCTTCTATAGCTTTCATAGGCAGAATTCCATTCATCTTTGCAAACTGGAAGAGATCCTCCTCTTTTCCTTGAGCCTCTGGATCATCTCCCAAGAATCTCCACTTGAGATAGCTCAGACCTACACTGGCAAAGACTCTATGTCTATCCAGTTCTTTACCCTTCAGGTCAAGAAGAAATGGATAGAATTTGATGAGCTCTCCATGGGCATTGAAAAGAATCTGGTTGCTTGGCCGAGGTGCACTAGAGTCATGGAGGGCCTTATTCAAGATTTCTTGAAATTCTTGGAGGATTTTCACTAGAAAGAGCTCCCTGCTGAGATTCCAAACCGACTGCTTGGGTAGCTTCTGGTCCAACAGAGAAGCCACAAATCTAGAGGAGATGCTGGTGTTGTCTCATAGGTATTCATCTCTGCTCAGATGGGCACTACCCAGAATCAATTTGACAACAAGTAAAACTGGAGGGTCCGCATGGATAAGGAGACGCTTAAGTCTCAAGTCCGTTATCCTTCTGAAAGAGACCTGGTAGGCGGAGGCACTGAGTGAGATAGGAGTGTCTGCACTAAAGCAAGAGGTAGGCCTCGGGTAAACACTCATGATAAAACCAAACGGAGGCTCAGAAGACATGGTGACCGAAAGAGAAGACTGGTGAGAAGGGAAACCGAAAGATGCAGAAAGGAAAGAAGGAAGCAAGAGGGAGACACTTCAGTAGGAAAATCGGGCACATGCCTCAACAAGTAATAATGAAGATTAGAGGGGAAATAAAGGCTCACACGAAGGTGGTGGAGAATAAATGCCCAGATCGAGCCAAAACTACTCAAGTGCAGATAAAAGGATTAACCTGCGGATAGCTCGTGCAAAGGACTGAATGACAATGCCCTCCAGTTGGAGCTTCGAGAATCCCATTTTTGTGGAGGCAAAGTTTGATTTAGCGGTTTGTTAGCAAGACTAACCCGGGCCCACCATAAGTCCCAAGTTTAAATGAACACTTTAATTTGAAGAAAGGAGATAGTCGTTGGGGTCAACGACCAAAAAAGGGCGGGTCATAAGCGTTCAAATTTAAATTTTGCGATCCACCAACCCATTGGCAAAGAGCGGCCCCAAAGACCTGTTTGAACAAAGCTTAGGCTATGATCAGATCCAGTTTGGCACAAAGCCATCTCCAGCAATTGGAAGCGAAAGGGAAATTCAAGAGGAGGTGGTCCACTAACTCTGATTGAGCTTTACACAAAATGCATCTTGAAGGACCTTCATAGCCCATGCTTGTGAACTTATCTGCAGTTAGAATTTTCTTCCAGACTGCCAACCATGCAAAAATGCTCGCTTTCAGAATGACTTTGGAACTCCAAAACATCTTCAAAGGGATTTTGTGATTGCTCTGCTCTACTGGGTTGACTAGAATTTTGTATCCATCTTTTGAATTATATTGTCCTATTTTGGAAGATGCCCAAATAAGAGAGTCTTCTCCTCTTCTAGGGCTGATGTTTATTGCTTCTAGATGACCTAGAAGTTCATCTAGATCCTCCCTTGGAATTGGTAGGCCCTCCATTAATTTCCATCTCCATCTTTATGGGTTCAACATGTCAGCCATTTCCAAATAGTCTCTAACTCTGGAGCCCCAATTCTGCTTGAACCAGTGTTCTGTAACAGGGATGTGGATTAGATTTGCCATAGGTGGATAACCACCCCAGGAGTCCTCCCAGAATAAGCTAGATGAGCCCTCATGAATATCCCAAGAAATCAAATTTGAAACCAAATTTCTACATGAGATAATGAAGTTCCATGTTCTGGACCCCTTGGAGAAATTGCCTGATCTGAGGATGTTAAGATAGTTCTGATCTGGGAGATACTTTGTTGCCAGCATTCTAACCCAAGAAGCATTAGGTTTTTGATGACTTTCTAGACTAGTTTAGCCCCTAAGGCTATATTTTGCAGTTTAAAGTCCTTGATGCCTAGACCACCCATTGGTCTGGGCTTGATAATTTTGTCCCAAGCTATTAAAGTAATTTTATGCTTCTCTTCGGTGTTTTTCCAGAATAAATTTCTCATATTCTTGATTATAAAGGAATCGACACTAGATGTTAAGGATAATATAGATAATAGATAAATTGGAGGGGCCGAGATCACTGCTTGGATCATCACTAGTCTTCCCGCCCAAGATAGCCATTTGCCCTTCCAAGAATTTGCACTTTGGTCAACTTTAAGTTTTAAGGGATCCCAGAATTTAGAGTTCCTTAGACTTCGATCTATTGGAATGCCCAAGTAAGTGCATGGAAGACTTCCTTATTTGCAGTTTAGAATTCTGAGAATTCTGGTTTGTAGTGAGATTGGAGTTGTGAAGAAGTAGACTTTAGTTTTATCCTTGTTTCTTAATTAGCCTGAAGCCCTACCATACATCTCTAAAATCTGATTGAGATGGGTGGCTTCCTTTACATTTTCTGCCCCCAGGAGAAGATTGTCATCTACAAACTGCTCTAAGTAACTACAAAATCTTTAGTTATTTTGATTCCCTCTAACTTATGGTTGTCATGACTAGCTTTGATTGCCCTTCCTAGAGCCTCCCCCATTATTATGTAAAGAAAGGGAGACAGAGAATCCCCTTGCCTAATACCCCTTGAGGAAGAGAAAAAACCCGTTGGTTTACCATTAACCAAAATTGAAATTTGGGCATTGAGATGCACTCAAATACCCAATTTATCCATTGATTGTCAAAGCCAAAAGCTTGCATGGTTTTACAAAGAAAACGCCAATCCACACTATCATAAGCTTTTGTAATGTCTAACTTTATTATCATACCTAGCCTATTTGTGCTTTGGAGGGTGTGGATTGCTTCTTGCGCTACAATCACTCCATCAAGGATTGAATGGCCAGGAACAAACCATGTCTATTCTTCTGAGATGATGTTGTTCATGAGAGGCTTCAGTCTGTTAGTCATCACTTTTGAAAGAATTTTATAGACTGTGTTGCATAGGGAAATAGGCCTATAATCTCCAATATTTTGTGCCTTCTCCTTCTTTGGAATGAGAGCTATGAAGGTATTATTTACTTCTTTAATAATTTTCCCTAATCTTCTTGAGCACTCTAGAGCTTCCGAGAGTTCCTGACCTAAGATATGTTAGCATTTCTTATAGAAATCCATAGGGAAGCCATCTGGCCCTAGTGCCTTACCAGAGGAGAGTTGATTTAGAGCTTGGAATACCTCTTCCATTTTTATTTTCTCATTTAGCATCTGATTTTGTTCATCTGATATAATCTTGGGGATCCCAGACAACAACTTTTTTTGGTCCAGTAGATGGGATCCTTCATTGTTGTTCAGGAGATTGGAATAGAAGGAAATAATCTCTTCCTTTATTTCCTCTAGATCCTCTAAGGTTTGGTTATGTCTGGTTTGCAATTTAGATATCCAATTCTTGCTTCTTCTGATTTTTGTTACATTATGAAAAAACTTGGTGTTTTTGTCCCCCATTCTGAGCCAGTTCTCTCTAGATTTTTGCTTCCAAAAGAGTTCTTCTTTAGAAAGGATGTCTTCATACTCCAATAAGAGGGACCTTTCTTGTTGAAAGGATTCTTGATCCATACCGGCCAAGATAATCCTGTCATTTAGGGCTGCTAATTGCTCTTCTATAAGTCTTTTTGATGAGAATATGTTTTTAAAATGTTGGGAGTTCCATTGGAGCAGTTTTTGTTTAACTAGTTTTAGCTTTGCAATGAAGCAGAAAAGTTTTGAACCCTCAAATGATCCTTCCTTCCACCAATTTTCTATCAGTGTAAGGAAATTTGGCTCTTTCATCCACATATTTTCAAACCTAAAAGGAGTCTTGGATGATCCCTAAGTGCCTTGTAAAGGGAGAAAAATGGGGTAGTGATCTGAGCTTGAGCAAGAGAGAACATTGCAGGAGGGAGAAAAAGGAGAAAGAGTCAAATCCCCTTGCCAGAAAAATCTGTCTATTTTTTCTGCTATATTATTGAAACCTTTCCTTTTGTTTGTCCATGTGAAGGTGTCTCTTGAGTCTATTTCCAAAAGGCCATTCCTTTCAATCCAATTATTGAAATCTTGTTGGGCACTCCCTAAGCGAATGATTCCTCCACTCTTAACTGAAGCACTCCTGATAGCATTAAAATTACCCCCAATAAAGACTTGTTCCTTAGATAAGGTGGACAAAACTCTATCTAAAGAGGACCATGTGAGTCTCTTTTTGAGTGAGGACACTGGACCATATACATTGATAATGAAGAAAGAAGTGTTTGATTAAAGATGAGTGATTTTGGCAAGCATCCAATCCCTACTAGATGCAATGCCTTCAGCTTTAATTTGAGAGGACTTCCAAATTATCATTAGTCCTCCAGAGGCACCTTCTGATGCTACTTTCATTTGGAGATAATCTTGGAACGAGGAGCTAATCCCATTTCCAAAGGCAACTGGTAGCTTTTCCTCCAATTTAGTTTCTTGCAATAGGATTAAGTCTTCACTGACCAAAAGGATCTATCTTTTGATCACCCTTTGTTTGTTAGGGGCATTGAGACCCCTAACATTCCAAGAAAGGATTTTCATTGTTGTTCAGGAAGGGGGTTTCCCTTCCCTACTTTCCATAGATCCAATAGTTTAAATTGATTCTCCGCCATTCCATCCTGAGATCTGGTCTCTATGAAAGACTTGCGGCCCTTTTTGGGTGGGGATGAACCAAAATCCGGCTTCTCCATGCCCTCCTGGTTCTGATGGAGCCCTAGCTTCCTTTTTTCCTTGATCTGCGAGTAGAGAACTGCCAAGGGGGTGTCCAATATTGCATCTTGGTCTTCCTCTCCTATCATGAGATTCTGCAGATGATTATGAGCATCATGATCAATAGGAAAATCCAGACTGTTTGACTCAAATGGCGGGGAGAGCAGAAAGGGGAAAGGAATTTCCACCAAGAGGTTAAAATGATGCTTTGGGGGGGATAGTCTGAAGAAGGAGAAATCTCTCCCTCTGATAAAAAAGTCTCAATATTCTCCTCCATGTCTTCTTTAAGATCCTCTTCAATCACCTCCTCCTCTTGTAATATTTTTGAAAGATGAATATTTTTGCATTTAGTGGATTTTGTTGTGTGGAGGGAACCCCTGGAGTTCTTGCGCTTAACACAACTTTTCCTTTTGGAGACCTTAATTGGAAAGTGTGAGAAAATATTGAAGGCACCTCTGCTCAAGGAAGGGTTTTTTTTTGCCCAAACAAACTTATAATAGCCTTTTGGGATTGAGGCTTGGCAATCAATGATAAAATGAGAGGTGGTTGCTTAACAGGGGAGGGTTGGGAACCCTGAGGAGTGAGGCGTGAAGGTAGGGAATGCAAGCCTGCAGGCTTATTTCTAAGATGCAGAATAAGAGCAAGGAGGGTGGAGGGCCAGGGAATCTAGAACCATAGTTGAGACCAGGAGAGGAGTTGAGACACTACAAAGGGGCTAGGGAAGGGGCTTTGATAAGGCTTGGGCCGATACTTCAACTTCTGGGTCTAGTGCAGTATCCCAAACCAAGGTCCTCTTTTGAGAATCTAGGCTAGCAGTGAGTGGTTTTGGGTGCTGAAGAGGGAGGTTGAGGGCTCCCAAAGACACTACCAAGGAGCTATTATAAACCATTTGGTTCCTTAACAAGCATTTTCCAGGTACTCCATTACCCAATCTTATCACCTTTTGTTTCCATCTGCCCAGTTCCGAAATGATCTCAAGCTCACTGTAAAAGCCTTTGGAGAGATCAATCTCTACATAAATATTTGCTATATCCCCATTCCGACCTTCAAAGAAGTTTGCTTCAATCCCTACCAGGAAACCAAGCGCATCACGAATCTTCAGGAGTGACTCCGGGCACCAAAACTCGAATGGAAGGCCTACTAAAGATAGCCAAATGGGAATTTTCTCAAATCTGTGCTGAGCTGGGTCGAATCCTGGTTTCCAGTCAAGGAAGTGGAAGGTGCAGCCTTGAAAGAACAAAGGACTGCCTTTTGTGATTGCTTTTTTTAGTGCCACATCCACACATTCTATGAACAAAAAATCATTCTGCAGTTGTCTAGTTGCTATAAGATCTGGGAAGGAAGATTTCCACCAATCTAGAATCTCTTTACTTGTCCCACCAGTGCCACACCATTTCGCAAAGAAGGCATTCTCCTTGAGGCGAACGAGCGAGGGATTTAAAGATTCCGATGGAAGCACAAACAGTTTGCTTCCCATAGATTTCCTGGACCATTTCTGATCCTTGCACTCAAAGGAAGGATTAGGCCATGAGGAAAAGGCATTTTTGGAGCCCGTGGCACACAAACCCCTGTTGGGCAAACCCATGGTGCGCGAATCCCTATAGGGCAGTCCTGTTGTAAGGGGAAGACAGTTTTGCAATCTTTGGCGATGAGGCTATTGTTTGGAAGAAAGAGGTTGCTTGATAGGAACAAAACTCTTTCTACAGTTTGCAATAGGGATGCAGTTTGAACTTGTTGCAACTTTCTTTGCCCAGGAGTCTAAGCTTTGAAACTTCCTAGAAGAATTTGGCCGAAAACTCTGAAATTTAGCCTGCTGAAAGGAACTTTGGAAAGGGAGGCTTCCTTAGAGGTTGAAATTATGTCGGTGGCTCGGAAAAAACTTAGGAGGATGACGATTAACCAGGGTTTGAGGCCGAGACAGGTTTTGATTCCTCAGTCTATTATGGAGAGAAGATCTTTGGGGCAAGTGAGGAGGGAAGAGACCACGAGAAGTCCACCCATGGTTTCTCGGAGCAGCCATGGTTAACAATGTGTTGATCATCGCCTTTCAAAAATTTTGATAAGAATTTACCATTTTATTTGAACTACTTTTGGAATTTAGAGTTTCAGTCATATCTGAATTTAAATGCATTTCTGTTATTAAAAAAAATGTTTTTTGTTGTTGACAACACATCCAACTTTTCATGAAACCTTAAATCCCTAATTAATAGGGTTTTTTCATTGATTTTTAGCACAATCTAGTGTTAGGGTTTCAAGCAAATCCAAAGAAAATATGAACTAACAATTATATGCAGATTTAAATACAAAAGATAAAGAAATAAAACAGGACACAGATAACACAAAGATTTAACGTGGTTCACCTAGAATGGGTTACGTCCACCATACACAGCCGTCCAATCTTTCTTATTATCCAGCAAAAATAGTACATCAACCTTACAATGCCTTAAGCATCCCAGCCGCTTATAACATGCATTTTTAGGGCAACAAACAAAGTCGGCCTTTTTAGGGTTTTATTACAATGTCGGTTTTCATCAACAAAAAAAATGGCAAAAAAAATTTCTCGAGGGCTGCCGCCCCCGAACCCCTACCCGGGGCCCGGCCCGGCCTCGGACCCCAACGAGGATATGTGCTGAGTGTACAGTACTTTACTGATCAGTCACCATATTTCAACAATCTCCCACTTGGAGACTGATACTACACGACACCACTGTACATGCAACATCCGCTGGATAAAACACTAGGACTTGACTGGTATAAATTCCACAATTATCAATCAAGAAGACCAACAGAAACTGATGAAGAAATCAGCTTCTCCTGTGAAACTGCCTTTGTGAACATATCAACAGGATTCTCACTTGTGTGAATCTTCTCAAGCCGTAACTGACCCTCCTCCAAAATAGTCTAGATGAAATGGTACCTGAGCTGAACGTGCTTTGTCCTTGAATGAAAAGCAGAGTTCTTCGCAAGATGAATGGCACTCTGGCTATCAGTATACAATAGGCTATCCTCTTGTGTCTGACCCAATTCCTTCAGAAAATATTGCAACCAAATCATCTCTTTGCTGGCTTCTGTAGCAGCAACATACTCAACTTCAGTGGTTGAAAGTGCAACAACCTTTTGCAGCCTAGAAATCCAACTGACTGCAGTTCCCCCTATAGTAAAAACATACCCTGTAGCACTCCTCTGTGAATCAATATCACCTGCCAGATCAGAGTCAACAAATCCACTTAGAGTAGCATTAGATCCTTTGAAACATAATGCCTTCGTAGTAGTTCCTTTCAAATACCGAAGATTCCATTTCACAACATTCCAATGTTCCATACCCGGATTACTCATAAACCTGCTCACAACTCCCACTACATGTGCAATATCTGGCCTTGTGCATACCATTGCATACATCAGACTACCAACAGCTGATGAATACAGGATGTTAGACATTTTATTAACCTCTTCCTGTGCCTTTGGGCACATCTCCTTAGTCAATTTGAAATGACTAGCCAAAGGTGTACTAACTGCTTTTGCATCCTGCATGTTAAATCTTTTCAACACCTTCTTTATATACTCACTTTGGGACAAATTCAAGGTTCTATTTTTCCTATCCCGTGTAATCCTCATACCGAGAATTTTCTTAGCTGCACCCAAATCCTTCATAGAAAATGACCTAGCTAATTTCTGTTTAAGATCATTTATATGTTGCATGTTAGACCCAGCAACAAGCATGTCATCAACATAAAGCAACAGGATAATATAATTGCCATTATCAAATCTCTTAAAATATACACAATGATTAGAATGACATCTATGATAACCGTGTTCAGCCATGAAACTATCAAATTTTAAATACCATTGTCGGGGTGCTTGCTTTAGGTCATACAGACTTTTCTTCAACCTGCACACCAAGTTCTCCTTACCTTTGACCTCATATCCCTATGGTTGCAACATGTAAATTTCCTCCTCCAAATCTCCATGGAGAAAAGTTGTTTTGACATCTAATTGTTCAAGATGTAAATCATCTGCAGCCACAAGACTAAGTACAGTTCTAATTGAAGTCATTTTTACAACTGGAGAAAATATTTCATCATAATCTATACCCTTTTTCTGTGCAAAACCTTTTACCACAAGTCTGGCCTTATATCTTTTCTGACCTCCTTCCTCCTCCTTCAGTCGATAAACCCATTTGTTAGGCAAGGCTCTTTTTTCTACAGGTAGAGGAACTAAGTCTCAAGTCTTATTTTTCATCAGGGAGTCCATCTCCTCTTTCATGCCTAGCTGCCACTGTTGTTTGGCATCCACCTGCATTACTTCTTCATATTCTTCTGGTTCACCAGAATCCGTTAATAAAATAGAATACAAAGAAGGAGAAAATCTTTCAGGGGGTCTACTTGTCCTCGTAGAACGTCTAACACTTGCAGGAGTTTGTGGGACAATCTGTTGTTGTTGAGCATCAGGTACCTGTGGCATTTCACTTTTAGGAATCTCATCCAACACCACATATTTTTGTTTGTCCTGTTCATGTTTCTTTTCTTGCATCTATTCTTTATACATAACCTTCTCATTGAATATAACATCTCTACTTCTAATTATTTTCTTATTTTCAAAATCCCATAACCGATAGCCATATTCATCTATCCCATATCCAATGAAGGTACATTTCTGAGATTTAGCATCAAGCTTGGTTCTGTTTTCTTTATCAACATGGACAAAAGCTTCGCAACCAAAAGTTTTTTGGAAAGAATAATTTACCTTTTTACCAGTCCATGCCTCCTCTGGAATACCACCATCCAAAGGGGTTGAAGGTCCTCTATTTATCAAATAGATAGCAGTATGTAGAGCATCTACCCAAAAATGTAAGGGCAATCCAGCATGCAATCTCATGCTCCTCGCACGTTCCATGATGGTTCTATTCATTCTCTCTGAAACACCATTTTCCTGTGGAGTTCCTGGAACTGTCTTCTGCTTTCAAATCCCATTTAAGGAACAATAATCATCAAATGCTTTGCTGCAATACTCACCTCCATTATCCGATCTGAGACACTTCAACTTTTTTCCTGTCTCATTCTCAACCAAAGCTTTCCATTTCTTAAAAGTTTCAAAAACATCTGATTTTTGTTTTAGGAAATATACCCATGTTTTTCTGGTTGAGTCATCAATAAAAATAACATAATAACAAGAGCCACTAAGAGATGATACCTGAGCCGGTCCCCATACATCTGAATGTACAAGCTCTAACTTCTCACTCTTCTTCTCTTTCCCAACCTTGAGAAATCTGACTCTTTTCTGTTTACCATAAACACAGTTTTCACAGAACTCTAAATCAATCTTCTTTAGTCCTGGCAATAGATTTTTGGAGTGAAGGATTTTCATCCCTTTCTCACTCATGTGCCCAAGCCTATGGTGCCACATTATCGAATCTGTTCTTGCAACATTTATTGTTGTTGTCCCTGCAGTAACTTTATCTGTAGCAGCTAAGGTAGAGTAAGTGTTACCAGTACACAGATATAATGTGCCTACCTTCGCACCTTTAGCTACTACTAATGATCCTTTAGTGACCTTCCACATACTGTCTGAGAAGGTAACTATGCAACCTTCACTACCTAGTTGCCCTGCAGAAATTAAATTTCTTCTTAAATTAAGAACATGTCTTACCTCCTGCAGAAACCAGTCATTACCATTCTGCAACTTGATCTTTATCTTTCCTTTTCCAAAAATTTGACAGGGCTCATCATCACCCAAATATACTTGTCCAAAATCACCTTGAACATAATCTAGAAAATATTTTCTATGGGGTGTAGCATGAAATGAAGCCCCAGAATCTATTACCCAGGAATCATTAACATTATCCAAACATAAGATTAAAGCATCTTGTAAAGTATTACTTGCATATTAGCTTCCTTACTGTCATTTTCATTTTTGTCTCCTTCTTTGTTTTTTCGAGACCAACAGTCTTTCTTTAGATGACCAGGCTTTTCGCAGTACCAGCAATCTTTCTTTCCTCTAGATTGAGAGCGTCCTTTCTTTGACTTCCCTCGTGACTTCTCATTCCCAGGGCCTTTTCCTCTTTCCTTTGATCTTCCTCTGTTCTCCACATTCAAAACACTACCCGATGATGTTGGAGTCTCACCTGTGCTTTTCCTTCGCATTTCCTCGCTTAGGATAACACCAACAATATCATCAAATACCAAAGTATTTTTACCAGAGACAGAGTTACTTACAGCCATAACCAAGCTATTCCAGCTTTCTGGCAAAGAACATAAAATCAAGAGAGCCCTAACCTCTTCTGCAAAGGTAATTTTTACCGAAGACAATTGACTGGTAATTGTATTAAATTCATTTAAGTGCTCTGCTACAGATCCTCCCTCACTCATTTTCAAATTAAACAAACGCTTCATAAGAAATACCTTATTCGAAGCCGAGGGTTTCTCATACAGCTTAGCCAATGTTGCCATCAAATCTATCGTCGTTTTTGCTTCTGTTAAATTGAATGCTATAGACGACGCAAGGCACAATCGAATGGATCCCAGTACCTTTCTATCTAAAATGTCCCACTCTTCATCTGATATTGTAGTCGGTTTCTTTGCCTTTCCTTCCAATGGCCGCCACAAATCCTTTTGATATAGGTAATCCTTCATCTGCATTTTCCATAACTGATAATTCTGGCCGTTAAACTTTTCGACCTTGAATTTGGAATCCTCCATTGCTCCCACTCAAATTTGAAAGTTCTGCCAATTTACAGAAAACCTCACTCTGATACCAATTGTTAGGGTTTCAAGCAGATCCGAAGCAAATATGAACTAACAATTATATGCAGATTTAAATACAAAAGATAAAGAAATAAAATAGGACACAGATAACACAAAGATTTAACGTGGTTCACCCAGAATGGGTTACGTCCACCATACACAGCCGTCCAATCTTTCTTATTATCCAGCAAAAACAGTACATCAACCTTACAATGCCTTAAGCATCCCAGCCACTTATAACATGCATTTTTAGGGCAACAAACAAAGTCGGCCTTTTTAGGGTTTTATTACAATGTCGGTTTTCATCAACAAAAAAATGGCAAAAAAAATTTCTCGGGGGCTGTCGCCCCCGAACCCCCACTTTCTCAGGGGCTGCCGCCTCCAAACCCCTGCCCGGGGCCCGGCCCGGCCCCGAACCCCGGCGAGGATACGTGCTGAGTGTACAGTACTTTGCTGATCAGTCGCCATATTTCAACATCTGGAGTGCTAGCCATTGGGATGTGGTTCACTATCAAAGATTTGTCATATTTCATTAGGTTGCAAAGGCAAATCGTATGTAGCTGACCTTGAATTGATGTATGTTTCTAATACATGTTAAGAACTTGAAAATAAAGACATGTGCTTTGGTATGCTACTACGCTAGATGTTAAGGACATTAAGATGGAATGGTTAAGAGATGTGCTATCTTTTTCTCAGTGTATTTCACACTATTTTTCCTTTGCCTTAATCTTGTATTGATGCTTTCCATGCATATAAATCCAAAGACACAATTTAGTCAGAAATAGTACAATATCATAAATACTAATAAGCTTCTATATGATTTTTTTAAACATACTTGAACCCGGCTTCAAATTTTGATAATATTATATCAAAGAGGTGATAAGCTATTTCTATAGAAAATCAAAGGGGAAAGCAATTTGTATGTTATCAACATTCAAGCTGGTACTCGAAAAAACACGTTTATAAAAATGAAAGCCATTGAAAAGTTATATACCCTATCATCTATGACTTCACTATCTTCATTCAGTTTTGCCATCATAATTTGAAAATTGAAATTAGCGAGTGCATATTATGATGGCAAAAAACGTTATAGGAATATAATCCACTCCTCCATAGTCAAGAATAATGAGTGCATACACATTATAGATAATGTAGGACAAGAGTTATCAAATCGCATCAGCCAATTGTAAGTAAAATAAAGTCTGTGAGTTGTTGTAGATATGGTGTCTCCTTGGCCAGCTATTCTTTCTTGTATGATTACATTGAGTGGAAGTTGTTAAGAAATTTGTATGTTGATTATAGTTGGTCCACTCTTTATGTGGGATATAGACAACTGACTAATTCATCTGGCAATGAGTTTGTTGTTTCAAAAAATTATTTGGGTCTTCTGCCCTTGGGACTGTAATGTGATAAATTGCTGATTTTGGACATACAGAATTTGCTCTGGTTTTTGTTATTTGAATTTCATAAATATAGATAGTGAGAATGGACCCTAACCTTTATTGATCAAAATAAAATACTGTAATAAATATAATTACTATGATTTGTCAATGCTGAGACAGAAGAAAAAGTTGAGGATAAAAACTCCTCCAAACAAGTAAAAAACTCCTCTTCGAAAAACCAAAATAGAAGGAACCAGAAATTGCTCTAGTTAAAGTCTTTTGAGTTCTTCACTTAAAGGATATAACTTGTATGCTATTTGTTAATATCACATGCATATTGATAATGAATTTTGAAAGCACTTTGAATTAAGTATGTGTTTATGTAATTTGTGGTGGCAGATGTGGGAAGAAACAATGCTTCTAGAGGAGATGGCATGGGAATCCTACATTGTGACCGTTCTCACTATAGGACAGATGTTTGCTATCTGAAAATGTCTCCATTTCTCTTCATGCCCACATTCATAAATCAACTCAGGAGAAAATCGGGCCTTATACACAGGGGATGATAGTGATGATGCCTGCCAAGTTCAGCATAGATTACCCACCATAGTTTTCTCAACAGGAGGATACATGGGCAATGTTTACCAAGAATTCAATGATAATTTGCTGCCTCTGTACATAACATCCCAGCATCTCCATGGACAAGTGTTGCTTGTTATTCTTGAATACCATTCTTGGTGGGTGACAAAATATGGAGAGATTATTGGGCAGGTCACCAATTATCCAGTCATTGATTTCAGCAAGGATAATAGAGTCCATTGATTTCCAGAGATGATACTTGGGCTCAACATGCATGATGAATTAAGTGGGAAACCAGAGCTCATGAAAGATGGAAAAAGCATTAAAGATTTCAGGGAGCTTGTGAGAAAGGCCTATGCTCCTATATTGAGTTCCATGCCTCAAACACAGAGCATAACCAAAGAACAATCATTTCCCTCAAGGGATTCTAAGCTTTTTTCACAGCTAGGAAAGCCCAAATTGGTAATTATATCAAGGGAGAAGTCAAGGAAAATGATGAAGCAGAAGGCAATTGTTAAATTGGCAAAGAAAATTGGGTTCGAGGTAGAAATATTGACTCCCAAAAGAAACACACAGATGGTAGAAATGTTTCGAGCCTTAAATTCATGTGATGTTATGGTGGGAGTTCATGGTGAATAAAGAACTAAAAGTCATTTCTCTCATGTGCAGATAAATGCTAGAACAAAGAAATGACTCAACCTGATATCCCTCACAATCAGCGTGCCAAAGGATTTTAATAACTCCAAAGAGAAGGCAAAGATGGAGCTGAATCATGGCTTATTCGAGTTCAAAAGAGATTTGAATCTCGTCAATATAAAATGTTACAACCATCTTCCAAGGTGTCTATTTATAAGGTGCCTGAATCCATGATGGCTTCAAAACCACAAACTTATGTTCCTTTGGTTGTGCCCTTCGGATTTTATGATCTCAAAAAGGGCCAACAATTCTCTATAATCAACAACCACAAGCTAGAAGCAGTAGAAAGAACTTTGAAAAGGCTCAATCATATGGACATCTATATGTTGACAACAGAAATTGAAATGTTAGAGGAAAGAATTAGAGATTGTTATGTCATCGTAGATATAAATAACAGAATTTGTTTTTCAGAATATTACAAGATGCTTAGCATAAAAATTTCTATTGTCTTGTGATCTATGTCCTTGTATAATTATCAAATTATGTTGTTTATAAATTGTTCTTGAATCTTTATATATTTCAATTACACATATTTGTAATAGATAAGATTCTTACCAACTTAATTTTAGTAGTAGGATTGTCAGGTTTGTGTACATCTCAGGAATGGCACAACAGTTTAAGGGCTGATTCTGGGCATTTGTCCTCAGAATAAAATAAAAGTTCGTTTGCATGATGACATAGCTACAAATTTAATCATCAGATTTTAATTATTAGCCACTTTTGTGAATATTCATACTCCATAATTTTTTATCTCCGAAAAGACAAGAACCAAGAGATAACAACAATAGATCTAATTGCTATCGGCAATACAAATTGGACCTTTTCCAAGATCCGACCACCAGTAAACTATTTACCGCAAGAGCACTTACAGATGGCATTAGACTGTTTTCAATATCTTTTCAAAGACTCTTTTATATCTATAAAGACGACCCTTAAGTTTATCCATATTCAGAGTATCTTATTCGAATATCCATTTGTATGCGTTTCCACTACCCCCTTAAAAAATTAAATAAAATTTAACTCTGTTCAACGGAAAAGGTGAAGATTGTTGTGGAAAGAACTAGAGCGGTCCAGTGGGTGAAAAGAAACTGCGGGTGTTCTCTCGAAAATGCTAGACTTTTCCACCCTGTACTATAAATAACCCCAGGCAACACTCCCTTCAGCATTACAGAAGGCGATTTCGAGAGTAAAAACCATTGATCTACATTTTTTTAGCTGTTCCAGAAAAAAGCGAGAATGTCTCTGATTCCCAGCTTCTTCGGTAGGAGATCGAACGTGTTTGATCCATTTTCTCTTGATGTCTGGGATCCCGTGGGAGCTTTTAACTCCTCAGAATTTGCCAGGGATGCAGCCGCTGTTGCCAATACACAAATCGACTGGAAAGAGACTGCCGATGCTCATATTTTCAAGGCTGATTTGCCAGGTAGCGATTTCATTATGAGATTTTCTTCAATTTTTATTTTCTGTCTTATATTTTGGCCGTTGCATTTGCATTTGTATTGAGAGGGTTTAAATTTTTTATTTATTTTCAAGGTTGATTTGCGACGTAGCGATTTCATTATGAGATTTTCCTCGATTTTTATTTTCAGTCTTATATTTTGGCCGTTGCATTTGTATTGATAGGGTTTAAATTTTTTATAAATTATCAGGTCTGAAAAAAGAGGAGGTGAAAATAGAGATGGAAGATGGAAGAATTTTGCAGATAAGTGGAGAACGTAGTAAAGAAGAGGAGAAAAAGAATGAGAAATATCACCGAGTAGAACGCTCCCGGGGCAAATTCCTGAGGCGATTCAGGCTGCCGGAAAATGCAAAAGTTGAAGAAGTTAAAGCTGCTATGGAAAATGGAGTGCTGACAGTGACTGTGCCAAAGCAGCCGGAACCGAAGCCAAACGTCAAATCGATTGAAATATCTGGCTAAGGGAGGAGAATATTTTCATGTTTAGACGGAATTGTAAATGGTGATGCAGCAGTAATAATTATTAAATAAATAATTCTGGCAGCCTATTGGCTGCCCTTCTGGTGTTTTTGTACCTTCAGGATTTTCGTATAAATATTAATATCTACTGCTGTTTTTCGTTCACTATAGATTCGTTAATCTTAATATTTAGACAAAAAATTTAACAGCTAATTAAACAAATATCTTTTAGTTGAGAGAAATTTAATAAATTCGAGTCATTGATCCATAATTAAAATAATTAAGAATCATCAAACATTAATTATTCATTATTTTTCCCTTTTTCTTGTTAAGTTTATTTGGATCATTAATTCTTAATTAAAATAATCCCAATCCTTCGATCCTATTTTTTTCATTGAAGAAACATTCAAACTACATTAGAATTAAAAATTTGATAAAATTTTATCAGAAGTGACAAGATTTTGATAACCTTATTGGAGTCCAACACGATTACAAGAACAAACCAAAATCCCTCACTAGTTTTAAAAGCAAAAAGGGAACCTAGAAAGCTCTATCCGTCGGAGGTTTCATAAGTTTTTGGAACTCACTCGGTGGCTGCAACAGCTCTAGTGACCACTGAAAATCTCAAGGAATCCTTTGTAGTATATAGAGTGTAGAAAACTGTATACGGGCTTCATTTCGAAGATATTAAAGGATTTTGGGTTTTGAAAATTCACTATTTTGTTGACAGTGAAATGAATAAATAAGATAATGGCGAATGAAGAACGCCATGAGCGCAGAAAACAGAAGCTGTGATATTTTATAGACATTGGACATCCATCAAAACATAAATGGCACAGGAGTGTTTCTTAAGGGACTATGTATGCAAATGCCTTAGCAGACATGTATACAAAAGGTGGAAGCATCTGCAATAGGCCTCATAGGTTGCTCAACAGATTGCCTCAAAAGGATGTCGTCCCAGGGAATACAATGATTACCATTATTACCTGCTCGAAACTATGGTCGAATCCAAGGCTATATTCAAAATAAAGGATCTCAGGGTTAAGCAAATTGCAGGATCAAATTGAAACTACGAAGAAATATTTTGAAAAAATGATGCAAGTAGCCAAAAATATGCAATCTTCGAAAAGTCAGTTTGCTAAGCCCTCTTAGAAAAGGGCATGCTTGGAAGTATAAGGAATATTGGTAGTGACCATTTGATACATGCTGAGAAGGAGGATGGAATTAAAAGAAAATCAGTAGTTCAGTTTGTTCCTGTTGCTTCAATTAAGTACAAGTGGCAAATCTACCGAGCTTTTAACTTAAGCATAAAGTTTGTGTTGAGTTCTATACTATACTGTAAAACTACAATTCAACTAGTGTTCTAGAGGCAGATGCATTGAAGGGTAATTCCACTCAACAAAATTAAGAAAATAAATGGTGGCTACCCACTCCTCATGTACCTGCAGGAGGCCTCTCAAGGAAATAAGGGAAATATTACATAATCAGAGGAGTTTGTCAATCAAGTACTTGAATGCCAAGGAACAATATAGAGGAAGATAACTCTTAGGAAAGATAAAGCTTAATATTAGTTTTTGAATTGACACTTAAGAACGCTCAAAATCAGAACCTTAATCTCATTTCAAGCATGTAAAAGAGTTCTTGGACATAACTATTGATTTATTATTGAAGGATTGGAGGCTACTGGCACTAATACTATCAGCTCAAAAGTGTTATTCTGAAGAAAAAATTATCACTGATGTTGCCTTCAAAAAAACAGGGGAGTGGAAGCAGGTAGTGTTGTTGAAAACGAAGGCAAAGTTCCAGATTGCGTAGTCATCCCCTATGAATGTTATTGAAATGTACAGACTACTACTTGTGTTGGTTTAGGCCCAAAAAAAAGAAGTGGGAAATTTTCTTGAAGGTTGAAGGTAAAAAGAGAGAGGGGATTCAAACTTGAAATAGCTCAAATGCGGATGAGATTGAATGAACTTGAGAAAGAACAAGTTTGTGTGAAACAATACAGAAAAAAAATGTGGATCTAAGAAATTTTTATACTCATTCTCAAAGAAATTGGGTAATACAACTCTTTTCTTGTAGCAGTTCGAAACATCAAGAGTAAACCTTCAAAGCAATCACAAGTGCATGATTCTTTTCGCTCAAGGATCAATTTTGTCAACTATTATTTGAAACGATTTAAATATCCACAGTTCACACCCTTTTGTTGACAATATACTAGACCAAGCCACCAATATTTACGGTGCCAACATTATTGATCAATTTTGGGATGATTTTACAGGGGGTGTCACCTTTAGCAACCCCGTACAACTTAATTAACATCTATTATTGAAGGATATACCTTTCGTATAGGTGATATTGACCATTGTAAGTGGAAATTGCTAATTAATGTGAACTGGAATTAGTAAACGTTGTGGTAACTATGTAGTAGGTTGATTTTGCATGTTGTTATAAGGGTTTATTGCTGCTACAAGTGACATAAAACTGATTATTTTGGTTATCATGCTTGCTGTATTTTACCTAGAGTAAAATTGTTATTACAGTTGCTTATTTTCGATCTGATTTCTGCTATAATAGATATTTGTAACTGGCTATTTTGCACACAAAAAGTCAGATCTGCCCTCATAAATAATACATGATTCATGTAGAGGCGTAGTTAAGGGTTTCATGCATTTTTCCAGCAGTTGTATATCGTATCTGCTAATACTTTGTCATGTTTTTGTCATTTGGGGGCTCCGAAATTTGTTTCAGTTTGTGGGATATTGGATCTGTTGTTTGTAGTTGTGTATTTTGATTGGTACAAGTTTTGTAAGATTGTTATCTTGTTGGTCATCAGTAGGGTTTGACATCTACATTTAATTATTTATTATTTCAGTTAACATATGTTTGAAAAATCATCTATTTCCTGAAGTTGTCTGATTGGGAAAACTATAGAGATAATAGAAAATCACGAAAAAATTATAAAATGGACTACAAAAATATAGCCACTCTCTAACCAGATCACCGTTATAATACCAACCATGAGTTTCAATGATAACTCAAAAGTGGATTATTTATTTATGCTTTCTGTAATTTTTATAGTGCATCAAGATGTAATACAGTATTTTGAGAATCCTGCATGTTAATATTATCTTCATGACATCTTTTATCAGTAGTGGCTCACAAGAACGCTCACAAGAACCCATCTTTTGTACAGACACAATGGTTCATTTAGATTGTATGACGTCTTTCCAGTTAATTATTATTTTATTGAATAAAAATATCTAATACTAAAAAATATTTCTATGCAACATTATTAAAATTGTTGAAAATAGAATACCTAGGAATAAACAAATCTCATACTAGAACTCAACATACACAAGTTGTACAAGAAGTAGAAAAAACTCTTGCAGAGGTGGAGGATTCCATCCTTGCTAATTGTAAAGTGGAGATAAATATTAGTGTGTGACTTATGGCACTTTTTCCTTTGGATTACATAGGTGAGATTACTGCAGATTAATATTGTAAGGAAGATCATTGATTAAAATCACATAAACATAAAAACGTGAATATTAAAGTAGAGAAAAGAACATATACATAAAATCATAACAATGGTGGTTTACTCATAAATTAGGAAATTAGTCACATGTATTTTTATGATATGTTTTTTTATGGTATAGCAATCAAATAGGCATATGTGTCACAAAGTACAAATTGAATATGAAAGGATCTGTTTGGTGAATGATGACAAAGAAAAATTTTATGTTTGAAAAAGTACCAAGAAAGGTTCAACTACCTAACAAAACAGTTTCAAAACTGAACAATAGATAGATGCAAAATGTTGACACCCTAGTGATAAACTCTAGGCATATAAAATTTTGTAAAATTACAAAACAAAGAAAAAGACAAGAAATTACTAACATAATACATGTTACTATCGAGGCATAAACCACCATGACAACAATGCCAAAGTGTGAAAAGGATCAAACAACATTACATTCCCATCTTATGAACTGTTCATGAGCAATAATTAAGGAGGAACTAGCAACGATCATTATACTATAGAGCTTTGGTTCTTGTACAAAATGATTGATCTCAACGAAAGGATGGAGAAGTCATTGATGAGACTGAACATGCTTAATGCAATTCAATCTCATCTGAATAAGGCACACCTGAAAGAAACTCATCTCTAAACATGGCATAATAGTGACCATATCACTTAACCAAAGGTGACTTATTTTTAGAACTTTCCTATCATAAGAATTCTAAATATATATCAAAAATTCAATCCATCTTATTGGATTCTTATTGCTCTCATGAGTAGTGTTAAATTTTTATTTACTAATTCTATTTGCCCATTAAGTAGAGGACGGAAGGTTGTGTCTTTTTCTCAACTTGGTATCCATCTTGTTGCACAAAATACTCCAAAACTTCCACAAAAGCTTGAAATTTCTATCTTAGAATAAAAAAATCCATACACAATACCTTTACCAAGACTGGCGATCAAGGTGAAATCCCCACAAGATCTATGGAGATGGTTTCCAATCGCCTAAATGGATTAGGATGAATTCACTCACTTGGTTATTTCAGAATGTAGTTGGGAACTTGGAACTATTCAACAGTTCACATTCTACCCAAAGTTCTTGATCATCTCCAAACTCCCAACTTTTGCCATGGTAGCAAAACACAAAATCATGGACACAGCATCTGAACTGTTAGACAGGAATGTCCCAAAGAAATTTGGTTGCAGAGGATGCCATGATTACAGGGAATAAAAGTGAAACACAGAAACTTACACGAGGTGAACGAACCGTTTGACAAAATGCCTTGAAGAAATATGGTTCCAGGGTACGCCATGAGCAGAGGTTTTGAAAAAGATTTAGAAGCTTTCATGCAAACACTGTTCGCAGATGTAAAAATAATAAAATTTTCTTTCTTATAAACTATTTACTTCAAGAGCACTTATAGATGGCATTAGACTGTTTTCAATATCTTTTTAAAGACACTTTTCTATCTATAAAGACAACCCTTAAGTTTATCCATAGTCAAAGTATCTTATTCGAATATATTCATCAAGTTTGTAAGGTTTGGCCTCAGTTGTATGCATTTCTACTACCCCCTTAATTAATTAGATATAATTTCTGTTGAACGGAAAAAAGTGAAGATTGTTGTGGAAAGAACTAGAGCGGTCCCGTGGGCGAAAAGAAACTGCGAGTGTTTTCTCGACAATTCTAGACTTTTCCGCCGTGTACTATAAATCACCCCGGGCAATTCACACTTCAGCATACACAGAAGGCGATTTCGAAAGTTTGTGAAAACAACTGATTTACATTTTCTAGCTTTTCCAGAAAAGAGTGAGAATGTCTCTGATTCCCAGCTTCTTCGGCAGGAGATCGAATGTGTTTGATCCATTTTCTCTTGATGTGTGGGATCCTCTCGGAGCTTTTAACTCCTCCTTTACCAGGGATATGGTTCCTTCCTCAGAATTTGCGAGGGATGCAGCTGCTGTTGCCAATACACAAATCGATTGGAAAGAGACTGCGGATGCTCATATTTTCAAGGCTGATCTGCCAGGTAGCTTTTTCTTTAAGAGATTTTCTTCGATCTTTATTTTTGGTCTTATATTTTGGCCGTTGCATTTGTGTTGATAGGGTTTAAATTCCTTATTATTTATCAGGTTTGAAGAAAGAGGAGGTGAAAATCGAAGTGGAAGACGGAAGAATTTTGCAGATAAGCGGAGAACGCAGTAAAGAAGAGGAGCAAAACAACGAGAAATATCACCGAGTAGAACGCTCGCGGGGCAAATTCCTGCGGCGATTCCAGCTGCCGGAAAATGCAAAAGTGGAAGAAGTTAAAGCTGCCATGGAAAATGGAGTGCTGACAGTGACTGCCTAAGCAACAGGAGCCGAAGCCATACGTCAAATCGATTGAAATATCTGGTTAAGAGAGGAGAATACTTTCATGTTTGGAGGGGATTGTAAATGGCGCTATCGCAGTAATAACTATTATATAAATAAATATAGCAGCCTATTGGCTGCCCTACTGTATTGAATATCTGTTTTTTTTGGTACATTCAGGTTTTTTCTATAAATATGAAACAAACATTACTAGTGGTGAGTATGTTTATAAAATTTGAACTTTTGGCATCAAATTATGAACTTTTTTATTTGTGTTTTTCTTATTTGGATCATTGATCTTTAATTAAAATAATCTCCATCTT
This sequence comes from Cryptomeria japonica, assembly GCF_030272615.1. Lineage (NCBI taxonomy): Eukaryota > Viridiplantae > Streptophyta > Pinopsida > Cupressales > Cupressaceae > Cryptomeria > Cryptomeria japonica. Next base: position 600,075,905 of record NC_081409.1, read on the forward strand.
TTGAGTGATTGATCTTTAATTAAAATATTCTCAATTCTTCTCTGTCATTTTTCTTATTGAATTAAAACTTTGAAGAAACCTTAAAATACGACATAATCAGAGAGAGTTTGTCAATCAAATTCTGAAAGCGGCAATGGCAATCAATGACAGAGATTTCTTCGGCTGCAATTTCTTCAGTGTTGTTGGAGGCATTCGAATTTAAGTGTGTAAAATATGGATTTATCAGCTATTGGAAAGGGTTTCATAACCTCATCGCAAGACCATGAGGTTTTGATAACTGCAAACTTTCAATGAGGGTGTAACACACAATAACAATGCACATTCGGTTTACCTTTCTCACAGTAAACATATAACTGCAACCGCAGACTGTGATGTCAAGATGGATTTGATCAAGAATAAATGATTCTTATGCCGTCCTACACCTTTGAAATGAAATATTGGCATCCATCTGTAGCACATTTTATGTTTCCAAATGCTCTGGAGAAGATGTGTTTATGTATAAATGCATAGATAAAACAGGCCGTGGGACAAATTGCTTTAAAGAAGTGTGGTTTCAGGGTATGTTACGGTTAGAGTGCTCTAGTAGACATACATATGCAAAACGTTGAAATATAAACAAGGAACACCCTACTGTTTGACAAAATGCCTCACAGAAATGTGGCATCACGGTGCGATATGATAGCGAGGGTAATGATGGCCTTCAAACGTTGATGCCCTAGGTTTGTCACTTGCGCAGATACGTTGGAATTTGGATGACAATTGTTGTGCAGATACCAGAAGAATTTGCTATCTACTACTATATGGAGGGATTGAAGCAGGTGTCCTCAATTGGTTGCTCAGATTGATGGCTCATTTATGCCAAGGAACAATATAGAGGAAGCTAACTTTTGGGAAAGACAGATCAGATTTGATTATTGAATTGAAAATTAAGCATGCTCAAAATCGTAATCTTAATCTAGCTTCAAACATATAAAAGGCTTCAGGGTCATAACTACTGGTTCATTATTGAAGGATTGGATAACTAGTGGCACTAATAGTATCAGCTCAAGAATGTTATTCTGAAGCAAAAATTATCACTGATGTCGCCTTGGAAAAAACAGGGGAGTGGGAGCAGGCAGTGTTGTTGAAAACAAAAGCAAAGTTGCAGATTGCACAGTCATCCCCTATGAATGTTATTGAAATGTACAGATTACTACTCGCTTTGGTTCAGGCCCAAATGAAAAGCTTTAGACCTGGGAAATTTTCTTGGAAGGTTGAAGATAAAAGGAGAGAGGGAACTCAAACTTGAGATAGCTCAAATCCGAATGAGATTGAATGAAATCGAGAAAGAACATGTTTGAAACAAGACATAGAAAAATGTGGATCTGAGGAGTTTATGTACTCATTCTCGAAGAAGTTGGGTAGTACAACTCTTTTCTCGTAGCAATTCGAAACGTCGATAGTACACCTTCAAAGCAATAACAAGTGCATGATTCTTTTAATTCAAGGTTCATTTAATCAACTATTATTTGAAAGGATTAAAATATCCATAGTTACACTCTTTGATGCTATACCAGACAAAGTCACCAATATTTATTGTGTCAACATTATTAATTCTCTTCAATTCTCTTATTTCTTCTGGATTCGATTATGTATGACAATTTTTATTATTAAAATAAAACGTTTCGAATCACATTCCTTGATTCATCATCAGAATGAAAAAGAATTCCAACGAAATGAAAAATAATGAATTGCAGATCTGAAAAAGAATATAAAAAAAAATTATAACATGAATTGTGAAAATCTCATAACATTAATTTTTTATCAATTACAGAGTGAGTCAGCCTTAGCAGCCCCATAAATTCCATCCACATATATTATTGAAGATTTACCTTTTGTATAGGTGGTGAAGACCATTGTAAGTGGAAATTGCTAATTAATGTGAGCTGGAAAGTTCTGATAACTATGTAGCAGGTTGATTTTACATGTTGCTAAAGGGTTTATTGCTGCTACAAGTGACATACTACTGATTATTTTGGTTAACATGCCTATTGTACTTTACCCAGAAAAATATTGGTATTATAGTTGCTTATTTTCGATCTGATTTGTGCTATAATAGATGTTTGTAACTGGTTATTTTGCTCGCGTAAAGTCGGATCTGCCCTCATAAATAATACATGATTCCTGTAGAAGTGTATTTAAAAGTTTCATGCATTTTACCAGCAATTGTATTCATATCTGCTAATACTTGGTCATGTTTTGTTTTTGTTTTTGTTTTGTTTTTTTTTTTTTTTTTTTTGCCATTTGAGGGCTCCAAAATTCATTTCAGTTTGTGAGTGAGATATTGGATCTGTTGTTTGTAGTTGTGTATTTTGATTGATAAAAGTTTTGTAAGATTGTTATCTTTCTGGTCAATAATAATTTCAGTAGGGTTTGGCATCTACATTTAATAATCAGATCACCGCTATGGTACCAATCATGAGTTTGAATGGTAACTGAAAAATGTGCCATTTATTTATGCATTTGGTATTTCTTAATGTGCATCTACAGTGTATCATTATGTAAAATTGTATTTTGAAAATCTTGCATGTTAATATTATCTGAATCTTCATGACATCTTTCATGAATAGTGGCTTATAAGAACCCATCTTGCATAAGCACGATTGTCTATTTATATCATATTGCATCTAGAGGATGTTAATAAAGAGTGAAGAATGGGTACACCTTGAGGTCATGCATTCATAAGTGTGAGGTATTACTCGTATAGAGCTTTCAAGCAAAAACCTAGAACGATTCTTCAACATTTTACTTGCCTTTTTCATTTGACTATTATTTTTTGAGTAAAAATACTAACGTTAGAAAATGTTTACATGCAACATTGTTGAGGACAGAGCACGTATTAATAGAAAAATTCTCCTATTACAACCAGACATACACAAGTTGTACAACAACAAAGTACAGAAATATGTTGCGGGAGATGAAGGATTCCATCCTTGCTAATTGTAAAGTGGATATAAAAACTAGCATGTGACTTATGACACTTAGAAGAGTTAGCCTGTTTCAATGACTTCAACATTTTAATAGCTGATTATAAAATAATACTACAATATCTATCAAAACTTGTAGATGATGTTGAAAATTTATCAATGCATGCAGCATAGAAAAGAAGAGCAATCATGCTAATATAAAAAGCTTTTAAATTTGAGCAGTCCAAATATTCACTGTCGGAATGATATACTGATACAACTAAAAAATGATTTTAATTCATAATCAACCAAAAATAATTGAATGAAATGACATTACTGAAGAACATTGGTAAAGAATGCATGAGCAATAATTTAGGAGGAACTAACAACAGTCATTATACTATAGACATTTGATTCTTGTACAAAATGATTGATCTCAATAAAGGGATGGAGAAATCATTGATGAGACTGAACATGAACAAGGCACACCTGAAAGAAACTCATCTCTAAACATGGCATAACCGCCACACATCCTCCAATTATGGAGGCAAATACCGCCACAAATCTGTTGGGTGTTATGGAAAGAAAGAAACAACAGAATCTTCAGAGATACTGAAACCCCCCTGATAGTGTTTTCCACAATTGCTTCAAGATGATTTCAGAGAATATATGGTGACGAAGTGGAAAACCCCCCCAATCCTCCTAGTTGGATGGAGAAAAAAATTGTTGAAAGTTGGAAGCTCCCCCCTGAGTTTGAAGTCTTCAACAACAGTGCTAAAAACAAAAGGAGATTGACCAAATGGTTAACCCCAAAACTCCATTGGTTTAAACCGAACTTTGATGGATCCACCCAAAATGCTTGTCAGGCGGGTGGTGGAATCATCCGCGACCACTTGGGGAACACTGTGGCGGCCTATGCTGGTAACCTAAAGAACAATGTTGCCACGCAAGCGGAGGGAATGGCCCTCCTATGGCGTCTGAAATTTGCTAATTCCATGGGAATTAAATAGCTGGAAATTGAAGGTGACTAGCAGATTATTGTGGAAACGGTGAGGGGGAGCTCTACTACTGGGTGGAGAGTTGATTCCATTTTGAGGGATGTCAGGAGCCTACTGGCTAATCTTGATGGTTTCACCATCCGACATGTCTTTAGAGAAGGGAATGCGGCTGCGAACTCCATGGTGGTGGTGGGAAGGCTGCAGAACAACTTACGATGTTGGAGGGACCCCAGTCTGCTGCCAGTAACCACCAAGGTGATCTTGGAGATGGAAAAAACCCAAGTCCAATGAGGAACTCGTGATCTACTATTTAGTAATTTAATTTTAATTTATTAACAATTTAACTTGCAATTTTTCCTTTTTTTTCAATTTAATTTGTGACTTAATTGTTTTTGTTTAACATTATGTGTAGGTCACTGAGCTCCTCGTAGTTCTCCTACGAGTTGTTGATGGGGAGAAGCCCTCTATGGGCTATATATATGAGGGTATGGATAGGGCCAAGGAGGCCATTAGGTCCATATATGCAGGAGATGAGGATAAGTATGGCCCCATTTGGGAGATTATTGATAGGAGATGGCAGAACCAGCTTCACAGGCCCATCCATGCAGCAGCCTATTACCTCAATCCGGCATTTCGATTCCGTGATGACTTCAAGGCAGATGAGGAGGTTCTTAGTGGCCTGTATACAGTGGTTCAAAAGTTGTGTACTGATGGCACAGCCTCAAGTACAACGCTCCAGCTGGATAAATATAATAATCGAGAAGGGGCAATCTTCGCAAGCAGCATGTGCATAGAGGCTCGAACACAATTGCAGCCAGGTAGAAATATATGTAAACTTAAGATTCTTAAGTTTATGGCTTATGCATTTTAATTTTTTATTTTATAATCTAGCCTTAAAGTTGGAAATGAGTTTGATTTTTTTTTCTTTTTCGTTATTTCAGATAGATGGTGGCAAATGTTTGGGCCCTCAACCCCAAACCTTCAAAAAATTGTCATCCGTATTTTGAGCCAGCCATGCAGCGCTTCTGGATATGAGCGCAATTGGTCCATGTTCGAGCACATCCACTCGAAGAGGCGTAATAGATTGTCCGTGGAGAGGTTGAATGATCTTGTTTTTGTTCATTAAAACCTCCGTCTTAGGACCAGACAGATTTTGGACACTGACTCCTCTCCGATCACTTTAACGGAGATCGATCCAGAGTCTGAGTGGATCACTAAGTCTACCGATCTTGTCTTCACTGAGGAGGACCATGAGTGGGTTGACTAGGTAGATAGAGAGGCTGAGGCTGTGGCTATGGCAGAGGAGGAGGATAGAGCACGATCCGGCACAAGCACCTCACGGGCGGAGACTATGGCTTCTCAGTCATCCAGGACCTACCTTAGATGCATTTGTAGGAGGCAGACAGACTACTTTGAGGCTGAGGATGAGCTAGAGCCTGAGCCATAGACTTGTTTTTGTTTACAGTTATATATATGTTTGGGAACATTTGATGTCATGGATTTTATATACATTTGACAACATTTATAACTCTATATATCTATGTTTTCTATTTCCTTCAGCTACAATTTACATTTCTACGCATGTGATGGATGTATGTTTATGTATGTGATCAAATTAGCTTCTATTTGATGATGTTATAGTGTCTTTAAGCTTTATTCAATAATGGGTGCATGAAACAAGTTTTAAATCGTTAAAAATCTCTAAATTTCAAGGGTTTTTTATTTTGCCAAGTCATAGCCGAGTCACGAGTTGAGTCGGCCTTGCCGAGTCCGAGTCTGGGAACTTTGCGTATAACCATTATCAGATGAAGAGAGCCAATTTTAAAATTTTAAAATTGGATGGAAATCCCGCCCATCATGGGCCCAGTCTGCCACGTAGCTACAGAGGGCCTTGTCACCACCCTCATAAGGGTTGTGTTTATGATGATATTACTCACATCGGGAATGAATATTTCCTAATTATTATCAAGACGGAGCTAACTAGCAGCGATAAAGGCGATAGATGGGATAGGTCAAATCATACTGGCTGGATTGAAGGTCTGCACGTTTCTAGTAGGTTTCCTAAATTTGATATCTACTCGAACATAAGAGATAATAATCACACCGTTTATTGCGTGCTTTTATCTCAAGTTCGGCGTAGTTTTTATTACAACCTTGCTTTGGCCCTGTTTTAGCTCTGCGATTTTGCTAGTCGATCTCACATTTTCTTTGTTAAACTAGAGGAAACGAATATGGGGGGGGGGGGGCAGGCTCAAACTGGAACCCGACAAAACTGATGATTTTAAAGTTAAGTCGACGGTGTGGTTCGTCTGCTCGGAAGGAGGCATAGATAAATTCATGGAAAGCATGAAGGGGAACGATGAGAGACTGTTTAAGCAATTTGTGACTTCCTAGGAGGACAGAAGAGTTACCATGGGGGTATCTCTTTCGAAATTAATGAAGAAGTTATTGCACAAGAAACGGGTCTTTCTATGGAGGGGAGAAAATGGAAAAAGCAGTCGCATTTCCGATACCACCAGCCTAAACCAGTTCTTTCATGAAGGCGAAAACTCGGTGAAGAGGGCAGGCGGCTTTAATCGGGAGGAGCTCCCATCTCCGTGGGACGAGGTCTGTTACATTGTGATGAAATACTTCATTCTGGAGGGAAGGTATGGAATCTTTTATTACTACCATCTCCCTTTCCTTAACCACCTGAGAAATAAGGAATACATTTCCATTCCTTTTTACTTGCTGCATTCTCTGGATTCTAATGTCAAGGATATTGTCAAGGCCAAGAAAAAAGGTAAAGATTTCCCCATCCTTCACTAGGGCCTCATCCTGTGCCTTTACAACTTCCACCTCGCCCTGTGCCCGCCCTGAACTATTTCCGTCCAGAATGTGACTGATACCAGACCCTCGGCCTACCCTACTGCTAAACATAATGCTAGCCCCCCTCGGCTTCCGGAAATAGGCTCTTGCAACAAGAAAAATAAAAAGTGCTCCCCTGAAGAGGTTAGAACCCCCAAGAAAGTCAGAATCCAGGAGATTGATTCTGACATGGAAATCATTGACGAGGCTAACACCCCTCGCCACTCAAGCAGACTGGCCTCTAAACCCCCAGAAAAACATCTGAGAGACCCCTCCTCCTTACATGACATTGGGAACACAAGCCCAACTAATAATGTGGTTCTTTTCCACCCTACCCCAACCCCCCACTCTGTCAGTTCCGCCCATGCCTCTGAAAGTCCTTCTAGGAGTCCGAAGGTTGGCCCCAAGTCCCAAACAAATTCTCCCTCCTCGATTTTCAGGCTTGAGAAATTGATGGTTGTGGAGGAGGCGAGTAGCATAAAGGAGGAGGAGGACAACAACCTGGCGGAGCTGGGGAAAAAAGAGGAGGCCTTGTTTAATAATGTGCAGGATATCACCAGCAAGCTGGAGGCTGTGGAGACCAAGATGCACAATGTTTCTAAATTTGCGTTGAATGTGATGCGTTGTTCGGCAACCACCCTGTGCCTTCTACAGGAAAGCTTTTCCAAAGGCAAAGGCAAGGACGACGAGGACTACAAGGCCCTGTTCAAATTCCTCACAAAGGAATGGGCAAGAAAGCTCCTCCCCAAGAGGAGCCACGGGAAAAAGAAACAAATTGTCTCTATGCTGTGGAAGTCTAGTTTTTTGTCTACTCCTAGTAGCCTGCGAGCGGATAGCTTTAGTTTATATTTTTATCTGAACTTTTATGCTCATTGCCCTGCGTGGCAAATGTCTAAAACTTTATCTAATACTCTTTTATATCTATTGAATACGTAAAATGATCTTTGTTTTTGATAGAGGTAAAGGGTTTTAACTCTGCTGTTATTATGCTGACAGTGGTTTTGCCACTATTTTCTTTGTTGTTCCAATGGGTCAGCCCCCTTGTTTTTTGGCTGCTTTTAATATGAAAAATGTGGTCATATCACTTAACAAAGGTGACTATTTAGAAGTTGTAACTGTCCAATCATAAGAATTCTGAATAGATATATAAAATTCAACCCATGTTATTGGATTCTTATTGCTCTTATGAGTAGTATCAAATTTTTATTTATCACTTTTATTTGTCCATCAGTTTGAGGATGGAAGGTTGTGTCGTTTTCTCAACTTAGTATCCATCTTGTTGCACAAAAAGTTTCAAAGCTTCCAATTTTTTTTTTTGAATTTTTCAGTCCTAAAAGAGAAAAACCCGTATCCAATGTCTATACCAAAATACTTTTGTCTATGCAGAATACAAAATGCACCTTTAACAGTATTTACAGCTTCGCATATATTGTCTTATAGGTTTCAAAACTTTTTGCTCAGGCCAATATATATACATTTGTAAATTTGCCATTGTCTTTCCAACTCCAAAATGGTGTGAAACTTTGCAATTATGCGCCTCCTTAGTGAGTTGAAGTCCTTAAATTTGATATATAAAGTTTGTCCAGCTTGTACAAACCCATTACTTAGATGAAAACTAGCTTTATCTTGTTCATCTGATTTTTTAATCTTAACCTATTGGTATACCTCTGCAAAATCTGCATCTTCCACGCATGCTTCCTCATAAGCCTTTTGTATGAAAAATTTATCAAGTTATGAGCAAAGGCTGAAAGTTGCTGCTTCACAATGGGTAGCCTAGATTGCATAGCCACCTCCATGCTTGTGTTCCTTTAATCATGAAATGAAATTGTCCAAAAAATCCCAATCAATTTGTAGTTTCTCACATGTTGCAACTTGTTTTGTATTTGCAAATAATGAAGAGGTTTGTGGTTAATATAAACAACTTTTTCTTCTTTTCTAGCTTTACAAAACACTTTAGAATAATAACAAAAGGGCCTTCATAGCATAGTCACACAATCTTTGTAACTTACATGGTTTTGTATCACATTCATTGCAGTCATGAGGATGGATAAGTCGGATCCAATGCAGATTTACTTGACATAGACAGAAACATTGAATAATATAGAGCTTAATTTCAATCTGAAACTTTTTGAAAGATTATTGAATAACACATCTCTCTTGTAGGAAGATAGACGGAAAACTGGTGGCTTGGAAACCCATATTAACTTTAATTGACGGAGAATAAAAGACCTGATTTTGTGGGGACATTAAGATGACTTCACTCAACTGGCCGTTTCAGAATGTAGTTGGGAACTTGGAAGTATTCAACAGTTGCCATTCTCCCCAAACTTCCTGATCATCTCCAAACTCCCAACTTTTGCCTTGGTCGCAAAACACAGAAGAATGGACATGGCGTGTGAACCGCTAGATAGGAATGTCCCAAAGAAATTTGGTTGCAAAGGATGCCATGATTACAGAGAATAAAAGTGCAAAACAGAAACATACACAAGGTCAATGAACCGTTTGACAAAATGCCTTGAAGAAATGTGGTTCCAGGGCACGTCATGAGCAGAGGTTTTGAAAAAGATTTAGAAGCTTTCATGCAAAACAGAGTTCGTAGATGTAAAGCTGAAAGCCACAACCTTTCTAGTGTCCTCCCTGCTTTGCCCCCAATTGGAGCATTGGAAGAGGCTATGGATACCCACCAAAGTATAATGGTACAGGGGATTTCTAGCAGATGTAGTCATTGCAAGTGCCCTAGTTGACATGTACGCAAAAAGTTTAAGCATAGGCAATGCATGTGAACTATTTGGAAAAATGCCTCAAGGGAATGTGGCCTCATCTACGATGCTTCAGGAAATGCACATAATGGATTTGTCAAACATGTTTTTGATATTGTTGTTACGGACACAGTGTGTAGGTGGTAAGCCATGAGTAGATGGTTTCATATGATTTGAATTGATCTAGTGGTGGGAAATTATTTTCTTGAAAGAGAGGTCACAATTTCAAATCTTATGAGTGTAAAGTATGTAGGGAAAGGACCCAAGTAGTTGAGCATGTATCAATTGTTGTGAGGGTTGTTGATACCTTTTGTTCCAAAAATTGAACAAATAAAACCTATTGTTTGAAACAAAAAATATCAATTTTTGTTAGGAAATGTACCAACATTTGTTAGGAAATGTACCAATAGTTGTTAAGAAATGTACTAATATTGTAAAAAGTAACCAATCAGGTGATGCCATGTCAACTGCACAACTATTGGGGTCTCTTTTGCACGCCTACTGGTCTCACTTTTTTGGGGGGCTGTTTTGGACACCTTGGCAAAAAGCATGCTGATGTGGCATCATATTTGATGATGTGGTCCTGAAACCTTAGTTATAAGTAGGGGACTTGCCAAGTAAGTTGTAAAAAAATCAGAGTGATTTGAAATTTCCAAGTAGAATTTTGAGAAGCGCAAAGTTAGGGTGCACAACTACTGGGTCCTTTCCCCTATGTATTTCTTGTTTGTAGCACAATTAATCTTTCTTTCTTTTCACAATTAATTTGAAATAGGAACAAATTTTTATTCATTTTCACATAATCAAAACATAATATAATCATGAATTTATCAATGCACACCATTCAATTATAAAAATTGTGATAATTGACAATGATTTAGAATGCCATCATAATGATAATATTATCCATGTATATTCGTAGAGGTAAAATACAAGATATTGATATGATTATAATAATCACATCAGGGCTCTCACATTTTTTATACATACAACAACATATGGTAAAATAAGACCACGTCCTCACAAGAATCTTGTGACAATCTCATATTAAAATGTAGAGGAACACCATCTCTAAACATGTAGATAGTCTTAACACAATTCAAATTAGGTGCATATGACAAACATACCAATTAAGGTACAAAATATCTCAACATGATAACAAATTGTTGTCATCTCCTACAATTTATCTATGACTAATATGAAACTAGATAGAAAATACATAATCAACAATCATAAACATCAAATAGTAATAAAGTGTGATGCTACAAAATTACTAAACATTAGTGTAACATACACAAGCATAACCTATGTATTCCATGATGCATAGTCAAAAATAAAATGTTATTACAGACATCTCAAGGCTTACAATAGATTGGGTATTTCATGCCTAGCATTTTTATTTCTCTTGGATATTAAATGGTTGACATTTTCATGTAGATTGTGATTGATGATCAAAATGATAGATTTATTATCAATTCACTATTTTGACTACCATTGACCTACACAAAAAATTGCTTACTCCCACACATGACCATTTATGCTTTGGTTATGCTAGCACAATTTTGTCTTGGTCTTTGGTAAATGTGCATTTGTGTATCTAAATATGGGTGGTGGTGAGAAACAACTTAGGTAGATCAATATGTGTGTAGAGTGAAAATGTGAAAAGTTTCTTGATAAATAATCAATCTTGATTGTTGATAAACAAGTTTAAATACATGTCAAACCATAAAAGAAAAAAGATTGTGCCTAAATGATAAGTTGATCATGTGGCTTCTTATTCAAATGTTGATATAACATGTGAAATTAACGATTTGAATCTTGAAGACCTATGACTTTCCCTAAAACAAGATCCTCAATGTCCAATCATGTATCTTTTGAAAGAATTGCCTCAAAAAATGAAAAAAAAATCAATTTTAAATTTAAAAGACCACTGTACAACTACCACCCTTCTAAAAAAATATATTTACATTCATGATCTAATCCAATCTAGGTCTGTGATTTATTCCAAAGTAATATAAATCAACAAAAATAACCAATTTTATTTTACAATAACAAATTGAAAATTAATTTTTTTTAAGAATGCCTACTGCTGCGATGTCTGCTACCGTTGCCCTACGACCCCTTGTGTCTGCCGTCGCTGTCCTAAGGCAGTCTGCTGCAATGAAACCAGCTGTCCAACTCCCTGTTCCCCCTTTAACGGCTGGTGAGGCTGCTTTGCCTGGCTCTGCGTGGGTTTCGCCTAGTGCCGTGAATGGGGTTTCTATGGGGGTTTCCTCTAGAGTTGTGAATGGAGGCTCTGCAGGGGTTGGAGATACAGTGCTTCCAACGCCCTCTGCTGCTGATCGGGTTGCCTGTGGCTTGGGCCCTGTGGCTGTTACTGTATGCAAACCTTTGGTTTTTAAGGTGTCTGATGATACTAATATGGAGATCATCCACACTTCCTCTATGTTTGAAGCTCATGGTCTGATTTGCAGGTTTCGGGGTTTCTGGCCAAGCCTTCCTCAGCTGCACACTTGGATTTCTCAAAGCTAGGAACCGATCATAAAAGGTTCAGTTAACATCTTTCCTTCTGCCAAGGGTTTTTTCATTGCCAAATTTGAATATGAAGAGGATAGATCAAAAATCTTAGGTATTAATCCTTTCAGTTGGGAAGACAAATTTATTTTGATGGTTAAACCTTGGTTCCCAGGTTTTAACCCATCTACAGATTCATTTAATGAGATTCCTATTTGGGTTAGGCTCCCTAACCTTCCCCTTCATCTATGGACGGACTCTCTGCGAGAGGAAGTGGGGGATGCTTTAGGCGAATTCTTAATGATTGATAAGGATTCTTTCCAAATTTATCACTCTACTTATGCTCGGATTTTGGTTAACATTGATGTCTCTAAAGGGCTTCCAACTGAGTTAGAGATTAAATCTTCCTTGGGATCTTGGGTCCAACCGCTCGACTTTGAAGGTATCCTCTTTAGATGTCGAAAGTGCTTCCAAACTGGACATGTTGCTGCACGATGTGGATAAAAAGAAAAAAAGATCTGCTACTTGGTGGAAGGGTGCATCCTCTGAACACTATTTTGTTAAAAAGAAAAGCTTCTCCCAAGTGGTGGCACAGGTTCCTCAGGCTGATGTGCCTCTAGTTGCTGCCTCTGTTCCTCAGGAATGTGTGGATGCTTGCACCCCGACTGATCGTTTGAAAAATGTTGGATCTTCTTCTTCAATGGATGACCCTCCCACATCCTAGATTGTTGTTGGATCTTCTGCTGTCCCTACCTCTGTTGTTCCTACCTCTCTGGATGTTGGCTTTGTTCCTCCTGATGATGGGAGGTCCTCTATTCTGGATCCATCCTCTTGGTAAAAGGTTGCTGCTAGGGTTGAGGAGGGATGGATTACTGTTAAAAGTAAAAAATTGAAATTGTCCCAGTCCTCTTTTGATATGACCTTCCGATCCCACAAGGGTAGGACAAATTCTTGATCCTTCCTGGTTGGGTTAAGGCTACTGGTTTTTTGCAACCTATTGGTATTTGGTGGGGGTATCTGTTGTTCCCCTTCTTTTGATTGGCTGTGCTGAGTCTCTTTTGTGTTCTATTTCTTTGAGTGGACTTTCAAGTTTAGCTTTCAGTTCGCATTACAGGTCCTTCTAAAACCTGTCTTGTAAAGGGTTTCTGGTCCCTTAAAAACTTGTTTTTCCTTAATAAAAAACAAATTGAAAATTATTAAAAATAAGTTTATAATTTAAATTAACATACTTTTAAAACAAAGCAAATTAAACATCAATTTATGAAATGAATAAAAATGAGTCTAAAAATAAAATAAAATAAAATGGCACCGTATATGCTTTGGTGGTTTATTTTAAAATAAGTTTAAATAGAATAATTTGTCCTCTATAAATGTGGGGTACTGGTTCCAAATTAGGGCACGTGGAGATGGTTTTACCAAAGATTTTCTTTTTATAAAGACGACGGAAATAAGTCAAGACCGAAAACGATTATTAGTTTAGCCCCTGGTCATGTGCAGCTTAGGCGGAAAGATATGAAAGAACAGTGGAAAGAACTAGAACCCTCCTGCAGAGAAAAGAAACTGCAAGGCTGCTCTCAAAAATTCTAGACGTCTCCACCGTGTGCTTTAAATCAGCCCTGCGCAATACTCATCCCAGCATACACAGAAAGCAATTACGAGAATCGTCAAAAAATATTAATCAGTATTCTCTTACTTTTCCGAAAACAGATCCATAATGTCTCTGGTTCCCAGCCTCTTTGGTAGGAAATCCAGCGTATTCGATCCATTCTCTCTTGAAGTGTGGGATCCGCTGGGAGCTTTTAATTCCATTACCAGGGATTTAGCTTCTCCAGAATTTGAAAGGGAAACAGCTGCCGTTGCAAACACACAAATCGATTGGAAGGAAACTTCCGATGCGCACATTTTCAAGGCCGATCTGCCAGGTAACTAATTCATTTTGGCCTTTCTTCAGGATATAACTTTAGTCTGACATTTTGGCCGTTGCATTTAAAATATTTTCTTTTTATCTTTACTTATTGAGCTCATAGGGTTCAAATGTGTTATTGATCATCAGGTCTGAAAAAAGAGGAGGTGAAAATAGAAGTGGAAGACGGACGGATCGTGCAGATTAGTGGAGAACGCAATAAAGAAGAGGAGCAAAAGAATGAGAAATATCATCGAGTGGAACGCTCACGCGGCAAATTCCTGCGAAGATTCCGACTGCCAGAGAATGCAAAGATGGAGGAAGTGAAAGCTGCTATGGAAAATGGAGTCCTGACGGTGACTGTGCCAAAGCAACCGGAGCCGAAGCCAAAGGTCAAATCCATTGAGATATCTGGTTAATAGCCTACAATATTTACATCTGTGGAGGGAATTTTGAAATGAGTCTTCTGGGAAATGGCAGTAGAGGAGTAAAATAAAGAACAAAAAGAATATTGTTGCTCTACTTGGAGGGTTTTCCCTTATCAGCCATGTAGAGGAATAAAATAAAGAATATTGTTCTGTACTTTGAAGTTTTTACCTTATCGAGCCATGTATATATTAATGCAAACGGTGCTTCGTAAATTAATATAATATTGGTTCTTATTTTCCCATATTTGACTCGATTTCATAGTATCATACTGTTTTTTTTTCATCCCATGTCTTATTTTTAGAAAAATCATATTTATAAATAACTTATAATCTTAAGTTAGAATTATTGTTTTTGGAAAAAAAATGTTTAAAATATTTCAAAAAGTGACATTACAAAATGATTTTATTAAGTTTTTTTAATCTTATAAATCATTTCTAATTCATTTATTCATATTTTAATTTGATTGACATCTTTATTATCATACCAATTTTTATATTCCTTCATCTCCTTAAAACTATACATATTTCATAAACATAAAATTATTCATATTATTACATGTTAAAATTACTAATTACAAAACTAGAAACCAATCTCTATTCCAAGAATGTGTGTTCCATAAAAAATTATTGATTCCCCTTTCCTAACAATTTAACTAAAGCGATCACCTTGGAATAAAAGGTAGGTCATGGCATGTAAGAATATTAATAAAAATTAAATATAAACATTTTTTTACTTCAAAATTTAAACCACTCAAACCTATCGATCAAGGCATTCCAATCAATAATAATAAAAATAAGTTATTCGTTAATGTTTATGAAGCCTAAGGGCATGTAGAATTATTCTATATGACTTAAATCAAAACCCTTTGCTAGATTTATTTCTTCTTTTTAGATGAGCTTGAAGTCAGAGTCTAAATTTATTGTGAGTCTTGAAGAAATACAAATCAATAATTTTTGGAGATGATTTACCACTGTTGAAATTTATCATAGCCTAGATCACCCATTTCAAGCAAGACTCTTAATTTTCATGAATTGATATTTAAATTTGGTTTAGAGAAGCAAGGTATGGATGATGACATGATTAATTTCCCACCAAGGGAAAGACTTATGCTTTTCCCACAACTCCCATTTGAAAATTTGTGTGGATGAAAAGATTAAATTAATAACATCCTGTATTATGTTTGGCTTCTCCTTGTGGGCAAGGCAGTGTCATTGAGAAGGACGAGAGTAAAAAACAGTGGGCATCCCATATCCCATTTAGCTATTTCGTTTTGCTGTTCAAGACGGTGTATGATGTTAATAGCGATTGATGGAGTGGTTTTTCAGTTTTAAAAGAAGAATTACGTATGTTTTTATGAGAAGGCTTTCACTTCAAATTTTTGATCTTGATTTGACATCTTTACCCGGATTTGTGCTATTGTCATTCGGTGTTGTTTTATGCTACTTCAACATATATATATGCTTGAATGGGGACATGTGTAGTGTGGCTAATTGAATGCAACGCGATGAATGTTTTAAAAATATTTTTTCTCCAAGGATTTATTTAATTTTACATTTTGAATGATTATACGTAGGATTGGGCTTAAGGGTAAAGAAGAAGAATAGATGATCAAGGGTAGAGAAGAAGAATATGGATAAGTAATTTGGGAAATGGATAATAAATAATGAATGTAAGGTTGGGGTGTGATAAATGTATTTGTCATTGTGGTTAAGATAAAAGTATTTGTCATTGTGGTTAAGATAAGTTCAAGCATGGGGAAGTATGAGATAATTAATGGAATGAGCCTAACTTGATATAAACGTGCACAATTTTGTTAATAAGTAAAAATGAATGTAAGGTTGGGTGTGATAAATGTATTTGTAAATGTGGTTAAGATAAGATAAATGCATTTGTCAATGTGGTTAAGATAATTTCAATGTGGGAAGTATGAGATAAGTAAAGGAATGAGCGTAACTTGATATAAAAGTGCACAATTTTGTTAATAAGTAAAATTGTGCCATAAGCATGTAAGTTCTATCATTACAAATTTTTACATTATGATGCACATGTGATTTGTTAAAATAAGAATGCATATCAAAGTAAATGAGTATTCATAATCATACATATTTAAATTTTGGTGTAGCTTAAAGCATGGATGTGATGTGTGAGAGATATGTTTTTGTTTAGGGATTTTGAAGCTACTATAGGGTTTTTGTTTCCCCACTATCCATAAAATTTCTTATTTAGACGCCATCACTCGGGTTTATTTTTTCCATTCATCATTTTGGTGTATAGTTTTATTTTGGGTAGGTTATTGTGGTTATTAAATTGTGTAGAATGGAGTTTGATGTTGGGCTTCCTATCTGAAAAAATGCCCTATTTCAGTGAGGGAACCTAAATGACTTCCTCTAGGTGATCAAAATGAGGTTGGCTCAACAGAGAGCTCCCAAACTCTACAACCTCACCTTGACAAAACCTTCATCGCTCTCACTAGCTTCAATACTCCAAAATCAAATGTTGAAATATAGTTTCAAATATGAATTTAGAAATTTGAGTAATTTTATTTTTAAAATATTTTTAATAAGATTGTTTAAATATTTTTTAATATGAATATAAAAAATTACCTATAATAGATACACTTAAGGATTTTGACATACATTATTAATAGTTATCATCATTTAATATGTATGTATGTATGTATGTATGCATTATCTTATGATGTTTATATTTTAAAATAAAATTATATATTAATTAGAGTCTTATCAAATAACTAGACTAACATAGAATTTTCATATGACAAGTAGGGGTGAAGCATATCTAAAATAAAACATTTGAATGTACAATTTTAATATGGAAATTAATATATAGTCGAAATATCTAATTGTGAGCAACTTTTTATTTTTTCGTTTTATCATCTTTATTCTCTATAGGTTATACCATATAACATGTTATGATTACTAACCCGTCCTTTATTTTGAACAAATAGCTCTCTTCACCACTTAAATATAAGATACCTAGAAGTACAAATATATGCCAAGTCACTAAGAGAAGATGACTCAAAGTATCTTGATCATAAAAAAGGCAACACAATCAAATCCTGAAGTTACAACTTTATAGTATTTGCCAAAATATCAAACTTCTAATGAAATCATAAATCATGTTGTCAAAATTATGAATTGCTTTTAATAATTTTAAATAATTGATAATAATAATTAGAATTATTATTTAAAATCAATTTTTAATTAATAATTTAATAGTATTTATAATTATTTTTTATTTTTTAATAATTATTGATTGGATAAATGTCTTAAAAATAATCAAAACTAGCAATCACATGGTAATATGCAATGGGTATGTCCAAGAGGTGTGGAAGATTAATTAGAAAAAATAAATCAATCTATTAATTTTGTAAATTTGTGAAATACATGAGGTTAATTGTGAGGCCATTCAACAACAAAGGTCTCAATCAATTGTTCATCCTTCTAAATACAACTAAAACAAAATATTTAAATCAACAAGATAATGATGTTAGAGAGAGAGGAGGAGAGAGGGGGGGATATAAAGGAGAGATAAAAAAAAATAGTTATGACTTGGGAAAGATAGAGGAGGTGTGAAAGAGAGATACATATATAGAGAGGGAGAGATGAAAGGAGATAGAAAAAAAGAGAAATAGATATATAAACCTCTAATATGAGTTAGTAACTTCTCATTTGAAACATCAAATGTGCTACAAATAGAATTGAGTTGAAAAATCAAGGTTCTTTTAGAAAGCTTAGGTTAGATTGCAAAATTATAGATTATAAACAAGGCAAAAATTCTAAATGTAGATTTAGACAAAAATAAATCAAGTAAGGTGGTTATATATCTTTCCACCTACAACTTCCGTCACTTCTTTTTTTTCTTTGTGGCTTCCTCTTTACCTCTATCCTTCTTTATATCCATCTCTTTCTTTTTTTCTATATCTATGTCTAATACATAATATTAGAATAACCAATTCATAAAATCTCAATGAAAATGCATATGAACATATATCAACAACAAGCAGGAAAAGCAATTCAAATCACAATAGATTACCTTCAACCTTTCCTAAAGTATCTTAAGTATTTGATCTTTAGAATAGGCACCAACTGTCATAATAAGATGTTCACCTACGAATTCATAAATTAAATAATAAAGTTGTTATAAAAAATAAAACATCTCTAGATATAAAAAATGAAGCAACAAACTATAATTTGTGCAATCGAGTGTTCAACTACCATAGTTTACAATAGCATGCACTTGATTATTTACAAAGATGCAGTAAGAATTAAGAAAACTACATATTCCACAATCAAAGCTCTTTAAAAGGATTGATATTTATCTAAAACTAAACTTTTGATGTCTGTAGTCTAAGAATTCCATGACTTAGTGAAGTTGAGTGGGTTAATTAAGTCCAACTACTTATGAATTTCCTCCATTTGTGTATGTTGTTTAATTAAAAAAAGATAGAAATATCAAGAGCTCCTACAATTTAGAGATTGCAACTTGGGAAGAGACTATGCGAGGTGGTTAATAGTGACCAAATGATTGAATACTTTGAATATAGTATGTTAATATTTTACAAAAATAGTAAATCAAAATTTAGTATGCCAATCAATTTTACACAAACAATAAAAATAAATAGAAAAATATGATATCTCTTGACATCTATTATCTATATTTTTTAAAATATAAATATGCTAGTCTTAAAACAAAGCAAATTAAACATGAAATGAATTTAAAAAAAATAAAAAAATAAAATAAAACGGCAACATGTACTCGTTTGTCCTTTACAATTGTAAATAGAATAATTTTATTTGTCCTGTATAAATGTGGGGTCCTTATTCCCACTAAAGACGCGTTTAAGTGGTTTTCCCAAAAGATCTTTCCAAAGCATTTTATTTATCTAAAGAGGATAGAAGTCTATCCATGTTCAAAGTATCTTATCGGAATAAATCACAACCCAAGATGATTTTTAGTTAGGTATGCTCTTATGTCGGAAGAATATGGAAGAAAAGTGTGGAAAGAACTAGAATCCTCCTGCGCAGAAACGAAACTGCAAGGCTTCTCTCAAAAATTCTAGACATCTCCACCGTGCGCTATAAATAAGCCCTGCGCATTCTTCACCTCAGCATACATAGAAAGCGATTTCGAGAATCAGCAAATACCACAAATCAATATTTTCTAGCTTTTCCATAAAAAGATTCATCATGTCTCTGGTTCCCAGCCTCTTTGGAAGGAAATCCAGCGTATTCGATCCATTTTCTCTTGAAGTGTGGGATCCGCTGGGAGCTTTTAATTCCATTACCAGGGATTTGCCTCTTTCAGAATTTGCAAGGGATGCGGCAGCCATTGCAAGCACACAAATTGATTGGAAAGAAACTTCGGATGCGCACATTTTCAAGGCCGATCTGCCAGGTAACTAATTTATTTTGCCTTTTCTTCATGTTATATCTTCACTCTGACATTTTTTGCTGTTGCATTTACAATTTTTCTTTTTTCTTTGCATTTATTGAGCTGATAGGGTTTAAATCTGTTATTGATCACCAGGTCTGAAACAAGAAGAGGTGAAAATAGAAGTCGAGGACGGACGGATCTTGCAGATTAGTGGAGAACGGAATAAAGAAGAGGAGCAAAAGAACGAAAAATATCACCGAGTGGAACGCTCACGCGGCAAATTTTTGCGACGATTTCGGCTGCCGGAGAATGCAAAGATGGAGGAAGTGAAAGCTGCCATGGAAAATGGAGTGCTGACGGTGACTGTGCCAAAACAGCCGGAGCCGAAGCCAAAGGTCAAATCCATTGAGATATCTGGTTAATAGCTGATAATATTTGTATCCGAGGAGTTAAATGTAAAGTGACTCATTTAGTAAATGCTGCTAGTGCAGCAAAATATATAATAAAGTATAAGTCATGTTTATCTAGCGAATTCGGGTTTTATTTATAAATACGAATATAATGCCTGATGGTGTTCTTCTCATCGTGCAACCTGAACAGTAATATTCTGGTGTTTTTCACATGTACTTAGTTCAATTTAAAATAATTAATTAGAATTATCCATCCCTGATAAAGTGTTTCTTTTCCTAATTTTTTTTTCCTCGAGGTTAATCAAATAAATGCATACAAATAAATAATAAATGAGTTAGGATTTATTAGAATTTTGAAAGTGTTTCTTTCCATCCCTCATAAAGCGTTTCTTTTTCTATTTTTTTTTTTCTCTAGGTTAATCAAATAAATGCATACAAATAAATAATAATTGAGTTGGGAATAATAAATTTGTGTGTAATATTTACTAGCAATCTCACCTTGGGGTGGATATGTCAAAGATACAGAGAATGTCATTTAGGGAAAACTTTGGTATTTTCTTACACATTTGTGTAGTACATGAGGTCAATTGGTACAACATCTAGAAAATTATATTGTTTGTGCAACAAAGATCTTAATGGGGAAGTGATAGCTCCAAATCAACTATATATCTACTTAGAAGGAACCAAATGTAATTGAAACAAAACTTTTGAATCAAGAAGATAATAGGGTTCAATAACTAATAGACCTATGTTATCTTTGCATTGGGAAGACAGGGAGAGCAAGGGAGAGATATGCATATAAAGAGGTAGAGATAGAGGGGGAAGAGCGAGAGAGATAGGAGTAAGGAGATAGAGGGGGAAGAGCGAGAGAGATAGGACTAAGGAGATAGAGATAGGGGACTAGAGATAGAGAGGAAGATAGAAATATATATGTAGATGGAGATGGATATGGACATGAAGTGAGATATGAAGAGGAGAGAGGGAGATAAAAAGAGGGGAGAGAGATATATATAAAGAAGGATGGAGAGAGAGAGAGAGAGTGCGAGAGGCAGATATAGAAATATAAAGATAGAGATAGGAAGTAATATATAGAAAGAGACGGAGAGAAATAGATATATAGGAGTGGATAGAGATGGAGCAATAATGAGATATAGAGAGAGAGAGATGGAAGAAGAGATATGGAGAGAGAGAGAGAGAGAGAGAGAGAGAGAGAGAGAGAGGGGGGGGGGAAATATATATAGAGAGAGAAAGGAAACAAGAGAGGTAAAGATGGAGAGTTATGGAGATAGATAGGGAGAGATGAATAAAGAGTAATGGAGATAGATAGGGAGAGATGAAGAAAGGTAGAATGAGAGATATAAGATGGAGTGGTATGGATATAAATAGGGAAAGGGAGAGATAGAGATAGATATAGATGGTGAGATATAGTAATAGAGAGATGGAGATATATATATATATATATATATATATATATATATATATATATATATATATATATATATATATAGAGAGAGAGAGAGAGAGAGAGAGAGAGAGAGAGAGAGAGAGAGAGATGGGAGGGGGATAGAGATATATAGAGAGAGGGAGAGGGAGAGGTATAGATATCTCGGTGATATAGAAAGATATATGTAGATAGAGAAGAAGATAGAGAGATCGGGAGATAGAAATAGAGAAATATATGAATAGAAATAAATAGAGAGAGAGAGAGAGAGAGAGAGAGAGAGAGAGAGAGAGAGAGAGAGAGTATAATCTCATTTACATTTAAGTTATTAAATTTAAATTATGGTTAATTACATTTACTCTCTTATATCAATTATTATGCCCAAATTAATGTAGGGTTATATTTTATTGATCATGGAGTTGTAAAGGAGTTAAGTTAAAGAAATTGAAGGAGTGGGAGATCTTAAAGGAGTTACAAAATAGAAATCAAAGTAGGGAGAGGGGGAGTAGTTATATAATAAAAATTCAAAAAAGCTAGAAAAAGAGTTGCATAATAGAAATGGATGATAAAATATTGTAACAATATTATTTATTTGATATGATTCCACAAACTATTAAAAAATTATATCAAAGTAATAAGAAAAAGAATATAAGATAGAAATCAAGGGGAGGGAGGGTTATAAAGGAGTTATACATTTAAAATTAGATAAAGATATTTAATTGAAAAATAACTAAATATATCTTCTTAAACTTTTAAAGATTTTAATATCATTTTTCTAAATATAGAATTTATAATATTTTAATATATTCAATAAGATGCACTTTTTATTAATATATTAAAGTACTCACCATTTTAAAAAAATTAAAATTTGAATATTTTAATAAGTGAGACTTAAGCTTTAGTTACTTATCCATGAAAGCGGGCTGTAAGCATTAGTTGAGAATTATCCATGCAAACATCTGTTGGACAATGATTAGAATATCCAAAAAAATGGCGAATCACAAGCTTCCACAACAATGAATAAAGCTAGTTTGATGATGGTTTAGTCACTTCAATGTCTTTCATTTGACATTTTAAGAAAAATATTAAATGTCAAAATATATAAAAGTAGAAGATTGAAACAATGAAAATCAATGCACATCTTTCTTGGAAAGAAATGATAATCGTTATCTTAATGAGAAAATAATGATAAATTAGTAATATATGCAAAAATCTTAAATTTACTAAATAAGTTTCTAAATTAATACACTAATATATATTATATATTAACATTAAATGATAATCAATTAATAATTACTAATTTAGTAATAATAAACATTTAAATTTTAAAATTATATATATTATGACAAGTTTCTATAACAATCTTATTAAATATATTTAAAAAATTAAATTGACTAAGTTTCTAAATTCATATATATATAAAAAGAATATATTGTAAAAATTCATATTAAAATATTTTATCAATTATATTCTATCATTTCAATTTTCAATTATGACAAGTTCCTAAATTCATATGAAAAAATAGAACTATTCTAAAAAATCATATTAAAATATTATAAAATTAGAAACAACTACATCCTTCCATATTCTAAATCCTTCCATTTCAAAATATTCTAAATAAATTTGTATTTTTATAATTTGAAGTGTCATCTATACGGTTTTAGAAAAAATAGCATGTCAATGCATACGTTCTACTAATTTTTTAAGCTGTCAAATACGGTTCAAAAGTGAAAAAATGGCCATTTTGCCTGTCAAATTCCAGGCCTGAATACAATCTCTCGAAAAAACATCATGCGTTGAAAATGAATGCGAAAACACCTTTCCAAAACAGTTAAGGAGCAAGTGGACGCCAAAAATAACTAAACCCCAATATAATTAAATTGGATTCGACATTTGTCAAAGCATGTTGTAACTGATTTGGTACGTGTCATTGTCAAAAGGGTTAGATGGAACAATTCCGCGTTTAGACTCTTCGAATATTTTCTAATTCTTGTCTGCAAACCTAAAAATCGTCACGGTGAGCGGAACAATGCAATGGAGGAAAATGGCGATGACAAAAAACGATAACGATAGAAAATGATAACGACAAAAAATGAATTAAAAATGAACGGGCATGATATGATCAATCGTCTTGCATTCCTATTTATCAATTTTCAACCATGGATTTTGAAAAGCAGGTTATTCTTTTCAAATAGGATACACCTTTCACATAAAAATAAAATTTTAAAATATTTAATTGTAATATTATGATGACAAATAATTTCTTATGTTTTTATTTTTTATTTTTATTATGCAGAAGTGTGAGATTTTGCCAAGATCAAGAGCTCAACAAAATGTACAAATAGAGAGACAAAATATAGGACAAGAATAAACTGTATTCTTATCAATAGATAAATGATCAATAGTTCTTACATACAATGAATATGAGTCTGCATATATAGGCAAGGCAATATGGATATGTGAGCACACAAACATGACATGTGGCTTAATAAGAAACAAGGGTAGGTAGGAAATAGGTGTGGTAGGTAGGAGAAACAATAAAATATTTCACATGAGGTGGATCACCCACCGAAGATGGAATTATCACTCCACAATAAGTGGATATGATAAAGTAGTAACAAGATCAACACCATAAAAGGTGGAAATTCTCCTACACACACTATCCCAATGTGGCACAAACTGTTAGAATAATTGGTGAACAACTGAGAGGAGGGGAGGGTGAATCAATTGTTAACAGATTATAACTTTTAATCCACTTAATAACCTTTAAACAGATCAAGTACCGGTAAAGCACATACAGATGTCGGTAGGATCAGATACCGGTAAACAATACAACTTAACAATTAAACAGATGATCAATGCAAAACAACCATACCACATAACACCATGATTTGTATGTGGAAAACTCGGAAAGGGAAAAACCACGGTGGGAAGCCTACCCACAGTCAGATGATACTTCTGTAGAAAGTATGTGTTACAATGAGGAGCCTACACATGCAGGAAGACACACTTCCTGGAGCGTACTGCTCATTACAAAAGAGTCTCACTGACTACAGAGAGGCTACAACCATCTCAAGATAAATGGACAACAATCCAATAGAGTGAACTGCCAAAAATAACATCTACCATGCCTGATTATAGTCTCGGTTAAGCTCAATGCCGAAGGCCTAAATCCTTTGTTG
Organism: Cryptomeria japonica; assembly: GCF_030272615.1. Taxonomy (NCBI): domain Eukaryota; kingdom Viridiplantae; phylum Streptophyta; class Pinopsida; order Cupressales; family Cupressaceae; genus Cryptomeria; species Cryptomeria japonica. Next base: position 600,100,724 of record NC_081409.1, read on the forward strand.
AATCCAATTCGATCACAAATGATCAACCAACTCCTCTACTTGAATGATATTACAATATTCGCACATTACATTCCTTGACCATGACCTTTTCATAACCATGATACTCTACAAAGAGTTTCTACCTCTTATTTATACAAACCCTAAGGCCTAAACCAATTAGGTCAGCCACCTAAAAGATATTACAATAAGATCATTACATAATTCCATATTATAATGATATGCCATGTCGGCTTAAGACTAAAACAACAATAACAAATCCATAAATCATCTCGAAACATCCCGGTAATGTGTAGAGTACACGTTAGCATGATACTGGTCCATAACCTAGATAGGTACTGGACCTATTCTGGGTCCACCACGCCAAAGAAATGTCTTCAAGCATTTGAAGCATGATCAATGGACATCTTCAACATCTTGAAATCCATGTAGAAGCTGCACCAACACCACTTATGCATCCTGTCAAGATTCCTTAGTGAAAGCTCTGCCGGTAGAGCCTTAAACCAATGTTGGTAAGGGTTTACTAGAATGTATGATAGCATCCGATTACCAAGTCAATACCAACTGACCAAAACATGCTCATGGAGAATATAACACATGAAATCAAACATACTTCACTGATCCAAACATGTCGGAAGTGTCCAACAGATAATCTCTTCTACCGGTAACATTATATCTTCTACCGATAACCAAAACCTGTTTGTCGGTAACCAACCATATCAGCTAGTGTTGACATCAATGACAAAACATCAATGCAACACATAATCAATTCATCCATAATGCCAACAATCTCCCCCTTTGGCATTGATGGCAACACTAGATGTGAAAAATATCTAAGTACCAAAAAAATGCCAAACAAGTCTCCCCTTGTGGAAGACAACCAAAAATATGTGTGAATGATATCTCTATAGAGTTCTGAATAAATCTCCCCCCCTAATGTATACAACTCCTTTATTTTTATTTTCACATCAATTTATCTCCCCCTTTGACATCAATGCCAGAAATCTGACAAAAATATCAAAGCAATAATGTAAACCTCTGAATCTCAAAGCTAACTACTCCCCCTAAGTAGTAGCACCACTCATCAGTGCCGAAATGAATAATGTCTTTGGTATTGCATGTCGGACTGATGACAAACTGCATCAATCAAGTCTTTGTCGAAGGGGAAGAAACCCCTAACCTATCTCTCAAATACTCAAATGATTCCTTAGACAATGGTTTAGTGAATATATCTGCAATCTATTCTTTAGTGTTCACATAAACCAATTTGAATTCCTTTGATTCTACCTTGTCCTTCAGAAAGTTATACTTTATTGAAATATGCTTGGTCTTAGAGTGAAATACCGGATTCTTAGACATGTCAATAGCTGTAGAGTTATCATAGTAGATAACTACCGGTTCACCACAATTTACCCCGATATCCTTCAACATTTGCTTCATCCATAAGACTTGAGTGCAATTAGTTGTTGCTGCAACATACTCAGCTTCTGCAGTAGATAAAGAAATGCATGGTTGTTTTTTACTAATCCATGAAACCAGTTTCTTTCCAAGAAAGAAAGCTCCTCCAAAAGTGCTCTTCCTGTCATCAGTATCTCCTGCCCAATTTGAGTTAGTGTATGCACATAAAGTGAAATCATCATTTTTAGAATACCATAAACCATATTCTGTTGTTCCTTGCAAATACCAGAATATCCTCTTTACTGCACATTCATGATTTTCTTTAGGATTATTATGATATCTTGAAACAATACTTACTGCATTCATAATATCAGGTCTAGTCTGAGTTAGATATAACAGACCACCAATCATTGACTTATACCTTGTTGGATTTACCAGTGTAGAAGTATCCTTAATAGATAATTTCTCACTTGTCACCATAGGAGTACTTACCGGTTTGGAATTATCCATACCAAAATTCTTCAACAATTCCCTCAAATACTTAGTTTGACATATAAAAATGCCTTTGTCAGTTTGAGTAATCTACAAACCTAAGAAAAATCTCATCTCACCAATCATGGACATTTCAAATTCATTCTTCATGTTGTTAGCAAATTACATGCACAATTTATCTTCTCCTCCAAAAATGATATCATCAACAAATACTTCAATAATCAGAATATCATTATCAGTGATCTTATAATATAGCTTACTATCAACACTGCCTTTAGTAAAACCAAGCTTCAAAAGATATTTATCCAATCTTTCATACCAAGCTCTAGGAGCCTGTTTCAATTCATATAAAGCTTTCTTCAATCTGCAAACCATAGCTTCATTATCTGTTAGTGAAAATCCACCAGGTTTCTCAATATAAACTTCTTCCTCAAGTTGACCTTTCAAAAATACACATTTAACATCCATTTGATAAACCTTATAGTTCTTATAAGCTGCATAGGCAAGAAATAGTCTATTAGCTTCAATTCTAGCTACAAGTGCAAATGTCTTACCATAATCAATTCCTTCCATTTGAGAATATCCTTTACAAACCAATCTAGCCTTTTTTTCTTACAACTTGACCATCCTCATTTAGTTTATTCCTAAAAACCCATTTAGTTCCAATAAAATTCTTATTTTTAGGCTAGGGAGCTAAAGACCAAGTCTCATTTTTCTCTATATGATCTAATTCATCTTCCATAGCCTTTAACCAATGTTTATCCTTACACTCTTCAATAATAGTTGCTGGTTCAACTTGAGAAATAAGACATACCTCTTCATTTGCTAGTTTTCTTCTTGTCATAACTCCCTTGTTCCTATCTCCAATTATTTGATCTTCAGAATGATTTAATCTTAAATACCTTGGTGTCTTTTGAACTTCAGGTTCACTGCTCTGATCATTAGTCACAGTTGAATTTTTTGATTGTGTTGGTGTAACTGTCTTAGTTTCCTGTACCGGTTGAGGCATTGTCAGTTCAATTATGATCGTTTCCAGTGTCGATTCCCTGTCATATGATATAGAATGATTTATGTACTGTTCATCCACTTTCACATTAGCACTTTCTACAAGTTTTTGCAATCTTTTGTTATAACATCTATATGCTTTTCTTTTCTTTGAATACCCAAGAAATAGCCCTTTATCACATCTAGGATCAAAATTTCCAATTGAATCATCTCTTTGGATATAGCATTTACTTCCAAAAATTCTGAAATACTTAATAGTAGGTGTATGTCCAAACCATAATTCATAAGGGGTCTTATCAGTTTCACCTTTGATGTGAACTCTGTTGAATGTGTAGACTACTATACTCACTGCTTCTCTCCAATAGATATGAGGCAATTTGGCTTCCATCATCATAGATCTTGCTGCATCCAAAATGGTTATGCTCCTTCTTTCAACTACTCCATTCTATTGAGGAAGCCTAGGTGCAGATAGTTGTCTCCTAATTCCATTTGTCTCACAATAACTGTTAAATTCATGAGAAGTGAACTCACCGCCATGATCTGATCTTAGACATTTGATTTTCAATCCAGATTCTGTTTCAACTTTTTCTTTAAAGATCTTGAATTTCTCAAAAGCTTCAAACTTCTCCCTTAGAAAAGTCACCCACATCATTCTAGAATAGTCATCAATAATCAACATGAAATACCTATCACCTTGAAAGCTTCTAGTTCTTGCTAGATCACATAAGTTAGTGTGAATCAAATCAAGTACATCATTAGATTTATCATTTATGCTCTTAAAATAACTTCTAACTTTCTTTCCCAATTGAAATTCCTTACATACTGGATTATGAGGCTTCATAATCTTAAGTATATCTTTAACTGCCTTAGTTGAAGTGATCTTAACAATACAATCAAAATTAACATGACACAACCTCTTATGCCATAGCCAACTCTCATCAATATGAGCAATCAAACATGTCTTATTACCAGTGTTCAAGTGAAAGATATTACCACTAGTCTGAATACCGGTTGCAATCTCCAAACCAGTCTTGTTAATAATTTTCATTTTCTATCTTTAAATTGAAGTTGAAAACCCTTATCAACCAATTGACCAACACTCAAAAGATTATGCTTTAAACCTTATATATAATAGACATTATTAGTATTATGCTTACCATCCAGAGAATAATACCTCTACCTCTGATCATACATGTTTTGTCATCTCCAAATCTGACTTGACTGCCATTGTATTCTTGCAGGGATAGAAATTTCCCTTTATCTCCATTCATATGATGTGAGCATCCACTATCAATTACCCATTCATCCTTATCTTCAACTTTTGCTTCCAGGGTCTTTTCTTCATTCATGATAGCTGATTCCGGTTCATCTTCCTTCAAAGCATAGAACACCCATTCCTTTCCATTGCCGGATCCACTAGCAGAGTATTCTGTCGGTTCATCTCCAGAGTCATCAGTTACTCCTTCCTCATCTTCTATGCAGCATTGTTTACTTTTCTTGAATCTATATCTGTTCTGGTTAGGCTTAAAAGATTTCTTAATTATTTCCTCAAACCTTGCATTCCTTTAAGGACATCTAGATGCAAAATGACCAATCTTGTTACATGCAAAACATTTAAAAGGTACTTTTCCTTCATACTTACTTCCAGTTGCTCAAGTTCTTCATCTTCTTTTCTCATGTCTTCCAATTCCTTTGCATATAGGGCTCTCCAATCACTTTTGTTGGTAGATGATGATGATGATGATGCATGAAAAGAAGGTTTAGACATTACAACTCCAGAAGATCCAGATTCTTCAAGCTCAAAAGCAGATAATTTCCCAATCAGAATGTCTCTATTAACTAAAGAGTTTGCCATTGTTCTTAACTCATTAATTGCAGTTTCCTTCATCCTGTAAGCCGGTGGAAGGGCTCTCAAGACTTTGGAAACTATTTAATCTTCACTTAGAAATCCTCCACAACATTGAATTCCCATAACAATCTCATTTACTCTTTCCATAAACACAGCAATTCTCTCATTATCTTCCATCTTTAAGTTTTCATATCTTACCCACTAACCATCAAGTTTAGCAATTTTGATAGTAGGATCACTTTCATTCAGAGTTTTCAATTTGTCCCACATAACCTTAACCGATGATTTATCAGTTAATCCCATGATTTGTTGATCAGTAAATGCACACAAGAGGGCTTCTCTAGCTCTGCAATCATTTTCAATATTCTTATCCAAGTCTGCAGAAGCAGGATTGCCAGATGTCAGATCATAAGGTATCTATCCTTTCTTAGCGATCTCCCAAACATCCTTGCCAAGACCTCTAAGACAAGCCTCCATTCGAATTTTCCATATCCCATAATTTGTTCCATCAAGCTTAGGGATTTCTCTTCTAAAAATAGTTGCTGATCAATTAGAAGTGTTAGCTACCATAGGATCTACCTCAAGCGGTTAAGCTTCTGCAAAAGAGGACCAAAGCTTTGATACCAATTGTTAGGATAATCGGTGAACAATTGAGAGTTCGGGGGTGGGGGGGGGGGTTGAATCAGTTGTTAACAAATTATAACTTTTAAACAGAACAAGTACTGGTAAAGCACATACAAATGTCGATAGAATCAGATATCGACAAACATTACAACTTAAAAATTAAACAGATAATCAATGCAAAGAAACCATACCACATAACACCATGATTTGTATATGGAAAACCCGGAAAGGGAAAAACCATGGTGGGAAGCCTACCCACAGTCAGATGATACTTCTGTAGAAAGTATGTGTTACAATGAGGGGTCTGCACATGCAGGAAGGCACACTACCTAGAGCGTACTGCTCATTACAAAAGAGTCTCACTGACTATAGAGAGGCTACAAGCATCTCAAGATAAATGGACAACAATACAATAGAGTGAACTACTAGAAATAACATCTACCATGCCTGATTATAGTCCCAGTTAAGCTCAATGCCGGAGTTATAAATCCTCTTTTGAATCCAATTCGGTCACAAATGATCGACCAACTCCTCTGCCTAAATGATATTACAATATTCGCACATTACATTCCTTGACCATGACCTTTTCATAACCATGATACTGTACAAAGAGTTTCTACCTCTTATTTATACAAACCTTAAGGCCTAAACCAATTAGGTCGGCCACCTAAAAGATATTACAATAAGATCATTACATAATTCCATATTACAATGATATGCAATGTCAGCTTAAGACCAAAACAACAAGAACAAATCCATAAATCATCTTGAAACATCTCGGTAACTTGTAGAGTATACGTTAGCATGATACCGGTCCATAACCTAGATAGGTATTAGACCTATTCTGTGTCCACCATGCTAAAGCAATGTCTTCAATCATTTGAAGCACGATCAATGAACATCTTCAACATCCTGAGATCCATGTAGAAGCTGCACCAACACCACTTATGCATCTTGTCAAGATTCTTTAGTGAAAGCTCTATTGGAGGAGCCTTAAACCAATGCCGGTAAGGGTTTACTAGAATGTATGATAGAATCTGATTACCAAGTCAATACCAACTAACCAAAACATTCTCATGGAGCATATAACATATGAAATCAAACATACTTTACTGATCCAAACATGCCGGAAGTGTCCAACAGATAATTTCTTTTGTCAATAACACTAGATCTTCTACCGGTAACCAAAACCTGTCTGCTAGTAACCAACCATATCAGCTAGTTCTGACATCAATGACAAAACATCAATGGAACACATAATCAATTCATCCATAATGCCAACACAAACACCTAAGTGTCTCATACCCAAACTACTATGAAATGCATTTCCTAAGTAAACTTAAGTAAGGTGCAATAATATCCATGATGAATAATTATTTACACCAACACCACCCTTAAGTGCAACTTAGGGGAATGCACTTAAGTCTACAATGCAACTAAGCAATGCAAGATGAGTCCCGGCTACAAGGCCATGTTAGGTACCCATGTACAAATGCAAATGCATGCAACCAATGCAATGAAATCTCTCACAAAGCAGGGAAAAAGAGAAAAACCCAATGGGAAAAAACCCTCCCCCAAAAGAGAGATGAAAAATATACAAGAGAACTCTCATAGAAGTATGTGAGGAACAAAACCCCACATGAGGAAAAAGTCCCCTCCATACATGAGAGAAGAAGAGAAGCTAGGAAGCCCCCCCTCAATGTAGAATTTGCACCAATGATAGAAGCTCAATGATGTATGAAGAAACTACTCCATGAACATTGAAAAACATTCCTCCCCTTAGGAAGAAACAAAACCAAAGGTGTATCCATGAAGTCTCCTCAATAATGAAGGGAAGATGTATGAAAAAAACTCATGATGAATGAAGACTCTGAAAACTGCTGAAGTGTGCCCATGTTGATATTAAAAGATACCCCCTCCAAAGGTGGTAAAATGCTCCACACTGCTGAAAAAGGTACTCCAAGATCTAGTGGAGATGAAAGTAGATCAAGTCCCCAAGACTCACATGTCTCCTCTAAACATAAAGAGACCTCCTCCAACTGTTGTACATAAGTATCCACAATCATGTCAACCTCGAAAGAATGATCGTGTAGAGAATGAACATGAAGGCCAGAGTGTTCCTTTGCAATAATCAAAGAAGGATCATCTTCATCAAAGAGAAGATGAATATCATCAATGATGTCTCCCAAATATGCAATGTAGGATTCAACAAACAAACTTGCAATGTCTGTCAAGTACTCATCCCATGAAATTGAAGTTGGAAGACAAGATATATCCTGCTGCACTAAATCACATGAAGGCAAAACTGTCGCACTATATGCATCATCAGGTGTAATAGGTGATGTGATATCAATAGGAGGAGATGAAACACAAGGCTCAAGAATGGGGTCACATGTGAGAATCCCCAAGTTCAATTACCCAAATTTCTCCTCAAAATCTGAATCATCACAAGAAGTGTGATCATCATATGTGAAATCATTATCATCAACAAAATCTGAAAAGGAATATAACCGAGATGCATGATCAATCACCCCAATCGCAATGATAGCTCTAGTCTCCAAGTCTCTAATGAAAACTAACTCAGGTGTGAACTCCACAATTCTCTTAGTTGCGCCATGTGTGATTTGATAGATGGAAAGGAGATTGTTTGTCAAATGGGGTACACACAACACATCATTGAAGGAGTTATCTCCAATGGCAATAGATCCTTTCCCAATCACATCCATGTATGTATGATTGCCCATAAAAATATACATCATGGTGTAAGGCTCAAATGAAGAAAACATAGACTGCAAAGATTCCATATGATGAGAAGCCCCTAAATCTAGAAGCCATCTCCCTGAATCATGACTTGTAGTAGCACACAGAGCTTTTCCTTTTCTTGTTCCAAAAGAGTGAGTCTTCCCACTTGTAGAAGCCATGAATGCTTTCCCTTTCCCTTTTGAATGTGTGAAAGTGGAAGTTGATGAATCATCCTTCTTGTAGGCATTAGGCAAATCAATGTTGTGCTTTTTGAGGATGTGTGAGAGCTCATCAATCTTCTTCGAATGACAACGACGCTCCTCATGAACAACCGTTTTACAATAGGCACAAGTAGGTCTTTCCCTCTTTGGTGAATTGTCCCTCTTGGAAGAGGAAGAATCTCCTTGTTGTGGAGAAGGTGGTGCTTTGTCCTTAGGCTTTAATTGCCATTTCTTCTTGTTTGAGTTGTCCTTTCCTTGATTTCCTTTGTTCCCTTGTTTTACCACTAATGCTAGAGACTTAGAAGCCTTAATAATGCCCATGCTTATCAACTTAGTTTGTTCCATCATCAACATTTTAGTGAAAGCATCAAACGTAGGCATTGTGTACCTTGAACCCATTGTCATCCTATGGGTTTGGAAACTAGAAACAAATGCTGCATATTCTTATGGAAGTTTGCCCATCAAATTGAAGATCAATTGAGTATCCTTGTTATCAATGCCACAATCCTTGAGTTGTGCCCTCAACTCTTTTGCCTTAGTGAAATAATCTTGTATAGTATGAAAGTTCTTGGGATCTAACATGGTGAGATCACTATCAATCTGATATCCCCTAATCTCATCAACTTTACCATACAAGTCTTGAAACTTTTTCCAAGCATCCTTGATTAGAGTACATTTCTCAATATGAAAAATGAGATCCTTTGATACATACTTTCTTAAGGTACCAATTGCCATGATATTTTTAGTGAGCCAATCCAAGTGACCAACAAGATCAACCTTAGGATCAATGGGAGCAACAATCATTCCATCAATATAATGAGTTAGTCCTTTTTCCATAAGTTTACTCCATGCATCAATTTTCCAAGTAGCATAATTATGAGGAGTTAAGAGAGGAAAATTAGAAGAACCCATAGTAGCAAAAAGGAAGGAACACAAGAGCACAAAAGCACAAGAGACACCCCCCCAAATTCAATCAATCAAAGTAACCCCCCAAACATGATGATTTTGGCACTTTATATGTAGTGCGTGTACAATAGGCCACTTGCAAAAAATGGCAAGGTGGACTTCTGATTTTGTTTTACAACTGCCCCAATAGGTAGAGAAATACAAAGCAAAAGACCAGCAAGATAGATCTATGCAATACAAGTGCCAAATTGGCCAAAAAAGACCATATGTTGAAAGTACGATTTCTACCCAAAATTGCTACAAATTGATAGCATATTATGAGAGTCGACAAAATATTATGCACTTTCAAAAAATATGTCCATCAAAATCAGAAAATAATTCCACCATTAGAAAGTACATGAAATTCTAGCCCATTTAAAAGAAAATTGCACCAAAAAAGGAGCAAAAATGAGCAAGATATGGCCATTTGAAGTTGAATTGCAAAATCAAAAAGCTCAATGGAGGGGGCCGACAATTTGTTTTTTTAAAATTGATGACTTCAGAAAACTGCAAGCCTAAATTTGATGACCATCTAGCCATCACAAAAACTCCACCTCCTTGCCTGCATGGCATCCATACTGTACAGACAAATGACGTGGCATAGTCTGATTTGCCTACTAGGATGACATGTCGATGATGTGGCAAACAGGTGGCACTGCTGACGTGCGTAGGTGATGTGGAAGTGTCGGCCGTGTGGTAGGAGATCCTGTGTGGCAGAGGGGCCTGATAGGTGACGTGGCCGGTGGGAAGGAGCTAGCCGATGGGGTCATGGAGGAGTCTAAGTCAGAGCTGCAGGTGATGACGGCTGTTGGTGGCGGGGTCACGGAAGTGTCGGCGGCGGTTGGCAACCGGGGGCCCGACAGGGAGGTCAGCGGCAGGAGGTCAACGGTCGGCAGGGAGGCCAGGAGGAGCCAAAATGCGAGATGCTGGAAGGGGTTATCGGGGGCCAAAACGCATGATGTCGGCTGTCACAGGTGGCTGCAGGGTGCAGATTGGCGAGAGTACCGCGGGTGAAGGGTAGTGTGTGGCGTAGGGTACAAATCCTGCAATAATATCGTGAGTGCCCTGTAATTTCTGCGAAGGCAGGGAAAAGTATAGTACGCGGAAAGAGATAAGATCTTTTTTTTTGCAGAAAAAAAATAAAATATTTTTTTAAAAATTCGAAATCCGTATCGTATTGCCCAAATTGGGCAAAATTTTTCCTCCAAGCCTGAAATTTGACTTTCACCAAAATAGGCCAAATTTGTACTCAAAATTCATGGAAACGACCACTCAAATGCAATGGCAAGGTCGGATCTGGTCTAGGACGCCTTCAAAAGATGTTGCTCCTCATATATGCCTCTTTACGTTGCAATAATGCCTCTCAAGGATGAATCAATGATGCTCTAATGGCTCTGATACCATGTGATATTTTTTCAAGATCAAGAGCTCAATGAAATGTACAGATAGAGAGACAAAAATAGGACAAGAATAAATTGTATTCTCATCAATAGATAAATGATCTATAGTTCTTATATACAATGAATATGAGCCTGCATATATAGGCAAGACAATATGGATATGTGAGCACACAAACATGACATGTGGTTGAATAAGAAAAAAGGGTAGGTAGGAAATAGGTGTGGTAGGTAGGAGAAACAAAATATTCCACATGAGGTGGATCACCCACCGAAGGTGGAACTATCACTCCACAATAAGTGGATATGATAAAGTAGTAACAAGATCAACACCATAAAAGGTGGAAATTCTCCTACACACACTATCCCAATGTGGCACAAACACCTAAGTGTCTCATACCCAAACTACTATGAAATGCATTTCCTAAGTAAACTTAAGTAAGGTGTAATAATATCCATGATGAATAATTATTTACACCAACAGGAAGGCATCTCATATATGAAATGGACAAGCTGAATATTTAAATCAACAGTTGACAACCCTTAAAAGAACATGCAAGACGATTGAAGGATTGTTTGTCATTGATTTTAAATTGACATTTTTGTTTTCTCCTTCTCTTTTCTATTCTTTTTATTAGACATTTGATTTCGTAAAAGTACTTTGTCACACTTTGGAACTGATGCCTCATGCCAGTTTTTTGGGTTACTGAGAATTCAGTCTGAACTGACGTAATTTTCTCCTCACTCAAACCTTACCCTGTTTCTTCACTGTACACCATTAATGACTGCAATAGATGCTTTTGTAGAACATTCATTCATAGTTCATGCATTTATTAATGACGAGAAAGAAATGATCATTATTGCTCAACTTGAATATTTTCTCCCACTTACAAGACGACCACCGAGCAGATTTGCATGTGTTGTTTTCACAACTGCCTGATTTTGAAAGAGTATACAACTCAGATCAAACTGGTGATGATATTTTTGGACTCCCATGACTATCCTTACTCAAAAGTTGAGCTTCTGGAGCACGAATTTAAGGCATAATTTTGTTGTCTATGAACAATTTATCGACATAAATTAGAGTTTTGGTCTTGTTTGCGTCAGAACAACTACAAAAATCAAATTCATATTAGTTGCGCTTGATCTCTTCCGCTTCTCCATTAAATCTTGTCTGTTAATGAAAGATCGATAAAAAAATGAAATTCACAAATTTTTCTAGCCATTTCTGAACTTGGACCATGCCATTAATCTCGAATTTTTGAGCTTTGATTCAAAATTTACAGTCCTTACATTTGCAATCAAAATTAATAGCCACGATTTGAAATGATATAATTTTGTAAATCTCCTTATAAAATAAAGGGAGAAAGCTCATCAAAGGAACATTTCACAGAATGTTCAAAGAAGCAAAAAAAACAAGAATCAACAAAAGTTATAGGAAAATTCTTATACTAAAACATGTCATCTATCCTCCTCATACCATATAAGTTATTTGCATGCAACATTTGTTAGAGTCTTGTTAGAGTATTGAGCTAAGGACATGAAGAACTATGCACAAAGAAAGGATAGGAAAAAAAAGATTTGGAAAACAAGTTGAAAGAGTTAAATGATATAATTTATAAAGAATTAGAAAATAAAGTGATTGAAGATGGACTTTTGTTTGAACCCATTCTAAAACTATGCAGAAATTCCTACATAGCTTCTCCTTTAAATTTTACCACCTAAATTGAATTATTCATTAAAAGTGGCCTTGGAAAAAACAGAATATAATCTCTTATAAGGGATATTACTTTTGTGGAAATGTAGATTAAAAAGAGAATTATACGAAATTTCAATTATTTGTTAATTAAAACTTGCAAGCAATGTTGATTGTATTAACAAATTTAATATAGGAAGCATCTTTGAGATATATATGTCCTAGGTTACTAGGTTTTTAGTTTATTACCATTTTTAAAGGTGAAAATTGTACACCCTAGGTTTTCATTTTAGAAAAAACAATCTTGTCTTTTTATCTTTAATGTATTGATGGGTGTACAAATGATGCTTTAGTATAATTATTGGATTTATATTTTTATTGAATTTTTTTTCTTGAATAAAAGAGGGGTAAAATCTTTATTCAAGAGAAGCGGTAAAAAACAAAGCAATAGGCCTCAAGCCCAAACAAACCTCACCAAACAAGGTCAGCCGATCAAGATCACCCAGAAGAGCACTAAAACAAAAACATTACAAGTTTCTATCATCTCTAATTAGCTTACTCAGAGCCTCCAAATGTTTAGGAGGAAGAGCCTCCCAAGTATAGACTTCCCAACCCCTCAAACTCTCAGAAGCCCAATTATCCAGACAATCAACTACTTTATTCCACTCTCTAGGAATATGACAAAAGGAAATGGACTCCAAGGATTTGTCAAGAAGAAGGATCTTCTTAGCCACCAAGGCTATTTGTCAGGAAACTCCATCCAACTGACTGCCCTTCAACATATCAACCACAATCCGAGAATTTGACTCACATATAATCCTTTTCTAGCCTAAAGAGCATCCAATCTCAACACCATGTAGGATAGCCAAGGCCTCCATCAAATTATTCGAATGCTGACATTTATAGATGGAGAAAAAGAACTCAACATTCCCATTATTTATTTTGCTAATACCTCCAATTCTATCCTGACCAGGATTCCCTCTAGAAGAACCATCAGTATTAATCTTTAGAGTCCTCTCGGGGGGAGGGACCCATTTACCCTGTCTACTGATTTTCTATCTAAGATGTTTAGATCTCTTCCTAGGAACAAAAGAACTACCAACACCAACTAGATTAAGATGTTTTACCGAAGCCAAATCACAATCCTCAACAAGAAAAGTCAAATCCTACTTAGCAACAATAGTCTCTTGGAGTTTGCAAACAATCTTTCTCCGAATCCATAGACTCCCAGTCTTAGAACTATGAAAAATTATGCGATTCCTCTTGAGACACAAATTCCATATAATAAAAGTTGGGCCAAGATACCAAGCTGTCTGAAGAAAAGGAATCTTTGGTGGAGGCCTCCTTAAGCTATCCCAAAATTCCACTAAAGAGGTAGCATGAACACAAGCATGGTTTCGTGCTCCCTACCATAGATGCCAGACCTCTCTAGCATAAGAACACTAGAAAAAAAGGTGAGAAGAACTTTCTTCATCGTTCATGCATAAAACACATATAGAAGGGCCATGAAAGCCCCGCTTCCACAAATTCTCCAAGGTCAGGCACCTCTTTTGGGCCAAAAGCCATAGAAAAAGTTACACTTGGGCCAATAAGAGCTATTCCAAACCCGCTTTGACCAAGGACCCCCTCCATGACCATTGAGCATACCATCCAAAGGCAGGTAGCCAGAAGCCATAGAAAAAAGTACCCTCTGTATCTGGCCCCTAGGCTAGCACATCTCCGCAATTAAGATTACTACAAATTCTTCTAGCAAGAATCTTTGGCAGTTCCTATCAATCCTTCTCTACACCTCCATCTGGCCATTCCAAAGGGTCCTTCCAATGCGTGACTTCCACCTACCCCCTTAACCTTGCAGTTTTGAAATCTGCAACCCTATTCTAGCCAACCTCACTTAAATAATTACATAGAGATTGGAGATGAGGAAATTGAGATAAGATAGTATAGTTCCCATCCCAAAAATCATTCCAAAAAAGAGCCTCCAACCCCCTATTATAGATCCAAAAATGACCTTTTTTAATGTGATTTTCCCCTTTTCTAAGAGTGTCCCAAATCATGGATCCCTTCCCCTCCAGACTGCACCTAGGGACATCAATGTTGTTAACTCCTCTAAGATATTTATGGGTAAGGATTTCAGCCCAATCCCGATCCTGACACATACACCATCTCCAATATAACTTCGTAGCCAAGACTCGTCCAATCACATTTGCAGACCTAAGACCAAGGCCCCCTTCTTGATTTGGCTTGCAAACCTTATCCCATCTAATCATACTCCATTTGGAAGCACGAATATTTCCAGACCAAAGAAATTGTTGCGAAAGAGCATCAAACTCCTTCATCACAAAGCTAGAGGGAGAAACTTGCATAAAAAATATGTAGATAGGGAGATCTTGAACCACCACCTTCAAAAGAGTCAACCTGCCAGTAGAAGATAGCCACCTACAAGTTCAATGAGTAACCCTCCTCCAAAATTTATCAATATTTTCCTACCAAAACTCTCTCAATCAAGGCCCCACACCAAGGGGAATCCCAAGGTAAACCAGAGGAAGAGATCCAATCTGAAATCTAAGAATCCGAGCAATCTTATTCTGAATAGCCAGAGGAGTATTAAAAAACCATATTGAAGACTTAGCCTCATTATTCTTCTGCCCCGAGGCCGCCAAATAAGAGTCTAACATTTTCCTGAAGTTAATAGCCTCATTGATTCTAGCTTTACCCATGAGAGTGGTATCATCCACAAACTGAAGATGGGAAGAAGGGGGTAAGCAAATACCCCAACTCCATCCCTGAATTAAGCCTTGGCTAACCCTATCCTTGATTAATCTCCCAAGCCCCTCAGCCATGATAATAAATAAATAGGGAGAGAGGGGGTCTCCCTACTGAAGTCCCCTGGAAACCTGGAACAGATCATAAGGAACTCCATTAACTAGAACTAAGAATGAGTAGAAGAGACACAACTCATGACCCAATCCACCCATTCTCCACAAAATCCAAAGGCCAAGAGAATTATTTGTAAGAAAGCCCATTTGAATCTGTCATAAGCATTTGCCATGTCCAATTTAATAAACATTTATTTTTTCTATGAGGTCGTCATAGAGTGAATGGTTTCAGCTGCCACCACAATTCCATCAAGAATTTGTCTACCCGTGACAAAACTTGCCGCTCATTAGAGATCAGATTTTTAAGGCATCTCTTAAGTCTCTCAGCTATCAGTTTAGTGATAATCTTATAAACCACATTGCAAAGTGTAATCGGTCTAAACTGCTCTAATATATTTGCATTCTCTTTTTTTTGGAATCAAGGTTATAAAAGTAACATTCATAGCCCTCAACATCTACTTGTTCCTTTGTGACTCCTGAACAACTCCAAGAAGGTCAAGCTTAATAATTTCCTAGAATTATTGAAAAAATTCAATCAGGAAGCTGTCAGGACCTAGACCTTTACCTTTTTTCATCCCAAACACCACATCTTCAACCTATTACATCCCAATGGGGCTAATGAGTTACATATTCATTTCATTGGACACCAAAGTTGAAATGCAACTAAGAACTAGGCCCTCATCCTTATCAGTAGGGGGGAATATTCTATAAACATAGAAGAGAAATACTGGAGATTTTCCTGAGAGATATCATTGATTGATGAAAGATGAGCTCCTTCCGAAGAGACCAAAGAGGTAATGAGGTTACCATTCCTTCTAGCTCTAACGGAGTTTTGGAAGAAGGCAGTATTCTTGTCTGCTTCCTATAGCTAGTCAATCTTGGACTTTTGTTTCCAGAATATCTCCTCCCATAGCTCTCATTCCTCTAATTCTTTAACTGCCATGGATTCCTCCTGACTAAGGTCCAAGGTCATCCGATTATCTCGAATAACTTGGGTAATAGAATCGAGTCGAGCCTGAGTAGGCTTTTGTTGGATTGGAGGTTACCAAAACTCTGACTATTCCATCATTTGAGTTTATACTTCACATACTGCAATCTTTTGGAAAAAGTATACATAGCTATACCATGAGAGAGCAACCCTTCACCCCACTAGCCATTCATCAAATCCTAGAGAGAAGAATCACGCAACCACATAATATAGAATTTGAAGGAGGAACCCTTTGATAGTTTAGGAGGCAACATGGAGATCTTAATTGGCCAAAGGTTAGACCCTCTTGATGCAGGAGCATCCTAGGTCAATGAGAAATCTTGCATCAACCAAAAATATTTCCTTTCAATTTTGTTCTTGTTTAGTTCTTTGTGCAGTTTTCTGTGTTCATACCGGTACATGGGTTAGTGCAGGATCAAGGGGGGCCAAAAAGTGGCGATGTGAAAAAAATAGCCTTCCTCACTCGCCTAAAAACGCGAAAATCCGTGTTGACTTTTTGCTTGGCCTGGGTGTCAGTACACCTTGGCCTGGTAATTACCTATGCAAATTAGATATCGGATAAAATCGGATATCTGACTTTATCGGATATTCGATTTTTATTTGTAATTTTAATTTAAAAAATATATTATATGTTACATATTATATAATACGTATTATATTATATATAATATAATATAATATTATATTATATAATATTATATTAAATTATATTATATATTATATAATATTGTATTATATTATATATTATAATATAATATAACATAATGTTGTATTATATTATATATAATATAATATTGTATTATATTATATATAATACAATATTGTATTAAATTATATATAATACAATATTGTATTATATATAATATAATACAATATTATATAATATATAATATAATATAATATAATATAATATTATATTATATTATATTATATTATATTATATTATATTATAATATATATAATATAATACAATACGTATTATATAATATAATAATATATTAGATAATATATTATTATATTCTATAATATATTATTATATTATATATGTTATTTAAAAATAATTTAAGTGTTGAAATCGGATATCCGATTTTCTGAGACTTTTATATTTAGACAACGACAGTCTCGTGAGTCATTTTTAACTCACGGGTTGCACGAATTTGTCAAAATCCGATATCCGCTCCATCCGATATCCGGTTTTTTGACAAAAAATTGCTAAAAAATTGATTTAGAGGTAAGAATTTTGTCGTTTTGAATCATTTTCATTCATTTTTTATATTTTTTGTGAATGTTTATTTGATTTTTCATTGAAAATATGGTTTTTTTTCATGAAAACTAGGTTTTTTAAAAATCAAATACCTAATTGTTTAAATTTGTTAACTAAATTTAATTGTTTACATTCAATTAGGTTAAAAATGGGAGATAACAATGAAAACACTAACCAACCACAACTGCAACAACCAAACCCTCATTTGCCAACCCCCCCTCAATTCAAGATTTGATTGCACAAAATTTGAATGAATTGAGGGGGACTGCAAAAGTATATCGTAGGATCCCTCGTCTAAACCCATTGTTTGATCCTCTCACGTCGATCGTAAAAAGTATGGAAACCATGACTGAGGAGCACGATGCTGCCCTTTTGTGGCGAGATTCTATGAAGGAAAAATATGCAGATGGCTTGTCGTATAAGGATATCAAGGATCTTGAGATATCCAAAGCCGAAATCACCTTATTGTTTGTCAATCCCCGTACTGGTCAGCCTGTAGATCCCAAAAAAACAAAACTTTCTATCAAATGGTGCACAAATGATGGGATTGTGAAAAACTTTTGGGATCGTTAGTGGATGGTTTTCGACAAACCACCCAACAACAATCTTGATATCCCCTTCTATTTCATAAAAAAATTGTATGCTGAGTTTGTTTTATAGAAACATGTGAACTACTTTGACATCCAACCTTTCTAGGGTGTAGGTTTAGGTATGCGCCAAAATAGACCTAGGGCAGTCAGAGTAGTCTAGGGCCCATATGTCCCCCCTCCTCCTGTTGATCCCCCACCTACAGTTCAACATCCTGATATCATTTGTGAGGCGGCTTCACGGACCATATCGGCTATTCACTCTTTGAGTAGTTTTTTGGCTTCTTAGGCTGCGTCAGTAGCTCGACCTGCTTTTGATGGTAGCAGTGCATCGAGTGGTGCTGACACGTCATCCTCGGCTCCACACATATGCGTGCCACATAGTTGTGTCATGTGTGGGCACGTATTCTTGGGTCCAGTTGGACAACCCGTTGATCCTGCTGTGGACAGTGCAAATTACGAGGTGCATGAGATGCATGATGCACCAGAGGTTATTACACAGATTGGAGGATACCCTGGGGAGTCCTCACATGCTAGAGGTGAGGAGGCACCGTCATCATACATTGATGATGTATTGGTAAGATTTGTGTTTTCACAGTTCATGTTATATTTTAATTAAATATTTATAAATTAGATAATATTAAGTACTAATTTTTATTTACACGGTCTATTTAACAGTTGATGACCAAGGATGAGTTGAGACAGATTCAGGAGGGCACCTTGTCGGCCATTTCATTTGGCCTTGATAGCTTGACGATACATATATTATTGCACCTAGTCGTTTGTATTTTATTGTACATACATGCTCATCATTTATATTTGTATTAATTAGATTATGTAGTAACTTGCATGTATATCTTATTTTACTCTTGTAGGGCACAAGCAGCACGAATGCGGTGCAGTGTGATCTAGGATCTGGTAGTGCAATTGGAGACAAGGGAAAGGTAATTGAATGCAAATATGATTGAATGAATAGTTTAAATAACTTATAGTGATTATACATGTCTAGACATAGATTGATAGTTTCATATACTTGTTGTGTATATATACAGAGAATCCTTGGCTTCACATCCTTGATGACCACACCCAGTATACCTGAAGAAGAAGAAGAGATGCCTTGAGTAGATGTGTGTTTATTTTATTTTTTGATTAGTAGATATAATTTGTTATTATCAGTGACAATTATATGCTAACTTGTATCAATGTCATGTTTCTAAACATATGTAGGTTGTATATGAAAATATTCAAAACATACCTCCTCTACCGAAGACATACATCAAGAGTCCTGCAAAGCTGAATAGAAAATGTGGAGATGAGGTAAACATGAATAGTTCAATTAAATAGTTCATTTTTATGTTAACTTTTCGAATGTGAATTATATAATATAACTAATATTAATCGTGGTTTGTTTTTCTTGTGCAGGATCCTTCAGAGCCGAGCAGTGCAGTGAAGAGGATCGATTTTGATGATCCATCAGCAGCTTAGGATGTTATAGATAGTTTTGGGATGCTTACATGTCTAGTTGGCATGTATATTTTGTATATGGACATACATTCACGTATTTATACATACATTTTGTTTCAGTTGGTGTTTATGCCATATTTGTGTATGGACATACATTTGTAATCATTCAACATTTTTATATATACAGAAGTTGATATTCGACATATAAATTGTTGCTCATCTGTGTGTGGTGTTATCATGGAAATCTTTAATCTTCATTCCAATAATTAACAATGGTTAATAATGGCTATTTAATGAACAATACAATTCATTTCATTTCATCGCAAGTGTTGTTTTTATAATGAACAATATAATTCATTTAATGAACAATACAATACAATTTATTTAATGAACAATACAATTCATTTAATCAACAATACAATAAAATTAATTCAATGAACAATACAATTCATAAACAATACAATTCATTTAATGAACAATACCCTATGCATGCTCCTATTTTGCCCCCCCACTCGATCGAACGCTCGGGGTCATACCCTACCGACGTCGTCCCTTGAGCGCCCTAAGTGCTCAAAATTGTCAAACTTTGACGGGCCCTAACTCGGAATCTGTGGCACCTGCGAATGATCTATTTGAACCTACAGGGCCACGAGAGGGGTCCCTACAAAAGCCTATCTCGGTTTTTCAAGTTTCCCTACGGTTTTATTAGGGCAGCAATTTTTCGGTTGGTGAAAAATCGTCAATCTCACTCAATGGAATGTTGTCGCATGGCCAATTTCTCGTTCAACTCATCGCAATGATGAACCATCAGATCCGACATGTCTAGTTAGGCATAATTACCCTATGCATGCTCCTGTTTTGTCCCCCCACTCGATCGAACGCTCGGGGTCATACCCTACCGACATCGTCCCTTGAGTGCCCTACGTGCTCAAAATTATCAAACTTTGACGGGCCCTAACTCAAAATCTGTGGCACCTGCAAATGATCCATTTGAACCTACGGGGCCATGAGAGGGGTCCCTACAAAATCCTATCTCGGTATTTCAATTTTCCCTACGGTTTTATTAGGGTAGCAATTTTTCGGTTGGCGAAAAATCGTCAGTCTCACTCAATGGAATGTTGTCTCTTGGCCAATTTCTCGTTCAGCTCATCGCGATGACGAACCGTTGGCTCTGACATGTCCAGTTAGGCATAATTACCCTACGCATGCTCCTATTTTTCCCTCCCACTCGATCGAACGCTCGGGGTCATACCCTACCGACATCGTCCCTTGAGCGCCCTAAGTGCTCAAAATTGTCAAACTTTGATGGGCCCTAACTCGGAATCTGTGGCACCTGCAAACGATCCGTTTGAACCTACGGGGTCATGAGAGGGGTCCCTACAAAAGCCTATCTTGGTATTTCAAGTTTCCCTACGGTTTTATTAGGGCAACAATTTCTCGGTTGGCGAAAAAATCGTCAGTCTCACTCAATGGAATGTTGTCACCTGGTCGATTTCTCGTTTAGCTCATCGCGATGATGAACCGTCGGCTCTAACATGTCCAGTTAGGCATAATTACCCCACGCATGCTCCTATTTTGCCCCCCCCACTCGATTGAACGCTCGGGGTCATACCCTACCGGCATCGTCCCTTGAGCGCCCTAAGTGCTCAAAATTGTCAAACTTTGACGGGCCTTAACTCAGAATCTGTGGCACCTGCGAATGATCTGTTTGAACCTACGGGGCCACGAGAGGGGTCCCTACAAAAGCCTATCTCGGTATTTCATGTTGCCCTACGGTTTTATTAGGGCAGCAATTTTTCGGTTGGCAAAAAAATCATCAGTCTCACTCAATGGAATGTTGTCGCCTGGTCGATTTCTCGTTCAGCTCATCGCGATGATGAACCGTCGGCTTTGACATGTCCAGTTAGGCATAATTACCCTACGCATGCTCCTGTTTTGCCCCCCCACTCGATCGAATGCTCGGGGTCATACCCTACCGGCGTCGTCCCTTGAGTGCCCTACGTGCTCAAAATTGTCAAACTTTGACGGGCCCTAACTCGGAATCTGTGGCACCTGCGAACGATCCATTTGAACCTACGGGGCCATGAGAGGGGTCCCTACAAAATCCTATCTCGGTATTTCAATTTTCCCTACAGTTTTATTAGGGCAGCAATTTTTCGGTTGACGAAAAATCGTTAGTCTCACTCAATGGAATGTTGTCTCTTGGCCAATTTCTCGTTCAGCTCATCGCGATGATGAACCGTTGGCTCTGACATGTCCAGTTAGGCATAATTACCCTACGCATGCTCCTGTTTTTCCCCCCCACTCGATCGAACGCTTGGGGTCATACCCTACCGGCATCGTCCCTTGAGCGCCCTAAGTGCTCAAAATTGTCAAACTTTGATGGGCCCTAACTCAAAATATGTGGCACCTGCGAACGATCCGTTTGAACCTATGGGGCCACGAGAGGGGTCCCTACAAAAAACTATCTCGATATTTCAAGTTGCCCTACGGTTTTATTAGGGCAGCAATTTTTCGGTTGGCGAAAAAATCGTCAGTCTCACTCAATGGAATGTTGTCGCTTGGTCGATTTCTCGTTCAGCTCATCGCGATGATGAACCGTTGGCTCTAACATGTCCAGTTAGGCATAATTACCCTACGCATGCTCCTTCTTTGTCCCCCCCCACTCGATCCGATGCTCGGGGTCATACCCTACGCATGTGACATCCATGAAGGGATATGAAGGGATATTTTGTAAACAATCAGAAACCTTTAATGATAATAAAGTTGAAGCCTTGAGATTTATGCAATATGGTTCAAGTCCAAAACTGTACCCTAAGAGCATTTTGATTTTACTTACGTCTTGTGTATTATAATAAAGACCAATTTTCCAATGTGACATCTTCATATGAGAGAAAAGCTTCATTTTATCTCAATACAGTTGTACCTGTTTCATTATTAGAAAAAATAAATATACAAAGATCTGTTATTAGTATCCTCTAGATTATGGATTTGAATTGATGTTCTCAATTAGTTATTATCTGTTCAGCTTTTCTTCATAAGGCACAACCATCTGGTGGTTATCATATGAGGACAACCATCCATGACTTTCAAAGTAATTGATATTTATTCCTACACCTCACACTCACAAGATTAATAATAAAATGACATTTATGATTCATCAAATGCTGACAAAGTCTAATCAAAGTTCAACTTCAAGATGTATACAACATATCATATTCAACTTCAAGATGCATACAACTTACCATATTCAAGCTCATGCCAACCATCACTTGGAAATTGTTATATGTCGATTAAAGTACAATATATGTAATAAAACCATATAGTCTTACAAAAAAGACATCATAGACCATCTATGTCGATTAAAGTACAATTCATTTGTAACAGGGGCACACTCACAATCTGAAGTTGCAAAGCCCTGTGGGAAGCATCAAATTAGAAATTTATTAATCTAACTCATACTACTATCAAAAGCATCAAAGATGCTACTGCTAGAGAACACCATGCTCCATTGTGGAGAGAATATTAGGTGCATCTGATGTCAGCACCTGAAAATGAAACAATGTTATTCAATTGCCAAAATCTAACTGACTTTATTTTATAAACCATTAATGAATAAAAATAGACAAGGTTACCTGAGTGAAAGTTCGATGACCACTTTGACTAGTAGGTGTTGATGTTGAAGGCCCAACATTAACCTATTTACCTAAATATCAATGTCAAATGTTTGATTCAATAGATCATCTGTCATGACAATTTGATACACTACAGATGTGTCCTGGCCACATGCATTTGAATCATCTTCATGATAATAAATACAACAAGACCCACAATTCAATCTCATTAATGCACAAAGGAATATGTACCATCACCAAGAGAGGGTCTCATCAACAACGAATGATCTAGCATGAACCTGTATTTTTAAGAATTGTTAGTCTACACATAAAATGCATGGATGAACATAACGGATTTATGATAATCACTTCAACTGAAATGCATGATAATAAATGAAAAGGTGGGATCATATACCATAAAAATATGTCCCTTCAAATTATATCAACAGAACCCACTATGTTGACGCAAAAATCGTAATGTGATACTGTTGTATATCATCAAAAAATACCTTCATGAGCATAAAGGTTATGGGATAATTATATCATAAAAAATTATCAAATAGTGTTCTCTAATAACAAAAATTGTAAAGCTCATCAAATGCATGATAATAAGTCGTGTTGCAAAAATACGTCCCTTCCAATTATATCGAGTGTACTCGCTATGTGCATGCAAAAACCGTGTTGCCAAAAAAAAAACGTTCATCAATAGACCTGCATTGAACACATCCTTAATATACATGTAACAAACTTGAACATTAAGGTTTAATGATCATTGTTTGAAATGAAATGCATGATAAAAAAATAAGGCACCATTAAAGACCTACTACTCAAGTGTGCCTGAAGGGTCATCTCTTTGTTTAAGAGTATCCAGTATTGCTTCATGATCAACAGTAGTCACTATCCATAGCTCTTTGGTCTTCGGTTTTGCTTGATGCTTCAACAACTTGACATTTGTAGCTATAATAAGGTGTGAATACATTATAATGGTTTTGTGTCTCTCATAGTCTTCAAATGCAGGTATGCCATTCTTTCTAATCATGTATGTTCGCAACCAAGTTCCCACAACAACAACTGAACTTGTAGGATATGTGAACCCATCATCATCTGTCACTGGTTGTGTTAGCTTTTGTTTTCCCTATACACATCGTGCCAACCAATATTCTGATCTCTCTTCATTCCATTGCGGTGCAACAACTGCAAAAACATGTCCTGATTGTACAAGATCTGATAGACGATCATACTCAAGTGAACTTTCCATGTCATCGTTTGACAAGGATATTGTTTGAAATAAAGGAGTTAGATAGTGGGGAACCCACGTATCAACCCACTTACTTGACTCGCACTGATCCCAATCACACCGAAGACAACTCTGACAAAAACAAGCCAACGCTCGTGTCCAAATGGTCCATGTACTTGCATCTGAGCTGAGAAATGAATGCATCTTTGAAGAATCTTTAATTGTTTGACAATCCAATCTATCTCCCATTGTTCCCTCCTCAACCAACCAAAAGAATCTGCTCACTGCTGAATCAAGAGTACCTCCATGTGACAATGCTGAACTACACCAATCAACAATAGAACGTGCATCAGAGAAATTTGCACCTGAAATCCTCAATTGCTCCTTTACTAGAGCTCTCTTCAAACATGCACCTGCTCCATCATGCTCTCCCTTCCCATGCCCCGCCTTAAAAAAAAACCAAATATGAGGTATACGCCTCTCCACGTGCATTCTACTCAACCAACAAAACATACACGCATTCTTGAATTGACCCGTACAATTATTTGACCATATTATATGTCGATCAATTGCAATATCTTTCTCATGCAAGAACTCAAAAAAATTCTCGAAAGAATGTTGCACATACTTGGAGGAGTGTGATCTATCATTGCTCATATAAAAATGATACTCCCTGATTATCTTCCTATCCTCTTCTGTACTATCAGGAGCATGTCTATATGTAATGTGAACAAAAATAGCAATCTGGACTGAATTGTAGTACTGAGACTGTACCTCATTCTGTGGTTGCAATGTATAGTTCTCAGCAAAATCAACCACCGATACAATAGTGCCAATCGGGAAAGAGTTCTTACACATCTTGAACTGTTGATCCAACCACTGAGACCTATGGGTGTGCCTTGCATACTTGTAGAAAAGATTTTCCTTAAAATCCAAAATAAAATCAGCAATACTCACTTCTCTTGAGACTAATTCACATCTAGAACCTTCACCTCCACTCTTCACAGTATATTTCACTGTCTCGTATCTTTTTTTCTCAACATAATTATTTCCAAACTTGTGTTCGTTGCCCTCATGAAAACATGAAACAAACTTTGACAACCCACCGCATTCTGAGCACTTCTCATTCAAACAATCATTTCTATAGAAATAGCAGCCATCATCTCTAGGGCATAAAAATAGATCTTGCAAGTCTCTTGATGATCTCGGAAATAACATTGCACCATACTCCTGCAACATCTCATTAGTATGCATCGTAGAACGAATATGACATAAAAGTTCATGGTACATTGAAAACTCCACATGGTACTTGCAACAATAGGTATTGCGAATCCTAAGAGGAACACAATAAAATGGTTTCAAAGATTCAAAGGCCCTTTGTGATATTTGCAAAGTTGGATGTAATTCACAAAAAAATTTGTACAACATTGTTTGGCTTGATTCCAAGAAATGTTTGGGATGTGGTCTGCAGTCTCGATTGCCGATTCTTAATTTCAAAACGTCCTTTACATTGGGTGACACTCTAGAATTAGAGTGCCAAAATTGTTGAATCTCTTCCTTCACATTGTCAGTCAACTTTCTATCAACACGTGGAAGCCTCCCACCAAATGCCCATGTATCTTGTTGAAGTGGATCGTCAAGTCTTTGTCTTTGTGCAAGTGCTCTATCCAAAGTTTTACGGTTTATGTTAAAATCAACACAAGTTTGTCTCATTTGACGAGCCTTCCTCAATTGATGGCTTACTAAGGAGGTTGTAATCACTCTTCGAGCGGCTCTCTTATCTCTTTCTTTGGTATTCTTTCCAATAGAATTGAGAGCGTCAAATAGATTTTTTGCAATAATAGAATTTCTCTCCGTTTTCTTGTTCATTTGAATCTTCAATTTGTTTAGCAATGGTCTCATCTTTATCATCTTTAGCAATTGAACAAAGAGTTGGCATTGCTTGGTCAATGTCTTATTGCTAAAATTTTGGTTGAAAAGTTTTGTAGCCCACAACCGAATGGTTCTTGTTGACCTCTTGCCTTCAAGATTCGCAATAATGTTCTCATCGATTTCAAATAACCATTTTGGGGTTCTTGAAGGTCTTGGATTTGGAATTTGTCTTTCATCCATGAGAGGGTCTTCATTTCTAAAGTAATTAGGTGTTACATATGGTTCACTTGGTGAGGCAATTCCACCTTCAATGTTAAATTTTTCCATATTTTCACCTCCTATGTCAAAATTTTCCACATGTTGAGCATTTTCATTATCACTTTCAACATTTTCAAAATTTTCAATATTTTCACTTTCAAAATCTACATTTTCATTTTCAATAACTTGTGGCACATTTTCCACATGTTGAGCATTTTCATTATCACTTTCAACATTTTCAAAATTTTCAATATTTTCACTTTCAAAATCTACATTTTCATTTTCAATAACTTGTGGCACATTTTCAATTTCATTTTCCTCTTTAGTTGAAGTAACATTAGCAATATTTAACATACCTTGTCTTCTCCTCCTATGATATTCTCTATCTCTTTCTCTATACACTTCAACTTGGTCATTTGAAAGTTTTCTTTTGTGTTTAGACTTCCGACGACTACTACTCCCCATTTCCCTCCACACATATGCTCCTTCGTGATTGACAATGTAAGTTTTCACTTTAAGAATCTCCCAAAAGCACTAATTTGTCTCTATCTATCTGCAACCCCGTGACTGTTGACAGAAAACATAGGACCCAGACTGTTGGCCCTTGGAATCAAAAGAATGGCCCACAAACCCCTTTTTTTTTTGGTTTTTAGAACCAAAATTGGATATCCGATAAAATCCGATAGAGAGGGAGAGAGAGAGAGAGAGAGAGAGAGAGAGAGAGAGAGAGAGAGAGATAGAGAGAGAGAGAGAGAGAGAGAGAGAGAGAGAGAGAGAGAGGAGGAGAGGGAGAGAGGGAGAGAGAGAGAGAGAGAGAGGGAGGGAGAGAGAGAGAGAGAGAGAGGAGGAGAGGGAGAGAGGGAGAGAGAGAGATAGAGAGAGAGGAGGAGAGGGAGAGAGGGAGAGAGAGAGACACACAATATGATCCCTAACGACATGATTTGGTGTCTTAAGGGGTCCGATGGTGTCGTTAGGGGTCATATGGTGTCCATAGGGGTCATATGGTGTCCCATTAACCCTTATGACCTCTTAGGACACCATATGACCCCTAATGACACCATATTGGGTCGCTTTTGGTCATATTGTGTCGTTAGGGGTCATATTGTGTCTTAAGGGGTCCTATGGTGTCCCAAGACACCATATGACCCCTAACGACACCATAGGACCCCTTAGGACACCAAATCATGTCGTTAGAGGTCATATTGTGTCCTACGACCGAATACGCCACAATATGATCCCTAACGATATTATTTGGTGTCTTAAGGGGTCCTATGGTGTCGTTAGGGGTCCTATGGTGTCCATAGGGGTCATATGGTGTCTTGGGACACCATAGGACCCCTTAAGACACCATATGACCCCTAATGACACCATATTAGGTCGCTTTGGGTCATATTGTGTCGTTAGGGGTCATATTGTGTATTAAGGGGTCCTATGTTGTCCCAAGACACTATATGACCCCTAACGACACCATAGGACCCCTAACGACACCATAGGACCCCTTAAGACACCAAATAATATTGTTAGGGATCATATTGTGTCGTACGGGGTCGTAGGACACAATATGACCCCTAACGACATGATTTGGTGTCTTAAGCGATCATATGGTGTCGTTAGGGGTCATATGGTGTCCATAGGGGTCATATGGTGTCTTGGGACACCATAGGACCCCTTAAGAGACAATATGACCCCTAACGACACAATATGACCCAAAGCGACCCAATATGGTGTCATTAGGGGTCATATGGTGTCTTAAGGGGTCCTATGGTGTCCCAAGACACCATATGACCCCTATTGACACCATATGACCCCTAACGACACCATAGGACCCCTTAAGACACCAAACAATATCGTTAGGGATCATATTGTGTCGTACGGGGTCGTAGGACACAATATGACCCCTAACGACATGATTTGGTGTCTTAAGGTGTCATATGGTGTCGTTAGGGGTCATATGGTGTCCATAGGGGTCATATGGTGTCTTGGGACACCATAGGACCCCTTAAGACATAATATGACCCCTAACGACACAATATGACCCAAAGCGACCCAATATGGTGTCATTAGGGGTCATATGGTGTCCTAAGAGGTCATAAGGGTTCATGGGACACCATATGACCCCTAACGACACCATCGGACCCCTTAAGACACCAAATCATGTCGTTAGGGGTCATAATGTGTCCTACAACCCCGTAAGACACAATATGACCCCTAATATTACGATTTGATGTCTTAAGGGGTCCTATGGTGTCGTTAGGGATCATATGGTGTCTTTTGACACCATAAGACCCCTTAAGACACCAAATTGTGTCGTTAGGGGTCATATTGTGCCCTACGATCCTGTAAGACACAATATGACCCCTAACAACATGATTTGGTGTCTTAAGGGGTCCTATGGTGTCGTTAGGGGTCATATGGTGTCCATAGGGGTCATATGGTGTCCCATGAACCCTTATGACCTCTTAGGACACCATATGACCCCTAATGACACCATATTGGGTCGCTTTGGGTCATATTGTGTACTAAGGGGTCATATTGTGTCTTAAGGGGTCCTATGGTGTCCCAAGACACCATATGACCCCTATGGACACCATATGATCCCTAACAACACCATAGGACCCCTTAAGACACCAAATCATAACTATAGGGGTCATATTGTGTCTTACGGGGTCGTAGGACACAATATGATCCCTAACGACATGATTTGGTGTCCTAAGGGGTCCTATGGTGTCGTTAGGGGTCATACGGTGTCCATAGGGGTCATATAGTCTCTTGGGACACCATGAGACCCCTTAAGACACAATATGACCCCTAACGACACAATATGACCCAAAGCGACCCAATATGGTGTCATTAGGGGTCATATGGTGTCTTAAGGGGTCCTATGGTGTCCCAAGACACCATATGACCCCTATGGACACCATATGACCCCTAACGATACCATAGGACCCCTTAAGACACCAAATAATATTGTTAAGGATCATATTGTGTCGTATGAGGTCGTAGGACACAATATAACCCCTAACGACATGATTTGGTGTCTTAAGGGGTCCTATGGTGTCGTTAGGGGTCATATGGTGTCCATAGGGGTCATATGGTGTCTTGCGATACCATAGGACCCCTTAAGACACAATATGACCCCTAACGACATAATATGACCCAAAGCAACCCAATATGGTGTCATTAGGGGTCATATGGTGTCCTAAGAGGTCATAAGGGTTCATGGGACACCATATGACCCCGATGGACACGATATGACCCCTGACGACACCATAGGACCCCTTAAGACACCAAATCATGTCGTTAGGGGTCATATTATGTCCTACAACCCTGTAATACACAATATGACCCCTAATGTTATGATTTGGTGTCTTAAGGGGTCCTATGGTGTCGTTAGAGATCATATGGTGTCTTGTGACACCATAAGACCCCTTAAGACACCAAATTGTGTCGTTAGGGGTCATATTGTGTCCTACGACCCCGTAAGATACAATATGACTCCTAACGACATGATTTGGTGTCTTAAGGGGTCCTATGGTGTCGTTAGAATTCATATGGTGTCTATAGGGGTCATATGGTGTCTTGGGACACCATAGGACCCCTTAAAACACAATATGACCCCTAACGACACAATATGACCCAAAGCGACCCAATATGGTGTCATTAGGGGTCATATGGTGTCCTAAGAGGTCATAAGGGTTCATGGGACACCATATGACCCCTATGGACACCATATGACTCCTAACGACACCATCCGACCCCTTAAGAGACAAAATCATGTCGTTAGGGGTCATAATGTGTCCTACGACCCCGTAAGACACAATATGACCCCTAATGTTATGATTTGATGTCTTAAGGTGTCCTATGGTGTCGTTAGGGATCATATGGTGTCTTGTGACACAATAAGACCCCTTAAGACACCAAATTGTGTCGTTAGGGGTCATATTGTCTCCTACGACCCCGTAAGACACAATATGACCCCTAACGACATGATTTGGTGTCTTAAGGGGTCCTATGGTGTCGTTAGGGGTCATATGGTGTCCATAGGGGTCATATGGTGTCTTGGGACACCATACGACCCCTTTGGACACAATATGACCCCTAACGACATGACTTGGTGTCTTAAGGGGTCCGATGGTGCCGTTAGGGGTCATATGGTGTCCATAGGGGTCATATGGTGTCCCATGAACCCTTATTACCTCTTAGGACACCATATGACCCCTAATGACACCATATTGGGTCGCTTTGGGTCATATTGTGTCCTAAGGGGTCATATTGTGTCTTAAGGGGTCCTATGGTGTCCCAAGACACTATATGACCCCTATGGACACCATATGATCCCTAATGACACCATAGGACCCCTTAATACACCAAATCATAACATTAGGGGTCATATTGTGTCTTACAGGGTTGTGGGACACAATATGATCCCTAACGACATGATTTGGTGTCTTAAGGGGTCCTATGGTGTCGTTAGGGGTCATACGGTGTCCATAGGGGTCATATAGTCTCTTGGGACACCATAGGACCCCTTAAGACACAATATGACCCCTAACGACACAATATGACCCAAAGAGACCCAATATGGTGTCATTAGGGGTCATATGGTGTCTTAAGGGGTCCTATGGGTTCCCAAGACACCATATGACCCCTATGGACACCATATGACCCCTAACGACACCATAGGACCCCTTAAGACACCAAATAATATCATTAGGGATCATATTGTGTCGTATGGGGTCGTAGGACACAATATGACCCCCAACGACATGATTTGGTGTCTTAAGGGGTCATATGGTGTCGTTAGGGTTCATATGGTGTCCATAGGGGTCATACGGTGTCTTGGGACACCGTAGGACCCCTTAAGACATAATATGACCCCTAACGACATAATATGACCCAAAGCGACCTAATATGGTGTCATTAGGGGTCATATTGTGTCCTAAGAGGTCATAAGGGTTCATGGGACACCATATGACCCCTATGGACACGATATGAACCCTAACGACACCATAGGACCCCTTAAGACACCAAATCATGTCGTTAGGGGTCGTATTGTGTCCTACGACCCCCTAAGACACAATATGACCCCTAATGTTATGATTTGGTGTCTTAAGGGGTCCTATGGTGTTGTTAGGGATCATATGGTGTCTTGTGACACCATAAGACCCCTTAAGACACTAAATTATGTCGTTAGGGGTCATATTGTGTCCTAAGACCCTGTAAGACACTATATGACCCCTAACGACATGATTTGGTGTCTTAAGGGGTCCTATGGTGTCGTTAGGGGTCATATGGTGTCCATAGGGGTCCTATGGTGTCTTGGGATACCATAGGACCCCTTAGGACACAATATGACCCCTAACGACATGATTTGGTGTCTTAAGGGGTTTGATGGTGTCGTTAGGGGTCATATGGTGTCCCACGAACCCTTATGATCTCTTAGGACACCATATGACCCCTAATGACACCATATAGGGTCGCTTTGGGTCATATTGTGTCCTAAGGGGTCATATTGTGTCTTAAAGGGTCCTATGGTGTCCCAAGACACCATATGACCCCTAACGACACCATAGGACTCCTTAAGACACCAAGTCATGTCATTAGGGGTCATATTGTGTCCTACGACCCCGTACAACACAACATGATCCCTAACGACATGATTTGATGTCTTAAGGGGTCCTTCGGTGTCGTTAGGGGTCATATGGTGTCCATAGGGGTCATATGGTGTCTTGGGACACCATAGGACCCCTTAAGACACAATATGACCCCTAACGACACAATATGACCCAAAGCAACCCAATATGGTGTCAGTAGGGGTCATATGGTGTCTTAAGGGGTCCTATGGTGTCCCAAGACACCATATGACCCCTATGGACACCATATGACCCGTAACGACACCATAAGACACCTTAAGACACCAAATCATATCGTTAGGGATCATATTGTGTCGTACGGGGTCGTACGAAACAATATGACCCCTAACAACATGATTTGGTGTCTTAAGGGGTCCTATGGTGTCGTTAGGGGTCATATGGTGTCCATAGGGGTCATATGGTGTCCAAAGTGGTCATATGGTGTCTTGGGACACCATAGGACCCCTTAAGACACAATATGACCCCTAACGACACAATATGACCCAAAGCGACCCAATATGGTGTCATTAGGGGACATATGGTGTCGTAAGGGGTCCTATGGTGTCGCAAGACACCATATGACCCCTTACGACACCATATGACCCCTTAAGACACCAAATCATATCGTTAGGGATCATATTGTGTCGTACGGGGTCGTAGGACACAATATGACCCCTAACGACATGATTTGGTGTCTTAAGGGGTCCTATGGTGTAGTTAGGGGTCATATGGTGTCCATAGGGGTCATATAGTGTCTTGGGACACCATAGGACCCCTTAAGACAAAATATGACCCCTAACGACACAATATGACCCAAAGCGACCCAATATGGTGTCATTAGGGGTCATATGGTGTCTTAAGGGGTCCTATGGTGTCCCAAGACACCATATGACCCCTATGGACACCATATGACCCCTAATGACACTATAGGACCCCTTAAGACACCAAATAATATCGTTAGGGATCATATTGTGTCATACAGGGTCGTAGGACACAATATGACCCCTAACGACATGATTTGGTGTCTTAAGGTGTCCTATGGTGTTGTTAGGGGTCATATGGTGTCCATAGGGGTCATATGGTGTCCATAGGGGTCATATGGTGTCTTGGGACACCATAGGACCCCTTAAGACACAATATGACCCCTAACAACACAATATGACCCAAAGCGATCCAATATGGTGTCATTAGGGGTCATATGGTGTCCTAAGAGGTCATAAGGGTTCATGGGAGACCATATGACCCCTATGGACACCATATGACCCCTAACAACACCATCGGACCCCTTAAGACACCAAATCATGTCGTTAGGCGTCATATTGTGTCCTACGACCCCGTAAGACACAATATGACCCCTAATGTTATGATTTTGTGTCTTAAGGGGTCCTATGGTGTCGTTAGGGATCATATGGTGTCTTGTGACACCATAAGACTCCTTAAGACACCAAATTGTGTCGTTAGGGGTCATATTGTGTCCTACGACCCCGTAAGACAAAATATGACCCCTAACGACATGATTTGGTGTCTTAAGGGGTCCTATGGTGTCGTTAGGGGTCATATGGTGTCCATAGGGGTCATATGGTGTCTTGGGACACCATAGGACCCCTTAAGACACAATATGATCCCTAACGACATGATTTGGTGTCTTAAGGGGTCTGATGGTGTTGTTAGGGGTCATATGGTGTCCATAGGGGTCATATGGTGTGCCATGAACCCTTATGACCTCTTAGGACACCATATGACCCCTAATGACACCATATTGGGTTGCTTTGGGTCATATTGTGTCCTAAGGGGTCATATTGTGTCTTAAAGGGTCCTATGGTGTCCCAAGACACCATATGACCCCTACGGACACCATATGGCCCCTAACGACACCATAGGACCCCTTAAGAGACCAAATCATGTCGTTAGGGGTCATATGGTGTCCTAAGGGGTCATAGACCACAATATGACCCCTTAGGACATAATATGACCCAAAGCGACCCAATATGGTGTCATTAGGGGTCATATGGTGTCCTGAGAGGTCATAAGGGTTCATGGTACACCATATCACATAACTATCATTAGGGGTCATAGTTATGAGTCGTAAGACACAATATGACCCCGAACGACATGATTTGGTGTCTTAAGGGGTCTTATGGTGTCCCAAGACACCATATGACCCCTAACGACACCATAGGTCCCCTTAAGACACCAAATTGTGTCGTTAGGGGTCATATGGTCTCTCTCTCCCCTTCCTTCTCTCTCTCTCTCTCTGTCTCTCTCTCCCTCTCCTTCTCTCTATCTCTCTCTCTCTCTCCCTCTCCTCCCTCTACCTCTCTCCCTCCCTCTCTCTCTCTCCCTCTCCTCCTCTCTCTCTCCCTCTCTCTCTCTCTCTCTCTCTCCCTCTCCCTCTCTCCCCCCTCTCTCTCTCCCTCTCCCTCTCTCTCTCTCTCCATCCCTCTCTCTCTCTCTCTGTCTCTCTCTCTCTGTCTCTCTCCCTCTCCTTCTCTCTCTCTATCTCTCTCTCCGTCCCTCTCCTCCTCCTCCTCCTCCTCCTCTCTCTCTCTCTCTCTCTCTCTCTCTCTCTCTCTCTCTCTTTGTCTCTATCTCTGTCTCTCTCTCTTTCTCCCTCTCTCCCTCTCCTTCTCTCCCTCTTTAAAACATGACTAATAAAATCCAATATCCGATTTAATCGGATATCGGTTTTCTGCCATGTGGCAGTTTACTTCATAAATGGCGGCAAAGGGAAATTCATCGGGGACCACAAATTTTTGTACAAAAATCGGATATCGGATAAAATCCGATATCTGATTTTATCCGATATCCGATTTTTGTACTCAAATTTTCAAATTTCAAATTTCAGCTCGGGAATGCTTTGGTATTAGGCTTGGAAGTTACAAGCTTGGAAAGTCAACTGAAAAAATGTGTTTTTCAGTATTCCCTAGTTTTCCAAACTTTACACTGGTGGTTGATGACTTTTTTTGTAGCCAAAATTGATAAAACAAAAAGGGTTTTTTAAGGACATTCCCAGCTTTCCAACAATATAAGGCTTGTCTTATTTCGACTTTAGTAAGTAATTATTATTTATTTTCTAATTGAATTCTGACAATAGTCCTGATTGATATACTGATTGAAAAACACTCATAACTTTCAAACGGTATAACATTTTTTGAAACTGAAACATGCGTCACATCCTATGCTTCATCTACTATAGGGAAAAATTAAAAAAAATTAAATTTCATAAGGTTTTGACCAAGTTAAGGTGGTCAGATGTAGGAGTTTCTGTATTTCTGAAAAGCTGTAGTAAAAAAATATAAATAATTATTTAATTCATAAAAAATTAAAAAAAAATGTGTCACATCCGGACATGAGTCTAATACTTATATTATAAATAAAAAATATTAAGATTTGATTGTGATTAGGGTGGTCAGACATACGTCTACTTCTTATTTTTTTCCTGAAATTTTAGTACCACTGCATTGAAATTTGAAATTTTCATCAAATAGGATTTTTTTTTTCAAAAAACAACTAGTAGCTTAGAAACTACATTCAATTTTCTATATATTCTCTTCTTACATATTTTAAAAATAATGTTCACAACTTATTCAAATTTTCATGTCAAGCTGCATAACTCTGATTTTTTTGAAATTTCATTGCCACTTAAGGGCCTGTTTTGGCACACCATGATCCTACACATACCCACATGTACCGGTAGTTGCTTGTTCTTTGTGGCAGATCTTATTTTTCGGTTTCTAGATGGTTTCATGTGCTTGATTCTAGATTTCCAGTTTATTTAGGTTCTTTTTCAGTCAGTTATTGCTTTCGCTTGACTATTTCTAGGTTCCAGGACAATTTTTGTGCTTACCGGTTGGTTTTACTTCATTACCGGCACGATTCTTGGCATGTGG
This sequence comes from Cryptomeria japonica, assembly GCF_030272615.1. Taxonomy (NCBI): domain Eukaryota; kingdom Viridiplantae; phylum Streptophyta; class Pinopsida; order Cupressales; family Cupressaceae; genus Cryptomeria; species Cryptomeria japonica. The sequence continues at coordinate 600,136,773 of NC_081409.1, forward strand.
ATCCATCTTGGGTCTTGTCCGATGTTCTTTGGCGTGTGGCCGACCTTCCTGTTGCACCGCATCACTTGGTTGTTATTTTCCAGAAAGATTTCTTAAATCTTAGGGTCGACCTAATTACATGTTTCATTTTTCTGCATTGGTGAATGTAATCTTATGAGACCGACCCAGAGATGTTCCGGTGAGTATAAATATGATGTTATGTAATCATTTGTAGGGGCAGAGGAAGTTGAACTGAGAATAAGGATTGAGATTTGCATATTGTGATCTGGTTGATTCTTAGAGTCCCGGTTGGATTGTATCTGGCTTGAAGCCTGGAAGTAACCAGTTTATTACCGGATGTTCTTTGATATTAATATGATGATTGCCGGATGATTGCCAAAATTTCTAAAGATTTATTATGATTTATTTCTGTGAATTTGCAATGTTTTCTTGTTGTTTTTGTTGTCTCTCTTGTTGCATAAACCAATTGACTCTTTTGAGGGTTTTTATCGGTTATGACTGCATTAAGTGGTATTAGAGCTGGTTATAGATCGGCTGGTGGAAGAATCGTTTGCGAACATTGAGGCATTCCTTGAGGTGGACAGATCGTCGATTGGAGGCAGGCTACGCGTGTGTTCAATAGATCGTCAAGGGGAGGCAATTGAAACCATTTGTCAGATCACCAAGTTGAGGCAGTTCACTAGAGTGGAAGAAGAGATGTCGCTAAGGAGAACAAACCCCCGAAGGGTAGAGAAGATGATGGAAGACTTCAAGAATGAAGTAAGGAATGAAATCTGGAATGCTTTGGCCAATTTGCGAAGAAACCCTGATTATGAGGATGAATATGAGGAAGATGGTGAAGAGCTTCAGGAAGCTGAAGGACCAGAAAATGAGAGAGAGGAAAGATTCCTAAAAGTAGTGGCACAAGAAAGTAAAGTACATAAAGTTGAGGTTTCTATCTTTTCCAGAACACTGAGTCTAGAAGATCTGATCGATTGGATCAGAGAGTTGGAGGACTACTTTGAGTTTGAGGATGTCAACGACTTGTAGAGAGTCTGGTTAGCATGAACCAAGTTGAAAGGGCATGCTGCCTTGTGATGGAAAGAGTTGCAGAAAGACGGAGTGGAGAATGGTGAATTGAAGATCACCCGGTGGAGACAAATGGTTGAAAGATTGAAGGCCAAGTTCATACCAGGAGACTATGAACTGGAGTTGTTCAAGAAGTTGTAGAACCTGAAATAGAGAAACATGACCGTGAAGGAATATACTGAGGAATTCTACAAGGTGGTGATTAGATCTGGACATAGAGAGATGGACAGAGAAAAGGTGGCAAGGTGCATCAATGAGCTTTCTTTTAACATTCAAGATGAGATTATGTTGAAGATTTCCATAGTTGAAGAAGCTTACTAGTATGCTTTGAAGGCTGAGGAGAAGGTGAGAAGAACAATCGAATAAAGGAAAGGAGAAATTCAAGATGAGTGATAGTATGAAGAAACCGGTTGAAGAAGAGGAGTCAAAACCTAAGTGGATTAAAGAACCAGAAAAGAAGACATCGAGGAAAGGTAGAGGCAGTATTGGTAGAGAATTTCCTGGCAAATTCTTCAAGTGTGGAGAAACCAGACGTAGATTCTATGAATGTAAGAAAGGAATGCCAAGAAGTTGTGTAGAAAGTGAGGAACCAGATGGTACCAGATCTGACTGTGCACTGGAGCAGGGAGAATCCATTATGTTCAGAACAAAGGATACCGGATCTACTCAGAGGAAGAGTCTTTTCCGGACTATGTGCAAATCAGGTGGTAAGTGTTGAAAGGTCATTGTAGATAGTGAAAGTATTGATAATTTAGTATCTGAGGAGATGGTTGGGAAGCTTGGATTGAAGAGGCTTAATCATCCTTGTCCTTATGAGGTGAGTTGGTTACAAGATGATCAGAAGATAGAGATAAAGGAGCACTGTTTTGTGAATTTCAATATTGGGCCTTTCAGAGATGAAGTTTTATGTGATATTGTATCTATGAGTGTTTGTCATGTCTTTTTGGGAAAGTCATGGCAGACTGATAGAGGAGCTATTTATGACTATAGAAGAAACCTAGTTACTATTGAAAAGGATGGGCAGAAGTTCACATTGATTTCTTTGAAGGAGAAAGAAAAGGAGGTGAAGAATCTGAGTTCGGAGAAAAGTTGCAGTACTGAGAAATTGGTGACAGAGGTTATACTCGAAGGTTTGAAAGAACTGGTGGTAGAGGTTATACCGAAAGGTTTGACAAAACCAGTTGCAGAGGTTATAACAGAGGCTTTAAAGAAAGATTTGATAGAACCAGTTGCAGAGATTATACCAGAGGGTGACATGAATTGGCAGAAGGATTTGATAGATGAGTTTGATGGACAGATGGAACTGGATGACAGAGAGCTGATGGTAACAAAAGAGATAAAGTCTTGTGGCAGAACCAAATCAGAGTTGCAGAAATAGAGGCAATGTGAAGGTCTGAAGCAAAGAAAGAGAAACAAAGAGAGTTAGAGGTTAGAGAATCTGGTTGAGGCATGAGAAGAGATAAAACAAAGATTGGTGGATAAAGAAGATGTTTGGATCAGAAATGAGCATGGGATCTTCATTCTGAATCCTTTTAGATGTTCATAAGTTGCCTCTCATGGAACATCTTTTTCTACCTGGGTTGTCTGATGCAGGAGCATCCCCAGTCGATGAGCAATCTTGCATCAACCAAAAATATTTCCTTTCAGTTTTGTTCTTGTTTAGTTCTTTGTGCAGTTTTCTGTGTTCATACTGGTATGTACCAGTAGTTGCTTGTTCTTCGTGGCAGATTTTATGTTTGGTTTCCACACGGTTTCATGTGCTTGATTCTAGATTTCCAATTCATTTGGGTTCTTTTCCAGTCAGTTATCGCTTCCAGTTGATTGTTTCTGGGTTCCGGGATAGTTCTTGTGCTTACCGGTTGGTTTTACTTCATTACCGTCGTGATTCTTGGCATGTAGATCCATCTTAGGTCTTGTCCAATGTTCTTTGGCGTGTGGCCAACCTTCCTATTGAACCGCGTCACTTGGTTGTTATTTCTGGAAATATTTCTTAAATCTTAGGGTTGACGTAATTACACGTTTCATTTTCCTGCATTGGTGAATGCAATCTTATGAGGTTGACTTGGATATATTCCGGTGGGTATAAATATGATGTTATGTAATCATTTGTAGGGACAGAGGAAGTAGAACTAAAAATAAGGATTGAGATTTGCATATTGTGATCCAGTTGATTCTTAGAGTCCTGGTTGGATTGTATCTGGCTTGAAGCCTCCATGTAACCAGTTTATTACCGGATGTTCTTTGATAATAATTTGATGATTGCCGGATGATTGTCGAAAGTTCTAAAGCTTTATTATGATCCATTTATGTGAATTTGTAATGTTTTCTCGCTACTTTTATTGTGTCTCTCTTGCTTCATAAGTTAGTTGACTCTTTTGAGGGTTTTTACTGATTATGATTGCATTACCTCTTCAGTCCAAAATCTCAGATGCGGTATTCCATTGATTACTTAGCCAAAAGAAAGAGACTAGAAATCTATCCAATCTCTTAGAGATTGCATCCTCATAGCTTCTCCTATTATTCCAAGTATTTTTTTTATGTTAAATATATTATATGTTTAATATTTAATTGTATTTTTAATATGTAAAATTTTAAAAAATATTTATCATTATTATACATAATGTTTTTAATAATATACATTTTTAAATAAAAGTATATTATAATATATAAGTAATATATTTAATATTAATTTAAATATCAAATATATTATATGTCGAGTATATATTTATATTTATTATTTAATTTGGCTAGAAGTGAGTCATTCAATGGAATGATAGGATTTTGCCACTTTTCGTTCATTTATTGGTCGTTTGTTTCCTTTTTTTTTCCATCTTCATCATTTATTTTCCAAATTTTTTCCTTCTTGCTTTATGAGAGATTATTTTATTAGGCTTTGGTAGTGTTTCATCATATCCTTTTGCCAAACTCTGTTCATTTTTTTCTTGTTGACATCATTGACACATAGAGTTTTATGAAAGGTGTGCAACATAAACCACTAAATAGATCTCATCATAGAGACCCCCATATCTCCATCCAACAACCATGATCTCTCTTGTTGTTCTAATTCGATAACCATAAATGAGACACTATACCATATATAGATAATTTTAACACTCTTCTATATTTTATGCCATCTAACTTGCTCTAAATTTCACTTCCAATATTTATGTAATGGTGAAATATTTTTTAATATGTATTTAAAAGATTACTTATAATAGACACACTTAAGGATTTTGACATACATCATTAATAGTTATCATCATTTAATATTAATATATATGATCTTATGATGTTTATATTTTAAAATAAAATTATATATTAATTAGAATTTTATCAAATAACTAGACTAACATATAATTTTCATATGACAAGAAGGGGTGAAGTATATCTAATATAAAAAAAATCTACAATTCTATAAAAATAAATATAAAGTGGAAATATCTAATTGTGAACAACTTTTTATTTTTTGTTTTATTATCTTTATTCTCTATAGGTTTTTGATAAAGATAAACGGGTTTTACATGGACCCGAAATCAAAAGTTTTACAAAAGTCGGGCATCAACGAAACATACATGAACCAACAGTAAAATAGGGGAGCACCCCAGAATAGTCACGAAAGCAAAAGAGATGCAGACAACAAGACAAAACAAAAGAAAAACACTCAATTAAGAGAGTGCACTAGATCCTTGTTCTTCTCTATAGGTTATACCATATAGTATGTTGTGATTACTAACCTGTCCTTTATTTTGAACAAATAGCTCTCTTCACCACTTAAATATAAGATACCTTGAAGTACAAATATATGCCAAGTCACTAAGAGAAGATGGCTCAACATATCATGATAGTCGAGGATATAGTCAAGTCCTTGCTTAGGTCATGACCTTTTTGAGTAATTCATGAGTTTAGGTCTATCTGACAACTTTATAGTATTTGCCAAAATGATTAGACTTCTAATAAAATCATAAATCTTGTTGTCAAAATTATGAATTGTTTTCAATAATTTTAAATAATTAATAATAAATAATTTGAATTATTATTTACATTTGAATTTTAATTAATAATTTAATAATATTCACAATTAATTTTTTATATTTTTAATAATTATTGATTTCATAAATGCCTTAAAAATAACTAAAACTAGCAATCACATGGTAATATGCAATGGGTATGTCCAAGAGGTGTGGAAGGTTAATTAGGAAAAAAATTGGTCTATTAGTTGTGTAAATTTGTGAAATACATGAGGTTAATTGTTAGGCCATTCAACAACAAAGGTCTCAATCAACTAATCATCCTTCTAAATACAATCAAAACAAAATCTTTAAATCAAGAAGATAATGATGTTAGAGAGAGAGGGGGGAAAATATAAAGAAGAGATAATAAAAAAAAAGATATGATAGAGGAGGTGTGAAAGAGAGATACATATATAGAGAGGGAGAGATGAAAGGAGATAGGAAAACAAAACAAAATCTTAAAATCAACAAGATAATGATGTTAGAGAGAGAGGAGGAGAGCGGGGGGGATATAAAGGAGAGATAAAAAAAATAGTTATGACTTGGGAAAGATAGAGGAGGTGTGAAAGAGAGATACATATATAGAGAGGGAGAGATGAAAGGATATAGGAAAAGAGAGAAATAGATATATAAACCTCTAACATGAGTTAGTAACTTCTCATTTGAAACGTCAAATATGCTACAAATAGAATTGAGGTGAAAAATCAAGGTTCTTTTAGAAAGCTTAGGTTAGATTGCAAAATTATAGATTATAAACAAGATAAAAATTCTAAATGTAGATTTAGACAAAAGTCAATCAAGTGGAGGTGGTTATCTATCTCTCCACCCATGACCTCACTTCTTTTTCTCTTTGTGGCTTCCTCTATACCTCTATCCTTCTTTATACCCATCACTTTCTTTTGCTCTATATCTATGTCCGTCTATCTCTTATTTTCTATTTTCCTTATCTCTCTTAAGATAATATCATGATTTTATATATGTATGTATTTATGTACATTAAATTGAATAATAAATAATGTATCATATGATATAATAAATATAAATATAATATTAATTATATTAAAGATAAATATATAGTACATAATATTAGAATAACCACTCACTAACTATTATTAAATATAATATGTAAATATTGTTAGAATTAGAGTTATATCTGATTGAAATATTTATAGGTGTTTATAATTATTATAATTATTTAAATTATATTTTATATTTTATATTCTATATATGTTCCAATCTTAAAATTGAATAATTATATAATTAAAGTAAACTTATATAGTTTGAACTATAAAACTTAAATTTTAAATAAATAAATTAAATATATTCTAGGTAACTATAATTCTAATCACAATTTATTTTAAAAAACTATAATTATGATTGTAACTTAATCTCTTAATTTCTATAATTATAATTGTAATAATAAATTCAATATTAAATATAATTGTAATTATAATTATTTAAAAAAAATATAAATAGATTTTTATTGTTTTCACCTTTTATATTAATCTTAATTCTAATTAATTATTCTTAATCTTAATTTTATTCCTCATTAATTTTTATTCTAAGTAAAATTAAGTTTTAAAATATAATAAAATTAAATCAAATCAAATCAAATAAAAACAACATGATAAAAGTAAATTAAATTAAATTAATTTTAAACACTAAGGTAAAATATAAAACAAAAACTTTAAAGATTCATACCATGTGTCTTTTAAAATGATATTCTTTATTTCAAAAGAGATGAATCTAAGCGTAAAAACATAACACAATAAATTCAAAATCAAAACACAATTATGTTTTATTTTAAAATTCATTCTTACTATTTTTTAAATTAACTATTATAAAAAGAGAGAGAGAGAGAGAGAGAGAGAGAGAGAGAGAGAGAGAGAGGGGGGGGGGGGGGGGGGGGGAGGCAGGGAAGGCAGGGATAGAGAGTGGGACAAAGGTAGATATAAAGAGGAAGAGATGGAGAGATATAAAGGAAGAGGAAGATGGATCTAGATAGAGAGATGTAGATGGTTTGATATAGTGATAAAGATAGAAATAGAGATAGAGAGGGAGAGATGGAGAGATTTAGAGAGAGATATAGAGAAGGATGGAGGGAGAGAGGTAGGGATATATAATGAGGGGGTAAATAGAGAGATAGAGGTAGAGAAAGAGAGAGATACATAGAGAAGGCAAGAGAGAAAGAGAGGGAGAGGTAGATTAATCATATATAGAGAAAGACATATATTGATGGATGAAGATATAGAAAGAGAGATGGATAGGGGTAGAGATAGAAATAGGGAGATATAAGTAGAGATAGATATAGATAGAAAAAGATAGAGAGAGTAGAACAGATGGAGGGATAGATGGAGTGAATAAGAGATAGTTAGAGATAATGATATATATGAAGATAGATCTATAAGGAGATAGAGATAGAGGGGAAAAGAGGGAGAGATAAAGAAGGTGATAGAAACAATTAATAAATAGGTATAGGTAGAGGGAGGTAGATGAAGGAAGATAAATATAGAGAAGAGATATTAGTAGAGATATATAGAAATAGGGAGTGATAGGGATAAAGTAGAAGAGAGGGAGAGATAGGGATAGAAAGAGGGAAATATCTATAGAGATGGTTATAAATTGTGAAAGATCTAGATGGAGTGAGAAAATGAGTGAGATAGGCAAAAAAGGAAGAGACAAAAGAGATATAGATAGAAGTAGAGTATGATAACTTAGGGTGAGATATGGATTGAAAGGGAGATAAAGGGAGAGGGGGAGAGAGTGAGATATAGCTCTAAGTAAACAAAGAGAGGGAGGGAGAGGTATAGAGAGACATTTTCTCCTAGGTCAACTTAGCAAATGTGCGCATAGGATAAAAGACAACAAGGAAACCTTATATGGTGATTTATGAACACATTTTAGTCTCATGAGTACGCTTAACCTTTAATTTTTTTTTTTTATTTACTTTTTTAAAAATATTTTATTCTTTTGGTAGAATTTAAAAAAAAAAAAGGCTTTGTATGCAAAAAAATGTGAGTATTTAATGTTTAAAAATGAAGGATTATCTTCAAATGATTATAATATATTTTTGGTATATAAGCCAATAAAATTATTTTATCAATTTTGTAGGTCTCTAAATCACCTTTCCATTGCTTATAAAAAATCAAAATTTTGATAAGAAATGCGAAAGTTATGTCCATATTACTAAAGTATGCTTTATAGCCTAAACAAAATAGATATCTTTTTTTGAAAACATGATATCACAACAATGACATTATGAAACAAAAGATATCTGTTACTAATGGATATTTGTTTTGTTTTGGAATTTATAGTATAAAAGTCAAAGTAGAATTTGGCATGTTTGGCAAAATGAAAAAATGATTTTTTTTCCATTACCACTTTTTGGCACCCCATGATCTTGCACTCACTCAATTCAATTTTTTACATGCATTGGGACCAATGCATAAATGACCATAGAGTTGAATCTGTTGAACTAATTTTTTTAACTGTACCAAATCAAATCTTCCCTCAAAGTTGTATTGCAAAACATCTTAAACTTTATTTATAATAAATTCACTATTTTGTAAAAAAATTGCACCTTAATCATAACATCTTATCGTGGCTACCAATTCATACTCCCATAACCATGAGAGATAAAAATTTATAGCAGAGCTCAATCAAATTTAAAGACATTTAATGAGAGAAATAGCATAACTCAGAACTCATTTAAGCAGATACAAGACTAACCAGACTCAAGAAAGGTCATTTCCAAGAAAATTAGAGTAGATTCAAGACTTTAGCAACAACAACATGATAATCATTTACCTATTTATTAAGGGAAAAAATGAAAAAATTTGTGCCAACCTTGAACTTCAAAAGAACTTGCATCATAAATTCCCATTAAGTACTTCAGATTATGTTTGAAAACAATTCTTATTTTACATAGCTCCATTATAGAGACATTGGACCTGTTATGATTATTGACATTATTCACGAACCTGCCCTAAATACTGGGATTTGACAGAGCCTTCACTCTATAAATCAGCTCAGATTTCATCATAAAACGTTCCTAATATAGTTATTGAAATCCTTTTTCAACTTTATACAATCAAAGCATCAAACTAAAGAATTTAATTGGAAGACAAAACTTGGGAACTTTTCAAAAGAGCATTGTAAAGTGATTTCATCATTGGCCTGTTCACATTTAAATTGACGTTTTCAGCCAATATTATGGAGGTACTCGTAGTTGACTAGTTTGAAAACCTTCAAATCCTGTATGTTTGATCTGCTTCAAAGGCATGCCTTTATTCTTCATTAACTTTGGAGTGAATGCATGGCTGCTAAGTAAGAAGTCGGACTATATGTTTTTACATGTAACAAAGGTGAAAAAAATATATATTTAAATGATAAAGGACACAATTATAATATAGGTGCTTTTGTTTCATAAAAAATTGAAGTTGTTCCCATTAATTGTTGATCCAAAGGGGAACATAACTCATGCATGCACAAATCTCCAATGCCCGAGACTGAAAACTTTGAAATGGAAGACCCTAAACCAGCAGGACAAATATAAGCTAGGAGAAGCCTCAAAGGCTTTGGCCCAAAATATCATAAAATCTCAATGAAATGCAAAGCGAGGCAAAGCAATTAAAATCACAATAGATTGCCTTCAATCTTTCCTAAAGTATCTTAAGTATTTACGATAGCATGCACTTGATTATCTTCAAAGATGTGGGACATGGTAAAACCATTTAAAAGGATTGATAAATAAAAAACTAAACTTTTGATGACAGAGTTAATTAAGTCCAATTACTTATGAATTTCTTCTATTTGTGTATGTTGTTTCATAAAAAAAAGATAGAAATTTCAAGAGTTCTTACAATTTAGAGATTGCAACCTGGGAAGAGAGTCTACTAGGTGGTTAATAGTGGTCAAATGATTGAATACTTTGAATGGAGTAGTATGTTAATATTTTAGAGAGATCTAGATTTTATTCTATATTTATTTGTTATAAATAAAATATTTAATATGCTTTTCAATTTTACACAAACAATAAAGATAAGTAGAAAAATATGATATACATCTTTTATCTATATTTTTTAAAATATAAATATACTAATCTTAAAACAAAAATGAATTTAAAAAATAAAAAATAAAATAAAATAAAACCGCAACATGTACTCGTTTGTCCTTTACAATTGTCTATAGAATAATTTAATTTGTCATATATAAACGTGGGGTCCTTTTTCCCACTAAAGACGCGTTTAAGTGGTTTTCCCAAAGATCTTTCCAAAGCATTTTATTTCTATAAAGAGGATAGGAGTTTATCCATGTTCAAAGTATCTTATCGGAATAAATCACGACCCAAGATGATTGTTAGTTAGGTATGCTCTTATGTTGGAAAAATATGGAAGAAAAGTGTGGAAAGAACTAGAATCCTCCTGCGTAGAAACGAAACTGCAAGGCTTCTCTAAAAAATTCTAGACATCTCCACCGTGCGCTATAAATAAGCCCTGCGCATTCTTCACCTCAGCATACATAGAAAGCGATTTCGAGAATCAGCAAATACCAGTAATCAATATTTTCTAGCTTTTCCATAAAAAGATTCATCATGTCTCTGGTTCCCAGCCTCTTTGGAAGGAAATCCAGCGTATTCGATCCATTTTCTCTTGAAGTGTGGGATCCGCTGGGAGCTTTTAATTCCATTACCAGGGATTTGCCTCCTTCAGAATTTGCAAGGGATGCGGCAGCCATTGCAAGCACACAAATTGATTGGAAAGAAACTTCCGATGCGCACATTTTCAAGGCCGATCTGCCAGGTAACTAATTTATTTTGCCTTTTCTTCATGTTATATCTTCACTCTGACATTTTTTGCTGTCGCATTTTCAATTTTTCTTTTTTCTTTGCAATTATTGACCTGATAGGGTTTAAATCTGTTATTGATCACCAGGTCTGAAACAAGAAGAGGTGAAAATAGAAGTCGAGGAAGGACGGATCTTGCAGATTAGTGGAGAACGGAATAAAGAAGAGGAGCAAAAGAATGAAAAATATCACCGAGTGGAACGCTCACGCGGCAAATTTTTGCGACGATTCCGGCTGCCGGAGAATGCAAAAATGGAGGAAGTTAAAGCTGCCATGGAAAATGGAGTGCTCACGGTAACTGTGCCAAAACAGCCGGAGCAGAAGCCAAAGATCAAATTCATTGAGATATCTGGTTAATGGCGGAGAACATTGCATCATAGGAGTGAATTGTAAATCGAGTCATTTGGTAAATGCTGCTAGCGCAGCAAAATATATAATAAAGTATTAAGTCATGTTTACCTAGCAAATTCAAGTTTTATTTATAAATACCGATATAATGCCTAATGGTGTTCGTCTCATTGTGCAACCTGAATAGTAATATTCAGGTGTTTTTCATCTGTACTTAGTTCAATTTAAAATAATTTATTAGAACTATCAAAGTTAAAGTGTTTCTTTTCCTAATTTTTTTTCTCGAGGTTAATTAAATAAATTCATATAAATATAAATAAATAATAATTGAGTTAGAATAATAAATTTGTGTGTAATAATTGAGTTAGCAATAATAAATGCATACAATGATTTTTCACGTGAAGGTAAATTTTTTCCCGTGTCCAAAAAGGCTCATTAATTTTTATGTTATACATTTTTTCAAAAAAATGAAAGACGCCTAGCTGCCTAAACCTTCGTGTTATGTGAAGCCAGTTTAGTATCATTCACTTTAAACACTGGTAAGAAAATTAAAATATACTAAAATATATTTTTAATCCAAGGCAAATCATTTAGCAAGTTTTTCTTTGTTTTTCAATAAAAAATTGTACCAATAATTACTATAATTAACTTAGTTTATCTATAGATTTTAAATGGTAAATTGGATTTAAATAAAATAAAAAAGTGTCATTTCAACATCCAAAACATTACAAGAGAGCAATAAAAAAAGTGGTCATTTCAAAATATCATCAGATATCTACTTAAAGATGCTCCAATAATGGTGCACTATTGATGTCACTTGAAACTTTGATATATGTAAATATTTTATAATAGTTAGTTTTGAATTTTTACTAGAGATTATTTCAAGAGTGTAATTTAAAAAAGGGAAAATATCTAGCCTATATTTTATACATGCTTAAGTGTTGAATAATTTCGATAGAGAAGATTTTTTTTAGTGAGTTAAAAATTTTCAAGACTAATTTCTTTAAGGAGTGTTTAGTAAGAATTGGTTGTGAAATAATTTATATTGAATGATTTTAATTATTAAAATAGAAGATTATACAAACATGTGTTGCTTCTAAGTCATTTAGGTGCCACTCAAAAATGTTAGAGGTAGCAAATATTTAAATTTTGATTTATCCATCTCAACACTCAATTTTCCATTGTTTGGGAGTAATTTGCATGTTGAAATTGTGTTGAGAGAAAAATATGGATAAGAAAGTGGAAAATGGGTATATGAATGTAAGGTTGGGTGTGATAAATGATGCATTTGTAATTGTGGTTAAAATAAGTTCAAGGGTGGAGAAGTAGGAGATAAGTAAAGGAATGAGCCTAACTTAAGACAAAAATGCATTGCATTGTTAATATGCAAAATTGCATCTTAACATCCCATTCCAATGAGTCTAAAATTAAATAGAAAGTGTATGTAAATTAAATCATTATATATTTTTTAAAACTATGATGTACATGTGATTTGCTAAAATAAAAATGCATTAAAAAATTTAATGAGCATTCATAACCATTCATAAATAGTAAATATTTTAAAATAAATAGATATGAGGTTCATAAAAGGTGATGGAACCAACTAGATCTCTACTTGGAGGCAAGAAAAGAAAGTGAGGGAGAGACTGAACATAGAAGAGGGTTGTGCGCAACTTTCAAACCCTAAACTTATCTTATAGTTGTTGCTAAGAGAGAAAAAGAGATGAAAATGAAGGAAGAGGCATAGAAAGGAGGAGGGGAGCTCAGAGCAGTGGAAAACAGACAAAAGGATGTAGGAGAAGTTAGTGAGGTTGTGGGTTTGAATTCCGCTGAGCTAGCTAGCGATGAAGGGAATGCCAATAAAATAGTGAGTAATATGAGTAGGTGTTAAGGTAAAACAATAGAATTTATGCTTCCCAATGATGTGGTTGATTGTATAGTTGAATATCAACATAGATCTGTTATTATGCCTTTCTTCAGAGGGATTCCATTAGAAACTAAGTTTTACAAATGGGCCAAACAAAATGGGAGAATAGGGGATGGGACATTAAAGATTTAAGAGGGCTTGCCAAAGAGTATGTTTCTTGTAGATTTAAGTCCACTGACCATGCTCGATTTGTGAATATTTGGCTAGGGAGGGAATCGAGAATTGCACCAAAGAATAGTTGGGGTCAAACCTTTATATCAAATCTCTCCCAAAAAGGTTCTTTTTGATCGATTGTGCTTTTGTAAGGATGTTAAGGTCACAAAACAACTTCCTACACTAAACTTGAGAGAAGGGTAATGCAAATAAATTTCTAGATCTTTACAACATTTACATTTATTAAACATATATAACACAAACAACATCCATACCATAATACAGTGATTTACATGGGGAAAGCCCTTTTGGGAGAGAAACCCACACTCCAAAAACCATATAATATATTATTCAAAAATCAACAACATAATACAATATAATTTCATAGAAAGCTTCTCCCATTAGTATCGTAAACTACAAATTCATAAATAACTCAATAGTTATAAGACTCTTACACACAACCTCCATACAATGCACCTAATATATAGGAGATACAATACATGAAGCCATCAAATGGTATTACAAAACCACAAGCTAAAACCACCCAAAAAGTGGTGCCCAACTTATCTCCAATCCAAGATACCTTATGATGTGTCAAAACATGGAAAACATTAAAGACATCTACTTCATTTTAATATTAATTTAATATATATATATATATATATATATATATATATATATATATATATATATATATATATATATATATATATATATATATATATATATATATATATATATATATATATAAATTAATTAAGATTTTTTTATAGTTTGTTTAAATGAAAAAATATAATAAAAAATTTAATAATTATTATATCAAAAGATTTAGAAAAACATATATATTAAAAATGAAAATTAAAAAGAAATTAATGACAATTAACAAATTAAAAGCTCTTCCTTCAATTCAAATTGAAGCAAAAAACGCAATTCTTTAGCTTGCTTTGGATTGGCTTTGATCAAATATATAATATTCACTAAATACTTTATTTTATGCTATTTTACTTAAAAATATTGTTTGAATAATAGTGTCACTTTTTTATGAGCCCAATATGACTTTAAGGATAATATGGTATGTTGGGAAGTAATGTAATTTTTTAGTCTAACTTGATGGGGTTCATGATTACAGGTGACATAAGAATTTGTTCGAGTAAAAGATTTTATTTACTTAATTAATTTAATCATATTGATTAATTAATTAATTCACCTTTTCTTTTTTCACTTAAGATAAATTTAGGAAGCGTTTTTAGGCATTTAATAATTATTTTATTTCATGCATTCAACCCTTAGGGTTTGGTTTAGGGTTTTGATCTCCTTTATTAAAGGATTGATCTCATTGTAATTATTCATTCTAACAAGTTAATTCAATTCTAATTCTTTCTTGCAATTGTCTCCAATTATTCTTGCACGCTCTTGTTTGTAGTTTTTTTCTCTTGTACGTGGCAGGTATTTGCATGTAGGTGATTATCGGACCTTGTGGAATAATGAATTCCATATGGTATCAAAGTTCCAGACCTGATGCACCTTGTTTGTCAAATTTGAGATTTTCCTTACAACAAGGTTTTTTGTGCATCTTGGGTCAATTTGAATCTCAAAATCAGATCCAGAAGGTTTGAGATAGTCAAGATCACCTTTTGTTTTGCTGAAATATGACATACAGGGACAATTCCACAAAGGTTTCAAGTTCTAGGGTTTTATCTATTCAAGGAGGAACCCAAAAATTTAGAGCATTTTGGGCCTAAACGCACCTCACCATCAACTTCAAAAGGCTGATTCGGTGAATTTTGATATATAATTTTCCTATTTTCGATGAAAGGGGCATCTAGGGCATGATTTTTTATTGGCATGTTTTTCGAGGCACAAAAATCCGTACGGTCGTATTGCCTGCACGCACGTCAGTACTTGCATCAATTTTTTTTTCAAAAATATCTGGTAAATTAAAAAAGCCATGCATAAATATTTTTTTAAAATGTTTTGGAGGGTGCAAATTTTTATTTTTTTAAGGATTTTTTTTTTATTAAAAAAAAAAGTCAAATCTGCACAAAATAGTACGCCTGCATTAGGAGGTACCTTTATGATGTCATCATCTCCATCAGCAAATTTGACGGACCCACTAAATTTGGAGCTCTTCTAAATTTAGTTGATTTTCTCTATTTTTAGCCCTTGAAATTTCAAAAAAAGCAATGATTGGTATTTTGCTCATAACTTGAGTATACGGAGGCGTTTTTCGAAAAACCATATATTGTCGAAAATTTATTTCCGAGATGGATCCTTTTCAGAAGGTATTTTTTCTTGATTTTGATTTCTTGCTACATTTATTGTCAATCAAAGTCAGAACTTCCTTTTTGCACTTCTAGGGGCATATCTTTTGCATACGAACTCTGTTTTTTGCAAACGAATAGGAGTTGGAACGCTCTATCTAGATATGTAGATTATTTTATTAGAAAATTAACTAGGTATACAAATTTTATTCATCTATGTTTTTTTCTTTTTCATACTTTCCAGCTTTCAGATTTGTGCTAGAGTTTGGGTTTCTGTATTGTGGGGGGCATTTTTCTTCTATTTCACATGGAAGACCCTTCCTCTATTGAGCAGCTCACTCCACACAAGTATCACATCTGGAAAGAACATATGACTCGCCATCTCATGGCGAAGGGGTTATGGTCTTGTTTGGACAAGGTTCAACCTGAGTTGACTCGTGCATTTGAGATCATGCAACACCGGAACCGCATGGATGAGGCCATGGGGATGATTTTCTTGAATATTTCAAATAGTATTTTGTTCCACCTTGAGGTTTTCACTACACCTTGGGCCATGTGGATCAAGTTTCAGACTCTCTTTGACACCATCAACAAGTTTCAAGCATTCTCCTTTGAGCATCATCAAGGTCTTCCAGTTTTACCTGTTGTTTAGGGGTATCCTCTTCTTGTTTTTTTCCACCATGGATGCTATGGGGGCATGTCATACCATGCCTACTTTTGAGGTGTTTTGTGATTGTCTGACTCATGAGCAGGCCCAGATATCCTAGTTGGACTCTCACATCAGATCACATAACCATGCCTTGGTTGTACAGTCATCTCATGGGCCACATAAGTAGAAACAGAAGCCAAAGACCAAAGAGCCTGGGAAAGATTCTACTTCACAACAATCCTCTGTCCCACCTCCTCCTAAGGGGGGAAAAACAAAAAAAAGATAGACCTAAGTATGCTTATTGCAGCAAGCCAAATTAAGATGATTCTCAGTGCTATGAGAATAAGATTGATGGATATGCAAAACAGGTTTCAGATTTGACAACTCTTCTTCAAAAGAGCAACATTGATATTCCATCTTCTTCTACTTTGCATAGGTCTTCTTCTTCATTCCAGACAGATGAAAATGACAGAAGTAAGGGTCATGCATTATGTGCAATAGTTAATCCACCTTCTAGATGGTTGCTTGATTTAGGTGATTCACATCACATGGCATCTTCTTAGAATATTTTCTCATCTTTTCAGGCTTTTCCTACATCACACATTTTGATGGGTAACAACATTATTATGACTATATGTGGTACGTTTCATTAATGATAGTACGTTTCATGATGTATTATGTTTTTCATCTTTGTCCTCTAACCTTCTCTCCATTTATCAGATTACTCACAGTGGGACAAGGAAGGAAGTTGAGTTCACTCGGGATTCAGTGCACATCAAAGATAGTGAGACTAGCAATATTGTTGCAATAGGGACAATTGATCATTTTTTCCGCTTGTACTCTTTCTCTCATTTTGGTCCACCATCTCCATTGTTGGAGAATCACTCTCTTTCTTTAAGAGAGCATGTTGAGGTGAAGTCAGGTCACTTGAACTTGTGTATTGTTCCTAAGACCAGTGTTGTGACTTCTACACCTCCATCTCTTATTGAGATTGCTTCTGTTCAACAGGATTTTTCTTCAGTATTGCCTGACATTGTAGCTCCATGCATCGAGCCACCTATTCTAGTTGTTGAGGATATTTCAGAGGATGTTCATTCCCTCTCAGATGATAGATTCAACACATTTGTTGTTCCACCATCATTGGGGATTCCATTACAACATCATCATGCATTCTCCTTTGAGAATCATCCAGGTCTTCCAGTTTTACCTATTGTTCAGGGGTATCCTCTTATTTGTCTGCAGCCTTTGTTTCTTCCGTATTGGAGGCACATTGGTTTGACTATCAACACAAGGGTTCTATCATTCTGGGGGGGCTTTGGAGTCTCAAACCTCTCTCATGGGGGGGTTGGTTATGCACATGTTCTTGAGAGAGTCTCTTGAGACATGCACTTGCACTTTATTTTTTCCATCTCTTTCTAGAGAGAAGTTTTTTCCCTCTAGGTTTTCTCTTTTGCTCCACTTTATAGAGATTTGCATGTTGTGATTGGGTACCTCATCAGGCCTTGTTGTCGGGACCCAAATTTGCATTTTTGCATGTAGTTGTTTTTTCTTGTATGTAATTGCTTTCATGCACTTAGCGTTTTGGCTACTCCCTAAATTCATCTTAAGGGGTGGGGGGGGGGGGGTGTTAGAGTAAGGTTTTATTTACTCAATTAATTTAGTAATATTGATTTAATTAAGTCACCTTTTCTTTTTTCACTTAAGTTTCATTTAGGAATCTTTTTTAGGCATTTAGTAATTATTTTATTTCATGCATTCAACCCTTAGGGTTTTCTTTAGGGTTTTGATCTCTTTTATTAAAGGATTGATCTCGTTGTAATTATTAATTCTAATAAGTTAATTCAATTCTGATTCCTTCTTCCAATTATCTCCAATTATTCTTGCACTCTCTTGTTTGTAAGTTTTTCTCTTGTACGTGGCAAGTATTTGTGTGCAAGTGATTATTGGGCACTATGGAATTCATCAATCATGAATTCTAATAGAATCTACAAATGGTTCACAAAAAATACATAAAAGTAAATCATAATATATATGAAAATTAAGACTTGTGAATGCAACTTATATGGATTAAAAAATATAGTCTAAAAACTAAGTGCATTATTCATAGTAAGTTTCATGGATTTAGGCATAATGTTTGAAGAGAGTGAAACATATACCAAGGAAGGGTGCAAGGAAATATCATTAAAGATTTGATTGATTGTTCAACAAAAATTATAGAGTATACAAATATTTTAATTAAATGAAACTTACTATGATAGATGATTCTTATGTTGGTATAGCTAGTGTGGTGGCAACAACCACATATGCGTGCTTCCATATTCTTATATGTTTTGAGAAAGAATTATATTGTATGTCAATAAATATGTTCTCACAAGAATATGTTCATTTTACTTTATAATCATTTATCGAATAATTCCACCCACATTACTAATACTATATACTTATTACTAACATGTACTTCAAATATCATTTCAATTACTTGAAAAGTAATATTGTTGCATTGACCATGTTTTATTCAAAGAAGAGTGATGTTTGCCTCCTTTGTGGTTATGTTGTGTCTAACAAATATGTTGGAACAAACCTATTTGAAGGATAAACATGGATACCAGTGACACCCTCAAACTACCAACCCTAACTGATAAATCTAAGATAAAAATAAAACCAATATGTTATTTATAATTATAATGATATAATGGAGAATTTATGATTTTAGTTCTTTAGGAACTATAGTCAATGTATCTTTCCTGCATAATAATTATTTTATGTTTTTGTATTAGCTACCACCTCCCAAGTTTTGTTTGCCAAATTTTCTCTGTTTCATGTACTTTTTATTTAGTGTTGCAAAACAACACCTTTCACCACTTTCTACAAACTAATAAACTATTTTCTCTAATCTTACAATTTAAAATTATAAATCATGGAGATTATAAGAATTACTAATCTAAAAATTGATGCTTGGATATTGGTTTTATTGATCTAAGAGAAGGGGGTACATACTCACAAGCCTACACACAATACAAAGTAAATTGTCATGTAAAATGATAAAGGGTCTAAAAAAGAGAAAATATTCAAAAATTTATAAATTTATAGATATCTTAATTAAAAGTTACAAATAAAAAATTGCACTGCCTACATAGGGCTACACATGGCGAGCAAGGAAGGATTTAGATAGGTCTGGTTGGAAAGTGACTCATTCAACATTGTGAAGTGCATCAGGGGTAGTACGGAGCCAAGCTGGACTATTTTTAACTTGATTAACTTGATAGGGAGAGTTACCATGGGTCTGGTTGGAAAGTGACTTGCTCAACATTGTGAAGTGCATCAGGGGTAGATAGGGGTAGTATGGAGCCAAGATAGGGAACCATCCCATGACCTATGATAAGTGGCAAAATAATAAGGAGGTCTGGGAAGAAATCTCTGACGGTGGGATGGTTCCCTATCTAGAGAGATTACATGGTAACTCTCCCCTGGTTATTGAAAGCTTTGTCAAAGGGTGGAAAAAGGGTGCATTGATTGTTTATGGGGTGAAATTCCGTGTTGACGAAACCCTAGTTGCCACTATTACTAGACTTGCTACTGAGGGCAAGAAATTTTATAGAGAGAGGAAGTCTGGTGAGGAGGCCATCACTACTTTTTTTGACAAGGAAAAGGAACAACGGAGGGTGACTAAAATGGCGGATGATGGCTATAACATGAAAGACCTAAATTCTCTTTGGGCTGACATGGCAAAATTCATCATGAGGTATATCACTCTTGATGGCAAATTTGCTTATATTTTCTCATATCATTTTACAATTTTAAGCCATTTTAGGCATGGTAAAATTATTTCCATCCCGTTCCACTTAGTTTCGTCCTTGGAAAATAGTTTAGCCAATCATGTTGAGAACCAGGATAATCCGATGCTTCATGAGGGGCTTATCATGTTAATCATGGAGTATGCCAAAGATCATGAAGTAAAACCTTCCCCCGTGGATAAAATCCACATTTCTTCTTCTAACCCTAAGGTGCAATTTATTTCTAATATAGAGATGGATGATGAGGATAGTGGCAATACCCTTGATTGGCTTCATATTAAGGATTCAGAGGACCTTGAGTATAGACTGGAGAAAGAAGGGGAGCCTATGGTGACCACTGGAACTAACAACAGTAGGAAAATCATTCCTCTAAGGTGGGCAACAAGCAAGTTTAAGTCCATCAGCAGGAAAATGCAAGACCTGGAGCCACCCATCAGGAAGAAAATGAAATTGACCAAGTGAAGTGGGTACAAAGATAAGGACCACGAGATTATGTTAGACATCCCCATCAATGTGGATAACGAGGAACATGGGACCATGAATAAAGAAAATGAAGGTGGTCAAAAGGGGGAGAAGGTGCTGGAAGACCTGATTTTGGAGGTCACTAGGGGCCAAGAGAGATGCTGGAGGTGGGTTGGTAAGGAAATTGGAACCCTAAAAGATGGGATTAAGGACTGTATTGATACTTTCACAGATTCCCTTGGGCTTAGTAAAACTGAGAAGCTCATGAGATTGACTCAGAAGTTGTCTCATGATGTCAAAACTATGAAGATCAACCACGAGTGCATAATTGATAAGCTGGAAGAGTATGTGGTTGACATCGATGACAACCTGAATAATTTGGTGGAAATTAGCAGGGAGGCAATGAGTAACAACACTGAGGGTTTGAAAAAAATCAATGCCATGATTACAGACTATAGATCTAGACCCATAACTAGTGATCCTCCCTTGGGGGAAAACCAAAAAAGGAATGCTTCAGAGGGTGGTGAGAGTGCTGCTGGAGGGAAGACTATCTCGGGTCCCTATACCAGGACCAAGAGCCAGAGAAAGGACTAGGGTATCTCAAGATTCATCATGGAGGATCAGGAAAATCAAAAAGAAGATTATTCAGAAGAATTCTGAACTGGTGCACTCTCTCAATTGAGTTCTTTTTCTTTCTTTTTGGGGCTTTTCGTGTTGTTTTTGGCTTTGGGTTTGTGTGGGGTTTGTCCCCTGTTTCGCTTCTATTTAATGTATGTTTGGTTGTTGGCCTTGGTCTGTAAAACTTTGGTTTCGGGTCCTTGCAAAAGCCATTTATCTTTATCAAAAACTATAAAGATTCAAATACTTCAAGACTGCAAGTAAGACCTGGAAAAATGGGCGCTTCAGTGCTTTAGCAATAGTTAACCTCTTTTTTGGATCCCATGCATAAAGTGACTACAAAATACAATTAAATTAATCTCAAATCAAATACCGATTTAATTTTATAGACAAGTTATTGCAAAGAGCTACAAAGAAGTGAATCATAGAAATTAGATCAATAGATAGGGATTGCATATTAGGGGAAAAAAATGTGAATGTAAATAAAATGAGATTCAAATTTAAATGAATCATCAATCATCTATTACAATTTGTTAAAAATAGCAACTATTTCAAGGAAAACATTAATCCTAGAAAAAGTTCATCTATTCATGTAATTTCAAAATAGACATTGTTTAGAACCATTCTAAGACCCAAATGTAATTTAAAAAATGGATCATTTTAAGAAAAAATACACCAAAACGTAAAGTGGAAAAAAACTTACTTCCACATTTAAAGAGTGAGAATGAGAAAAAAAAATTCTAATTTATAAAGTAAAAAATTTTACATCTTAATTCTAGAAAAATTAAAAAATAATAATCATTTCTAATTGGTGGAAAACTAATTTATTAATAACCAAATAAGCTTCACCTATACAATGTTAGGAAATAGTAAGGGAAGAGCACTAGTTATTGCCCATGTTCCATTTACCATTCATTGGATTTCACTAATTAAAAGCCCACTAAAAATCATCTAGTGGCCAATAGCCGCCTATTTTCTAAAAAAAAGTTAGTAATTAGATCAATTATGCAACTTTATTGGTACCAATAGTGCACAATTATTGGGACATTTGTGCTAAGTATTGGATCAATTCTTCAAATTTTTGGGTTGTCAAAGCAAACAGGTAATAGAGTAATAAGGAATATGTTTCCAAGAGCAATTTTAAGTAATCATTTTTTGACTCTTGCACGCATAACATGGGATCCTACAACATTCAACATTTGGTTTTACTACCCAAAAGTCAAATTAATATCTATAAGCAATTAAGTCACATATGAAAACAACAAAAATAATCATCGGAATCCATATACTATTTAAAAACTTAAGGTGTGCCAAATTAACTATTAAGGACTACTAATGCTCTCTCCTAATAAATTTTAAAATAAAATAAAACTAGTGCGTATACTAGTTTCTCCTTTACAATTGTATATATTATGCCGAGAGGCATCTACAATGACATCAAAATGTTTGTAAACAAAAATCCATTTTTGAAAACAATTTGACATGTAAATGATAGGTAAATGCATGAAATATGTCATGTTTCAGTTTTTGTGGAGGAGTTATTTTATTATTCCAAATAAAATAGAACCCCCGCCACTTGTCTCCAACTAGATTCACAAATTTTTGCATCGAAGACTTTAATGGATTTTTATTCTTGATATTTAGTATTTTAGAAGAACATTTATTTTAGAAATGATTCTCTTGTTATAAAATATCTCTCCACATATTTTACATATATTTTTTTAATATAAATATACTAGTAATAATTTGTCCTATATAAATGTGGGTCCATATTCCCAATAAAGGAGCATTTACAGACTTGTCCGAATAAGTCACGACTCAACACGATTGTTGGTGAGGTATATGCTCTATGTGGGGAAAATATGATGCCACATCCATCAAGGAGTTGAATTTTAAAGTAAAAAAAAAAAAAAGTGAGATCAATAAACTTACACCAAGTAATGTTTTATTAGTATGTTATGTGACATGAGGTGGCTGGAACTACTTTTTAGATCTAAAGAACAAATTTTATTCAATAGATACTAACATTGTATAACAATTATTAGAATATATTAAACTGTTAGATTTTTTCCTCCATACAATTTATTAAATAAAAAAATAAATAAAATATAAAAACATCAAAATAACAAAATTGACTATCCTATAGACTTTTTTTTTCTAAATTTAAAGATCTATCTATTTACCTATTTATAAAATTTGATCTTTTCATAGAACTGAGAAGTGTTACGCTGAAACATACAACTTCACTGTGAATCGTGGTAGCTAATTATGTATAGAGTGGAGAAGACACTGCGAAATTTCAATTTGCAACTGGCCCGACTATAAATAAGTGTGCGGGAATCTCACACTTGGCACTCACTAAGCGGATCACCTTATGTGAAGGTAATAAATTAAAATCTTCATGATGTTTTTTCAAGTCCACTAAATTGATTTTTGTGCTCAGTCATTCGTTGGCTTTTGAAAATTCCCTCATTTTAACACCAGTAACACTTCCATCACAAAACAATAGCAAACTCAACCATCAAAAGCATCTTTAGAGTTTCTATTAGGAAGGAGGGCTTCGAAGGATTCTTCAGTGGAGCCCAGGCTTTACCAAAAACAAGGGCTTGAAGATAGGAACACGGGCCCAGGGGAGCGTGTCGGTTGGAGAAAAGGGTTGCAGATAAGTCAAGGCAAACATAAAGGGTCCCACAGGCAGCAATTGAGGACACAAAGATTGGCCAGATCTTCTACTATCTTTTCTCTTGTTTATCTTTGCTTTTTTAATTGCTTTTGTCTCCTTTCTGTGAAAAGGTAAAAGCAGAAAACTAAAACTCTTGCATTAGATAAAGAGGTAAGGGAGGAAGGTTATCTAGGCAATAAAGATTTGTACAGCCCCACGACCTCTCCTTTGTTGGGCTCGTCAAAACTTTATGTAAGCAATCTCATGAGTATTAAAAAAGGATTGAAGCTATATAAGCAAAGTGGAAAATAGAAGACAAAAAACAGGGGGAAATTATAGAAGCTAGATGGAACCTTGAAAGGGAGAACAAGTTGCTAAAAGAGTGTAGGTAATAATTTACAAATTAGTGTAGAGAGGGGGTAGCAAGAGTTTAAAGCAACATAAAACAAGGAATAGATCAAGAAAAAGCAGCTGGGAAAGATAACTCGGAGTCAACCAAAATAGATATCATATTCAATTGGAGGAGTTTCAATCAATAGTGGAAGACATGGCAACAAGAGACGAAAAGCTAAAGGAGCAAATAAAGTAGCCAAATCTCGGGATAAGGTGGTAAATAAACTAACAGTTGGACAAAAGAAAATCATAGAAAGACAAATAAAGAGAAATAAAAGAAGAAAAAGACAAACAAGAAGAGGAATAAAAGAAGAAAAAGACAAACAAGAAGAGGAGGTAAATATCATCATCAAAGGTTTGAAGGAATTTGGAGAGAAGGAAAGAACAAACATTCTAGCAAGGGATTTTCTTAAGGACAAGCTAAAGTGGATAGGTTGTATTCAACAAACAAATAGGATTGGAAAGAAAATAGGAAAAGAAAGGGATAGACATGTGAGAGTCACTTTAAGAAATTTGAAGGTATAATCTCTAATACTAAAAAATAGAGGGATGGTTAGAGGTACTTATATTTACTTAGATGAAGATTTGACTTTTACACAACAAGAAGAATGAGGAAAGAATAGGATAAAGTGAAATCAACAAGAGATGTGGGAAAATGGGTATGGTTGAAAAATGGGAAAGCCCAAGTCAGAGATCAATTTCCAAAAAAGCTTTATGGGTCCTTATGTTGGAATTTCCAAATATGGATCAAGATCTTAAGTTGTATCACTTCTTGAAAGGTCTGGCACCGTGGGCTCAGAACGAGCTCCAAAAGCTGAAGGTCCCAAATGTCGAGGAGGCTATTTCAGTCACGGATCGACTAGTTGACTACAAGGATTTACCGAAGGCACTGGGTGCTTCAGGTGGATCCAACCCGCCGAGGAAAGACAAGAAACAGTTTCAACCCAAGGATGATGGAAAGTCTAAGGGAAAGGGGGACTCTTCTAGCAGTAAACAGAGTGGGACAAGAAAGTCCTCAAACAGCAAAGGTTCCAGCAAAGGTTCGAAAGACGCCGAGTCAAAGAATGACAGGAGAGGGCATGGGTGTTTCATCTATGGAGGCTCAGAACATTGGGTGAGAGAATGTCCACAGCGACAGAGGTTGAACTCTACACAGATGGCAGCAAACCAAGATGGCCAGATTGCAGCGATGGGTGTGATCCAACATTTGGGTGCAGTCAATGCCACCGAGTAGCCTAGGGCTAGGACTGCCAAACTTGAGAACCGAAACAAGTTGTGTTACATGGAGGCCCAGATGAGTGGGAAGTACACAGTGGCTATGGTGGATTCAGGAGCCACTCACAACTTTATCTTAGCTGGAAGAGCTTGAGATCTGGGGTTGAAGTTGCAGGCTGATGCATGCTCTTTCAAGGCGGTGAATTCCCTGTTCAAAAAGATGCATGGTATTGTCCGAGACATACCACTGAAAGTTGGCTCGTGGTAGGGTCGCATGGATCTGACAGTGATTGAAATGGATGATTTTGAGTTGATTTTGGGTTAGGAGTTCTTGAAGATCGGCAAGGTTGCGATAATTCCTCACCTGGATTCGTTGGTGTTTTTTGATCCGAAGCAGACATGCTTGGTGAAGATGACAGGGAAGCGACAGTTTGGGAAGGCTCCGATGATTTCAGCATTGGGAATGAAAAAGGCAGCCAAGAAGCATGGTAAGGAATCGATGTTTCTAGTAGCACTACTTGGAGGTTGGGATGAACTTGAGGATGTGCAGGAGACACCCATTCCACCTGAAGTAGAGGAAGTCATTCTGGAGTTTGAGGACACAATGCCAGTCAAGCTACCCACTCAACTCCCAAAGAGGATAACTGTAGATCACAAGATTGAAACGGTACTAGGGGCGAAGCCACCAGTACAGGCTCTGTACAAGTTATCTGGTCCAGAGATGGTAGAACTGAAGAGGTAGTTGGAGGAGCTACTTGAGGAGGGTTACATCAAGCCATCCCATTCTTTGTATGGGGTGCTCATGTTGTTCCAGAAGAAGAAAGATGGAACATTGAGGTTATGTATCGACTTCAGGGCCCTAAACAAGTTGACCATCAAGAACAAGGATCCCCTTCCTCTTATTGCTAACTGTTTTGACCGATTGTCTAGGGCAAAGGTCTTCAGCAAACTTGATCTTAAGCAAGGCTATTATCAAGTGAGGATTGCAGCGGGAGATGAGGAGAAGGTTGCATGTGTGACTAGGTATGGATCATACGAGTTCATGGTGATGTCGTTTGGGCTATGCAATGCACCTGCAACATTTTGTACACTCATGAACGATGTGTTCCGACCTCTATTAGATAAGTCTGTGGTGGTGTATTTGGATGATATACTAGTTTACAACAAGAACATGGAGGAGCACAAGAAACACCTCGCAAAGGTATTTCAGTTGCTCCGGGAGAACAAGCTTTTTGTCAAGAAAGAGAAATGTGCATTTTCTTAGGAAGAGGTGCACTTCTTGGGGCATATCATTGGAAAAGGTTTCATTTGTCCAGATCCAGAGAAACTAAGAGCAATCCGGGATTGGGAACCCTTGCAGAATATTCATGAAGTGAGGTCATTTCTTGGTTTGGCGAATTCTTACAGGAGGTTTGTTGAAGGGTTTTCTAGATGTGTTGTGCCCTTAAAAGAACTTCTAAAGAAGGACTGGAAGTGGAAGTTGTTAGACAAGTGTCAGATGGCCTTTGAGACACTCAAGGAGAGACTCACATCAGTGCCAGTGTTGGTATTGCCTGATTTCATGAGGCCATTCGAAGTTCAAAGCGATGCTTCAGACTTTGCAGTTGGAGGGGTGTTGATGCAAGATGGACATCCAGTGGCTTACGAGTCGAGAAAGTTCTAGGATAGGGAGAGGAATTACCCTGCCCATGAGAAGGAAATGACTAGGATCGTTCATTGTCTTCGAACATGGAGGTACTAACTCTTGGGAACATAGTTTGTGGTGAAGACAGACAATGTTTCCTTAACTTATTTCAAGACTCAGGCGAAGTTGACTCCAAAGCAAGCTAGGTGGTTAGAGTTCTTAGTAGAGTTTGATTTTGAGATCCTCTACAACCTAGGAAAGAAGAATGTTGTAGCAGATGCTCTAAGAAGGAAGGGATAGTTAGCTGCTATTGAAGGGGACCAAGAGGCACGACCTAGGGCTAGCTGAGTGGAACTATCTAGTGAGGTGCTGGAGTCTATCAAGGAGGGTTATCTGATGGATCTTTAGGCAGCAGAGCTGTACAAACAGGCTAAGGAGGGTAGGACTCAGAAGTTCAGCATCAAGGATGGGTTGTTGTTGTTCACCCAGGATCAAGTTTACCTTCCGAAGTGAAAGAATGTGAGGAGGGAAGTTCTCAATGAAGGTCATGATAGTCTGTGGGCAGGCCATCTAGGACAGAAGAGAACCCTTGCATTGGTTGAGAGAGGCTTCTACTGGCAGAACATGAGGAAAGATGTGGATGAATATGTTAGGAATTGTCTCATATGTTAACAAGATAAGGCAGTAACAAAGCCTCCGGGAGGATTGTTGTAGCCCTTACCCATACCAGTGAGACCATGGGCAAGCGTGAGTATGGACTTCATCACAGGGTTACCGGAAGTGGATGGGTACAATAGTATCATGGTTGTGGTTGACAGGTTCTCGAAGTATGTTGTTTTTGTACCATGCAAGGCACCGTGTAGAGCCGAGGACCCTGCCGACTACTTCTTTAGGAATGTTGTGAAGTATTGGGGTGTTCCGTTGAGTATCATTAGTGATAGGGATGCTCGCTTTACCATCAATTTTTGGAAGGAGATGTTCAAGCTAATTGGGACAAAGCTGTTCATGTCGACGAGTCATCACTCGGATACAGATGGTCAGACCGAGAGGATCAATGGGATTCTGGAGGACTATCTTAGGCACTTTGTTTGGTCGGACCAATCTAACTGGACAAAGTTGTTCGACCCGGCGCAGTTTAGCTACAATATGCAGAAGAGTGCATCGAGTCAGTATTCACTATTTGAATTGGCTACAGGGCAACAACCACTGACTCCTCATATGGTTTTGAGTGGATATGTCGAGGACAATCCAGATGCAAAAGATAGGTTGAAGGAGTGGCAAGATCGAGTGGATCATGCGAGGCATAAGTTGGTCAAGGCCATAGAAAGAATGAAGCATTGTGCAAACTTAGGGACGAGAAATGTGGAGTTCAAAGTTGGTGACAAGGTCTTTCTCAGGATAGACCTAGTTTAGTTTAAACCACCCAAGGGGTTGAGTGCATCACTTGGTTGCAGATTTGACAGACCATTCACAATCGCAGGGCGGATTGGGAAAGTTGCATATAAGCTGAAGTTGACAACACATCTTAGAGTCCACAATGTTTTCCATGTCAGCCAACTCCGTCTGTATCATTAGGATAAAGAGGATAACAATAGGAACATACCAACTCGAGGACCAGCATTTGTCAAGGACAAGTCGAGACTAGATTTGGAGGAAGTGATAGTTGTAAAGGAGAGAGGATTTGGAAACAGGAAGTGGAGAGAGTTCTTAGTTCATTGGCAGAGCCAGTCCCGAGAAGAGGCGACTTAGGAGAAGGCTGAGAACCTCTGTAAATATGAAGCCAAGGTTTTGGAGTTCTTGGAATGGAACTCCAGCCTCCCCTTCTAAGTGTAAACAAAGTTAGGGGCCTCAGCAGCACGCGTCTGGGACTGTGTTGTCAGTGTCGAGGACGTCACCTATTTTAGGTGGGGGAGGATGTAAGGGGCTGCTATCTCGGGGAGATCAGTAGGATTTCGGGGTTGTAAGTCCCTTCCGATTCTCAGCAGGTGGAAGTTGTGGTGATTGATAAACAGTTAATGCCAAGCTATAGTTGTGTGAGACCTGGACAAAAAAACTATATAGGGGGAAGCAATGTACCCCGTCGTTCATGAAAGAATGTTTCTACAGTGTGCTTTACTTTCCCAGACGAAGGTTCATGGTGGAGAAATCCAAGGAGGACCAAAACAACATTCCAGTGAGCAAAGGTGTTCAGAGCGATTGCAGAGCAGAGGTGTGAAGTAGAAGCAGCAGAAGAGAAGTAATGAGACTTGGAGTCCCCGTTCAGGGAGAGGGTCTGGGTCGGGTAATAGGTAAGTCATCGCGGGCTCATGAGAAAGTCAGTGGTGCACCAGGTTGAGTTCTGAAGGAGACAGGGTCTTTGTGGATTTGGAGTCTATGTGAGAAGCTACAGCTAGGGGCAAGGTGCAGTGGGATCTGTACCAGTGTTTCAAGAGTAAGTGCAGATCCAGGGGCGGGAACTTGTAACCGAGTGCTTGGGAAGTACTCAGGGTAGTGACCAACGACATAGTTGGATATGTTTGTAGATCGGGTAAGAGGGGTCATTTCTTCATATCAATAAAGCTATCTTATTGCCCCAGTGTTGTGTTCATTGTGTGAATATTTCCGTTGTGCAAATTTGTACGTGTTGTGCAAGTATGTGTGTAGGTTCTGGAGCTTGGGAGTGCTTACAAGCTAGATTTACCCATGCAACACCGACAATCTTTTAGGTACTTGTCTGTGAGATCCAAGCACTTCCAAGAACTCAGAGGGTTTTTTTTCTTTTGGCTGTAACTTGGGCAAATGGAGGCATTTTTTGACAAACCTTATATTGTCGAAAATCTCTTTCCAAGATATATCCAAATTCGGAGGTTTGAAATTTTTATTTTTCTTTTTTGATGGTGTTTTTAGCTGTCAAAGCCAGAGGTTCCTTTTTGCACTCCAGGAGACATCACTTGAGCATATGAACTCCGTTTTTCAAAAACTTTATATCGTTGGAAAGCTTGTTCTGTGTTATTTATATTCATATGAGTTTTCTTTCTAGATTCTGCTCTAGGTATATTTTATTCAGTTTTTTTTCTTTTCAGCACTATATTGAATAGCTTGGATGTTTCAGGTCCTAGGGTCTCTTTCTTTGAGTAGGATGTCTCATCTTTGGTTGTTCTTTCTGTTTCTAGTCTTCTGTCTCTTCTGATCATTGTAGCATTTTATTTATGCAAACACACTGAGATAAAGTGCCATCATGCATTGTATACTTGGGATCTTGCACATCTTGTGCCTTTTTGTACATGCACTACTTATAAAGTGCCATGGGGGCATTGATGTTTGCCTTTTGTTTGCCATCTACCTTTGTCAAGTGAGTGTTCCTTCCATGACATGAGCCTCATGATGTGTGTCAAGTGAGTGTTCCTTCCACGAAACTATGTACTTTCTCTAGACCTTTGATGTTCTTGGTTCTTCGTCATGCAGTTCTTGTTGGCTATTCTTTTTAGTGTATCTGTCCCTCTCCTTTTTCAACATTATGGGGAGGTTTGTCTTGTTTTTCTAATGCTTGCTTGGTTCAATTGATCATCTCTTCAGGATTTGGTGTTTCATGCCATTTGTATCTTCGAGTTCAGTTGTTTTCCTTTGTTTGCCATCTGATTCGAGTAGTGTCATTTGAGGGCACTCATGCAGATTACAGTCTTCTCGACCTAGTTATATTCTATTTCAGATGAGGTTCTTTAGATCAGCAGTTACTCTTTGACAGTGTTTGCAGCTATTTCATGCTTCAGTAGTGTTCTTCATGCTTATTTATTCCTATCTTCTGGAACACTCTTGTTTGGAGGCTTCTTAGTCCTTCACTTGAGCTTTCATCTATTCTTGGAGAGGAGCTTTGCTCCCATAGGGTTTTCTCCTTTTTTCTCCACTTTATAGAGATTTTATTGTACTTGGGTACCTCATCAGGCCTAGTTGTTGGAACCCATTGTTGCTTTCCTTCATTTTTTCCATGCTTTTTTAGTCCTTAGTTGTTTTTTGCTACTCCCTAAGTTCATCTTAAGGGGGGGTGTTAGAGTAATATTTTATTAGCTAATAATTATTTATTTAGTTATTAGTCTATTATACTCTATGCTTAAGCTAAAATTAGGAATCTTATAATTCTTTAGGGTTTTCACCTTTAGGGTTTCGAGTATCCTCTTATAAGGATTCTCTCTTTGTATTTTAATAACAACTCTAATTATTGAATTGCATTCTTGTTGCACAATCAATATGACTCCTCTTTTCCGGATCTCTGAATTCTGGCCTCCATAGCTTTTTTGCTTCTATACCGGGAAGACAAAAAGGACCCAAATAAACAACTTATATGGCTGAAAAATGACCCAAATAAACAACTTATATGGCTGAAATAACTGACAATAAGTATACAATTTAGATGGTTGTTTTCTATTTTGCCCCAAAAATCTCAAAATTCTACAAAAAGAGAAATTTGGATAATGAAGACCCTTATGCTACACTAAAAAAAGATATCTTAGCTTTTAGCATTGTACCTAGGAGAAATTATTTTAATTGGTGACTTCAACTCTAGGACAATGAATAATCAATCTATTTAGTTGAGTAGTGGTGTTGGGGAAGGTAGTAACCCTTTATGACTACGGGAAAATGAGGATCATCTTTGCAAAAGGAATTCATGAGATGGGAATGGGAGTGTGTCACACTATGGGGTAGATTTGCTAGGCCTTTTTAGCTTATATGGAATGATTATATATGATGGCATGAAAAATTGGTCAAGATCCAATAGTATTAATTACAAGACTTGCAATGGGAAAAGTGCAGTAGATTATGTAATATGCTCTCAGAACTCTATCTTTAATCTATTCAACTTCAATATTGAGATCTATCCCATGGAGCTGAATTCTGATCATATTCCTCTTTTTATTGAGCTTGGCATAAATACTAAAGGTCTATAGGAAGAGCAGAGCCAACACCCCCAGAAGAAGTTCCATACAGAAGATAAAATCCTCTTAAATCAAGAAAATTGTGAGCTCTTCAAGGTTGCTCTAGAAAAACACCCGCAGTTGGAAAAAAACAATATTGAGGGCAATGGAAATAGGAGAGAAAGAGAGTATGTTTGTAGCAATATGTTGATCCCTTTGATACACAAGGCTTTGGAGGTGTGTAAGCATTCTAAACCTTTGAAGAAAGTTTCAAATACATTCCTTTCTAGTCCTTGGTATGATGAAGAGTGCAAGGCTACTAATAGATCTCTTAAAGAAAAGGATTCAAAGAAAGAAAACTAGTTAATGTAAAAGCAATTGATAAAATTTTTAAAAAGAAAGATATGTAATTTCAAGGAGATAATTGCTTTGGGGAAACACAATCCCAAAGGATTTTGGAGGGAACTACATAAAAAGAGAATACGCATTGAAAATATTTTCACTAATGTTTGGTGGGTTGAATATGCAAAACTCCTTTATGAATGGACAAATGAGAAATGTAAACCACCCATAATTGACACTTCAACTGAGCTTTTTTCAGTGTTAGGAATCAAACAATGTATAAAGAATTTGGCAAGTGGTAAAGCACAAGATATTGATGGTTTACAAGAAAAAAAATTTAAATGGGGAGTTGATTTACTAGCTCCATATATCAAGAAAATCTTTATCAGAGTTACCCAAAACATCTTTTTGATTGAATTGACAACTACTGTTGTTATATCTCTGCACAAAAGTGGAGACATCAATAACCCCTCTAATTACCATACTATTATGGTCAACCCTCTCTTTGGAAGCATGGCAGAGCATAGAATCAGTAAATGGGTAGAAAAAGGGGGAAAAGAGTTAGAGGGTAGGCTAGTTTCTGACCTAAACATTCCACCATTGACCATTGCATCACTCTGAGACATTTCATTGAAAAAATCTAGGACAACCAAGGAGGTGAAGGTTTTTGTTTCTTTATTGATTTCAAAAAAGCTTTTGACACTATTGTTGGCAACAATACAACAAACTGAGAGGGGGGGGGGGGTGGGTGAATCGGTTTGCTCTCAAACTCTACACAACTCAAAATTAAATTTAGATCTAATAATAAATAGTAAAAGCATAAATCAACACCACATCAATAACACACATAACACCAAGATATTTGACATGGAAAACCCAATTAAGGGAAAGACCACAGTGGGAACCTACCCACAATGAGACAACACCCTGTTAGGAGTAAGTGTAAATATTACAACGGGGAATGCACATGCATTCAAGCACACTGCCTAGAGCTCACTACTTAAGTTACAAAACAAGAAGGGCTACAACCCCAGGGAAGGCTCACTGCTTTACAGAAACATTTGGATTACATCTGGAGGATCATGAACTAATAAAATAACATATTCTCATGCTTGGTTATAGTTTTGGTTAAGCACATGTACTCAAACTCTGCCCTTTCACACTTCTTCACACTTATCCTTTGCTATTGAAAGATAAAATCATTGTTCGTACATGTAGATACATCTCTTACATGAATGTTACATATATTTATACAAATCATCAACCTATATTTCAAGGTCGGCTCAACCCTCAATTCACATTACAAAAAAATAACCTCACATGCTACAACAATACATGCAGATCAACACAATGCCAGCTAAGACATAGTCTTGACCTAAAATAACACCGCAAACATGCAACACTTTCAAAAATTACACCTCGAACATTCACAACACTCACGAAGAACACCACTGGATCAAGAAAATGATCAATACTGTGCACAATGATCAATGCGGACCATCAACACAGATATAACACAATCTAGAAACATCCACAAGAAACATGATTCACCACAACAACAACTGCAACATCACCACTTACTAGAACCTTCATTATCATTATACCAAACCTCAAGAACACACACTGAACTAACTGTCACACTAAAATATTCACTTGCAGACCTCCAAACCATGAACCATTTAAATTGAGGACACATATGAATGTCCCAACACTATGCCAAATCTCCAAACCAAGATATTGCAATTCCAGAGCAATGTGGAGCAGAATCCAAAATACTGAATAACATGAACAAAGTTGAATATCAACCATAATAATGAATCACACAACTTGATCAAAACATCATGCGAACCTTTGAAACTTTTGTCGATACAACTAGAGATAAGTATCACTAAAACCATTAAACCTCAACAACTCATTTGCAACACACACTAACGAAACCAACTCATCCAATCTGACTGCAACACTGGAATACATAGGAATATGTTGACATAAATGACAACACATCATTCCAACAAACTTCTCAAAAATATCCAACAACTGTCCCTAGGGATCTAAGCTTTGGCATAGAATGGAAGAGCTTGGGGTCCCAAAGGACTTTAGAGCCATTCTCCACAAACTCTATTGAGTTAGATTAGAGCTAAAATCAAAACTAAAGAGGGGATGTCTGAATGCTTCGATAGCGACAGTAGGGTCAAGAAGGGGTGTCCTCTATCTCCCACTTTGTTCGGTTTATATATTGATAAACTTGAAGAGTATTTAAATAATACTAATGGAGAAGGTATTCGGTTGGCAGGATATGTGGTGAAGTTGCTTTTATGTGCGAATGATCTTATTCTTATTGCTAAATCTACACAATGTTTGAGAGAGCATTTCAAGGCTCTTGAGCTCTTTTATCAGGAGGTTGGGATGCAAGTGAATACCAGCAAGACCAAAGTCATGATCTTCTCTTTAAAAAAGAAAAAAAGGAGTTCAAGTCAATTTTATCTTCGAGGGCAACGCCTTAGAGGTAGTGGTGGAATACAAGTACCTAGGAATTGATTTTCACAATAGGCTTAGCTGAGAGACATGCATATCAAAGAGGATACAAGGGGGATGGAGAGCTTTATACCTTCTTCAAAATAGATTTCGAAAAGTAGAGTTGTGGGATTGGAAGACTAAGAAAACTCTTTTTTAGTTTGTTAGTGGCATCAATTATTCTTTACGAATGTGAAGTCTAGGCCCAAATATCATGTCAAATCACAAATGATGACAAATAGAAAGAGTTCAAAAATATCTAATCACTAGTAGCCTCAAATTAAAATCAATGATACCTTATTATATTCTTTTAGCTGAAGCTAGTATGTTTCCAATTAAGGCTTCAATGATCATTCAGTTGTTATGCTACTTAAAAAGGGTTGAAAATATGGATAAGCACCACTGGCCCAAAACTATTAGTAGAAGCGGATCTAACTCATAGGAAAAAGACCTGGAAGAAACAAAATATCAGTGGTTGAACAAGTGGGACATAAATCTACATGATTGTCCTAGCACTAAATAGGAGATAAAAAGTGGGTGTTATAAAAATTCAGGAAGGTTATGTGGACAAAATAGCTAGGTAGGAAAAAACATACTATGTTAAATAATTTAACCCTACTTGGGAACATGATGAAAAATATTATTTGAGATCTACAATCAATGGAAAGGCCAAAATTCTAATTGCATAGTTAAGGACGAGATCTCGTCATTTGAGATGTGAAATGGTAGATGTAAGGTACCTAAAGAAGACTGGGAAGAAAGGATGTGCATTTTTTGTAGTAAGAGGGTGGTGGAAATAGAATGACATTTCATCAAGGAGTGTACAATGTATGATGATATCCACAGTCAGTTTGAATGAGCTTTTTGAAGAGACAAGACTTCACAAAACAACGAGTTTCTTACTCAAGATTCATAGCAAGAGAACCAACATGGAAAAGAACTTGAAAATAGGTTAACTTGTTGCATCTTGGTCCCTTAGACTGCTGGATCTTGTGGACGTCATTAAAATTCCTTTCTTCATTCATTTATTTATGCAAGTTGTTGTCAACAACATAGATCCATCGGTTTAAACAATGGTAAGAAAATTAAAACATAATAAATATATTTTTAATCCATGGAAAATGGTTTAGAGAATTTTTAATTCTTTCTTGATAAAATATTCTTTAAGTGGAAGAAAATTATGATGGAGGTACCTAATATATGCTAGTTAGTTTTCATGTGAAGTATGTAGAGACTTAGGAAGGTTCAATTTTTAATGTTTTTGATAAGGATAAATGAGTTTTAAAAGGACCCGAAACCTAAAGTTTTACAACAAATGACCAACAACCAATCCGGTAAGAAATAGCAGCAAAACAGGGGAGCAACCCCGAACATAAACAAAGACAAAAGAAACACAGACAAACAAGCCAAAGCAAAAAAGCTCTCAGTTAAGTGAAAGCACCAGATCTGTGTTCTTTTGGATGGAATTCATGTTGATTTCCTCAAGCTCCTCCATGATGAATCTGGAGGTACCCTTGTTACTGCTTCTGCTCTTGGTTCTGGAATTGGGTCCAGTGGTTTTGTTATCTCCAACAGCCACATCATCTCCTCCAAGATCTTTCACTGGGTCACTGTGGAAGGATCTATAATCAACAACCATCTCATTAATCTTTTCAAGCCCCTCAATGCTGTTGTTCATGACTTCTTTACTATTGCCGACCAGATTCTTGAGATTTTTCTTAATCTCATTCATGGATTGTTCCACCTTATCAATCCTTTTTTCATGGTTACATTTCATTACCTCAAAATTCTGAGAGAGTTTTTGAGTCATGATCATGACTTTCTCCGGCTTACTGGGTTCAGGAGAAGCAGTGAAAATCTCAATTATTTCTGTAATCCCCATCTTGAGGGTGTCGATTTCGCGCTCGACCCACTTCCAGCAGCACTTCTAGCTTCTGTTGGCTTCCATGACAAGATTCATCAAACTACCATCTTTCCCCTGATTATCTTTCTGGACATTGATAGGGATGTCAAGATTAATCCCTTGGTCCGTAATCTTCGGGTTGTGATCCTTCGCCATGAGCTTTTTCTTTTTGGTGAGGGGTTCGGCCTTGGAGATCAACTTGTTGTTGGTTTTGTATTTACTAGCTGCCCATCTGGGGGGGTTCTTACTGCCGAGCATCTCAGGAGTGACCATATTTTCCTTTTCATCCACAGGTTCGTATTTAGGGTCATCAACAGGAACCCCACTATCATCCAAGTCCATCTCTGAATCAGAGACATCTTGGACCTCCGTCTATAGATCAATCTCGGCAAGCGGGGGCACAATTTCAAGGGATTTGGCATGTTCCATGATAAGGACAATAAGTCCCTCATGAAGAACAGGGTTGTTAGGGTTTTCCAGGTGCTTTTTCAGGCTATTCTCAAGGGAGGAGGCAAGATAGTAGGGAACAAAGATAATTTTACCATGGCAAAAATGATTTAAGATAGTGAAATGGATGGAGAAGATACTTGCATACCTGCCATCAAGGGTGATATACCTCATTATAAACTCTACCATGTTAGCCCATGGGGCCATGAGGTCTTTTCTATTATAGCTGCCATCGGCCATCGTGGTGAATCTTGAGCATTCCTTGTCTTTGTCGAAGAAACTTGAGAAGTCCTCCTCCCTAGTTTTTCTATCCTTGTAAAACCTTCTTCCAGTTGTAGCCAGACCAGTGACCGTCGCCACCAAAGTTTCATCAATCTGATAATTGGCACCATAAGCCCTGAGACTCCCTTTTTTCCATCCATTAAAAAAGGCCTCCATAATCAGAGGAGAGGGGCCATGAAGTCAGTCCAGGTAGGGGACGAGACCACCATCAACGACTTCCTGCCAGACATCTTTATTCTTTTTCTACTTCTTGCATGTAGAGGGCTCTTGTCTGTTCTTATCCCCTCTCATTATGCACTTGGTCACCAGATAATAGGAGATCACTATCACCAACCAGTCGTAGAAAATGGGCCACACCCAAAGGATATCAAAACAGTAGCTGAAAAACCACACAATGAGATAGGAAAACCAATCACCAAGGAGGTTTCTAGACTTTTGATTAGGGAAAACCAAAAAGAGTCGTTTCTCTATCAACTCAGTCATGTCATGAGGAGGGATCATTGATTAACACAGTAATCGTTATGTACCAGATTGCATAGATTTTCGGGGAAAGAATCCTTGCTACTCCACCAGTTGGTTGCCACGTATCCCACCACTAGATTGGTCAGTAGATCCACCACCTTATTGGTCAGGAGTCTCACCATACACTAGGAGACAAAGTTCTAGGTCTCCTTTTCCTACAAAAAAGCATAGTGGTTTTGAATAATATATTTCAAAGTTAGAGATCATTTTGATGTTCTACCACAAGAAGAGAATCTCTCAAATCTACTTGATCATCATGAAGCATAAAATCCTTTATTAGAATGTGAGAGGGATCTCTCTCCCTCATCACAAATATGAGGTTAAGGAGGTTATTGTACGGTGGAAACCTGATATTGTCTTTTTTCAAGAAGTTAAATAGAATGGGTCTCATCTTGGTTCTTCTCTATCCAATGTATGGAGAGATGTTATTTTTTTATATGTCCCGTAGAGAAGAAAAGGGAGAGGTTGTTATTGATTTATCTCCTTGGGAAAGTAATTTTCTCATTGATAAAGGAGAGGACTCATAACACAATTGTGTGTCAGTTTTGTCATTTGTCAATAGACAACCCATTGGTTTCTATTATGTTTATTCTCCTAACATTTCTAAAGAGATATGTGATTTATAAGAACGTCCAGATGGCCACAAATCTACCTCACATTGATTGGGTTATTGGAGGTCACTTCAATATGGTGTAATATCAATCTAATTGGAGTTGGTCAAATTGTGTTAAGTTGAGAAATGAAGAGTTCAACAAATGGATCTTATATCAAAATTATTGGGGAGTTATAGACCACATTCATAAAAATTCTCCACTCAAAACAATAATTGGTTTACTTGGTCTAATTGCATATTGGGAGTTGATAGGAAACTTAGTAGGCTCGATAGGTTTTATAACTCTCCCACTTTGCAACTATTCCAAGTTTCCATGGGAGTTGGGTGAAAAAATATTACTCTACTTTTATTTCTAATCACTTTTCTGTCTCATGTATTGAGGAGTCCAAGCTAATGAAGTGGATTATGAAATGTCTTTCAAACTTAATACTTCATATCTGAAAAATTCCTTCATGTGTTGTTTCTTTGGTTGGAATTTGGAGATCTATTCCTAAATGTAAAGAAGAAGACTCTTATAGGGAATGGTGGTAGGATATTATTCCCTGATATGCTATCTTTTTATGTTCTTTTGAAAAAATAATGGCTTCGTGATGTAACAATATAAAGAGATATATCTCAAAGGGAAGTTGGAATTCATTAGAAAAATGCTTAATTCAAACCTCAATATTCTCACTATCAAAACTTCTATAGCTACTATCAAAGATTAGCTTTGTAAACTTTATATGTATAGATGGAAAGGGATCAAAATCAAGTCTAAATTGAATTTGAATAAGGAGGGAAATAGAAGTATTATTTATACTTCTTCAATTACTTAAATTGTAAACATAAGAATGGATAAATTGGATAAATACAAGATGAGTCTAGACAAATTCTTACTAACCCAAAAGATATTAAAGCTATGTTTCATAGTTTTTATGATATACTCTTTAAAGAGGATCCTCATTGGAAAGATGTCCAATTAACATTGAAGGATATTATCAAGGATCTCATTCCAAGAAAGGTTGACATAAAATATAGTAGATTTCCTAATTGAGATATTTCTATAGAGGATTTGGAACATGGTGTGTTTTTACTTGTCCCCAATAGAATCCTAAGGATTGATGGGTTATCTATCGAATTCTACCAAATTATGTGGTAGCATATTAAGGATGATTTTTATCTTGCTTATCTAGAAGCTTTAAGTCACGGTTCATTGGGACCCAAGATCAACGACGACCCAATTAAGCTTCTTCCTAAAGACAAAATTGAGGATACCATCTTTAGATGGAATCCTATCACACTGCTCAACACTTATTATAAAATCATTGCTAAGGATTTAACATCAAGAATTAAAACAATGGCTAAAGGGATAGTTAGACCTAAAAATTTAATTGGATTCTAGGTGGAAGATATTCTCTTGATAACTTAATTCTCACCTCACAAACTTGTGAGTGGGCACAATTATCAGGGTATGACACTTTGTTTGTCAAGCTCAATTTTGATAAGGCTTATGATAGAATGAGGTTGAGGGTTATTATTAAAATTCTATAATGACTGAGATTTGGTCCCAAAATCTCTAAGCATGTTAAAATGTTAGTTTTGGATGCTAAAGCTCATATCATCATCAACAATTCTCTACTTGATTCATTTTCTTTACAATGTTCCATCAAATTGGGCTACTCTTTATCACCATTTATTTATGTAATAGTTGTTGATGCACTTGGTTATGTACTATAGAAATATAAGTTCCAAATGAATTTAATTAATTGTATCCATATTCCTAACAATGTAGTGGTGCTCAATTCTCATTTTGTTGATGATAGTTTTCTCTGTACTCAAAATTCTAAGACAAAAATTAATAATGTTGTGAAAGCTCTAAATTTGTATAGCTCTATTTTGGGGTTTAAATTAGCTCACCACAAAATCAAAATTCTCATCATCAAATCTGATGTAGTTCCTTGTTGGGTCCCTAAAGAGTGGAAACAAATTAGACATGGACAAATTACTACATATCTGGGTATCCCATTTGGATTGGGGATCACTCTATCTGAGCCTTTTTGTAGATATTAGTTACCATTTTCCCTTCTAAAAATCTTCAACTCCAAAATGAAAACTCAATGATGCATAAAAAATAATATATTATTATTATTATTATTCCCTAAGAAATATGTAACTTAAGTTGTCGAGACATTAGAAATTAAACTAGAATTACAAATCTAATAAGTTTGATTAGAAAAAAATATACAAATTAACAAATTAATAATCCGACAATCCCTATATGTATGTGTATGGGTATCAAATTAATAATCCGACAATCCCTATATGTATGTGCATGTGTATGTGCATGTGCATGTGCATGTGCATGTGCATGTGCATGTGCATGTGCATGTGTATGTGCATGTGCATGTGCATGTGCATGTGAGTGTGCATGTGTATGTGTATGTGCATGTGCATGTGCATGTGCATGTGCATGTGCATGTGCATGTGCATGTGAGTGTGTATGTGTATGTGTATGTGTATGTGTATGTGTATGTGTATGTGTATGTGTATGTGTATGCGTATGCATATGTGTATTTGTACGTGTATGTGTATGTGTATGTGTATGTGTATGTGTATGTGTGTTGTGTATGTGTATGCGTATGCGTATGCGTATGTGTATGTGTATGCATATGCGTGTGCATGTGTGTATGCGTATGCGTATGCATATGTGTATGTGTATGTGTATGTGTATGTGTATGTGTATGTGTATGTGTATGTGTATGTGTATGTGTATGTGTATGTGTATGTGTATGTGTATGTGTATATGTATTTGTATGTGTACGTGTATGTGTATGTGTATGTGTATATGTATGTGTATGTGTATGTGTATGTGTATGTGTATGTGTATGTGTATGTGTATTTGTATTTGTATGTGTATGTGTATTTGTATTTGTATGTGTACGTGTATGTGTATGTGTACTTGTATGTGTACTTGTATGTGTATGTGTAGGTGTATGTGTATGTGTATGTGTATGTGTATGTGTATGTGTATGTGTATGTGTACAAGGTCAATGAACTATTTCTCAGCATGGATCAACAAAATAGAGCTCAAAAAGGGGGCATGCACTATTACACATAATTTCCTATTAAAAAATACAAACACATATAAGACATATGACTTGTTGATACAATCCTTCAAAATTGTGTTTTTTTGTGTGCATTTACTTTCTCATTTTATATTTTAATGCATTGTGTCCACAAGTTATGTGTACTATCTATCTCAATAAGTCACTTTTTATTGCATTGCATTTCTTTATAGATTTTGTTAAGTATCTCAAAAATAAAATAGAAATGCACACACACAAAATTGCTTAGAGAAATGTAGCCTCATAGCCACATGTCAAGAGGGAAATTTTATCCAACTATAAGTATATTCAAATTTTGTGAACAAAATCAAACCCTTAGAAACCTACGAGAAATCAAATAAACAACCACCCTATCCAATAGTTTTTGCATTTATAAAACAAATCATAAAAATATAGTAAATACCTACATAGTAGAGTAATTAGAACTTGAGTTATGTCAATTGCATAGTTTTTTATATATTTGTTAGTATATTTCAAAGGAATTTAATTTTATTTAAGTTGTGGGAAAAAATTTGAACATGATTTTTAGATTCAAGTATTTATACTATTAAGGTTACATTTCCTTAATCTATTATCTGTATGTGCTTTTTATTTATTTTTCAAAATATGATGGATTTATAACTAATTTTCTTTTGATGCATATAAGATGTGGATACTCACCTTATAACATTGTTGGGAAACCATGGAAAATATCTATTTATATCTCCTCTCATAGTTTTTTGCCAAAATATTTTCCATACATTATGTATGTTGTTACATTTTCCATACATGTGTAATACAAAACTTGAAACACAAAAATGACAAATTCTAGTTTTGCTCAATCATTCATGGAGTGAAATTCTTCAATCATTTTCTGAGAGAGTTGACATGTGGCATCATTCCTTAAGTAATTTT
The DNA here is from genome assembly GCF_030272615.1 of Cryptomeria japonica. Taxonomy (NCBI): domain Eukaryota; kingdom Viridiplantae; phylum Streptophyta; class Pinopsida; order Cupressales; family Cupressaceae; genus Cryptomeria; species Cryptomeria japonica. Next base: position 600,179,312 of record NC_081409.1, read on the forward strand.
AAAACCCTAAAACATAATGGTGTTTGAACTGGTGTTTGAACTACTTGATTAATTAGTATCCTATTATTTCCTTTATATAATATAGCCAGTCTCTCGTTTCATGTTGATAATTGCTTGTAGAATAAAAATTACAAATATTTTTTTGAGTTACATAAAATTGCATAAAAGATGAATGTATAACTGCATACAATTGTAACAAGACTATGCATAACTAGTGTATAACTATCAAATAATTGCCTTTCATATTTTATTCTATAGATCTTTTTTATATTTCATTGATTTTTGTTTGTTCTTGGCATTTATTTTATAAAGTGTGTAAGATTCCCATTTTGTTGTTTCATGTTGCAAATTAAACTATGCACTAGCAATGCTAAAGTTTGAAAATCTTATGAGAACTTATGGAGGATGAGTGTGTTGGTCCATTCAATGGTGGGAATCTTGAGTGCTAAATCTTATAGATTTATGAGCTATTAAAATTAATGTATTGTATGGTAAAGTGTGCATGACTACTATATACAAATCTAAATTTTTAGGACCTTGCACTTGTATATAACCTATAATACAATTTCATACAATCTTCTTACATTGAGACATAGTCCTTTCATAGGGGAACCAATACAAGGCACATGCAATATCTTAAAAAAAAAATTCTAAAAAAAATACGGTCTCACATAATTCCAATACTACTAGATATGTAAGTGAATGTTTCAAGCTTCTTTAAACCATTTGATCTATAAATACTATCAACCTGTATCTACATTGATCCTCTAAATTATTTATGAACTATTTAATATGATTGTTCATCACACAATTATATTTGTTAGTAAATTTATACACAAATCTATATCATATTTTTATTTAACAAATATAATGAATATTTTTATTAGATAGATACTTTTGACTAGAACTATGAATTGGAAGAAGGTTTTGAAAGGGCTATAAAACCTATCACATGCAATTAAGTAGGTCTTAAATATGATATAAGTTAGAACCTATTATGACATAATAGGTCTTATTAATTATGACTTAATACATGACCATGTATGCAAAGACATTTCACATTATAGTTGACTCCCCTTAAGACCTATATTATGCAAATATTAGGACCTATTATGTATGTGATATTAGGATCTAATTTATGCGATAATAGGTCATTAATTTATCACATGTACATAATAGGGCGTAATATCTAATAAATATAGGTCTTAAGGCTCGGACTCAAGTATATACTGTGAAATGTTTTTGCATATGTGGTCATGTTATTAAGTCACAATAAGACCTATTATGTCATAATAGGTTCTATTATGTCATAATAGGTTCTATTATGTCATATTTAAGATAGGTATTATCACATATAATAGGTCTTAATAACACATAATAGGTCCTAGTATCACAAAATATAGGTTTTAAGGGGACTCAAGTATAATGTAAAATATTTTTGCATACACTTGAAAACAAAGAAGACACAATGTTTGTTTTTTTGAAGGTGTTTGATTGTTTTGATCATGCAAGTAGAAATCCTAGGGTTGGATGGGACAATAGTTGTTGAATCTCACTTGAGGGGTTACCTTGAGCTATGCAATTCAGAGCGGATACTTAGGTGCTTGACCCCACTGGCTCCCCTCCACGATACTCACTTCTCCGGGGCAGCCAAGCACTAGTCCCCACGAAAACTCCCTATGGAAAACTTTGTATCTCTACTAAGAACCATAAGAATGTGAGCCGCTTCAGAGGTTTGACCTCCTGCACCAACAACTAGAAGGTTTTTGGCTTCTAACACAAAATGTATTTAGTAAGGGCATCTGTTCAGGTGGCTATAATCAACAGCGTGTTACACTCCGTTAAATGGAAGGCCTCCCAGCCTATATAGGTTGCACTCTACAGGGTTTATGGGGAATCATAACGTCGTTATAGAAGCATGTAACACTCGTTGCTTACAAATTTCATCACAAACACATTTATTTATAGTGGCTTGGAAGAGCTTGGCTTTATCTTGTTACCACTTTGGGTTGTTCCCTCTCATCGAGCCTTAAGGGATACTCAGGAGGCAGACCCCTTTCTAAGGATAAAAAAAAGAGAGCCTATTGTTGAAGACACAAAAGACAAGTTTGTTAATTTTAGAGCACCAATTGAAGTGTTTCCTAGACTATAAAGACACATGGTTTCAAAATCTAAATTAAATTATATATTTATGGACTATCTAAATTAGAATATAAATTATAAATTATAAATGGGAAAGAGAGGGGTCCTGAAGATCTAAATTTTAAATTAAAACCATGATCTATTATAAATGGACTTAAGGAGGGAGAGAAAATGTCAATTACGCAACAAGCAAGTTAATGGAATTTGAAATGCAAATACACATATTATTTCAAATTAAAACATAATTAATTTTAATTAAAACAAGATTATTTTTAATCCTACTATTTCCAATTGATTTAATAAAAATATCATCATTTGGAATTAATTAAGATAGAATTATTATATAAATTAAATTAATATTATTTAATAATTTTCATAAAAATATTAGATAAAAAATATTTAACTAATACTAAGAAATAAACACAATTTTCGGTACGTAATACATATAAAATTAAATAGAAATAAAAATAAAAATACATGTTAGGTTCAACAATGAAAGCTAATGTACTGAGAGGGGAGGGGTGAATCAATACTTCAAAACTTTTCTTTAAAAACAATCTTACTGATAAACATAAACTGTATATAGTTGATCTCATAATATAAAAAGCCAAATCACAATCATAGAAATTACATCCATACACATTTCACTCCATAACACAAATATTTTGGTTACGCAGAAACTCTTGGTTAGAAAGAAAAACTGTAGTGGGGATGACACCCACAACTTCACTACTACAATAATAAAGGTTGCTCGGTTAGAGCTACATGTTTAGCTTTTTCTGATAGCTTACCTTGTTAGGAGTATCAAGATCTTTAGATCTACCTTGCTAAAGGATTTTTACAAACACTTTTACAAAATTTTGTACCTGGTTAGAGGCTTTACAATTTATAGACCTTGTTAGAGTCTGTTACCCTGTTAAAGGTTTCTAACACAACTCAAAATAATTCAATCGAAACCTTTTACAAAATATTTGCAACTTTACATCTGAAATGTTATAGCAAACTCTATGTGCTCAATATGAAATTACCATGCTCATAGTATACCTCGGTAATTGATAGATCAACTCGGTGACCTCTTCTGTATTCTTTGTCCCTTAAACTGTTTTCTAAAAATCTTCTCGGTGACCTCTGAATACCTCTGTTCAATCATCACATCTTATCTTTTCACAAGATTTTATCTTCAACACACCATCTTTTTTTCTCTCTCTTCTTTGAATACTCAAATCACTCTTTATATAGATCTCTAAGGTGGTGATCTTGTTCATACATCGATTATACAAACATGCTTTATCGAATGAATAAACATAGAAATTATTTCATTGGATAAACTTCCTCAAAATCATACAAAATCTTCAAGTGCAATTCCCTATGAAATAATGGTTCCCTGTTCTCAAGTCTTGTAACACGTTTCCACATGTGTCCATGTTCATTGAATCTGGTAACACGTTTCCACTTGGTTCAGATTAACTCGGTGTACCTTCTTTGCTACTCGGTGGACATAGGAAATTTACTCGGTAGACAACTTGGTATATATCATCTCGGTGACTAGCCTTTCTTCTGTAACCGATGCCCTTAGTGCTTATCGACTGAATCTTTCTGTAGTATTAACCAACTAGGGTATATAGGATGACTTTGAACATAAAACTAATGACAACTTAGTAAATAGTAACAATCTCCCCTTTTGACATTAGTTTGGTATGTTTGACAAAACTCCTTTCAAAGTCATAACACAAAATCTATATACTTATAAAATATGACTGAAATGACAATATATACATTCGTTCAAATACATACTTCAAATACATATTCCCCTTATCAATATGCTGAACAAAACTTGATTTGCATGCCGCTGATGTTCCATGCTCCCCCTGACAATTTCATCTGTACACTCGGATACTCTGTATATACTCGGTACACTCCCCCTTTTTGACAAACATCAAAACTAGTTACCATTCGGCGGGGGAAACTGATCAAAAATCAATTTATACTTAGTACGAGCATCATTGAGGGCATTGGTAAGTGCACCCTTGAAACTTTCCATTAAAGAATTATGAGCATTACTATCAACTAACAATGAAATTGAACCATCTAAAGTGCTTCCCTCTACTTGTGTGGACAGTTGGGTAGCTCGGTTGATCTGCTGTTGTACTGATGACAGATGGGGAATAAATAATGTCTGAAGAGTGATAATATCCATCCTTATTTTGTGCTCTTCATTCCTAAGTTCTAACTGTTGAGCCATAAAAGTTTGTAGCTTGGTATAAAAATTCTGAGTAGAATCTGGCTCGGTAGTCAGTTTATTTGAGAGATCGGTAATCCCTTTTTCAATGGATTTGATCTTCTGCTTGATATCTTTAATAAAGAATGAAAATGTACATAATTTATGGAATAAATAAATAATGTGCTTGAGTTGAGGGGACAACTCAGCAATGAAACCAACAAGCTTGATTTTACCTATAGTAATGGTTTTTTGCACTTCTTCAATCATTTTGGCAGTTAGCTCTTTGTCTTTTAATTTGCTAAGGTATTCTGATGCCTCTACTCCTAATGTTTCCAATTGAGTGAGTAGTTCATCCAATTGCATATGGATGGCTGCATCTTTACTTAAGGTAGCTTCAGGTAGCATGTCTATCAATAATTCTTTAATCTTCTGAAGTGCTCGGTTCTTCTTTTGAATGGCTATCTATTTTTCTTGTTCTGCTTTGGCTTTGCATAGCTCACCAAATTCAATAAGTGCTTGCCCTTTGAGTTTGGAAATATCAACATTCGACAACACAATAGGCTTTGACAGATCTATCTTGAAACTGTGCTTCTTTGCTTTCTTCTCCTTTGATGATGATGCCTTCACCAGTTGAATGAGTACAATGGCTTTGGAGGCTTGATCTTCCTCAGTATGTTGCTCGGTGGGAGAAACACTTTTGTCAGTTTATATAGCCTCTATTGTAGCCTTCGGTGATTCCTTTCTTGGGGTCTCAGTGGTAGCAGTTTCAGTGCTTGCAGGAGCTTGAGAAGTTTTCTCCCTTGTGGCTTGAGAGGTAGATTCACCTTGTGTATCCTTATGATCCTCTTTTCCTTGTTCTGTGTCCTAAGGTATCTCGGTTGTCACTTGTTGAGTTACCAAAGGATAGGACTTAACCTATTCCAAGACTGATTCACTGGTTACCAGTTTGGCATAGGCATTTCCTTCTATCATTTCTCCTTCCTGTGCCTTAGTGTCCATGACATCCTCATCTTGTTAAATAGTTGAAGCAGGATCTTGCTCGGTAATGTCAACTATTTCTACTTCACCTTGAGGTTCTTCAGTCTGAATTCTGAAGATTTCTTGCCATTTTTCTTTGGTTTCCTTTTCAACTTCAAGATAAAGTCCATTCATCATTTTCAAGGCTTTATGCTTCACTTGAAAATTTGTCTAGTAGTTTTTCAAATGATTTCTAATATCATCTACCGACATGTTTGGAAAGAGATGTACTAAAACTCTTTCTCTTATTTGCTTCTCCAAGTCCATAGCATATTTCCATCTGTTGTCAATGTGAGAGTATAATGCATTTGGAAGAAATTTATTTACTTCCAATGGAACTACTCAGAATTTGAGAAGTGTACATACAACCGACTCTTCTATTTGTCTCTTTTCTTCTTCTGTCCGGGAGTCATACTTAACATACCCTAATGACCCGAATCCTCCATATTGTTTCAATTTGGCACAAAAGTTGTCAACACTGTGTACATCTTCCTTTGTGCTGTTAACAATCTGAAATTTATTTTTGTCTTCAGATTCTCTGTCACTTGATTCCTTATTCAAAATGAGTCTCTTGGTCAACTTTCTATAAGTCTTTGTAACTTTAGGAAATTCAACATTTTTCTACCTCTTACTGGGTGACACTGCAGATGATCTAGTATTAGGTCATCTCACTGGTGGAGTCGGTGACACCTTAGGTGTATCTTGTTTCTTCCTTTTCAATATTTTACCCTTTGGCAACTTGGTGCTTAGAGTGATGGCTGCTTCCTGAGCTTTAGATTCTTCCTTAATTGAAAGTTGATCATCTTTCCTACCTGTTGGCTTAGTAGGTGTGGAGGTAGAACCTTATCCAAATTTCTCAGTTAAGTCTTTTATTATTTTAGTGGCTTTTCTGGTAGCCTTTGGTACAACTATGCTCATTTTTACCTTCTCTTTTACCTCTTCATAGGTACCATTTTTGATTTCGGTCGAGTGCTTTGGAAGTGTCAGAAAGACATCTATCTGCTGTTGAGTGATCTCAAAATCAATCTCATAACCCATAGGCGGTAAAGATTGAGTTCTGGGTTCTACTGCATTGACATAACAGTAGTCAGTGTCCACTTCAAAACATATAGTATCCTTATATTTCTCCATTAGTTGAGGTGGGATCCTGTACCTGTTATGCATCTTTTCCTGAAATTTATTAAAGTAGTCATCCATTATCTCATTGAAGTTATCACCTAGCTGATTGATAAAATCATTTATCTGATGGGTGATCAGTCGGTGTATTTCCCAATCAATGTTACCGACTGAGGGAAAGAACTTCTGAAAATAGAAGAACATGCACACAAAGAGTGACCCAAACTTTAGTGTGTTAGCAGAGTTATTCTTCTTAGGTTTCCTTATTGTGTTGAGATTCTCAAAAAGATTCTTCAACAATACTTCACATAGATAAATTTTCATACCCTTTTTCACAATTTTATAGGCCAAATCCACAGTTGCACATGGTACACTATTCTCTCTCGCCGACTGAAAGAAACAATAACTGATGACTCTAATTGCAAACTTTAGTTTTGCATCTGTTACATTATTCAACTTAAGACCTCTGCAATCAGACTCAACTCCGATTAAGGTTATCAGTTCCTTTTGTGAAATCATCTTCTGTGCTCGTGCATGGTCGTATATAGGGTATCCAGTGATTATGTGAATAATCTCCTTGGTGATCTTGAACGGTTGGTCTTCTAACCACATAAAATCATCATGCACTCTGCTAAAAAAAAAATTGACCCATTGGGGTTTGAAAACTCAAGGATAGGTTAGGGCTTCGGTCAATCCCTTAACCTTGATATGCTCATACTTACTATCTAGGATTCCATCGATGCAAATTTCATCACACATGTCCTTAATTTCGGTATGACCTAGCTCTTCTACATGGCACGTAGTATAAAATCTGACATCTTCAACCAATAGAACCCTATTTGGAATAAGAGAAAATATAGTTTTCTCATCGGGTTCAAATGCCACTTTGGGAGGTAAGGAATACTTCAATGAGGGCTTCTCAATAGTCTCAACTACAAATGGTTTCTGCATCTTGGGAGCCATTTAAAACTTTGGATATCTACTAATAAAATAGCTTAGGGTTTCAACTAACTAGATAACGCTTTTGACTTAGTAAATATAATGCAAATATTCACAACTGATATTGATCGGTTAACTTGCTTGAAAATGCATTTAAGATTAAGTGAAAATACCTTGAATTTGCTCTGAAATGTTTGATCGCCTTTGATTTTCTTAGCTCTACTCTTTGAAAACTGGTAAGTGTAAAATGACTGCACAAAGAGCTTTAAATACACCCTTTACCTTATCGGGCTTCGTGCAGTTAGGTAAGATAAGCATTAAATGCACTTGTTTACACTTTACCGACTAACTTCCTTAAATGCTTTTATCGACTAGACAGGTTTACTGTATTTACCGACTTCACTGGTAAATCATAAGACTAGATGCAATTTCAGAAATGTTAATACATCTTAGCTATGCAGATTTTGGAGTTATTTCCATGATTAAAATAGGAACTGTTAAGATCTAACCTTGTGAAGACGCAGTCCCTTCATACCTTTATTGATTAATTGGAAGTAGATGCACCTAACTCGGTAGGTAAGGTTCTTTCTTCATTATTTGATCCATTTTCCTTCTTTTTTCCAAATTTTTTGTAATTTGATTCTTATCTCTTCAGTATCTCCTCTGGGTTGATCTTTGCAATCTTTAGCCAAGTGTCCAACTTTATGACAATCAAAGCATGTCATTCCAGGATTTCTCCATGATCTCCGATTGTTCATTCCAAACCTTATCATACAGTTTGCAATTATATGTCCATACCTTTCACAACATTCACACCATATTCTTGTATTGCAATCACATGGTACTGCAGTATATTGTCTATTGGGATCTGTGTGAGTTTGGTAGCTTCTATCATTTGCTCAGTGTGGAGACCACATGTTGTTTTTCTTCTTAAACCAACACTTCTCGGTATTGTGTCCATATCTATTGCAGTTTTTGCAAAATCCCTTGAATTTTGCCTTTTGATAATTGCTAACAGACTTTGTCCTATATTGTTTAGATGTGTGACCATACTTATTGCAATTGTAACAATAACTATCAGACCTAGTGACATTAGGTAGCTTACCTTTTTTGATTCGGCACATGTTGGTAGTATATCCTTGTTTTCCACGGTAGTTGCAAATAGGCTTGTTATATTTCAACTTATCTTTGTTTCTAGCCTTCCTTGATGATTCTCCTTTCTCGATGGTGTTGATTCCTTTGTCGGTAGAGTTTTTTCTTTTGTAACCAAGTCTGATAGATTTGTTGGGTGATCTTGTGTTTAGTTGCTCATCCAACATTCTTGACGCTTCATAACGTTTCTTCAGTGTTTCTTTTGACTTCTTTTCTGCTTCAAGTTCATCAGTCAATCTTGATAATTCAAGTTTCAATGCTTGGTTCTCATTTTCTTTCAGAGTTGCTTCATGATGTGCATGACCCAATTGATCAGATAGATTATGTTGAATTCCAGTCATCCTTGTGATTTCATCATTCTTTTCAGATACCAATGCTTCTAGCTGTTGTTTTTCTCTTTCTATACCTTTTGTGTTATCTTCAACTCTTCTCAATGCATCAAGATTTTCAGTCATCTGTGTGCTAAAATACTCAGGTTCCCTTCTCATTTCTTTAAGCTTATCATTCAGTGCTTTGTTCTTTTCTTTCAATTCTATAATCGTTTCTTCAGACTCTTCTGATATGTTGTTCTCAGATGATGTCTCAATTTGTTCCACCAACTCTTGTGAGTCCTGTAAATCATTAGACAATCTTCTTCTTACTTTCAGTGATTTTTGCATTTGTCTCTGCATGTCTATAATCACTTGATTAGCATGATCCAATTCTTCTTGGAGATTCACAATTCTGCATGATTGTTTATAGCCTTCCATTGATGGGATCTTTCTCTTTAGGCTGTAAAACCCTTTTCCAAGAGTAGGGCTCTGATACCAATTGTTAGGTTCAACAATGAAAGCTAATGTACTGAGAGGGGAGGGGTGAATCAGTACATCAAAACTTTTCTTTAAAAACAATCTTACTGATAAACATAAACTGTATATAGTTGATCTCATAATATATAAAGCCAAATCACAATCATAGAAATTACATCCATACACATTCCACTCCATAACACAAATATTTTGGTTACGTAGAAACTCTTGGTAAGAGAGGAAAACTGTGGTGGGGATGGCACCCACAACTTCACTACTGCAATAATAAATGTTGCTCGGTTAGAGCTACATGTTTAGCTATTTCTGATAGCTTACCCTATTAGGAGTATCAAGATCTTTAGATCTACCTTGCTAAAGGATTTTTACAAACACTTTTACAAAATGTTGTGCCTGGTTAGAGGCTTTACAATTTATAGACCTTGTTAGAGTCTTTTACCCTGTTAAAGGTTTCTAACACAACTCAAAATAATTCAATCAAAATATTTTACAAAATATCTACAACTTTACATCTGAAATGTTATAGAAGACTCTATGTGCTCAATATGAAATTACCATGCTCATAGCATACCTCGGTAATTGATAGATCAACTCGGTGACCTTTTCTGTATTCTCTGTCCCTTAAACTATTTTCTGAAAATCTTCTCGGTGACCTCTGAATAGCTCTGTTCAATCATCACATCTTATCTTTTCACAATATTTTATCTTCAACTCACCATCTTTTTTTCTCTCTCTTCTTTGGATACTCAAATCACTCTTTATATAGATCTCTAAGGTGGTGATCTTGTTCATACATTGATTATACAAACATGCTTTATCAAATGAATAAACATAGAAATTATTTCATTGGATAAACTTCCTCAAAATCATACAAAATCTTCAAGTGCAATTCCCTATGAAATAATGGTTCCCTATTCTCGAATCTTGTAACACGTTTCCACATATGTGTCCAGGTTCATTGAATCTGGTAACATGTTTCCACTCGGTTCAGATTAACTCTGTTACCCCTTTTTTTTTTTTTGCTTATAGCCCATCAAAAATAAGGGTCATCATTTTCGCAGAGCTTAAGTCTTCATCAATCAAGTTTCATACTCATCTGTTGAACCTTTTATAAAGTTCAAAATGCGGGTTCAAAGGAAATGCGATCCATTAAGTTCTAAGTCTTCATTAGCATAGTCATTGAACTTGAACTTTGAACCTTTCAGGTTCAAGGTTCAAGGTTCAATCAGTCTTTTGTCTTGTGTTTTGCAGCTGTCTCTTTAGTGCTAGTCTTGTGGTTGCTTTGAACTTGAACCATTGAACCTTTTTTTGAAATGGTTCAAGGTTCAAGGTTCATTCCTGTGTCATTGAATGTTCCTTTTGTCTCTTTCTGCTTGTTCACAAATGCTGATCTTTTGTCATTGAACTTCAAACCAATGAACTTCCTTTAAAATAGTTCAAGGTTCAAAGCGGTGTTTCAAATCAGCCCGATGGTGTTTAGGAAGAAAAGCCGGCGCGATGGAAACAGAATATTCCTTGTTTTCCGTGTTTTTAAATTTTAATTATGGAAACAATCATGAGAAAGCATGTCGACTGTGTGAAATTGATTTTTAATTAATGAGCATGTCAGAACTATATCAAACCATGAGGGGTTTTACACAGATAAATGAGATGGAGTGAAGCATGTTTTGGTACTTTTCAGTGTTTTCTGTCCTTAAATATGATGCTTCTTAGGTAAGACAATTATTGTTGCTGTTGGCAAAGAGTAGAGATGCGGAAGGTAATTTAGTTTAGTTTTTCGGAGGGTTACACAGTTTGATGGTGAAGACAGGTGAGTTCAATTGCTTATTTCCCCTTGCTCTGTTTTAGTTTTGAAATTGGAAAAGTGTAATTCTTTGCCTCGAAGTTGAATGCTGTTTGATTGATGCAATTTTAAGCAAAAATGAGACCGACTCTTCCAAAATTGGGTTGAACATCATGCTTGATTAGTACCCTCCCAGAATTAGATGATACAACCTTCATTCAAGATGAGTTAGATAATTTTCTAGAAAGGGCTAAGAACCCAAAAGCCAATTCCATGATGGAAAAGATAGTTCACAGTGGTTTGGTTGAGGCCGCCGCATTCCCAATTGCTGCTCCTTGCCCATAATTAGTATATGCATGCATGAACAGATATGATGCTAGTAATAGGTGTATTAGGGCCAATAATGGAGACATGCTAGTGCGGATTAACAGAGAAACAGTAATGGCTGCAATCGGAATTCCTCACAAAGATCCTTATGAAGATTGGTCCATAGGAACCTCATATGCATTTTTCTCTGAGAAGAAAAGTGTTTATCGGAGCGTCATTGCTAGAAACTGGCTCCTTAAAATACAGAAGGGAGGTTCTAGGTTGCCTAAACCCTTGATAAGAGAGCATTTTATTATAGACGTAAGAGATATTGTGATTCTTTTGAATAGGCTTAAGGGGAATTTACATGCCTTCTATTGGGAAGACTGGATGTATTTTTGCATTCAGGTATTATTATCTGGTGAGAAATACCTTGACTGGGCACAGGTAATTGTTGAGAGATTGCACAAAGGTTTGAGTAATTTTGTTGGAATAACTGTTTTTCATATGACTTCCTACCTGTTTTATATTTTAGCCTATATCAGAGAATGGCCAGGATTATATCAAGAACCTTGGGTTGATGGAATGAAGGTCTATGAGTTCTATCCACATTTGCAGATACAGAGGTATACAAAAAACTTCTTGAGATGGAATGATGTCTTTGTGCGAAGATTAACTTTTGAACTACAGGGAAATTTGAATAATAGAATGTCACCTGAAGCATTAAAGTTGGTCAGTACATATGGGAGTTGTTTTATTCAATTTCCTATATTTACTTATATTAGAATTGGTGGCTTTGAAGATGAACCTTTCAAATTGCCCAGATATGCTCTCGATAGTTATGTACTCTTAGAAGTTTGCAGACAGTTAGCTCATGTTGATAAGAAATTAGGGATGAAAAGTGAGTCTGAAGCAATTTTCCCAGTTGAACTTGGATATTATAGTTGCAAAACAGTTTCTGATGC